>NC_081416.1:187334403-187934403 GCF_949786415.1 Peromyscus eremicus | reverse complement strand
ATTCATCATTGAGTAGGCATAGGAAGACTCATTATCCAGAGCAATTAGACAAATGTAAAGAATGTGGTAAGTCCTTTCTTGAATTATCACATCTTAAAACTCATTACAGAATCCATACTGGTGAAAAGCCTTTCAAATGTAAGGTATGTAACAAATCCTTTACCCACCACTCAACCCTTAAAAAACACCAGAGTGTTCACACTGGGGAGAAGCCTTATAAATGTACGGAATGTGACAAGTCTTATACTAGATACTCATCTCTTAGAGCACATCAGAAAATTCATACTGTAGAGAAACCTCACAAATGCAAAGACTGTGACATTTCCTTTATCAATCTTACAAGTCTTACAAAACATCAGGGAGTTCATTCTGGAGAGAGACCTTACAGATGTGAGGAATGTGACAAATCCTTTACCAGTGTCACAGTTCTTAAAAGACATCAGATAGTTCATACTGGGGAGAAACCTTACAATTGTATGGAATGTGACAAGTCCTTTACGCAGGAGTCAAATCTTAGAAGACACCTGAGGGTTCATACTGGAGAGAAACCTTACAATTGTGAGGAATGTGACAAATCCTTTACTAGGTGCTCCTACCTCAGAGCACATCAGAAAATTCATAATGGAGAGAAACCATACAAATGCGAAGACTGATACATCCTTTATCCGGAAGACATTAGAAAATTCATACTGGAGAGAAACATACCATTGTAAATAATGTGGCATATCATTTTGCAGTATTCTTTGCTTACAAATCAACAGTATAGAAAATTGAAACATAAAGATCACAAACTTGTGAGAGTCTGTAATGAAGATTTAAATTTTAAAAAATATCCTAGAGTTTATATTAAAATGTTGCAAATGTAACAGTGGGAAACTTTTTATTTCTTTTAATGTGTATGCATGCTTTGCCTGCAAGTGTGTCTGTGTACTACATGTATGATTGGTGCACACAGAGGACAGAAGGGGTCATCAGATCCCCTGAAGCTGGAGTTAAAGACCATTGTGAACTATCATTCATGTGTTGGGAACTGAACCTAGGTCCTCTCAAAGAGCAACCAGTGTTCTTACTCACTAAGTAAAGTCTCCAACCCCTGGTTAAAAAAAAAAAAAAATGTAATAAACATAATTTATTTTGTTCACCATCCAAAAATTTATAATGCTAGATGTAGTGGTGCACTCCTTTATTTCCAGCACTCAGGAGCTGAGGTAGGAAGATCTCTGTGAGTTGGAGGACATCATCATCTATAAGTATGTTTACAACTTGAGTTTCAACAAGAGTATGTTACAACAAGAGTTCCGGTACAGCTAGGACTACATAAACTGTTTGTCAAAAAAAAACATTCTAATAGAGTCAGATAAAAAAAATATGACAAAACCTTTAGTTTTCTCTCTAATTGTGCTGTACATCACAAAATTCATACTTCTGAGAATCCATGTAAAGGTAGAGAGTATATACTCTTTCTGTCCATTGGAAATTACACCTCCCCAAATGCATTGAATTAGACAAACCCTTTATATAGTGCTGAAATTGCAGAGATAAAAGAAAATTCTTCATTAAAGGAAACACTGATAAAATCTTTTATTCACCTTCAAAATCTTCATGTTAGAGTCAAACCATACAAGTAGCAAGAAAGTAACTGACTGTGAAGAGATAGGCTGTGACTGTGACATCACTGGAATGCTGACATACAACTTAGAAATCCCCAAAGTCCAAGGATGTGATGACATACACCTTAAATCCCAGCTTCTGGAGGCAGAGGAAGGTGTACCCCTGTGAGTTCTAGGCCAGCATTATCTGCTTTGCAAATTCCAAATCAGCCATGGCTACACAGGGAAACCCTATCTGGAAAATCCAAAACAATAACAAAAAATAAAAATCCCTGACAACATGCAGAAATTCATTTTGAAGTCCTTAAGAAAAATGGGGAAGAATTTACTTGAAACTGTAATAAAATGATATAGCTTTCATTAACTGCCATTATACCTTCACTGAGGTAAAGGAGACACGTAGGACCCACCCTCTACCATGATGAAATGGTAATTGCTTCAATCTTACTGAGTTGCTTGTTCTTAGTAGTTTTTGAGCAGTTATGAGTCTATGCATTATCAAGTATCTACTATAAGAGGAGACTTCTTTTACCAATGTGGAGAGTAGTACAAAGTGATCATTTTAAACATGGTTAGATGGCAGATAATGCTCATGATCATTATCAAAGCATCAAGAGGTTCTGCCCTATAGTTCACAAGTCATGTTTTTTGTTGTTGTATTTTATTGTTGTTGTTGTTGTTACCATGGAATCAATTCCTCTCTGATGCAGGCTTGAAATCCAATCAAGAGAGTGTTCATGTCCATAAACCTTGGTGCCAGTTTTGCACCAGTACACACGTCTTAACTAGCAGGGTGGTATTGTAAGATGCATGGCCCAGGGGTAAGTAAGACCATTGACGTCATTTCTCTACAGACAGCCTGCACAGGACCTTACAGTGCTACAAAATCTGATCATCAGGGAGAGTTGCCTGGTACGTTTTACACTGATTTCTCTATATCTTGCAACCAAAGTGGTATCTTCAGCTACACCATGTACTTACAGTGGCCAAGCAAGAGTACTGGTAATCACCTGTTTTATTTAGGGTGACAATGGTTCACCCTTACCAGTAAGTCCTAGGCTTATATGTATGATTATATAGCCCTGGTGTCTGGGAGCAACATTAATTATCTAAGTGGGACACCTCTTTTCAAAGTTTTTAAAATCATATTTACTATTAATTTGTAAGATGGGATTTCATAAGGCTTCTTCACAGATCATTACTTTTGGTTGACCCACACACTCTTCTCCCTGCCCCATCTCCAGCTAAACGTTAAGCACACATTATCCAATGCCCCATTCTCTTATAACATGTGTTCTACTATCCTCTCTTATTATATTTTTTACTTGGGTTGCAAAATGATAGATTCTCATGTACCTTCTTCACAGACATCTCATTTTAGTTGATCTTTCAGCAGCCCCCTCTCCACTACATATTTGAACCATCCTGCCCCCAGGATTCCCACCCTCTAATTTCATATCACTTGTATTCTACTATCTATCCTCTCTTCCTACATCTCCCCACTAATGGTCTATTTCTAGATCCCTGGCTTCTACATGTCGTCTTGAACACACAAAACCAAGTTTGTAGCTTAGACACACAGATGTGAGAGAACATGGGATGTTTGCCTTTTGGGGCCTAGGTGCCTCACCTCATCATAATTTCCAGTAATCTACATGTATATCTAGAGGTCACGATTTATTTTTTATTTACACTTGAATAATATGCTCGGTTGTATAGAAAAATACGTTTTTCATTTACCCATGTTTCAATCTTTGTTGATTCTGTTTCCTAGATACAGTGAATAAAGCATCAGTGAACTTGATGGGCAAGTGCTCATTGGTAAAATGGCAAGTCTTTGGAGTTCATGCCCAGGAACAGTTATTGTGTATCAGTTTCCTCTGAGAGTAAATCCTTCCATCTTGGAAGAATTTCCTCAAAACACAGGGCGTGAAAAGAAAGGTAAAGGAACAGCATGCTCTAAGGCAGTGGTTCTCATCTTCCCGATGCTGCAACTGTTTAATACAGTTCCTCATATTGTGGTGAGCCCATCTATAAAATTATTTTGTTGTTATTTCCTAGTGGTAATTTTGCTACTATTGTGAATTGTAATGTAAATATCTCACATGCAAGATGCTTAATATGAGACCCTAAAAGGATTGTGACACAGTGGTTGAGAGACACTGCTCTAAGAGGAAGTAATGCATTCAGTCCTGCAGAGAAGCTCTTAAGCTCAGAAGTAGAAAACTTTGTAGCTTTGGGCATTCACAGAAACTGGCAAGATTCACTAGCACCCTCCTCCCTCAAGCATATATAATCAGTAAGGACTGCTGACACTGTCAGACAGCTGAGCTGCACAGAAGATGCTCAGACCAGCCATGGAGCAGACAGAGGTCAAGTTGACTGGACCAGACAAGACAGGACAAGCTGCCTGGAAGAGGTAGTGAGTGGCTTGAAAGACACCTCCAACCTCCCTTGAACTACCTGCAAGCTGTGCAGTGATCCCCAGTTTTCCAGATTCATTAGCCATCACCCACACAGGATAATGCACCTGTCTTGAGTCCTTTGTGCTTCTATGAGTAACCCCTCCCCCACAGTCATGTAAGTCACCCCAGTAAAATTCACTGGTCCACTTACCGTTAGAGATGACTCAGTGGTTAAGAGCACTGTCTGCTTTTTCAGAAGACTCATGTTGAATTCCCATCACCCTTACATGGGCACTCAATATGTAACCTCACTTTTGGGCATCTAATGGAACATACATTGCATGCATACATACATGCAAACAAAACATACTTTAAGAAAAAAAACCTCACTGGTTCATCAAATTAGACTTCATTGGTTTACTAATGTTGATTTATCATAGCTTCCTTATCTGTGGTAAGTAGATGTTTGTCATTGTTTCCACAAAAATAGTGCCATAGATCAGTTCTGTAATTGTGTCACACAGGAGTTGTGTGTTTTTTTTCCTTTCATCTTAATTATTCATTTATTTAGGAACATATACACTGATTTCAAAAGTTGATTCTCTAGTTCTCACTCCCACAGAAGCATATGACCTTCTTTACCCACATTGATGCCAACGTTAGTTATCATTTCTATTCCTGAAGATGGTCATTGTAGCTAGGGCAGCATGGAAGCTTAAAGGAGTCCTAGTCTGCATTTCCTGATTGGCATATGACCTTATATTTGTTTTAGTTTTACTTTGCATTTGTTGTTTGTTCCTTTATTTTACTTTTGTTTTGCTTTTGTTACTTTAAATATTTTGAGATTATAATATAATTACAACATATCTCCTATCTCTTTCCACTGCCAAATCTTCCCATATACCCTTCCCTGCTCTCTTTTAAATTTATGGCCACTTATTTCAGTAAATGTGTTATATACATACATACATACATACATACATACATATATACATACACTCATATATGTGTGTGTGTGTATATATATATATTATCCATCCTATATATCTTATATCTTATACAGATATATTCCTGTAGGTCTGTCGTGGCACACACCTTTATCACAGCACTTGGGAAGAAGGCATGCAGATTTCTGAATCCAAGACAAGCCTGATCTATAGACTGAGTTCCGTGACAGCAAAGAATCAATAGAATCAAATTGAAGACCCTAACATGAATCCACACACGTATGAACAACTGATCTTTGACAAAGAAACCAAATTGTACAATGGGGAAAAAAAGCATTTTCAACAAATGGTGCTAGTATAACTGGCTATTGACATGTAGAAGAATGCAAATAGATCCATATCTATCACCATGTACAAAACTCCAGTCCAAGTGGATATCAAAGACCTCAACATAAATCCAGTTACACTGAACCTAATGGAAGAGAAAGTACTAAGAAGTCTTGAATGCATTGGCACAAGAAACCACTTCATGAATATAACACCATTAGCACAGACACTAAGATTGACAATTAATTAATGGGACCTCCTGAATCTGAGAAGCTTCTGTAAGGCAAAGGATACTGTCAGTAAAACAAAACAACAGCCTACAGAATGAGAAAAGATCTTCACCAACCCCACATCTGAGAGAGGGCTGATCTCCAGAATATAGAACTCAAGAAAAGAGATATCAAAAAAAATAAAAAATAAAAAAAATAATTCAGTTGAAAAATGAGGTACAGATCTAAACAGAATTCTCAACAGAAAAATTGCAGATGGCTGATACACACTTAAAGAGTTGTTCAACATCCTTAGTGATCATGGAAATGAAAATGACTCAGATACTCTTACACCTATCAGAATGGCTAAGATCTAAAACACTGAGGACAGTTTATGTTAGAGAACTTGAACTGCTAGTTGAAGTGCAATCTTGTACAGCCACTCTGGAAATCAGTACATCAGTTTCTCAGAAAATTGGGAATCAGTCTACCTCAAGACCCACTCTAGGGCATAGAACCAAAGAATGCACATTCATACCACGGGGACACTTACTCAACTATGTTCATAGCAGCATTATTCGTAATAGCCAGAACCTGGAAATAACCTAGATGGTCCTCAACCGAAGAATGAATAAAGAAAATGTGGTGCATTTACACTGTGGAGTATTACTCCATTGTTAAAAAAAAAAAAATGACATCATGAAGTTTGTAGGCAAATGGATGGAACTATAAAAAAATTATCCTGAGTGAGGTAACCCAGACCCAGAAAGACAAACATGGTATCTGCTCACTCATAAGTGGATATTAGATACATAGCAAAGGATAACTAGGCTGCAATCCACAGCTCCAGAGAAGCTAGGAAATGAGAAAGAACATCAGAGGGGTACACATGGATTTCCCCAGGAAGGGTAAATGGTTAAGATCTCCTGGGTTAACTGGGAGCAGGAAGTAGAGGGGAGGGGATGGTAGTGGGAACATGAGGGTTTGAGATGGACAAGTTGAGGGAGGGATGAAGAGGTAGAGCAATGAAAGAGCTATCTTGACAGGGTGAGCCATTATGGGGTTAGGGAGAAACATGCTAGGGAAATCCCCAGGAACCAACAAGGGTGTCCCCAGCTAAGACTCCTAGCAGTGATGGAGAGGGTGCCTGAACTAGCCTTTCCCTGTAGTCAGATTGGTGACTACCCTAATTGACATCATAGAACTTACATCCAATGACTGATGGAAGCAGATGCAGAGACCCCCAGCCAAGGATTTGGCTGAGCTCCTGGAGTTCAGTTGAGGAGAGGGAGGAGGGGTGATAGGACTTGGGGGGGGGGGGCAGGGCTCAAGATCATCATGGAGTGAATCACAGAGAGAGCTGACCTGAGTTAATGGGAGTTCATAGACTCAGGTCTGACAAGCTGGGGATTCTTCATGGGACCACATGAAGCCTCTGAATGTGGGGGACAGTTGTATGGCTTGATCTGTTTGTGGGTCCCCTGACAATGGGGACATGAGCTGGCTTTCTAAAGCCCATTCCCTGTGGTGGGATGCCTTACTCAGCCTTGATGCAGGGGGGAGGGGCTTGATCCTGCCCCAAATTGGTATGCCAGCCTTACCCCCTATGAAGAGTGGATGAGGTTGGGGTGGGAGGGATGGGGGAGCAGGAGAAAGGGAGGAGAAGGAACAGTGTTTGTTATGGAAGATAAAAAAATTCTTAAATAAATTAAAAAAATAATATAATGTCTTTTTCCCTTTCCTACTGGCAAATCATACCCTGTACCATTCCCTGCTCTTTTTAATTTTTGGCCACTTTTTTCAGTAACGTATTGCATACACATATGTATATTCATATACATATATATTCCTGTAGGTCTGTCAGGGCACACATTTATCCCAGCACTTGGGAGGAAGGTATGTCCCAGACATACCTGGTCTATAGACTGAGTTCCATGACAATGTGGGCAACACAGATAAACTCTGTCTCTAAAACAAAAACTAACAAAGAAGCAAAGAAAGAAAAGAAAAATTCATGTTCCTAAGTATAACCTTCTTTGTCCATATCATGTTACTTATATGTATTTTTCCAAGGCTGTGATACAGGATAACCAGTTGATGTGCTCTTCCTGAGGGGAGATCGTGTTTCCTGCTCCCAGCATTCTCCAGTTGGCTATAGTTCTCTGTGTAGGGTTGAGGCCTTGTATGCTTCCCCCATCCACTTTGGCATTTCCATTGTATTTGTCATTGCTGTGCTCACGTTATGTGGGCCTGTTAAAGAGATGTAGTTTCTGGCATCACTAGGTGTGATGGTTATTCTTCGTTGTCAACTTGGTTACATCTGAAATGAACTACAATTCAAAAATGGAGGGCACACCTGTGAAAAATTATTTCTGCTTAGTTTAAAGGGGGTGAATCCACTTGTACTTAAGACCTTTGAGGCTGGAGACATATACCTTTGACAACAATCTTGATGCTGGAAGTTACACCTTTACTCTAGGCCACACATTCTCCTGGAAGCCCATATAAGGACAGGGAAGAATGAAGCTTTTGCTCTTTATCTTACCTGAGGAAATAGTATCAAGAACCCCACCCCTTGAAATACTGCCTTTTCCACATTTGATGAGGAAACTAATCCTTCATTGTCTGCTAAGCCAGAATTGATTTCTCTGGAAGAAATGCCAGGCAAGATAATACTGATGTTCCTCGGGGTTCACCATAATTGCCTCTAAATCTATAAATAAACTTACACCAAAGTAGGGTCATGGTGGGGCAGTAGAATATGTAGTCTATGAGGAGGTGTACTACACTACTAAAGGACTTAATGATTTTGCTAATTGATTCTAACATCAGTCTGGGAATATGTGTAGAAATGGGTTTCAATGGTGTGGGAAAATGGTGGAAGGAACATAAAACTAGATCAGACTGAATTTATTGATATCCCTCTGAGTGGAGATTTTTCGTTTAATATGGAAGCTCACAGAGTTAGAAGTTTATTGGAATGGTTGGCTGAAGCATGTGTCAACAGAGGACCTACTGAAAGGGAGTTGGAAATGCCTGATATCCCTTGGTTTAGGGTTAAAGAAGGCATTTTAAGGCTCAGAGAAACTGCAGTGCTGGAGAGGGTATGCTGTGTAAAACCTAATCCTCAACAATGGGAAGGCCCAGAAGAAATGACCACTAATCCTTTAAGATTCAAAATGGTGAGGGAGCACCAGTACATTTGAAGTGTTTTTTTAAGTTTATATAATTAAAATTTTAAAATGTATTTTACATATCAACTACAGTTTTCCCTCCGTCCTCTCCTGTTACTTTTCCCTGACTCCATCTACCCCCTCCCCATTCACTCTTTCTCCATCCCCATTCAGAAAGGGGCAGGCCTTCCACGGGCTTGAACAAAGCATGACACATCAACTTGAGGTAGGACTGAGTTCCTCCCCATGTATCAAGGCTGGGCAATACAGCATGGAAAACAGTTTACCCAAGCCCAGTTAAGTACCAGGGACAGGTCCTGATCTCACTTCTAGGAGCCTTAAAAAGAGACCAAACTACACAACTGTCACACATCTATTTTACATATGTTGAGTGTATACCATAGGTGACCACTGCTTCCTTGATGTTTTTTAAATCTCTCATAAGAATCACCTGCAAAATATATTCTACATATTGCTCAGGATGTTTATCATCTGCTGGCTTTTCATGGATAGTGACAGCCAAATGGTGATGTTATGACTTGTATGGCCTTGACATTCTACTTATTAGGTTTTTTTGTCATTTTTACTGAGAGATTCTTCCAGAGCTTGAAAGCAAGCATCTACAGTCTATTACAGCATTTGAACCAACTCTGTTATACAGGATTCTAGAGATTTCACTGAATCATGCAACTTTTTATGTTCTTTTGAAACATATATTTCCATAGACTTTGTTTTACCAATTAGTGATAATCTTTCCTCCTTATAAATTATTTGAATAGCATTAACATTGCTCTGAAGATTTATTGTTTTATCCATTAAGTATTCATATTTATTATCAATAGAATTAAATCTGGTTGTACAGTTATTATTAATGGACCGAAGTTCTTGGGGTAAGTTAGCAGATTCCAAAGAAAGAATCCTTTTATTTAAGTCTTCATTACTACCTTGTAAACCCTGTATCAATTCCATTAATGCCTCACTTTTGGTGTTATTATTAAGCCAATTTTTCAGTGATATGATGTGAATTATTATGCTAAATGCCATAATAGTGAATATTATATACATACTAGGAAGGTCATATATTCTGTAAAAATTCATTCATAATACAAGCAAAAAAAATTAATTCTTGAGATGTAATATTCTGCCATTTTTTAGAAATATTTAAAATTAGTTAAGAAATTTTTATTAATATATTTATTAATCAGTTTTAAGGTGTGAAATTATCGAGTAATTTTACCTTAGATGAAACCTTGAGGGCTGGTGTCCCAGTTCTCGTGATGATTTTTTGGGTGTAGTAGCGCTGTTCAGCCAGCAGGTGTCAGAGGTGTAGCCCTGAAGCAGCTCATGTGAAGCCTTGACCTATATTGGGCTTAAGGCCGCTATCAAGAAAGTCCTACTGGCATGTGCCAAAATCGGCTGTGTGCGTATGGGACAGGGATGCAGCCACAGACCGGACTCAGCCGCTGCCTTGTGCACTACAAGTGGAGCTGCTGGGGTCAAGCTCAGCCTGCCACGGAGGTGTGCAGTGGCCACAGGAGCCAGCAGTGGTGGGTAAAGCTACACCGCAAATGGAGGCCAGAGGGCCGGGCAGGTGCTCAGACTCCTCTCATGCTCCCACACACTAGATGTACTCAGTGACATGTAATGGATACAAGTATGCTATGGCATACAGGACACAGACACAGGGACTTGGGAGGAAGAAGGAAGGGAGCAGTGCACACATGGAAGGCAGGAAATCTGTGCTGCAGCTGGTACGCAGCAGATTGTGGAAGCTGCTCACAATCCATGGAAGCTATCTGCATGGGTAGAGAGCCAGGAATGGCCAACCCACACTCCCACATAGGGGAGTTGGGTGCCAGATAATGGGATTATATCATTAACAATCCACGGAGCCTACTTAATGATCAAAGGAATATATTGGGGGGTTGACTCAAAAGACAGAATAAAGGAATTTGTTGCAGGATACTGGAAGGGTGAGGCATGGTCCAATTCAGTTCTCTGTGCTTATGCATACCAGCATCCAAAACCATGAGGTAGCCAAGAGAGACAGCACATGTGCATCCCAGGTCTTAAGGGTCCCCCCAGTGGCCACATCCCAGAGGAATGTACTTCAAGATCATAGGCAG
Organism: Peromyscus eremicus; assembly: GCF_949786415.1. Lineage (NCBI taxonomy): Eukaryota > Metazoa > Chordata > Mammalia > Rodentia > Cricetidae > Peromyscus > Peromyscus eremicus. The sequence goes on along the minus strand of NC_081416.1, from coordinate 187,923,606 downwards.
GTGTAACATTGACCTGCTACCTTACTAGGGGTGGTGCTTCAGGTCATGGTTCAAATAGCCACCTACTACAATATGTTACTACTTCTCCGTTCATTTTTTTTCAATAATCTCCAAACTGATCCCCACTAAAGATACTATTAATTTGTATCCTCCCCTCCATCAACAGTGAATAAGGCTGCCTTTCTCTCCATATCCCCTCAAACGTTTGTTGTCAGGTTAGTTGGTGACAGCCGTTCTGCCTGGGGGGAGGCAGTATTTCTAAGAAGTTTTCATTTGTGCTTCCATGGTACTCTTTTTGGGATTCTGAATGCTTTTTCAATGTTTGTTGGCCATTTGAGTTTCTGTCTTCGAAAAGTGTCTATTTAGTTCATTGCCCATTTGTTGATTTGCAGTTTTGTTTCCTCAGTTGCTGCGGGCCGCAGGAATATATCATAAGAACTCAGCGGGTTATGGCAAAGCCACTACCTGGAGGGATCAAGGATTTCCTCCAGAGGAAGCCAAATTCCAAGGAGCTTTTGGTGTTATTTGGCTTGTTATATATCAGCTGCCTTCTGTTATGAAAATCATGTGTGCCTTCATAGTTTTCCCAATTGACTTTTCCCTAAGAAGGGCTAACAGTGTGGACTGATCACTCTCCGGACACATTCCAGTCATTTGGAGAACAGCCTCAGGAAAGGCTTTCAAGGACTAACAGTAATAACAGTCCACATGAAAGTCTCCTGATTTAAGGTAAATTCCACAAGGAGACACCGCCTAGGCCAGGTGGATATTAAGTAATAGCTTTACGGAATTTAGCTCGGTCCCTCCTTTCTTACAGCCTTACTAACTTTATAGACCTTTAGCTCCTTACCTAACCACTTCTAGGAATATTTAGATAACCTTGTGCACTGACAGCTATGCTCAGCCAGAACCCCAGTTCAAGCCTCCCTATAATTATTGTCATTGGTAGCATCCGGCCAGGTCCATCCCCAGATGGAGGAAAGTACCTTATCAGAAATACCTCTGTACTCTCTAAGAACAGACTTAAGTGTCCAAACTCCCTGTTTGAGAAGGCCTGGCGGATGTGCCAATTAAGCTTAACTTCCTCCTTTCCCAAATCTTACCTCTAGTTCCAGATCTCCCTTTAACTATCACCAGAGGCATCTAGCTGTACACAGGTTGCCTAGTGACTAAGCACAATTTCCCCTGCTCTGGAGAAAAACGGCAGATAGCTTGGACAGATAGGAGCCACAGGAAAAAAAGAAGACAGTTTTATTTTCTCCCATTGACCTAGCAACTTACAGATTCTTAACATTTTCTACCAATCACATTTAAGACTATAGTGGAGCACATAAGATCCCTCTTCTTAGATATTACCCAAATTTAGCCTTTAGTTAATTCATTTCCCCATTGGTCACTTCCCTTTGGGGTGGCAAATGATAATTAACAACTACTGCCTTTCTATGTGATTCTTATCACCCCTCCATTTGACCCTGGAAGCCTGGCTCTGCACAGCTAAGGGAATAATGCTTGTAAGTGCTTATGTACCGGGACTCCCAGGGCACAGGAAGACAGAGAAGAGAAAAGAGAATGGAAGAACTAGATGGGTAAGAACTTGAGAGGAACAAACTGAGATGGGGAAGAACTAGATCAAAGGGCTAGAAGAGAGTACTAGAGGGACGAGATGGAAAATGAGGAAGAGTCATATGGGGAAGCACTAGCTGTGTAAGAACAAGATGAAAAGGACCTAGATGAGGCAGAGTTAAGACGAGAGAATTAAGATAGAACTTAGAAGGAGCAGTGGATAAATATAGAGAGAAATCAGGCAAGAAAGGAGCTAGGCACGAGAACAGAACTGAAGCTGTATATAAAGGATGTTATGCCAGAGGAATTAAAGCAAGTGGACTATAGAGCTCGGTGTGCTGAGATTCTGTTTCCTGAAAATAGTCCTTGCCGTTAGTATTTCTCTCTTCTGAGTCCCTGGGATGTATAATATTAAGGCTGGTCCCTCTAATATTATACAAGACTCAGTATTTAATTAATTAAATTTTTGGTAAATTCTTGGTATGAGCCTTATCTAATATGTCACTAGTACAGATTCTCTTACCTATACCTTAAAGATTTTTTTATTTGTTTTTGAACTTCCCTCAATTTTTATTGCTCTTTGGGAGTGAAGAGAAAAATTCTTTCAAACTTCTCAAACTGTTATTTGTCTCTGTTGCCTTATGCATATTCTTAGGGAAATTTTGGATTATACCAAATATGATTGATGCAGATTTTTCTGTTTAGTGGTCTAAATATTATCATAAAATTAATTGCATAGACTACTTATCTTAAATATTAATGTTAAAATGACAGTATGTGGTGCTGTTACAATCCTTTCTAATGTGGAAAAAAACAAAACTCCTTGTCTATAAAATCAATCATGTATTCTGTTGCCTATACGTACCTCTTTGATGTTTAATGGTGTGGCATTGTACCTAGAGTTTAGACATCTTAATTGAGTCTGTTAGACTAGAGTCATGTAAGGCCCCAGTTCACACATGATTTATTTGCATCATATTTTAGCATGATCTACAACATTTAAAGCACATTCCTCATCATGAATTTTTCTTCTGAGACATGTCTGCTGTGATCCTGTGTAACATAAATACAGAATCCACAACAGATAGATAACCATGTTCAGACATTAAATGTATTTCTTGTTTCATGTATACTGCTTGTAAGACTATTGTCTCATTCTGTTTTCACAGAGTTAGAACATTCGTGATAGAATGTGACTGTATTGGAAATCATCTTTTTGAGTAATGATCTTCGCTCATCTACATTTCACTCCCTTATATATGGAAAGCACTTCCAGGTAGCATATGATCAAACCATACTTTTGTTTCAGGGTCTGTTGACATTCAGGGATGTAGCTGTGGACTTCCCCCAGGAGGAGTGGGAATGCCTGGACTCTGCTCAGAGGGCTTTGTACATTGATGTGATGTTGGAGAATTACAGCAACCTGGTCTCTGTGGGTGAGAACACTTTGCTTATAGAATTCCTAACCCATCTTTTGTTTGTTCTGCCTTCACAAGATGTAAAATCTGTTAGGCTGTCCTGAAAAACCCAACAGGAGACAAGGCAAAGTTTAGTAGTGAGAAAGAACTTTTTCATGCTATTTAGTTTTCTCTTTCCATTTTCCATTTCAGAGTTGTCATCCACCCTTCATCTTGGTTCCAAGATTCATCCATTAACTCAGTAAAATATAATATTTCCACTCATACCTTAAAGTCCCATGTCCATTATTGCAATGATATGGTTTTTGGGGAACCAAAATAAGACCAAAATGCTTTCACCCTAAAAGTAAGGCCTAAGACTGGTCCTTTTAGCTACAGGCTATAAGTTACTGGAACAGGCCAGAAGTTACTGAAACCAGTCAGCCCAGATTCCAGAAACCAGGAAGTGTAAAAGTACAGAGTCACAAGTTAGTCAGGAGGTAATGACTGCCGGACTATGGAATGTCTTCTCCCTGGCCCCCTAGGTAACAGTTTGACCATAGAATGTCCCAACCCTAGTTTCCATAGTGACTGTGTAATCACCAGATGCCCCCATGTGGGGGCGGCCAATGAGAAATGGTGGTGGGCAACTACCTCCTTAGAAGGAAGATTGAATCATGATTTCTGGAATTCCTAGACACAAGCCAATCAGAATTTACCTGTACTAGCACCCCTAAATGATGTAACCTTGTGATTTTTTCCCTTTAAAAACTGAGCTTGCAGATAGGTGGGCACTTCCTCCGGCCTCCACTGTGTTGGATCTGTTGGACGAAGTCACTGCCTAGTCTTGTATTGCATTTGGATATCCCGAAATTAAACCTTGCTTTTGCATTCTGGTACGCTCGTCTTTGGTGTTCTCTCTGGGGGGTCGTGATCTGGGCACAACAGTTTTATTTGTGAGACAAATTCAAGATATAAAATCTGGAAATGCTAAATATACTGAAGTATTTGACTACAAATATCAATTGAGAAATCTTACCTAAATTCCTCTGCTTTGTGTTTTTAATTACTGAGTGCAGTACTATCTTAAATTTCTGTACTCTTTCTAAAAGTTCTAGCTAGCATGGGTCATTGGGTCTTCTGAACAGTACTCCTCACTGCCTATTACTTAGCAGGTATAAATACTGTGAACCTAGGATTGGATTAAACTCCTCTTCATCAATTTCTGAGAAGAAATATTTAAAGATAGAGACATATATTCTAAATATAATCACTCAGTGAGCTCTATCACAAAGCTAATGGACAGCTATCAATTATTTTTCCATCTTTTTCCCACTTAGATATTTTTGATAAAGATGAGATATCTGTTGTAAATCACTGTCCTTTGAAGGCTTTTGTGCTATTGTTGTGAGTATCCATACAATTACAGTGAATGAAAAATGTCCATTACTGGGAACTCTAATCTAAGTAGTTCCACATTCACTTACGTTAAAAGAGAACTTAGGGAGACAATTATTTATCACATGTTTATCATTGGAATAAGCACTATTAATCTGAATTGTACTGATTTTTAGAGAACTATTGCAAATGTGATCCTGTCTATCAACATGTGAAGACCGAAAAGGAGTCTTATCAATGTAATGAGCTTGGCAAAGTGCTTCATGATCTCTCCACATGTGCACTTTATAAAGCACATGAAACCAGAGGAAACTCTAATAACTACAGTTGCAGTAATCACAGAGCTACCCCTACTGACCCATCAAACCTAGACAGGTATGAAAGCATGCACATTGGAGAAGAATGTTGCAAATCTGAAGACCTTGAGAAATCTTTAAATTTGTGTTCCAATATTACTCAAGATCAAAAACTCTACACTGCAAAGAAGAAGCATAGGCAGGAAGAATATGATGACTATTCCACCTTTGCATATAGTCTTTCACAACAAGCAATTCGAGAGACACCACACCAATGTGGGAAATGTAGGAAATGCTTCAGGACTGCCTCAAACCTCACTGAACATGAGAGAATTCATATTGAAATTAAACCTTACAAGTGCAATGTTTTTGAAACATCATTTACCCAGCTTTCAAGTCTTTTTTTTTTTTTTTTTTTTTTTTTTTTTGGTTTTTCGAGACAGGGTTTCTCTGTGCAGCTTTGTGCCTTTTCCTGGAACTCACTTGGTAGCCCAGGCTGCCCTCGAACTCACAGAGATCCGCCTAGCTCTGCCTCCCAGTGCTGGGATTAAAGGCATGCGCCACCACCGCCCGGCAGCTTTCAAGTCTTAATATACATCAAAGACTTTATACTGGGGAGAAACCTTACAAATGTAAAGAATGTGGAAAGTCATTTAATCAGTTGTCAACATTTCATAGCCATCAGAAATTGCATAGTGAAGACAATCCTTACAAATATAAGAAATGTGACAAATCTTTTGCCCACTCTTCCACTCTCAAGAAACATCAGAAAATGCAGATTGTTGGAAGACATATTTGTCAAGAATTTGGCAAAGTTTCTCATAATCCTTCACACTTTAAAGATCATCACAGAGTCCATAATGAAGAGAAGCCTTTCAAATGCAATGAGTGTGGAAGATCCTTTCCCCATTATTCATCATTGAGTGGGTATAGAAAAATTTATTCTCCAGAGAAATTACACAAATGTAAAGAATATGGTCAGTCCTTTCTTGAATTATCACATCTTAAAACTCATTACAGAATCCATACTGGTGAAAAGCCTTTCAAATGTAAGGTATGTAACAAATCCTTTACCCACCACTCAACCCTTAAAAAACACCAGAAAGTTCACACTGGGGAGAAGCCTTACAAATGTATGGAATGTGACAAGTCTTATACTAGATACTCATCTCTTAGAGCACATCAGAAAATTCATACTGGGGAGAAACCTTACCACTGCAAAGACTGTGACATATCCTTTATCAATCTTTCAAGTCTTATAAATAATCAGAGTTCATACTTGGCAGAAACCTTACAGATGTGAGGAATGTGACAAATCCTTTACCAGTTGCACAGATCTTAGAAGACATAGAGAGTTCATTCTGGGGAGAAACCTTACAAATGTATGGAATGTAACAGGTCCTTTACGCAGGAGTCAAATCTTAGAATACATCAGAGAGTTCATACCAGAGAAAGACCTTAAAGTTGTAAAGAATGTGACAAATCTTTTACAACATGCTCCCACCTCAGAGCACATCAGAAAATTCATAATGGAGAGAAAGCATACAAATGCAAAGACTGACACATCCTTTATCCAGATTTTGAATTGTAGAAGACATTAGAAATTTCATACTGGACAGAAATATACTGTGAGACCAAAATGAGCCATCTTAGAAATAAGACCAAAATGCTTTCACCCTAAAACTAAGGCCCGAGATTTCTCCTTTTAGGTACAGGCCATGAGTTACTAAAACCAGTCAGTTCAGATTCCAGGAACCAGGATGTGTAAAAGTCCAGAGTCACAAGGTAGTCAGAGGTAATGACTGCCGGACTATAGAATGTTCCAACCCTGGTTTCCAGGGTAACTGACCATAAAAATGTCCCCACCTGAGGGCAGCCAATGAGAAATGGTGGCGGGCAACCACTCCCTTAGAAGATTAAGCCATGATTTCTAGAAGGCCCCTAGAAGCGAGCCAGTCAGAATTGTACCCATACTAGTACCCCTAAATGACGTAACCTTGTGATTTTTCCCTTTAAAAACTGAGCTTGCAGATAGGTGGGCACTTCCTCCAGCCTCCACTGCATTGGATGTATTGGGCGAAGTCCCTGCCTAGGCTTGTATTGTATATCCAAAATTAAACCTTGCTTTCCCACTCCGGCATGCTCATCTTTGGTGGTCTCTCTGGGGGTCACGATCTGCGCACAACAATACCATTGCAAATAATGTAACATAGCATTTTCCAGTATTCTCTGCTTTCAAATCACAACAGTACGCAAAATAGAAACAAAGATAAGAAACTAGTGAAAGTCTCTGGTGAAGGTTTACATTTTAAAAAATATCCTGGAGTTTATATTAAAATAAAATGCTGTAGATGTAGGCCGGGCGGTGGTGGCGCACGCCTTTAATCCCAGCACTCGGGAGGCAGAGCCAGGCGGATCTCTGTGAGTTCGAGGCCAGCCTGGTCTCCAAAGCGAGTTCCAGAAAAGGCGCAAAACTACACAGAGAAACCCTGTCTCGGAAAAAAAAAAAAAATGCTGTAGATGTAACAGTGAGGAAAGTTTTTCATTTTTTTTAATATGTACGCATGCTTTGCCTGCAAGTGTGTCTGTGCACTACATGTATAGCTAGTGTGGGCAGAGGACAGAAGGAGTCAGCAGATCCCATGAATATGTAGTTACAGACCACTGTGAACTGCCGTGCGTGTGTTGGAAATTGAACCTTGGTCTTCTGGAAGGGCAACTGTTATGCCCACATCTCGGGGACCCCCAAGAGACCACCATGGAGACCGAATCCTGTATATAAAAGCAAAGAACCTTTATTATCTTCAAGCTCTGGAGCTTGGTCTCTCTGTCTGTTTGTCACAGTAGTGAGAGTAGAGAGCCCCAAGCTCAGGTGGAGTGGGGTTTTTATTATAGCAGAGGTTGGGTGAGGGGATTTCCAGGGTTCAGGACCCTGTTTGGCTGACAATTGTCTATAGGTATCTTGGTAAGAAGGGGAAATAGGTGTGTGCTAGGCCAAAGGACATCTGGCCACCTTATCTAATGGTTGGAATGTTAGGTATTTCCTCATCCCTGGGTGGATCCCTAGGGGGTGTCAGTTTAAGGCTTTTCCTGGATCTGGGTGTTGCCTGCCAGTAAGGCTGTCTCAGAAGCTGTGTCTAGGCCCCTAAGCCTGTCATGGCAAATGTGTAGTCAAGCTGTTTTGGGGCCCCTCCACAGCAACCAGTGCTCTTACACAGTAAACCATGTCTCTAGCCCCTGGTTAAAAATGTAATAAAAACATTTATCTTGTTCAGCATCCAAAAATTCATAATAATGCCAGGTGTGGTGATGCACTCTTTTATTCCCAGCACTCAGGATACAGAGACAAGAAGATGTCTGTGAATTGGAGGACATCATTATTTCCATACTGAGTTCCAGAACAGCCGAGACTGCATAAATTTTTTGTTAAAACCAAAATAAATTATAATAGAGTCACATAAAAATTATAACAAAACCTTTAGTTTTCTCTCTAATTGTGCTGTACATCACAAAATTCATACATCTGAGAAACTATATAAAGGTAGAGAGTATATACTCTCCATGTCTTTCTGTCCACTGGAAATTACACCTCCCCAAATGCATTGAGTTTGAGAAACCCTTTAGATAATGCTAAAATTGCAGGGATTAAAAAAAATTATGAAAAAAATACTCTGATAGTTCTTTTTATTCACCTTCAAAATCTACATACTAGAGTCAAGTCATACAAATAGCAAAATAGTAACTGACTGTGAAGAGATAGGATGTGAATATGGCATCACTAGAATGCTGACATACAATGTAGAAATCCCCAAAGGCTAAAGATGTGGTGACACCTTTAATCCCAGCTCTCTGGAAGCAGAGAAAGATGTATCCCTGTGAGTTCTAGTCTAATATTGTCTACATTGCAAATTCCATGTCAGCCAGGGCTACCCAAGGAAACCCTATCTGGAAAAACCAAAACAATAAGGAAAAAAAAAGAGAAATTCCCCAAGGGCATGCAGGGATTCATTTTGAAGTACTCAAAAAAGAATTTGGAATTTACTTGAAACTTTATATTAAAATGATATAGCTTGCATTAACTGCTAGTACACCTTCAACTGAGATAAAGTAAACTTGTAGGACCCACCCTCAGCCATAATATAACAGTAATTGCCCCAATCTTACACAGTTGCTTGTTCTTAGTAGGTTTTGAAGTGTTATGAAACTATTCATTACCAACTACCTACTGCCAGAGGAGACTTCTTTCACCAACTTTGAGAGTAATACAAACTGGTAATTTTAAACATGAGTATTTACATGGTGGATTAGTGCTCATGATCATTATCAAAACACCAATAGATTCTGCTACAACCTATAGTTCCCAATGTTGTGCCCAGATCGAGACCCCTAGAGAGACCACTGAAGAAGAGCATACTGGAATGCAAAAGCCAGGTTTTAATTTGGGATATCCATGATCAATATAAGCTTAGGCAGGAACTTTGTCCAACACACCCAGTGCAGTGGAGGCTGGAGGAAGTGTCCAGCCTGAATTATGCACAGCTTTTAAAGGAAAAAAAAAACACAAAATTGCAACAGCAAAGGATTTCCATACATGTACATTTCTGATTAGCTTGTGTCTAGGGACTTAGAGAAATCATGATTCAATCTTCCTTCTAAGGTGGTGGTTGCCTGTCACCATTTCTCATTGGCTGCCCCCAGGTGGGGACATCTGATGATTAAACAGTCACTATGAAGACTAGGGTTGAGACACTCTGTGGTCAACCAGTTACCTAGGGAACCAGGGAGAGGACATTCCTTGGTCCGGCAGTCATCACCTCCTGACTACCTTGTGACTCTGTACTTTACAGTTTCTGGTTTCTGGAATCTGGGCTGACTGGTTTCAGTAACTCATGGCCTATTCCAGTAACTCATGACCTATACCTAAAAAGGAGAAATCTTAGGCCTTACTTTTAGGGTAAAAGCATTTTGGTCTTATTTTGGTTTCCACACCAAGTCATGTTTTTTGTTTTGTTTTGTTTTGTTTTGTTTTGTTTTGTTTTTTTTTTTTGTTTTGTTTTGTTTTGTTTTACTACAGCATGATTTCCTCTCTGTGGTGAAGGCTTGAAATCCAAACATGAGAGTTTGTTCATGTCCATAAACTGTGGTGCCAGTTTGCACACACATTGTCTAGCAAGTTGGTATTGTAAGATGCATGGTCCAGGGGCTAGCATGACCATTGAAATAATTCCTCTGCTGCTGCACGTTTCAAGAATATGAAATAGAGATTCATATTATGTGATAAAGCTATACCTAGAAGGATCAAGAAATCCTGGAGAAGTCAAATATCAAGGAAAATTTTATGTTATTCGCCTTTTAATATATCAGCTGTTTCCTACTATCAATTTCTTGTGTGCCCATAAATCCTAGGCCATAACAGCAAACAGACCTACTGCTGATCTGAACTAAGGTAACACCCTTACAGAGACAACACCTGTTTACCATGCTTAGGAGACAGGTGGATGTCCAGATGCATAGCTTCATTTTCTGTGCAACTGAAGCTCATGCCCTCCTTTCTCTCTCAGGCCAAATGGCATTCCAGAGCAATTAACTCATAACAAAAGGGGTTTTTGTTTGTTTGTTTGTTTGTTTTTTTGTTTTTTTGCACACCAGGTACAAAGCAGCTTTGAGATAGGTTTCCTAACTCAGAGCAAAGCTACCCTGCCCTTTCAGTATATATGATGGCACAGGAAAATAGAGACAGTTTTATTTTAATGACCTATAAACTCATTTACCTAACAACCCATAAGATTGTAGTTTGAGCACATTTGTGATAGACTCACCTAACCACTTATAAGAATATATTTTGAGCACATAAATTCCCTTTCTGACTTATTCCAGGCCTTATCTGACCCCATCTCCTCTATTCACTCCCATTTTGGGTTGCAAGTGAAGCTGGCTTTCACAGCTCTTGTATGGTCCTTGGAAGCTTTTGTATTGTGTTATAGGAGTCAGGCTGGGGGGAAGACAGAGACCAGTTCCCGGAGTGGAACGGGAAGGACCCAGATGGAGAGAAATGAAGATGATGAGGACGAGGCAGAAGGAGCTTAATTAGAACTAGGATAGGACAGAAGGAAAAGGGACAGAGAGGAGCTAAGCATGAGAGCAGAAAAGAAGCTGTGTAGAGAAAGAACTGACTCAGATGAATAAAATGTATGGACTAAAGAGTTTTGTGTACATAGTTTCATTTGATATCATCACAGAGTAGATTATCAGCTGGTCGTAGATTCTTCCCAGACCCTGGGAGCACACAATAGGTGAGGTACCCTGTTGATGGGCTGGAACCCCCATAGTCTGCTATACTCTGCCAATAGCCTGCACAGAACCGTGCAGTGGTACAAAGGCTAGCCAGCAGGGAGAGTTGCCTGGTAAGTTCAGTATTGCTCTATATCTTGCAACCAGACTCTTTGGTGTCTTCAGCTACAACATGTACTGGAAATGACCCATTTTGTTTAGGGTGACAATGGGACCTCACTGACCAGTAAGTTCTGGACAGATAACCAGTACCTGGTACAGAGAATTTAATTAAATAGCCCCAGTGACTGGGAGCAGCATTATTTACCCATGTGGGACACCTTTGTTCAAAGCTTACTTTTAATTTGTAAGATAGGGTGTGGTGATATATTCTTTGTAATCTAGGAAATAAATCTTGCCTGAAGGTCAGAGGATAGAGCTAGCCACAGATTTAGCCATAGAGGTCAGGCAGTGGTGGCACACACTGTTAATCCTAGAACGCAGGAGGCAGAGCCAGAGATCCATATGGATTTCTGAGTTCAAGGCCACACTGGGCTACATGACATCAAGGAAGTCTAAAAGAGAAACAGAGCCAGGCAGTGGTGACACACACCTTCAGCGCTTGGGACCACACATCTTTAATCCCAGCACTAGGAAGGTTGAGACAGGAAGTGGTATGGCTGGGCAGAGAAAGGAATATAAGGCAAGAGGAGAAGGAACTCACTCTCTTTCAGGCTGAGGAGTAGGTGAGGTAAAAAGTGGTGGCTGTGACTTGCTCTGCTTCTCTGATCTTTCAGCTTTCACCCTGATATCTGGCTCCAGGTTTTTATTATAAACCCAATTAGGAGTCATGCAATAATAGGGGATTTTTTTATGGCTTCTTCATAAATCTTTACTTTTGGTTGACCCACCCACTCTTCACCCCTTCTCCCTGCCCCATTCCCAGTTAAGCATTTGGCACACATCCAATGCCCCATTCTTTTATAACATGTGTTCTACTATCCTTTCATGGTATTTTTTTTACTTGGGTTGCAAAATGATAGATTCTCATGTACCTTCTTCACAGACATCTCATTTGAGTTGATCTTTCAGCAGCCCCCTCTCCACTACATATTTGAGCCATCCTGCCCCCAGGATTCCCACCCTCTAATTTCCTATCACCTGTATTCTGCTATCTATCCTCTCTTCCTCCATCTCCCCACTAACGGTCTACTTCTAGATCCCTGGCTTCTACATGTCATCTTACTTGAACATACAAAACCAAGTTTGTAGCTTAGACACACAGATGTGAGAGAATATGTGATGTTTGAGTTTTGGGGCCTAGATAACTGAACTCATCATAATTTCTATTTATTTACCTGTACATATAGATTTCACACTCTTATTTTTATTTATACCTGAATAATATTCTGGGTTTTATATATATAAGTATCATGTTTTCACTTACCTATATTTCAGTTAATGGAAATCCAAAGTTAATTCCATTTCCTACATACAGTGAATAAAGCATCAGTGAACTCGATGTATTCATTGGTAAAATGGCAAGTCTTTTAAGTTCATGCCATGAATGGGTATTGTGTTTCAGTTTCCTCTGACATTAAATCCTTCCATCTTGGAGGAATCTCTTTAAAACACAGGGCATGAAAAGAGAGGTAAAGGAATGGGGAATGAGATGCTCTGAGGCAGGGTTTTCCTGCTTGCTGATACTGCAGACATTTAATACAGTTCCTCATGTTATGGTGTGCCCCATCCATATAATTATTTTGTTGTTATTTCATAGCAGTAATCTTGCTGCTGTTACAAATTATAATGTAAATATATGCAGGATACCTGATTTGAGACCCCAAAGGGATCATGAGACAAGATTTGAAAGACACTGTTCTAAGTGAGGTTGATACATTCAGTCCTAGAGAGAAGCTCTTACAGCCCAGGAATAAAAAACTTAATAGCTATGAAAAGTCACAGAAACTGGCAAGATTCACTAGTGCCCTCTAGCATCAAGCATATATAATCGGTAAGGACTGCTGACACTGTCAGACAAGCTGAGTTGCACAGAAGATGCTCAGACCAGCCATAGAGCAGACACAGGTCAAGTTCACTGGACCAGACAAGACAAAAGAAGCTGCCTCAAAGAGGTAGTGAGTGGCTTGAGAGACACTTCCAACCTCCCTTGAGCTGCCTGCAAGCTGTGCAGTGATCCCCAGGTTCCCAGCTTCATTAGCCATCACCCTCACAGGATGATGCAGCTTCCGCTGAGCCCTTTGTGCTTCTGTAAGTAACCACTCACCCACACTCTTATAAGTTACTCCAAAAAATCACATTGGTCCACTTGGCTTTAGAGATGACTTAGTGGGTAAGAGTAGTGCCTGCATTTCCAAAGACTCATTTTGAAATCCCACCATGTTTACATGGGCATTCAATATGTAACCTCACTCCAGGGCATCCAATGACCTTGTCTCTCCTCATCAAACACAAGGAACACACACTGCATGCAGTCATACATGCAGACAAAATACCCTTTAAAAAAAAAAAACCTCACTACTTCAAGTTCAACTTCATTGGTTTCCTAGTGTTCATTTGTCATATCTTCCTTATCTGTGGTAAGTAGATGTTCGTCATTGTTTCCACAGGAATAGTGCCATGGATCAGTAATTGGCTCACACAGGAGTTGTGTGTTGTTGTTTTTTTCTTTCATTTTAATTATTCATTTATTTGAGAACATATACACTTGTTTCAAATGTCGATTCTTTAGTTCTCACTCCCACAGCAGTGTTTTACCCCCTTCCCTCACATTGATGCCAACATTAGTTGTTTCTATTCCTGTTGATGGCCACTGTAGCTACAACAACATGGAGGTCTAAAAGAGTCCTAGTCTGCATTTTCCCTGTTAGGTATATTCACTTTTTTGTTTGTTTTAGTGTCACTTTGGGTTTGTAGTTGTTTTTTCCTTTGTTTTCTTTTTGTTTTGCTTTTTTTTTACTTTAAATTTTTTGAGGTTATAATATAACATATCTCCTTTCCCTTTCCTACTGCAAAATCCTCCTCAATACCCTTCTGTGCTCTCTTTTAAATCCATGGCTGCTTATTTCAGTAACTGTTATTACATACATATGTGTATATCCATATACATATATATTCCTGTTGGGCTGTCACGGCACATACCTTTATCCCAGCACTTGGGAGGAGGGCAGGCAGATCTCTGAGTCCATGACAAGACTTGTCTACAGACCTAGTTCTATGGCAGCCAGCACAACACAGAGAAACATGGTCTCTAAAACAAAAACAAGCAAAGAAAGAAGAAAAATACATATTCCTAAATATAACCTTCTCATGTTGCTTGTGTGTATGCTTTCAAGGTTGACCATGTGATATTGGATAACCAATTTCCCTGCTCTTCCTGAGGGGAGACCATGTCTCCTTCTCCCAGCATCTTCCAGTTGCCTGTAGTTCTCTGTGTAGGGTTGAGACCTTGTGGGTTTTTCCCATCCACTTTGGTATTTCCATTGTACTTGTTGTTGCTTTGCTCACATTATCTGGGCATGTTGGCGAGATTTTAGAGATGTCGTTTCTGGCATTACTAGGAATGATGGCTAGCTACTCTTACTTGTCAAATTGACTATATCTGGAATGAACTACAATTCAGAAATGGAGGGCAAGTCTGTGAGAGATTATTTTTGCTTGGTTTAAAAGGGGGGTGAATCTACTTGTAGTCTAGACCTTTAAGGCTGAAAAACACACAACTTTCAAAAAGATCTTGAGGCTGAAAGTCACACATTTAATCTAGGACACATCTTCTCCTGGAAGCCTATATAAGGACAGGGAAGAATGAAGCTTTTGATCTGTGCTTGCTTGTGGGCTCATTTCCTTGCTAGTACATCTATGCCTTCACTGGCAATGAAGCCTACTTCTTTGGGATTCCAGTATATACTGAAGATCACCTAAAATATCCAGCATTATGGACAGAGTAGTAACTGGATGTTTAGATTTGGAAAAATCAAATCAAACTCTAAAAGATATGCTTAATAAACAAAAATGAATAATCAAGACCCCCAAGATACAGATTGCATAATGCTTTATTAACTTTGAATTTTCTAAATGCTAATGAGAAAGGAATGACAGCTGCTGAGGGACCTTGGATAATAGAAAAAAGTACTGAATTAAATCAGCCTGTATACTTTAAAGATGTGATTATCTCAGAACAGAAACCAGGATATGTGGTACATTGGGGAAGGGGTTTAGCTTTTGTTTCCACAGAAGAAAAAAAGCTGTGGATACCATCAGAATTGACATATTAAGTTCTTTAATTGCTTTAGTTTTCTCCATGATGACAGGAAATGATTGAACCGAATTTGGAATGGGGGCCTCTCCCTGGCCACTCGAGGCATTTACCAATTGTTGAAAGTTTACCTCGACTGTCCTTTGTTGATCTACATTCATTGGTCCAATGCCTGTCCTTGCCATAACTTCTGTATAATTTAGATAGGAGGAGCATTCTGTTTGGATTATGGTTTGAAAAAACACTGTTTCTAGGAACACCATGTTTACAATCTTTTATTAGGTGACCATGTTTACTGCATTGAAACACTTGATATTTTGATTTTTCTTCAAACCTCTGGAAATCACCTCTTCTATCTAAGCATCATCATGGATATGAGATTCGTATTGATTGTATCTCAGATCTATTCCTCTAAGGGTGCTGATCTTGCCTTTAATGGCCTAATTACCCTTTTGCGTTGTGCATTACCATTTTCAAAAGCCATAGATTCAATTAATATTTCTGAATTTGTTATCATTCTATTTACTGCTGAAGTCAATCTTTTCAAGTTATCAGTGAAGATTTCTTTTGAACCATGTATATTTTAGTAAATGGCTCAATTTTCTTTTCTACTTCTTCAATTCTGACCCAAGCATTCAAAGCTGCAGCAGGGCATAGAGCCAGTGTGGTCATCATATATAGATTGTCCATCATACATCAGCATAATCTCCCTCTCCAAGAAGTTGGGAGATTTCCACACCTCCAGCCACACTTCATTGTTCAATAGTCTTAACCTCATTTGTACACCAGGTCCTCCATTGTAAGTGAGGACCAGGCTCACTGTTGCAACCAATTCTCTTCTGTCTTGAGGGATAATGCTATTACAAGTTGACCATGAGTTTAATATCAGCTTCACAAAAGGTGAATGCATGTCATATGAGACTATTGCTTCCTTGAATCTACTTAAATCTAACATTTCCACAGGAGTCCATTCAACTCTTACAGAGCCTTGGGGATACCTGTCATTTGGCAATTCCTGTAAGGTTACTGGGTAAATTACAGTTGGTTGTTTGAAAACCTTAGGCTGTTTCTCTCTTACCTTATAATGCAATGCTGATATTGGTTCTCCTTTAAATTCCTGTGTCTGGGTCTGAATATCTCTATGAACTGTTTTAATAAGTTTTTTCTAAAAATTATATCTTAGCACTCATATTAACCAACATTTCAGTGATAAAATAAAAGTGATAAAATTGATAATTCTAGCCAGGTGGTGGTGGCGCACGCCTTTAATCCCAGCACTCGGGAGGCAGAGGCAGGTGGATCTCTGTGAGTTTGAGGCCACCCTGGTCTACAAAGTGAGTTCCAGGAAAGGCGCAAAACTACAGAGAAACCCTGTCTCGAAAAACAAAAAACAAAAAACAAAAACAAGGGAAAAAGAAAAAAAAATTGATAATGCTTACATTTGACATTACATAAACCCCATCTAAATTACTCATCCTCTCATTTAATTGCTCCACTTTCAAAATGGCCAGTGCATTATCATACAGAGACCTAACTCTCTCCATTGTAATAGTATTTTTCATTTTTTTAATGTGGGGAAAACTCTCTCTTTTAACTAATTACTCTCTTAAAGAATTCTCAATTGTCTTACCAAATCTGCTGATGAGGGTGATTCAGATGAAGGTGAAATATGAAGCTGACTTCTTCTGCATAGAACAGTAGAAGCCTGAGAGGGTTTCAAGGCAGCTACATAGTTAGGTAGCAGCCAGAGAAGGGGGTCCAGGGAAAGCCTGCAACCCACTAGGAGAGAAGAAGCCAAAAAGACAACCATCTTAAGCCGGGCGGTGGTGGCGCACGCCTTTAATCCCAGCACTCGGGAGGCAGAGCCAGGCGGATCTCTGTGAGTTCGAGGCCAGCCTGGGCTACCAAGTGAGTTCCAGGAAAGG
Organism: Peromyscus eremicus; assembly: GCF_949786415.1. Lineage (NCBI taxonomy): Eukaryota > Metazoa > Chordata > Mammalia > Rodentia > Cricetidae > Peromyscus > Peromyscus eremicus. The sequence continues at coordinate 187,906,481 of NC_081416.1, read as the reverse complement.
CGCAAAGCTACACAGAGAAACCCTGTCTCGAAAAACCGAAAAAAAAAAAAAAAAAAAAAAAGACAACCATCTTCATGGGGTAACATGCAAAAGAGGCTAACTCCTGTGGCATGTGGAGCCCAAATGCCTGTGGAGTTTGCTGCAGAGAGGCTCTAACAGAAAAATCCCAAACTTGCTCAGAGGCTTTGGGGAAAAAAAGAGAGAAGAACCAACCAGCAAAGCAGTGACTCCTGCAGGAGCCCCTGCGTGGAGCTCCAGTGTATGTCAGTGTCTGCAACTCCAGAGCCAAGCAGTTTATTTGGGAGTTCCTGGCCCAAAGTTGGATGCCAGATGTTGCACAAATTCTAATTGGTCTTAATAATAAAACCTGGAGTCATATATTGGAGTAAGTGCTCAAAGATCAGAGAAGTAAAGGATCCAGCCACTAGAGAGATATCTTACCTATCGAATCCTCAGTCAGAAGGGGCAAGATCCTGTCTCTACACAGTTATATTCCTGTGTCCACCTCCCTAGTGCTGGGATTAAAGGCATGTGCCTCCCAAGTACTGGGACCAAAGGCATGAGATCTCAAGTGATAGGATCAAAGGTATTAGATCCCAAGTGCTAGAATCAAAGGCATGAGATCCCAAGTGATGGGTTCAAAGGTATGTGCCACCACTGCCTGGCCTCTGTGGTTAATTAGTGGCTAGCTCCACCCTCTGACCTGAAGGCAAGCTTTATTTGTTAGAGCATGAGCGAAATATCACATTTTAGTGTGTGCAAAACATCTGTCCAGAACCTTCTGACTTTCACAGTCTCCATTGAAAAGTCAGGTGTAATTCTAATGGGTCTGTCTTCATATGTTATTTGGCCTTTTTCCTTTGCAGCTCTTAACAGTCTTTCTTTATTCTGTGCATTTAGTATTTTGATTATTATGTGTTGAGGGGACTTTTTTTTTTTGGTCCAGTCTATTTGGTGTTCTGTAAGGTTGTTGTACCTTCATAGTCAAGTCCTTCTTAAGTTTAGGAAAGTTTTCTTCAATGATTTTGTTGAATGTATTTTCTGTGCCTTTGACCTGGAATTCTTCACCTTTTTCTATCCCTATTATTCTTAGGTTTTGTCATTTCATGGTGTCCCAGATTTCTTGGATGTTTTGTGTTGAGAATCTCTTGGATTTAACATTTTCTTTGAGTGATAAATTGTTCCACGTTGCATACTCATATCTGAAGTTCTGAAGCTGCAACTTTCTATGAGAGAGAACAGGCATTGTCTGTCTCTGTGTCTGGGTTACCTCACACAATATGATCCTTTCTAAGTCTGTTGGTTTACCTGCATACCTCATGATTTCAACTTTCTTTACAGCTAAATAGTATTCCATAGTGTATATGTACCACATTTGCACTATCCATTTGTCAGTTGAATGATATTTAGGTTGTTTCCATTTTATATCTATTGTGAATAGAGCAGCAATAAACATGGGTGAGCAAATATCTTTGAAGTTAGGATGTTGAATCCTTTGAGCATACCCCCAGGAATGAAATAGCTGGGTCATGTGTCTAATTTATTTAACTTGAGGATTTGTTCATTTAATTGAGTATTCTCTATTTTGATTTTCAGTGTAGCTAGTTTTTTTTTTTTTTGTGCATGGCGTTCTTCTTCACATGCTCTCCTGTCTTTGGGATCATTGACTAGACACCTAGTAGAATATTGTTGCTTGCATCTTTCCATGTGGCTCGGCAGTATTCTTTAACAGCTTTCACTATTAATTTTTGCTTTTCCTTTTTTTCCCCTTTGATTTGAATGGAAAGCAACCATCTACTCATTGTTCCTGAAAGATTAACTCAAAGGGAAGAAACCGTAAGAAATGGCTGATTCTCCAGTAAACATATTGCAGATCAGTGGTCCTTTTCACTCTATCTAAAAATGTTATGCTTTGATATATTAAGAGCCTTTAAATTTCTGCTTTTGATGATTTTTAAAAATTTTATTATGAACAATTCTGCAAACAGACCAAAAAACAAAATCACACACTGAAATTAAGCAGACCCAAAGACTATACAACTCATGTCCTTTTACACAGTTAGAGTTCTCATAGGAAACAGAAGCTCTGGAGCCTCACATGGGATCTTATATTTTCATATTTGAATACATTTTGATTTACTTACACCACCAAGACCCCAAAAACCTATGACAGAATTAGAACTAGAAAAGCACTTATCTTTATATCCTTTTTTGTAACTAGTGTTCATTACCTATATTCAAGTCCCTGATAATTTAACCTTTTCTGTTTTCTTTTCTCCATATTATACTGTACTCACATATATATTTTTTCTATATACATATAATATTGGGTAGATTCTCCATATGAGCAAAAGCATGGTGTCTTCTTTCTAAAAGTGTATCACTACACTTCATATTATACATTTTGAGTCCATCCATTCTTCCAGCAAATTTTTATTTTATTTTTCTCTACAGATGAATTGTTATCCATTTTATACAATTTTAATTATCCATTCATCTGTTCATATATAATTATTTTGATTCCAGTACTTTTCCTTTGGTGATTAAAACAACAGTGACATGGAGTAAAATATCACTGTAGAAGGGTGTGTTGTTCTCTTGTTTTATGGGCAAGAGTGAAACAATTGGTCGTGTGTTATTTTTCTCTTCAATTTTTTCAGTAATTTCCAAACTGATTCCCACATTGGCTGTATTATTTTGCACCCTTCCCTCCATCAACAGTGAATAAAGTTTCCATTCTCTCCATTTCTCCATTTCTCTTCCATTTGTCTTCATTTTGAACGTTTGTTGTCATGTTAGTTGATGACAGCCGTTCTGCCTGGAGTAAGGCAGTAATTTTAACACTAACATATAAGATAAGAAATCTACAGAATTAATTTATGTGAATATTTGGGCCACTACAAACAGAAAAATCTGCCTCAGCCATTTTTGATAGAATTCAAAATTTCCCCAAGACTATGAATTTACAAGCCAACAGAGACAAATAACAATTTCAGAAGTTCTGAAGAATATTTTTATTTTACTCTCAAAGAGTAGTAAAAATTGCCAGGCAGTGGTGGTGCACACCTTTAATCCCAGCACTCGGGAGGCAGAGGCAGGTGGATCTCTGTGAGTTCGAGGCCAGCCTGGGCTACAGAGTGAGTTCCAGGAGAGGCGCAAAACTACACAGAGAAACCCTGTCTCAAAAAACAAACAAACAATCAAAAAAAGAGTAATAAAAATAGAGGGAAGTCTAAAAACACATAAAAAATTAATTCCTTAGATTTTTTTATCTTATATAGTAATGTTTAAAATGACAGTATGTAGTGGTATTACAATCTTTGCTACTGTGGAAAAAAAATAAAACTCTTTGTCTACAAAATCAGTCAAATATTCTGATACCTACCTCTTTGATCTTTTTTTTTTTTTTTTTTTTAAAAATATGGAACGCTTCACGAATTTGCGTGTCATCCTTGCGCAGGGGCCATGCTAATCTTCTCTGTATCGTTCCAATTTTAGTATATGTGCTGCCGAAGCGAGCACTACCTCTTTGATCTTTAATGGTGGCATTGGACCTAGAGTCTAAACATCCCAACTGAGCCTGTTAGACCCCAGTAAGACCCCAGTACACAGAGGATTGATTTGTCAGTGTTTTAGCATGATCTACAGGCACAACATTTAAAACACATTTCCTCATGATGAATTTTCCTTCTGAGACATGTCTGCTGTGATCCTGTGTGATATAACACAGCATCCATAACAGATAGGGGGTAACCGTGTCCAGACATTAAATATATTTCTTGTTTCATGTATACTGCTTATAAGACTATTGTTTCATCCTGTTTTCACAGAGTGAGAATATTCATGATAGAATGTGACTGTATTGGAAATCATCTTTTTGAGTAATTATCTTCACTCATCTACATTCCATCTCCTTATATCTGGGAAAGCACATCCAGGTAGCACATGATCAAACCATACTTTTGTTTCAGGGTCTGTTGACATTCAGGGATGTAGCTGTGGACTTCCCCCAGGAGGAGTGGGAATGCCTGGACCCTGCTCAGAGAGCTTTGTACATTGACGTGATGTTGGAGAATTACAACAACCTGGTCTTCATGGGTGAGAATACTTTGCTTGTAAAATTCTTAACCCATCTTTTATTTTCTCTGACTTTATGAGATGTAAAATCTGTTAGGCTGTCCTGAAAAAAATCAACAGGAGACAAGACAAAGTTTAGTAGTAGGAAAGAAGTTTTTCATGCTATTTAGTTTTTCTCTTTCCATTTTCCATTTCAGGGATGTCATCCTACCTTCATTTTGGTTCCAAGATTCATCCATAAACTCAGTAGCATATAATATTTCCACTCATATATTAAAGCTCTGTGTCCATTATTGCAATTGACATGGTTTTATTTGTGAGAAAAATTCAAGATATACAAACTGAAAGTACTAAATACACTGAAGAATTTGACAAGAAATATCAATTGAGAAATCTTGCCTAAATTCTTCTGCTTTGTGTTTTCATTTACTGAGTGCAGTACTGTCTTAGACATCTGTATTTTCGCTAAAAGTTCTAGCATGGATCATGGGCTGCTTCAAAGAACATATGTATTATGTATACAAGGTAGGCATGATCACCTGTCTGGAAAAAATGAGATTTCCCTGGAGTGGAATGGAAAGAGTAGCCACAACTAGGGTGGGCTAGTGAATAAGCAAGAGAACAGTGATGGATATCTAGATAATCCTGCTGAGCAGTCCAGATAATCCTGTTCAGTGGGTTTTGGTTCCCTGCCAAAAGTCTAACCCAATGGTTTCAAATGTGGTTTCATGCCCCAAGTCTATACCAATAGTTTCAAAGAAATCACCTTGTCTCATATCCCTTCTACCCAATCCCAAATTGCCAATTCCTGGTTTGTGTTTTTTCCCTATAAAAACTCTCTACACCTGGGCTCATGGCCACAGCCACATTTCCTTCCACCTGCCATGCAGTGGCCCAGATTGAACCTGAATAAAAGGACCCTTATGTGCTTGCGCTAGAAACCCACTCCCTGGTGGTCTCTGGGGGTTTCACGAAATAGATACAACAGAGCAACAAAATATACAGTTGCTAAAATGCTTGTCAAAAGAAAAAGCAGTAACTGCAGATTTTATTTATTTATTTATTTATTTATTTATTTATTTATTTATTTATTTTGGTTTTTCGAGACAGGGTTTCTCTGTGTAGCTTTGCGCCTTTCCTGGAACTCACTTGGTAGCCCAGGCTGGCCTTGAACTCACAGAGATCAGCCTGGCTCTGCCTCCCAAGTACTGGGATTAAAGGCGTGTGCCACCACCGCCCGGCTAACTGCAGAATTTTTAAAGATAGAAATAGAATGGCTCTTGAGACAGGAAATAAACCAAGGAAAAAGACGTTTCCAAATAGAGAAAAGGGAAAGACAAAAAATAAAAAAGGAAATCTTCCCAATAGAAAAGATGGAAGGAAAGGAAAGGAAATTTCTCGATGGAAAAGGAATAAATGCTTAATCAAGAAAAAAAGATTTTCCCGGTAAAAAGGGGAAAAATATCAAAACTAGGCCTAAATGTGGTGGTATTGTGTTCCCCAAAATATTGTGCACCCTAATAAACTTATCTGGTGTCAGAGGATAGATCAGCCACTAGATAGACATAGAGACCAGAAAACGGAGGCACACACTCCTTTAATCCTATCACTTGGGAGGCAGAGATTCATCTGGATCTCTGTGACTTTACGGCCACACTGGAAACAGCCAAGCATGGTGACTCACGCCTTTAATCCCAGGAAGTGATGTCAGAAAGCAGAAAGGTATATAAGGCATGAAAACCCAGAACTAGAAGCTTTTGGCTGGTTAAGCTTTTAGGCTTTTAGCAGCAGTTCAGCTGAGATTCATTCTGGATGAGGACTCAAAGGTTTCCAGTCTGAGGAAACAGGATCAGCTGAGGAACTGGCAAGGTGAGATGGCTGTGGTTTGTTCTGCTTCTCTGATCTTCCAGTATTCACCCCAATAACTGGCCTCAGGTTTGATTTTATTAATAAGAACTTTTAAGATTCATGCTACACCCAAAGATTAAAAGGCCCTATAAAGGAAAAACAAAGGGGGAAAAAGCCTCTTCACAGTAAAAATAGAGAAAGAAAAAAATCTCTTTTGAATAAAAAGCAAAACAAAACTGAGGATAGCTAAAACTCTGAGCTCTTTCTGCCTGCCAGCACAGAGCAGCAGCATCTGAATTACAAAGAATCAGTGGGCGGGCCTCACTGCTGCTGGCTGAACAAACCCAGAGCTTAGAATTTTGTTGTCTGTGCCAGGCGGTGGTGGCGCACGCCTTTAATCCCAGCACTCGGGAGGCAGAGCCAAGCGGATCTCTGTGAGTTCGAGGCCAGCCTGGGCTACCAAGTGAGTCCCAGGAAAGGCGCAAAGCTACACAGAGGAAACCCTGCCTCGAAAAACCAAAAAAAAAAAAGAATTTTGTTGTCTGTTTGCTTAACTTTGGTTTAAAATCTTTTATTTTTCCCTCAGAGTGGGAATAACTCAGTATTAAAGATCCCTTCGTGGGAAATGTTTTCTGTTTTTCCCTAATGATGGGAATGACTCCTTATCAGTAGTCCCCTCTTGGGAGAAAGAGGATGTTTAAAGGGGCCCCAATTCTAGTGAAGAATGGTTGCGGTCAGGACATGGAATGCTAAGTTGATGCTGTTTGAATTCCCAGAGATATTAATCATTCCTTATATAGAGGATGTTCTCTTCTTTTGATTGTCTAATAAATGTTTGATTCTCATGGTAGATAAACTAAATGAACAGGATTTATAATTTTAAACTATATATTGGGTATGCTCTTATCAGTTTATCATTACTGAGAATTTGGCTCTTCTCTTTAAGTTGCTTTCTAGAAATTCTTGGTTAAATTCTTAAAAATGTAACACCTGAAACAGATTGAGTTGTTAGCTTATTAAATATTGTGGTTGCTAGGATAAAAACTCATAGAAAATAATCTTAATGCTAAAGAGCTAACAAAACTATTTTTCCACTAAATAAAATACAGATAAGTTGTTTGATCCACACTGTTAATAATTGGCAAGTTGCGTTAACATGTTATTTGGGATCTATAAAAAAAATCCTCTTTTTAAGATTTTATAAAAATACTCCAGAGTATTACCTAAAGATACCTCTTAAAATTCTATAGAGATTGTCTTTAATGCTTTTATAGATGGCATATGTAAAAAGGACCATGGAAATAGAAGCTGGTGATAAAATTGCTCAATTAGTATTGCTTCCATATCTTGAAGGCAGAACAGCTCTAGTGAGTAGGACAGGAGGCTTTGAAAGTACAGGGAAAAAGGTGTTTTGGCAAACAGTTATCAATGGTGAATGGCCTAAATTAAAAGTAAAATTAAATGGGATTGAGATAGAAGGATTACTGGGTTCTGATACTGATATAACTATCATTTCACAAGAATCCTGGGGTCCCATCTGGCCTTTACAAGAAGTTTCCGCTCAGTTTGTGGACATTGGAACTTTATCTCAAGTAAAACTTGAGTGTAGGGGCTGGAGAGATGGCTCAGCAGTTAAGAGCACTGACTACTCTTCCAGAGGACCCAGGTTCAATTCCCAGCACCCACATGGCAGCTCACAACTGTCTGTAACTCCAGTTCCCTGGGATCTGACATCTTCACACCAATGCACATTAAATAAAGTTAAATAAATTATATAAAAAAAAAAAAAAAAAAAAAAAACAACTTGAGTGTAGAGTGGATTAAATGTATAGGGACAGAAGAACAGGAAGGGATAGTAAAGCCTTCTGTGCCTGATATAGCCATGAATTTATGGGGGAGAGACTTGTTACAACAATGGGGAGCTCAAATTAATACTCCTACAACCTCAGAAACAGCTTGTAAAATGATATTAAAAATAGGATCTGTTCCTGGGAAAGGTATTGGAAAGAATTAAAAAGGAAAGTGACAGGCTAAGGAAATCATAAAAAACCGTCCTACTTGTTCTTTTTAGAATCAAGTTCCTTTGCCTACAGGAACTAATCCTAAAGGTACACAAAGGAATGAAAATTTAGCAAGTGGATGTATTTCACTTAGTAGATTTTGGAAAATTAAAATATGTTCATCATACTGTTATGCCCAGATCTCGGGGACCCCCAAAAGACCACCACAGAGACCGAATCCTATATGTAAAAGCAAAGAGCCTTTCATTTCAAGCTTGAGCTTGGTCTCGCTGTCCGATGCAGCGGTGAGAGCAGAGAGCCCCAAGCTCAGGCGGGATGGGGTTTTTATCATAGCCAAGGTTGGAATGAGGGAATTGCCAGGGTTCAGGACCCTGAGCGGCTGACATTTGTCTAGGGGAATATGCAATGTTGGAATGTCAGGTATTTTCTCTTAGATGCAGGCCCCACTGGGTGAGGTCAGCCTATGACTTTTCCTAGGTCCACGTATTGCCTGCCAGAGCTGTGTCTGAGCCTCAGTTATTTCCCCAGTCTATTTGGTGCTGTGTAAACTTCTTGTACCTTCATAGGCATTTCCTTCTTCAGGCTGGGAAAGTTTTCCTCTATGATTTTGTTGAATATATTTTCTGTGCCTTTGAGTTGGAATTCTTCTCCTTCTTCTATACCTTTGATTCTTAGGTTTGGTTTTTTTCATGGTGCCTCAGATTTCCTGGATGTTTTCTGTTAAGAATTTGTGGGATTTGACATTTTCATTAACTGATGAATCTATTTCCTCCATCCTATATTTATCACCTGAGATTCTCTTCTCCATCTCTTGTATTTTGTTGGTTATGCCTGCATCTGTAGTTCTTGTTTTCTTACTCAGACCTTCCATTTTGAGAATTTCCTTCGTTTGTGTTTTACTGCCTGTATTTCAATTTTCAAGTCTGGAACTGTTTCCTTCAGCTGTTTGATTGTTTTTTTTTCTTGGATTTCTTTGATTTCTTTAAGGGATTTACTGACTTCTTCCAACTGTTTGCTTGTCTTTTCCTCCATTTCGTTAAGGGAATTTTTCATTCCCTCTTTACAGGCCTCTGTCGTCTTCATAAAGTTATTTTAAGGACTCTCTCTTCTGCTTCATCTGCATTGGGATGTTCAGGTCTTGCTGTTGTAGCACCACTAGGTTCTGGTGGTGCCATATTGTTCTTTATGTTGTGGAATATATTTTTACACTGCCGTCTACCCATCTAGGTTTAGGATAATTATAGGTACAGGTGTTTATTATTCCTCCAATTGGTGCAGATGGTGCTTATCCCTCTGTGGTCACTCTTCTTCCAATCCATGCAGTTAGAATCTGTGCTTCGGGGGTCCTCTCCTGCCTCTTCGGGGGATGGGGATGGAGCAGCCTGGCAGCAGGAGACTTGCCTGCTGACCAGATGCTGGGGATGGGATGGGTTAGAGAGGGGCATGGAATGTGCCCCTGGACCTATTATTATTTTCATTTGGAAATTGATCAGATATGCTTGTGTGTCAAGTTGACAAGGGGTGGACTTGTGATGGCTACTCTTGCTTGTCTAATTTACTGCTTGTGCAATGAACTACAATCCAGAAATGGAGGGCACACCTGTGAGATTATTTTTGCTTGTTTTGCAGTGTGTGGATTCACTTCTAATCCAGACCTTTGAGGTAAGAAGACAAATGCCTGTAATCCATATCTTGAGGTGGGAGAACACATGCCTTTGAAATGGATCATGAGGCTGGAAAAGACATCTACAAACTATGCCATAACTATTGCTAGAGGCCTATAAAGAGGATGGAAGAATGAAGCTTTTGCTTCTTGTCTGCTTGCCCTAACTTTTTTTAGCTCATCCATTCTTTCACTGGCATTGGAGCCTACTACTTTGGGATTCCAGCATACACTGAAGACCAGCTGAGACATCCAGCCTTGTGGACTGACTACTAGATTCTTGGGACTTTCTGTTCACAGCTAGCCATTGTTGGATTAGCTGGACAGAGGGCCGTAAGACATTCATATAAATTCCATAAATACATATATATGTGTATGTATATATAATAAAATCTATCTGTACATATATAGTCTCTGTGTGTGCATATGAGTGTGTGTGTGTGTGTGTGTGTGTGTGTGTGTGTGTGTGTGTCTGTATCAAATACTGTCCATTCTCATTTCCTACCTCTTTACTACCCTGGTCCACAATTCCAACAAATGTCTATTGTGTTTATCTTAATTCATTTTGCTTTGGGACCCACTGAGATTGACCAAAGCCATCTGCCAGACTGTGGGCTTGGATCTATGTGAACAAGCCTGGTGGACTCAGCAGAGGACTACAACCAAAGGTATAGTGCATCCATTGCCAACATTTGAGATTTAAAGAGTGGACTCTGTGAGCCTTTCCCTTTCCTAGACTGATTGTGGGCTAGTGTGAGGTCCATGCAGGTCAGTACAGCTGCTGTTGGTTACTGATTACAGCAGCTGTGTGGAGTGTAGAGAATGGCATGTCTTAGCCCTTCCTCCTCTTTCTCTCCTTTTTTCCTTTCCTCCTCCTTTTTCTCAGAGTTCTCAGAGCCATGGATGGGAAGGAGTAACTGGCCCTTTCAGAGGTGAGACCACATTCCTTGCTCATTTCCTACGTCAGGGAGAACCAAAAGTCTCTGCATTCAGCAGTGTATTAAATTTTTTTTCCTATATTTTATCTAAAAGCATCTTTATCATGAGTCACAAAAGAAACACTTGTTTGATAGTAAAATTATAAGACCACCATCTAGTGGTGAGAGCAGTACAGCGCAGGATGAACTCAGCTTTTGGGTGTTAGCAATGGGCTGACCTCTGACCTCTTGAGACACCTATTTCTTCTCAAAATCCAAGTTCCTGAAATGTCTCTCCCCAAGTCACAGTTGCAGTGTTTGGTTTTGACTTGTCATGTTTGTGTTATCGATGGAACGTGGGCATCTGAATTTAGCATGTGATCGATTGGTACAAGTATGTAGCCCAGAAGTCAAGTAATCAAGTCGAGGTTCGGCTGCCTGTGTTTTATCTGAAATGTTCAGACTCACTGTGGGGGTCAGAAATCGGGGTGCAGCGTCCTCCTAGATGCAGTTCTGGCCCAGGCTGGCAGCAAGCATGTGGGGAGGCTGTGCAGAGCGGGTCCAGGGCAGCCTGACAGCTGGAGCTGTGTGGAAGGCAGCCTGAGACCGAGTGGGACGGAGAGGTCCCCAATGGGGCGGAGACACCTGTCAATCAGAGGAGTTTAAGGGAAAAGAATCAGCAGGGTGGAGTTGGGAAACTAATCAACAAAAAGAGCCCCGGGGTATGCGGTTTAGGAGCAGGTACGTGACCGGAAGGAGGTTGTGTAGTGGGAGGATCCAGGAGGAGTCGCTCCAAGGAATTTGGCGACTTTACAGGAAATTCCACCATTCCCAGTTGGACTCGGACAGCCCGTGTTCTCTGCACGAGGAAGACCCGGCCAGGTATTCGGGACCTGAAACTCACCGGAGCCGCAGTCTCCGCGGGGCGGCCTGGGAAAGTCACCAGTCAGCAGCGCAGTGGCGGGAACCGCAGCCCGGCGGCCCTGGAACCTCCCAGGTCAGAGGAGCTGCGGGGCTGGGACACGGGAGAGGAGGGACTGGGATGCGAGCAGTTTCTCTGCGTTCATGAGGAAGCCGGCTCTGAAGTTCTGCTGTGGATGTCTTTCCCTTGGTGTATTTTAGATCGTATGGAATAAGCCTGAGTTTTTTCTTTCTTTTTTTTTTTTTTTTTTTTTGCGGGGAGGGGGGTGGTTTCGAGACAGGGTTTCTCTGTGTAGTTTTGCGCCTTTTCTGGAACTCACTCTGTAGCGCAGGCTGGCCTCGAACTCACAGAGATCCGCCTGCCTCTGCCTCCCGAGTGCTGGGATTAAAAGCGTGCGCCACCAACGCCCTGAGGTTTTTTTCAGTTGATCTTCTGATTGCCGAAATATTCTTGTAAGAATAATCTAATCGGCGGTGGTGGCGCACGCCTTTAATCCCAGCACTCGGGAGGCAGAGCCAGGCGGATCTCTGTGAGTTCGAGGCCAGCCTGGACTACCAAGTGAGTTCCAGGAAAGGCCCAAAAGCTACACAGAGAAACCCTCTCGGAAAACCAAAAAAAAAAAAAAAAAAAAGAATAATCTAATCGAATGTTTGAATTTATCTGTTGAGATTTGCAAACACGATTCTCTTTGCTATGGTGGAAACCACAAAGCTCTTGAAATTTTCAATCATCCGTACTAACTTCCGTGTTGTAGCGCTTCCCTATTCAAGAGAGTGGCGTATTTACCTGGAGGCTTGGATCCGCGGGGAGCTTTTAGATAATAGTCATGAAAGGAACGCCTGCCCACGCCCTTAATCCCAGCACTCATGAGGCAGAGGCAGGCAGGGCAGATCTCTGTGAGTCGAGGCCAGCCTGGTCTACAAAGCGAGTTCCAGGAAAGGCGCAAAACTACACAGAGAAACCCTGTCTCGAAAAACAAAACAAGCCGGGCGGTGGTGGCGCATGCCTTTAATCCCAGCACTCGGGAGGCAGAGCCAGGCGGATCTTTGTGAGTTCGAGGCCAGCCTGGCCTACAGAGCGAGGTCCAGGAAAAGCGCAAAGCTACACAGAGAAACCCTGTCTCGGAAAACCTAAAAAAGAAAAAAGAAAAAAAAAAAAGAAAGAAAAACAAAACAAAACAAATTCATTGAATATTAAAGTATATATATATCTCTGTGTGTGTGTATTTTGCGAGTTCCACAATATGCTTGTAAACATTAACATTTAAAAGTAAACTTTTATCCACCATTAATTTTCCCTCTGAGATGTATGCACACTGGGTTGTAAATACAACAGTCTGAAAAGTGTCTCTGCCAGGCCTCTTGGCACAGGCCTTTAATCCCTCAGAAGGCAGAGGCAGGTGGATCGCAGTCTGTTGGAGGCTGGCAAGGTGTACATAGTGACTTCAAGGACAGCTAGCACTACACAGAAAAACACTGTTTCAGGGAAAGATACAAAACAAAACAAAACAAAATAATTAAAGGCATTATAGTACAGAATGATATTAGAAAGCATCTTTTGAATAATTATGATAACTCACTTAAATCAGAAAAATGTCTACAATAGTTTTTTTGTCTCCTTGGTCCAAGAAAAGCACTCTGTCCGTGGACACATGACCAAACTGTTAGATTTTTTAGTTCTGGTGTTTGAACTCACAGCGTTGCTCTGTCTGGCCTGAACTCACCATGTAGATCAGTTTGGACTGGAGAACACAGAGTTCTACCCACCTGTTTCTCTCAAGTGCTAGGATTAAAGTTGTGCACCAACAGGACAATTCACAAACTGTTGTTTTTATTTTGTGATCTGTTGACAGGCAGTGGTGAGACTGGGGACTTCTCCCGGGAAGTGTAGCCATGCCTGGACCCTGCCCTGAGGGCTTTGTACTTGCTGACACTGGATGTTCTGTGACTGAGAATTGTTTGCTTGCAGTCTCCCTGCTCCTCCTCAGTATTTCTTCACAAACTCATCTGCAAGTCTGTGAGCTTTGTGTGGATGAGTCTCACATCCCACAGAAAAAGTGAAATCCTCTGAGGAAAAAAGAAAAATTTGATGAAATGTTCTCTCTTCTGCATATGTGTTCTTTTGGGAGGTGTAAGGCTTCATCACTATTGGTCCATGATCAATTCAGACTTCAATAATGTATAAAATTCTCTTCCCAATCATTCAGTTCCATTTCTGCCCCTGAGTTTTGACTGAGCTGTGACTGGAAGTGGGAATCAAGTTACTATAACTAAAAATGCTTTCTAATTGTTTTCTGTATTCTGACCCTGCAGGACAGTTGGGGAATCATTTCTATAATCCTGTATTTATTTTTTTCTTCATCTCCTGAGCACAGTCCTGTGGTAGAAATCCAGGTGCTTCCTGAACAATCTCTTTCCCATGTGCAGAGCTAACTGACCACCCAGATCTGGTCACCTGTGCAGCAGAACAAAGTGGCCTGGAAGGAGAGAGGAGACAGGAGCTAAGGGTCCAGGTATGGTGGAGACATTGGTGAAGGAGTGGAAAGGGGATCAAGTGAATGTGGAAGTGGGACATGAAATCAGTTTTGCCACATTCTGTTTCACTAGAGATAATTCTGGAGACTTCCACTGAGGAGAATCTCCCCAGGATTATCCTAGTGTAGGTGTGAGAAAGCTTTTTTCAGAAGAATTGATAATGGAGTCAAATAAAATTTTATTTGACTATGCATGTGAATGATGCTGTCCTTGTTCATTCATATCATGGATAATGTTTTCATACCATTATTGAGTCATTTTTATTTGTTATAAAAATGATGACAATTAATACCTCTTGTTTTATTGTTTTCAGAATTTTGGAGCTTTGGTATTCTAGCACATTCTCTATCTTTTAGTGTTTTTGTCTCTGTTCCTGAAAATAATGCCAACAGAGTTTAGATAAGACTCAGGAAGTATATTTACAGCCTGCTACATTCTATCTATACTGTCTCCTATTGTCTGTTGGAAATTAGGATAAATATTTAGAATTCAGTAAGGACTTACTGATTTCGTAAAGTACTGGTTGTAGGTTTTCTTCCAAGATCCATGCCTTTACTAGCCCTGGGGAAACAGGATAGGTTTCCAATACAAGGCAAGTTTTTCCTCTTGTTGAAAGGGTCCTAATATAATTAGCTCCTGGTCACTACCTAATTATGTGTGCCACTCTTGTACCCTTAGGGCTATCATGCCATGCAGATCATTGTGGTTCATAGGTGTCATAGCTGGGTGCGACTCTTGGCTGGCTTCCTCCTTTGGAAGGTTGCATGTTACCTTCTGGTATCATGAAAGCTAGTTCCCAGGCAGGGAGCTTTATGGTCAGTTACATCTGGAGTCCTCTAGGATATCTGCAAGTGTGTGGCTACTTCAACACTAGGGACTCAACTTCTGCCTCTGGGAGGCAACCATAGACAACAGCAATACCCTGCAATGTTTGAGAGTCTCTTGGACAACTGTGACCAACAACTTCAAAGCAGGCTTCTTATACCTGGTCTTGGTCGTTTTGTTAGAAAATCTTTGGCTCTTCTGAGGAGAATCATCAGTGCAGTTCGGCAATTTTCATTTATACTCTAAGTGTGTATGCTTACAGAGACTTTTACATATTATAGGTATTTTTTGTTAGGTGAATAATAGTCAAGGAATAGATGAATTCCTCATTAGTTTTCCAGACTGATATTTTAACCCTCCTTCTGTGTTTATATCTGTCCTTTCCCCATAGTTAAATCCTCACCCTCTCCCCTTTTTTTTCCATTTCCCCCTTCAGATCACTTGTTCCCTGTTACTCCATCTCTATTACTCCCTCACACTTCACAGTGGTCTCTTTTTACTTTTCTGGTTACTGCAGTCACTCCAGGTTGTGTACTCACATCTGAAGATTTGGAGTTAAGAACTTACTCTGATAGAGATCATGCATTGTTTCTTATTAGGTCTGGCTTACCTCACTTGATATGTTCTTTTCTAACTCAATCTATTTAACTGCTAAGCTCATGATTTTGATTTTTTTATAGCTGAATAGTATTCCATAGCATATATGTTCCACACTTTCTCTATCCATTTGTCAGTGGAAGGACATTTAGGTTTTTCCATTTTATGGCTATTGTGAGTAGAGCAGTGATGAACAAAGCTTAGCAATTATCTGTGAAGTAGGATATAGAGTCCTTTGGGTGTATGTCAAAGAATGGAACAGCTGAGCCATGTGCTGAATTTTTTTTAACTTGAAGCTTTGTTTATTTAATTGAGGATTCTCTATTTTTATTTTCAGTGTGGCTTGTTTTTTCATGGTATTTTTATTTCCAGTGGTTTTGTGTTGTGGCTGGTTGGATCTTTGGTAGTTGTAGGAGCCCATTTTCAGGTTCCTCATGGCTTTACCCAGAAGGTCTGCGTAGAGAGGATGATTGGACCACAGGCCTGAGTACAGGTGTCTGAGATGGTCTGCACTTGGCTGTGCTGGGGCGAGATCTTTTGCTCCACCCCTTGGCATTTCTATAAATACCCTAGGGCAGAGACAATCTAGGCCCGTTGGAATAGGTTCCAGGCCTTCTCGAGGCTATCCTATATTTTGTGTTTATCGCTACACTCTAAATCCTCTATCTAATATTTTCTGCTGCTCCCACTGAAGAGCACTCAGGGGAAATGTGGGGGAGGTGGGTAGCCGCCCCCCCCCCACAGGTAGTATTCTTCTTCCTTTTTAGAACTAGTGATTTGTTGTCTTGCTCATGGATGATTACTCTCCAGTTCTCCTGTATTTCTCTATTCTTTGCATGAAATTTATTATTTCCCATGTTCTCATGGATGATTCTCTGACTCTCCTGTGTATGTTTTGCCTCTAATTTATTACCCAAGTGCTGCTTTAGTGAAATCAATTGTGTTAATTGGTGACTATCTTGAAATGCACTTATGTCTCCATCAATTTTAAGAGAGTTGTTTACTTTGTGCTACCGGATACTTGATGGTGATTTTCTCTTCAAGCTTCAAATGTCTTTCCATGCTCTCCTTCCTGGTTTTGGGATCATTGACTGGACACCTGGTAGAATTCTGTTGCTTGGGTAATTTCATATGGTTTGACATTGTTCTCTAACAGCTTTTAGTATTAATTTTAACTCTTCCATTTTGACCCCTTGATTTGAAAGGGAAGCAACCATCTATTGATTGTTCCTGAAAGAGAAACTCAAAGAAGAGAAACAGTAAGAAATGTCTGATTCCCCAGTAAACATGTCGCAGGTCAGTGGTCCTTTCCACTCTTTATCTAAATATGTTATGCTTTCATGTATTAAAAGCCTTTAATTTTCTGCTTCTGATAATTTTTAAAATTTTATTATGAACAATTCTGTAAACAGACAAACAATAACATCACCCACTGAAATTAAGCACACTCAAAAACTATATAACTCATTGTACTTTTATACAATTAGGGTTGTCATAGGGAACAGAAGTTCTAGAGCTTCACATGGGATTTTATATTTTCACAATTGAATATGTTTTGATTTACTTTCTACCACCAAAACCCCAAAAGCCTTAGATAGAATTAGAACTTGAAAAACACTTATCTTATATTATTTTTCATAACTGGCATTCATTACCTGCATTCAGTCCTTGATAATTTAACCTTTCCTGTTCTTTTTTCTCCATGTTATAATGTGTCCACATATACATTGTTTCTATATACATATATTATTGGGTAGATTCTGCATATGAGCAAAAGTGTGGTGTCTTCTTTCTAAAAGTATATGACCACACTTAATATTACACATTTTGGGTCCATCCATTTTCCTACAAATTTTTATTTTATTTTTTTTGTTTAGCTGAATTGTCCTCCATTTTATACAGTTTTCATTATTCATTCATTTATTGATAGATAATTATTCTGATTCCAGTACTTTTCCTTTGGTGATTAAAACAGTAGTAAACATGGGCTATAAATATCTCTGTATTGGAGTGTGTTTTTTTTTTTTCAGATAAATGGCCAGGAGTGAAAGAATTGGGTCATATGTTAGTTCTCTCTTCAATTTTTTCAATAATCTCCAAACTGATTTCTACAATGGCTATATTAATTTACAGCCATCCAACGGTGAATAAGGCTGTCTTTCTCTCCATATCCCCTTGAACATTTGGTGTCAAGTTCATTGGTGACAGCCGTTCTGCCTGCGGTGAGGCAGTATTTCTAATTGGTTTGAATTTGAATTTCCACAGTGGCCTTTTAGGGATGCTGAATTGTTTTGCAGTGTTTGTTGGCCATTTGAGTTTCTGTCTTTGAAAAGTGTCTATTGACTTCATTTGCCCATTTGTTGATTTGCAGTTTTATTTCTTCAGTATTTAATTAACTTAATTTTTGGTAAATTGTTACTATAAAACTTATCCAAAGTGTCACTGGTACAGATTCTCTTAGCTATACCTGAAACCTTTTATGAGGTTTTTTTGTACTTCCCTCAATTTTTATTACTCTTTGGGAGTATAGTGAAATATTCTTCAAAACTTCTGAAATTATTATATGTGTCTGTTGGCTTATGCATATTCTTAGGAAAAATTTGTATTATATAAGGCTCATGCAGATTTTTCTGTCTGTTTATAGTAACCCAGATAGTCTCAAAAATTTAATTCCATAGACTACTTATCTTACATGTTAATGTTAAAAATGACATATGTACTGCTGTTACAATCATTGCTACTATGGGGAAAAAAAAAACTCTTTGTCTATAAAACCAGTCATATATTCTGTCTTCCATACCTACCCCTTTGCTATTTGATGATGTGGCATTGGACCTAGAGTTTAAACATCCCAACTGAGCCTGTTAGAATAGAGTCATGTAAGGCCCCAGTACACACAGGATTGATTTGTGTCAGTGTTTTAGCATGATCTACAGCTACAGCAGTTAAAGCACATTTCCTCATCATGAATTTTCCTTCTGAGACATGTCTCCTGTGATCCTGTATAACATAAACACAGAATCCATAACAGATAGATAACCATGTCCAGACCTTAAATGTATTTCTTGTTTCATGTATACTGCTTGTAAGACACTTGTTTCATCCTGTTTCCACAGAGTTTGAACATTCATGAGAGAATGTCACTGTATTGGAAATCATCTTTTTGAGTAATTATTTTCAATTATCTACATTCTTTCTCCTTATATCTAGGAAAACACTTCCAGGTAGCATGTAGTCAAACCATATTTTTTTGTTTTAGGGTGTGTTGACATTCAGGGATGTGACTGTCAACTTTTTGAAAGAGGAGTGGGAATGCCTGGAATCTGCTCAGAGATCTTTGTACATTGATGTGATGTTGGAGAATTACAGGAACCTGGCCTTTGTGGGTGAGAACATTTTGCTTCTAGAATTCCTAACCCATCTTTTGTTTGTTGTATCTTCACAGGATGTAAAATCTGTTAAGCTGTCCTAAAAAAAACCAACAGGAGACAAGGCAAAGTTTAGTAGTAGGAAGGAACTTTTTCATGCTATTTAGTTTTCTCTTTCCATTTTCCATTTCAGAGGTATCATCCATCCTTCATTTTGGTTTCAAGATTCATTATAAACTTAGTAGCATATAATATTTCCACTCATATTCTAGAGCTGCGTATCCATTATCACTATTGACATAGTTTTAATTTTGAGAAAAGTTCAAGATAGTGAAAATACTAAATATACTAAAGAATTTGAGAAGAAAAATCAATCAAGAAATCTTGCCTAAATACCTCTGTTTTGTGTTTTCATGTGCTGAGTGCAGTATTGTCTTAGACTTCTGTATTCTTCCTGCAAGTTCTAGCATGGGTCATGGGCTGCCCCAAAGAACATGTGGATTATTGTATGCAAAGTAGGCCTGATCACCTGTCTGGAAAGAATGAGATTGCCCTGGAATGTGGAGAGGAGAGAGTAGCCACAACTAGGGTGGGCTAGTGAATGAGCAGGAGAACAGTGAAGGCTTCAGGTGAAAGAGAAAGCAAGAGCTGAGAATGGTTTTGCCATATTCAATTCTACTTGAAAGGATTCCTGAGCATTTAACTTAGTGTAGTGTCCTGGCCCAGCATGTGTCCTGTGTGTTATAACTGTTAGAAGGCGTGTCTCTTACACCTGATATATGGTGACTTAATACTAGTACAACATGCAGTTTTATTTGATTCTGCTGAAAACAGAATAATTTTACAAAATTTTAAGTCTAACCTGAGTCCATGAAGTAGGATTATTCTGTAATTGTATTCCTTGTATGCATATCTTCATATTACATTCTTCATTTTCTTGCCAGTGGAGAATACACAGACACCCTCATGGGAAGTAATCTCACGAGTCAGTATAAAGAGTGCACTCGAGAATAACCTTGTGAGGAAAGCTAAGAAACACAGCAGTGTGTGGAGACAGTGGAGGATAGAAATAAGGTGCCCATGACAGCCCTGCCTCAAACGATCTAGAGTCTCTGATGTCTGCCAGAATTCTGTCTTTGCATCCATTACTTTTGATTAATCTAATGTGTTTTTCTATAGACAAAAATAAACCCTTTCATGCTTTTAAGACTTTAATCTTTAAACGAATTGGATCTTCTGAACAGTACTCCTACTTTCCTATTACGTAGTAAGTGTAAATACTGTGAACCTGGGGTTGGATTAAACTCCTTTTCATCAATTTCTGAGAAGAAATTTTTAAAGATAGAGACATGTATTCTAAATATAATCTCCGTGAGCTCTATCCCAAAGCTAACTCAAGGCTGTAAATTACTTTTTCCATCTTTTTTCCCAGTTAGAGATTTTTGATAAAGATGAGCTATCTGTTATAAATCATTGACCCTTGAAGGCTGTCGTACTGTTTTTGTGAGTATCCATACATTTCAGTGAATGAAAAATGTGCATTACTGGGAACTCTAAGTACTTCCAGGTTCACTTATGTTAAAACAGAAGTTAGGAAGGCAGTCATTTATCACGTTTATTATTGGAACAAACCCTATTAATCTGAATTGTACTCATTTTCAGAGAACTATTGCAACTGTAATCCTGTCCATCAACATGCGAAGACTGAAAAGAAGTCTTGTCAGTGTACTGAGCTTGGCAAAGTCCTTCATGACCCCTCCACATGTGCACTTTATAGAGCAATTGAAACTACGGAAAACTCTAATAACTCAAGATACAATAATCACAGGAATGCCTCTATTGACTCATCAAATCCAGATAGACATGAAAGCATGCACACTGGAGAAGAACCTTGCAAATCTAAAGACTGTGAGAAATCTTTAAATTTGAGTTCCAACGTTACTCAAGATCAGAGGCTGTGCACTTCAAAGAAAGAACCCAGGCAGGGAGAAGATGATGACGATTTCAGCTCTGCACACAGCCTTTTGCAACAATCAGTCTACTCTGGAGAGAAACCATACCAATGTGGGAAATGTGGGAAATGCTTCAGGGTTTCCTCATACCTCACTGAACATAAGAGAATTCATACTGGAATGAAACCCTACAAGTGCAAAGTTTGTGAAAAATCCTTTTCCCAACGTTCAAGTCTTAAAATACATCTAAGACTTCATACTGGGGAGAAACCTTACAAATGCAAAGAATGTGGAAAGTCATTTCGTCAGTTGTCAGGAATTAATAGCCATCAGAAAAGGCATACTGGAGAGAAACCTTACAAATGTAAGGACTGTGACAAATCCTTTGCCCACTCTTCCACTTTCAAGAAACACCAGAAAATGCATACTGCTGGTAGATATTATAGTTGTGAAGAATGTGGCAAGGTCTTTCATCAGCTTTCACGCTTTCAAAGCCATTACAGACTCCATACTGGAGAGAAGCCTTACAAATGCAATGAGTGTGACAGAGCCTTTACCCACTATTCATTATTGAGTAGCCATCAGAAAACTCATTCTCTAGAGAAGTCTCACAAATGCAAAGACTGTGATAAATCCTTCCTTAAATTATCACACCTTAACAGGCATTACAGAATCCATACTGGTGAAAAGCCTTACAAATGTGAGGTATGTCACAAAAATTTTACTTGGGAGTCAACCCTTAGAAGACATCAGAAAATTCATACTGGGGAGAAACCTTACAAATGTAAGGAATGTGACAAGTCTTTTAGCGAACACTCATATCTTAAAAGACATCAGATTGTTCACACTGGGGAAAAACTTTACAGATGTAAGGAATGTGACAAGTCTTACGCTAGTTGCACATATCTTAGAGCACATCAGAAAATTCATACTGGAGAGAAACTTCCGAAATGTAAAGTCTGTGGCATGTCCTTTGTCCATATTGCAAGTCTTAAAACACATCAGCGAGTTCACACTGGAGAGAGACCTTACAATTGTAAGGAATGTGACAAATCCTTTACCAATCGTAACAATCTTAAAAGACATCAGGGAATTCACAATGGTGAGAAACCTTACAAATGTATGGACTGTGACATGTCCTTTGCCTTCAAATCACATCTTAGAAAACATGTGAGAGTTCATACTTGAGAAAAACCGTATAGTTGTCAGGAATTTTCATACTGGAGAGAAACTTCACATATGTGAAGACTGTGACATATCCTATACCTGCTATTCGAATCTTATAAGACATCAGAGGGTTCGTACTGGAAAGAGACATTACAATTGTAAAGAATGTGACAAATCCCTTTCCAATTGCTCAAATCTTAGAAGACATCACAGCGATCACACTGGGGAGAAAGCTTACAAAGTATGGAATGTGATAAATCCTTTAACTGGGACTCACATCTTAGAACACACCAGAGAGTTCACACTGGAGAGAGACCTTACAATTGCAAGAAATGTGACAAATCTTTTACAAGGTGCTCCTAGACTCAGTGCACATCAGAAAATTCATACTACAAAGAAACCATACAAATGCAAAGACTGACGCATCTTTTATCCAGATTTCGAATCTGAGACATTAGAAAATTCATACTGGAGAGAAACACCATTGTAAGTAATGTGTGATATAGCATTTTCCTGTATTCTCTGCTTTCAAATCACAGCAGTATACAAAATGGAAACAGAAAGATAAGAAACTTATGAAAATCATTAATGAAGGTTTAAATTTTTTAAAATATCCTAGAGTTTATATTAAAATAAAATTCTGCAAATGTAATAATGGGAAAGGCTTTTTATTTCTTTTAAGCCATATACATGCTTTGCTGCCAGTATGTCTGTTCATTACATGTGTGCCTGGTGTAGTGGAGTCAAGAAGGGGTCATCAGATCCCCTAGACTGGAGTTACGGGCCATTGTGAACTGCCATGCCTGTGTTAGGAATTGAACACTGGTCTTCTGGAAGAGTAGCCAGTGCTCTTCCCCACATAGCCATGTCTTCAGCCCTGGTTTAAAAAAAAAAAAATGTAATAAAAACATTTATCTTGTTCAACATTCTAAAAATTCATATAAATGCCAGGTGTGGTGGTATACTCCTTTATTCTCAGCACCCAGGAGTAGAGGCAAAAAGATCTCTTAAGTCAGAGGACATTATCATCTACATACTGAATTACAGAACAGCCAGGACTATATAAACTCTTTGTCCAAAAAGAAAAGGCTGGAGAGATGGCTCAGCGGTTAAAAGCACTGGCTGTTCTTCCGGAGGTCCTGAGTTCAATTCCCAGCAACCACATGGTGGCTCACAACCATCTGTAATGAGATCTGGCGCCCTCTTCTGGCCTGCAGGCATACATGCAGGCAGAACATTGTATACATAATAAATAAATAAATCCTTAAAAAAATAATTAAAAAAAAAAAAAGAAAAAAAAGAAAAAAAAAGTCCTAATAAAGAAACATAAAATATATGACAAAACCTTTAGTTTCCCCTCTGCTGTACATTACAAAATTTATACTTCTGTGAAACCATATAAAGGTAGAGAGTGTATACTCCCCATTTTTTTTGTTCAGTCCATTGGAAATTACACATCTCAAAATACATTGAATTTGACAAACCCTTTACATAGTGTTGATACTGCACAGATAAAAGAACATTTATCATTAAAGAAAACACTGATAAATTCTTTTATTCACCATCTTCATACTAGAGTCAAACCACACAAACGGCAGGAAAGTAACTAACTGGAGAGACAAGCTGTGAAAGTGACATCACTGGAATACTGACATACAACGTAGAAATCGCCAAAGGCTAAGGATGTGGTGACATACACCTTAAATCCCAGCTCTCTGGAGGCAGAGGAAGGTGTACCCCTGTGCACTCTCGGCCAGCATTGTCGACATTGCAAATTCCCAGATAGCCATGGCTACACAGGGAAACCTTATCTTGAAAACCCAAAACAATAAGAAAATAAAAAGCCCTGAGGGTATGCAGAAATTCATTTTGAAGTACTTAAGAAAAATTAGGAAGAATTTATTTGAAACTATAATAAAATGATATAGCTCTTAGGAACTGCTAGTATACCTTCACTGAGAAAGGAGACTCATAGTACACACCCTCAGTTACGATGAAATGGTAATTGCCCCAATCTTACAGAGTAGCTTGTTAAAATTTTTTGAACAGTTATGAGTCTATGCATTACCAACTATCTACTATTACTATGCATTACCAACTCTACTATTAAGAGGAGACTTCTTTTTATCAACATGGAGAGTGGTACAAAGTGATCATTTTAAACATGAATATTTAGAAGGCTGATTAACACTCATGATCATTATCAAAACATCAATATGTTCTACCCTAGAACCTGCAGTTTCCAAGTCATGTTGTTTTTTTGGTTTTGTTTGTTTTTTACCATGGCATGAGTTCCTCTGTAGTGCAGGCTTGAAATACAATCGAGAGCGTTTGTTTATGTCCATAAACTCTGGTGCCAGTTTTGCACCAGTACACACATCTAGGCTAGCAGGTTAGTATTGATAAGATGCATGGCCCAGGGGTAAATAGGACCATTGACATAATTTCTCTACCAACAGCCTGCACAGAACCTTACAGTGCTAGAAAAGCTAGCCAGCAGGGAGAGTTGCCTGGTAAGTTCAATATTGCTCTCTCTCTATCTTGCAACCAAAGTGTTGGGTGTCTTCAGCTACACCGTGTACTTATGGTCCCAAGCAAGAGCAGTGGGAATGATCTGTTGTGTTTAGGGTATTTAGGGTGACAATAGGGCCTCCCTGACCAGGGAGTCCTAAGCAGATAAACCAGTATCTGGTACAGAGAATTAAATAGTTCTGGTGACTGGGAGAAGCATTATTTTCCCATGTGGGAGACCTCTGTTGAAAGATTTTAAAATCATGTTTACTATTATTCTGTAAGATAGGGGGATTTCATAAGACTTCTTCACAAATCTTTACTTTTGGTTGACCCACCCACTCTTCATCCTTTCTCCCTACCCCATCCCCAGTTAAACTTTTATAATGTGTTCTACTGTCCTCTCTTATTGTATTTTTCAGTTGGGTTGCAAAATGATAGGTTCCCATGTAGCTTCTTCATGGACATCTCATTTGAGTTCATCTTTCAGCAGGCCCTCTCTTCACTACATATTTGAACCATCCTGCCCCCAGGATTCCCACCCTCTAATTTCATATCACCTGTATCCTATCTATCCTCTCTTCCTCCATCTCCCCACTAATGATCTATTTCTAGATTCTTGGCTTCTACATGTAGTCTTACTTGAACATACAAAACAAAGTTTGTAGCTTAGACACACAGATGTGAGAGAACATGTGATGTTTGACTTTGGGGGCCTAGGTATCTGACCTTGTCATAATTTCAGGTTACTTACATGTCCATCTAGATTTCATATTTTCATCTTTATTTCTACCTGGATACTATGCAGGTTTATATAGATAAGTATCACATTTTCATTTACTCATGTTTCAGTTTATGGACATCTAGGTTGATTCCATTTCCTAGATACAGTGAATAAAGGGAATAAAATACAATGAACTTGATGGGCAAGTGCTCATTGGTAAAATGGCAAGTCTTAGGAGTTCATGCCCAGGGATGGTTATTGTATATCAGTTTCCTCTGAAATTAAATCTTTCCATCTTAAAGGAATCTCCTTAAAGCACAGGGCTTGAAGCCAGGTGGTGGTGGCGCACACCTTTAATCCCAGCACTCAGGAGGCAGAGGGAGGCGGATCTCTGTGAGTTCAAGGCCAGCCTGGTCTCCAAAGGGAATTCCAGGAAAGGCGCAAAGCTACACAGAGAAACCCTGTCTCGAAAAACAAACAAAAAAAAAAAAAAAAAAAAAAAAAAAAAAAAAAAAGCACAGGGCTTGAAAAGAGAGACAAAGTAATGGGATGCTCTAAGGCAGTGGTTCTCCAGCTTCCAGATGCTGCAACCCTTTAATACAGTACTTCATATTGTAGTGACCCCATCCATAAAACTATTTGTTATTATTTCATAGCAGTAATTTTGCTACTGTTAAGAATTCTAATGTAAATATCTCACATTCAGGATACCTGATATGAGATCCCAAATGGATTGTGACACAAGGGTTGAGACACTCTGCTCAAAGGGGAGGAGATACATTTAATCCTGCGGAGAATCTCTTAAAGCTCAGGAATAGAAAACTTAATAGTTTTGGGAAGTCACAGAAACTGGCAAGATTCACTAGAGCCCTCCTGCCTCAAACATATATAATCAGTAAGGACTGCTGACACTGTCAGACAGCTGAACTGCACAGATGCTCAGAGCAGCCATGAAGCAGACACAGTTAAGTTGCCTGGACCAAACAAGACAAGCTGCCTGGGGGAAGTAGTGAGTGGCTTGAACCTCCCTTGAGGTGCCTGCAAGCTGTGCAGTGATCCCCAGGTTTCTAGCTTCATTAATCATCACCCTCACAGGTTGATGCAGCTGTCATTGACTGCTTTATGCTTCTATGAATGACCCCTCACCCACAGTCTTGTAAGTTACCCCAAATAAAACTCACTGGTCGACTTGACTTTAGAGATGACTCAGTGGTTCAGAGCACTGTCTGCTCTTTCAGAAGACTCACTTTGAATTCCCAGCACCCTCACATGGGGACTCAATATGTAACCTTATTCTAGGGCACTCATGTGACACAAGGAACACACTTTGCATGCACTCATACATGCAGACAAAACACCCCTTTGGAAAAAAATCCTCACTGGTTCATCAAGTTAGACTTTGTTGATTTCCTAATGTTGATTTGTCATAGGTTCCTTATCTGTCGTAAGTAGATGTTCATCTTTGTTTCCACAGGAATAGTGCCATGGATCAGTTCTGTAATTGGCTCACAGAGGAAATGTGAGTTGTTTTATTTTCTTTCATTTTAGTTTTTCATTTATTTGAGAACATACACACTGATTTCAAAAGTTGGTTCTCTGGTTCCTACTCCCATAGCAGTGTATGACCTCCTTCCCCCACACTGATGCCAAAGTCAGTTATTTCTATTCCTGATGAGGGCCATTGTAGCAAGGGCAACATGGAAGCTTCACGGAGTCCTAGTCTGCATTTCCTGATAGGTGTATGACCTTTTTTTTCCTTTAGTTTTACTTTGGATTTGTTGCTATTTGTCCCTTTTACTTTTGTTTTGCTTTTTTTTTTTTACTTCAAATCTTTTGAGATTATAATATAATTACAACAAGTCTCCTTTCCCTTTCCTACTGCCAAATCCTCCCCTATTCCCTTCCCTGCTCTCTTTTAAATTCATGGCCACTTATTTCAGTAACTTATTGCATACATATATGTGTATTCATGTACATGTGTACTCCTCTAGGACTGTCGTGGAACACACCTTTATCCCAGCACATGAGAAGAGGGCAGGGAGTTCTCTGAGACCAAGACAAGCCTGGTCTACAGACAGTTCCATGACAGCAAGGGCAACACAGAGAAACTCTGTCTCTAAAACAAACATAAACAAAAAAGCAAAGAAAGAAAAGAAAAATACATGTTCCTAAATATAACCTCTGTCCCTATCATGTTACTTATATGTATTTTTCCAAGGCTGTGATACAGGATAACCAGTTGATGTGCTCTTCCTGAGAGGAAACCAAGTCTCCTGCTCCCAGCATTCCCCAGTTGCCTGTAGTTCTCTGGGTAGGGTTGAGGCCTTTTTCCCCATCCACTTTGGTATATCCATTGTACTTGCCATTGCTTAGCTCACATTATGTGAGTGCTTTGGTGAGATTTTAGAGACGTAGTTTCTGGCATCACCAGGTGTGATGGCTACTCTTGGTTGTCAACTTGACTACATCTGGAATGAACTACAATTTAGAAATGGAGGGCACATCTGTAAGAAAATATATTTGCCTGGTTTAAGGGGAGTGAATCTGCTTGTAGTCCTGACCTTTGAAGCTAGAGACACACACCTTTGAAAATGATCTTGATGCTGGAAGCTAAACCTTTAATCTAGGCCACACCATCTCCTGGAAGCCTATAGAAAGACAAGGAACAATGAAGTTTTTGCTCCTTTCCTGGTGTGAGCTCATTTCCTTGTTAGTACATCCAGTCCTTCATTGGCATTGAAGCCTACTTATTTCTTTGGGATTCCACCATATACTGAAGACCAGCCAAGACATCCAGCATTGTTGAGGGAGCAGTGACCGAATTTTTGGATTTTCTGTTCACAGCTAGTCATTGAAGGATTAGTTAGACAGCAGACTGTAAATCATTCTAATAAATTACACACACACACACACACACACACACACACACACGTGGAGAGAGAGATTCGTTTTATAAGTTCTGTTACTTTAAAGAACTCTGACTATACAGATTTTGGTACCAGAAGTGGCCCTAGAACAACAGAAGTATAAGAATGAATTCTTTAGGTATCTGGAATAGGCTTTTCAATTTACTAGTACATTCAGGTACTGAAACATCTCCAGTCACTCCCTCTTCTGGTAGCTTGGAGAATACTGAAAGACCATGGTGTGAACTGTATCACAATGTTAAAGAGATAAATGCATTTTATTATTCTGATTCACTAATTGTGAGTAGCAATGTATTTGGGGATACTGTATATGAAACATTTGACAATTTGAGAGAAAATAAGGGAAACAATGCCGCTGGATGTTTTTACTCTTAGCATCTTTGAATAAAGTGATAAAGTAAAGAGATGAGCTCTGTGATAAAACTAACCAGCTTCTAGCACTTCAGAATGCCGTGAAGAATAAGAAAGAACTTAGTAATAAAATTTACTGGCTCCAGATGCAGTCTAAATGTTTCTAAGTGTACACTAGAAGGGAATCTTCTCTCCAACAGCTACAGAGCTCAAGTTGTGGAAAATCAAACTGAAGCCCTCATTATAAGGTAGAAAATATTCAAGCCCTAGCCTCAGACAGTGTAGGCAGTTGTAGTAAGTTGCATTAATGGGTAAAGAATGGGATCCTGGGGTTGGGGATTTAGCTCAATGGTAGAGCGTTTGCCTAGCAAGCGCAAGGCCCTGGGTTTGGTCCTCAGCTCGGGGGTGGGAGTGGGGGTGGAGGAGTGGGGGGGCATGACAACAACAAAAAAACAGAATGGGATTCTATTACTTGTGGTGGGGATGTGTGGGAGGACCCCATTACAGTTGAGAACTTGAATCCTCATATTCTCAAATGTTTATCTTACCTGAAGAAGTAGTACCATGAGCCCCATACCTTGAAATATTGCCACATTTGACTGAGGAAACTAATCCTTCATTGTCTGATAAACCAGAAGTGACTTTCTCTGAAGGAAATGCCAGGCCAGATAATACTGATGTTCCTCAGGTACTCCAATAGTTGCCTCTAGACCTATAAACAAACTTACACCAAAGCAGGCTCTTGGAGGAGCAGGAGAAAGTGTAGTCCATTAGGAGGTGTGCTACACTACCAAAGGGCTTAATGATTCCTAATTGATTCTAGCATCAGTCTGGGAATATGTGTGGAAATGGGTTTTAATGGTGTAGGATAATGGTGGAAAGAACATAAAAGTAGATTGGGCTGAGTTTATTGATATCCTTCTGGGTAGAGATTCTAGGTTTAATATGGAAGCTCACACAGTTAAAATGGTGCCAAAGTTTATTTGAATAATTGGCTGAAGGATTTGTCAAACGATGGCCTACTGAAAGGGAGTTGGAGATGCCTGACCTCCCTTGGCTTAGGGTTAAAGAAGGCATTTTAAATCTCAGGAAAATTTGCAATGCTTTATAAAACCTAATCCTCAACAATGGGAAGATGCAGAAGAAATGTCTTTCACTAATCCTATAAAATGCAAAATGTTGAGCGGGCAACAGCACATTCGAAGTGTTTTTTTTTTTTTTAAGATAATTTAATTAACATTTTTTTCATTTCTTTTCCACACTGACCACAATTTCTCCTCCCTCCTCTCCTCCTGTTCCTTCCCCCTGATTCCCACCTACCCCACTCTCCATCCTTTCCTCCTCCATCTCCATTCAGAAAGGGTCAGGCCTCTCATGGGCTTGAACAAAGTATGGCACATCAAGTTGAGGTAGAATCCAACTCCTCCTCCTGCATCAAGGCTGGGGAGTTAATACAGGATGGGGAAGAGGTTCCCTAAACTCATCTAAGTATAGGGGACAGGTCCTGATCTCACTGCTAGGAGCCTTAAAAACAGACCAAGTTACACAACTGTCACATACATGCAGACGGCCTATGGCAGTCCCATATAGGCTCCCTAACTGTTGGTTCAGAGTACATGTACTCCCGAGAGCTCAGATCAGCTACCTCTATGGGTTTTACCACCATGACCTTGACCATTATGGCTCATACAATCTCTCCTCCCTTTCTTCAGGAGGACTCACTGAGCTTGGCCCAGTGCTTGGCTATGGGTCTCTGCATCTGCTTCCATCAGTTACTGGGTAAAGGATCTCTGAGGACAACTAGGGTAGTCATCAATCTGATTACAGGGGAAGGCCGCCAGTTCAGGCATTCTCTCCCCTATTTCTTGGAGTCTTAGCTAGGGTCATCTTTGTGGATTCCTGGGAGTTTCCATGGCACCAGGTTTCTTTCTCACCACAAAATGCCCCCCACCAAGATGCTTCTTTCATTACTCTCCCCCTTCATCCAGCCCATAACCCTCCTTCCATGCCCAGGCCCCACAACTTGCTCCCTCAAGTTCCCATCCTCTCACCACTTCCCCAATATACCCCAAAGATCTCTTCTATTTCCCCTTCCCAGGGAAATCTATGCATCCCTCTTGGGCCCTCTTTGTTATCTAGCCTCTCTGGGGCTGTGGATTGAAGGTTAGTTATCCTGTACTTTACTCCTAACATCCACTTATGAGTGAGTACATGCCATGTTTGTCTTTCTGGGTCTGGGTTACCTCACTCTGAATGTTTTTTTTTCCTAGTTCCATCCCTTGGTCTTCATATTTCACAAGGTCATTGTTTTTTACAGCTGAGTAATACTCCATTGTGTAATGTAATACATTTTCCTTATCCATTCTTCAGTTGAAGGGCATGTAGGTTGTTTCCAGGTTCTATATATTACAAATAATGCTGCTATGAACACAGTTGAACAAGTGTCCTTGTGGACTGAGCATCCTTTGAGTACATGCCCAAGATTGGTATAGCTGTGTCTTGAGGTAGATTAATTCCCATTTTTGGAGAAATCACCACATTGATTTCCAAAGTGGCTGTATAAGTTTGCACTCCCATCAGCAATGGAGGAGTGTTCTCCTTACTCCATATCCTCCCAAAATAAGCTGTCATCAGTGTTTTTTTTATCTTAACCATTCTGAGAGGTGTAAGATTTGCATTTCTCTGATGACTAGGTTGTTGAACAATTGTTTAAGTGTATGTCAGCCATTTGATATTCTTCTGTTGAGAATTCTCTCTTTAGAGCTGTACTCAATTTTTTAAGTGGATAATTTGTTATTTTGATGTCTACTTTCTTGAGTTCTTTATGTATTCCAGAGATCAGCCCTCTGTCAGATGTGAGGTTGGTGAAGATCTTTTCCCATTCTGTAGGCTGTCACTTTTTTTAATTGACAGTGTACTTTGCCTTACAGAAGCTTTTCAGTTTTAGGAGGTCCCATGTATTAGTGGTAGATCTCAGTGTTGGTGTTGCTGGTGTTATACTCAGGAAGCAGTCTCATTTGCCAATGTGCTTAAGACTATTTTCAACTTTCTTTTCTATCAGGTTTGGTGCAACAGGATTTATGTTGAGGTCTTTGATCCACTTGGACTTGAGTTTTGTGCACGGTGATAGACATGGATCTATTTGCTTTCTTCTATATGACAATATCCAGTTATGCCAACATCATTTATTGAAGATACTTCCTTTTTTCCATTGTATAATTTTGGCTTCTTTGTCAAAAATCAAGTGTGTTTATAGGTGTGTGGGTTAATGTCACAGTAGAATTTTTGGTGTCACATATGTATACAATCATATCATCTGCAAATAGCAAAAGTTTGACTTCTTCCTTTCCAATTTGTATCCCTTTGATCTCTCTTTGTTGTCTTATTGCTCTAGATAGACCTTTGACTACTATATTGAATAGATATGGAGAGAGAAGAGAGCCTTGTCTTGTTCCTGATTTTAGTGGAATCGCTTTGAGTTTCTCTCCACTTAATTTCATGTTGACTGTTGGCTTCTGTATATTGCTTTTATTATGTTTAGGTGTGTTCTTGTATCCCTGATCTCTCCAAGACCTTTATTATGAAGGGGTGTTAAATTTTGTCAAAGGCCTTTCAGCATCTAATGAGATGATCATGTGGTTTTTAAATTTCAGTTTGTTAATATGGGGGATTACATTGACAGACTTTTGTATGTTGAACCATCCCTGCATCTCTGGGATCATGGCGGATGATTTTTTTTTTTATGTGTTCTCTTTGCCAGTATTTTATTGAGTATTTTTGCATCAATGTTCATGAGTGAGATTGGTCAGTGATCCTCTTTCTTTGTTGCATCTTTATGTGGTTTGGATATCAGGATAAATGTACCCTCATATAAAGAATTTGGCAATGTTCTTTCAGTTTTTGTTGGGTGGAACAATTTGAGGAATATTGGTGTTATTCTTTGAAATTCTAGTAGAATTCTGCACTGAAACCCTCTAGCCCTAGGCTTTTTTTGGTTGGGAGATTTTAATGACCACTTCTATTTCATAGGAGTTATAGGTCTGTTTAAATTGTTCATCAGGGTTTAATTTAATTTTAGTGGTACCTATCCAGAAAATTGTCCATTTTTTTTCAGATTTTCTAATTTTGTAGAGTACAGGTTTTTGAAGTATTAACAAGGGTTTCTCTGTATTTCTGCAGTGTCTGTTGTTATATCCTTCTTTTCATTTCTGACTTTGTTAATTTGGATATTCTCTCTCTGCCTTTTCGGTACTTTCGATAAGGATTTGTCCACCTTGTTGATTTCCTCAAAAAAAAAAAAAAAACCACTCTTTGTTTCATTGATTCTTTGTATTGTTCTCTTTGTTTCTATTTTGTTGTTTTCAGCCCTGAGTTGTGCTGTTATACTGCAGGCCACAGGAATATATCATAAGAACTCAGCTGGTTATGGCAAAGTCACTACCTGGAGGGATCAAGGAATTCCTCAAGAGGAAGCCAAATTCCAAGAAGCTTTGGTGTTACTTGGCTTGTTATATATCAGCTGTATTCTGTTATGAAAATCATGTGTGGCTTCATAGTTTTCCCAATTGACTTTTCCCTAAGAAGGGCTAAGAGTGTGGACTGATCATTCTCTGGACATACATATTCCAGGTATTTGGAGAACAGCCTCAAGAAAGGCTTTCTCTGGAATCAGTTATCTCCTTTAGCCACTTTCAAAAACTAACAGGAGACATCACCTAGGTTGACACCCAACTTTGAAGGACTAACAACGATAACAGCCCACATGCACGTCTCCTGATTTAAGGTAAATCCCACAAGGAGACACCGCCTAGGTTGGGGCTCAACTTTCAAGGACTAACAGTGATAACAGCCCACATGCATGTCTCCTGACTTAAGGTAAATTCCACAAGGAGACACCGCCTAGGTTGGGGCCCAGCTTTAAAGGACTAACAGTGATAACAGCCCACATGCACGTCTCCTGACTTAAGGTAAATTCCACAAGGAGACACCGCCTAGGTTGGGGCCCAGCTTTCAAGGACTAACAGTGATAACAGCCCACATGCAAGTCTCCTAACTTAAAGTAAATTCTGCAAGGAGACACCGCCTAGGTTAGATGGATGTTAAGTAACAGCTTTACACAATTTAGCTCAGACCCTCTCTTCTTACAGCCTTACTAACTTTATAGACTTTTAACTCCTTACCTAACCACTTCTAGGAATATTTAGATAACCTGTGTGCTAACAGCTGTGCTCAGCCAGAACCCCAGTTCAAACCTCCCTGTAATTATCATCATTGACAGCATCCAGCCAGGTCCATCCCCAGTTGGAGGGAAGTACCTTATCAGGAATACCTCTGTACTCTCTAAGAACAGACTTAAGCGTCCAGGCTACCTGTTTGAGAAGGCCTGGCGGATGTGCCAATTAAGCTTAACTTCCTCCTTTCCCAAATCTTACCTCTAGTTCCAGATCTCCCTTTAACTATCACCAGATGCATCTAGCTGTACACTAAGGACTGAGTACACTTTCCCCCACCCTGCAGAAAAAACGGCAGATAGCTTGGACAAATAGGAGCCACAGGAAAAAAAAGGATGCAGTTTTATTTTCTCCCATTGACCTAGCAACTTATAGATTTTTAACATTTTCTACCAATCATGTTTAAGATTATAGTTGTGCACATAAGATCCCTCTTCTTGATCTTTCTACTGGCACTTGGAGGAGACCCGATCTGGTGTTGGTGTGGGCCCGGGGTTCTGTTTATGTCTTTCCTCAGGACAATGAGGTTCCTCTTTGGATTCCTGAGTGCTGTGTGTGCCCTGTGGCTGCTGCTGAAGCCCAACATGACAGAGACCTATTGGGCCTTCATGAAAAACTCTCCCCTTCTGAAGCCAATATGGATTGAGAGCCCAATATGGCCAGCTTTGGCAAGCATTAAGGTAAGCCTAGGAACTGTAGCCATGTGGTTGGATTCTTCAGAAGGTAATGTATGGTAACTGCTTTTTCAAGTGTGTTTGAGATCGTGTCACCCAGACACCTTGGAGATTAAGGATAACCCTGAAGGTCACTGACCTCCATTTGTTAACAGTAGCATGCCAGCTAAGCCTTTTCATTTTCACAATCCCCTCAAGCTGGTGTAGTACCTACTTTTCAGGAGTGGCTCTGTGCAACATTTATTGGCCTCATGAAACTCATTTAGATACCTTAAAATTTATGAGCCTGAATATAGCCATTATAAGACCATTAGTTATGCTCCTTATGAGCTGCCTGTTTTTTCTTTATGGTTCTTAGTTGTTCTTTTGCAGAGCTGACAGCTTAAGTCATGCTGGGATCAAGAAAAACAGGCCTTGGCGGTTCGTGTTCCTGGAGTTGTATCCATGCCAGTGGATGTCCACATGCTCCAGAAGAGAATTTGACATTGCTGCTGCCGTTGTTGATGTTATAGCAGTGGCGGCCACCGCTGCTACTGTTTCTGGGATTAAAGTTTCATAATTGCTTACTACAGCTAGCACAGTGGAGATCCTGGCAGCAAAAGTAGCTACCACAATTAGTTAATCTTTCATTCTATTGGGCATGATAAATTTAATTCAATAGTTATATACACTTCAATTGGCTTTGAAAATTATAAATTTATAAACTCAAGTTCTATATGCTTTTGGGATACCATCTTATAAGGACTCCAGTTTGCAGTAAGGCTCGTTAAGGAAAGAAATGGCTCAGTTGCCTTTAGCCTATTGGCTATGGTTGGGATAGGACCTCTGTTGGTCTTTTCTGTGTCGAACCCACAGATTGCAAGCCCAGTGCCACTTTGAGATCTTTGGCAGCAGTTAACTCTGCAGCTCACACACAATTGAGCCTGTATGATAATGAGTATTCAGAGACGGGTAATGCCTGGGGGGCACTCACCAACGTAAGACAGAATGCCTATGTGGCCTGGACAGGCGTCTCCATGACAAGTAAGGTGACCTGCTGACATCCCACACAACCTAAGTCAGAAGCTCAGTTTTTAGTAAAAGGGGGACCTGTAGGGTCCTGACCCCCGTTTTGGGTAACTGTTGCCTTGCTTGCTGACCTTGACTTTGATATCCTCCCTATGCTAATTCCCTGCCGGGCTCCACCCTTCTAAATGCTTAAGGGAAGTTCCTTGTCTGTGTATCCTGCATAATGGGCATTAGCAGCTTAGATGCAAGATTTTAAAACATTGGTAGCGAACTTATGCCCTCTGGGGTTCTCCCATTGTGCTGTAAGCCTGTATTTAAGACCTCTTCCATCCTTCAATAAACAGTATTCAGCATTAAATTAATTAATTAATTTAAAAAAGATCCCTCTTCTTAGATATTACCCAAATTTAGCCTTTAGTTAATTCATTAGTTACTTCCCCTTTGGGCTGCAAATTGTAATTAACAATTACTGCCTTTCTATGTGATTCTTATCAACCCTCCATTTGACCCTGAAAGCAGACAATTACTGCCTGAGGAAATTCAGGCTGGGTGACCTGGGTGGAGGGGAGAATTTTGATTGTTTGGATATATAACTGTAAAGCGAGAGATGGGGGGAGTAGATGCGTACGTAGATTTATTTGCCAACCTTACTTACTTACTTACTTACTTACTTACTTACTCACTCACTTGGTTGATAGATTCTTCCCCGGACCCTGGAAAAGAGACTATTAGGGGCTGGACCCCAATAGTCTCCAATACTGTTATGCCACTAGTGTGAGATTTCTCCAAATTCTTTGTGTAGGCATATAGTGTTACAAACTTTCCTCTTTGCACTGCCTTCATAGAGTCCCATAAGTTTGGGTGTGTTGTGCCTTTATTTTCATTGAAGTGTAGGAAGTCTTTAATTTCGTTCTTTTTCCTTCATTAACACAGTTGTATTTCAGTTGAGAGTTGTCCTGTTTCCGTGAGTTTGTAAGCTTTCTGTAGTTTGTGTTGTTGTTGAATTCTAACTTTAAGCCATCATGATTTCATAAGAGACAGTGGCTTATTCAAATTTTTTTGTACCTGTTGATATTTGCTTTGTCACTAAGTATTTGGTCAAATTTAGAGGTTTCATGAGGTGCTAGAAACAAAGTACATTCTTTTGTGTTTGTGGGAAGTGTTCTGTAGATGTCTGTTAAGTCTATTTGAGTCATAACACCTGTTAGTTCCCTAATTTCTCTGTTAAGTTTCTGTCTAGCAGACCTGTCCATTGGTGAGAATGGAGTGTTGAAGTCTCTCAGTATTAATGTGTGGGGTTTGATGTGTGATTTAACCATTAGTAATATTTCTTTCACAAATGTGAGTGCTCTTCTATTTGGGAAATAAATGTTCATAATTGAGACTTCATCTTGACAGATTTTTCCTGTGATGAATATGAAATGTCCTTCTTCATCTCTTTTGATTAAGTTTAGTTTAAAGTCTATTTTTTTAGCTATAAGGATTCCTACATAAGCTTACTTCTTAGGACCATTTGATTGGAAAATCTTCTCCTAACCCTTTACTTTGAGGTAATCCCTGTCTTTGAAGATGAGGTGTATTTCTTGCAGAAATATGTATCCTGTTTTTATATCCATTCTCTTATCCTGTGTCTTTTTATACTCGAATTGATTCCATTGATATTAAGGGATATTAATGACTAGTGATTTTTAAATCCTGTTATTTTTTGTTTTATTGGTGAGATCATTTTCTGTGTGTGTGTGTTTCCCTTCTTTGGGTTTTGCTCATGTGATATTATCTATTACCTGTGTTTTCATGGGTGCAGCTAACTTCCCCCAGTTGG
This sequence comes from Peromyscus eremicus, assembly GCF_949786415.1. Lineage (NCBI taxonomy): Eukaryota > Metazoa > Chordata > Mammalia > Rodentia > Cricetidae > Peromyscus > Peromyscus eremicus. The sequence goes on along the minus strand of NC_081416.1, from coordinate 187,869,342 downwards.
AGTTTTCCTTCTGGTACTTTATGTAGGGCTGGATTTGTAGATAGGTATTGTTTAAATCTGATTTTGTCATGGGATATGTTGTTTTCTCCATATATCATGACTGAAATTTTGCTGGGTATAGTAGTCTGGGCTGGCATCCGTGGTCTTTTAGTGTCTGAAAATGTTAGTCGAGGACCTTGTGGCTTTTAGAGTCCCTATTGAGAAGTCGGGGGTAATTCTGATAGGTCTGTCTTTATATGTTACTTGGCCTTTTTCCTTTGCAGCTCTTAATAGTTGTTCTTTACTCTGTATGTTTAGTGTTTTGATAATTATGTGGTGAGGTGACTTGTTTTTGTTTTTTTGGTTCAGTCTGTTTGGTATTGTGTAAGCTTCTTGTACCTTCATAGGCATGTCCTTCTTTAAATTTGAAAAGTTTTCTTTTATGATTTTGTTGAATATATTTTCTGTGCCATTGAGCTGGAATTCTTCTCCTTCTTCTACCATTATTATTCTTTGGTTTGGTCTTTTCATGGTGTCTCAGATTTCCTGAATGTTTTGTGCTGAGAATTATTTGGATTTAACATCTTCTTTGAGTGGTGAATCTATTTTTTTATTGTATCTTCAAAACCTGAGATTCTCTCTCCTATCTCTTGTATTCTGCTGGAGCTCCTTGCATGTATCATTCCTGTTTGCTTACCCAGAATTTCCATTTCCAGAATTCCCTTGGTTTGTGTTTTCTTTATTGCCTCTGTTTCAGTTTTTAAGTCTTGAAGTGTTTCCTTCACCTGTTTGGTTTTTTTTTTTTTTTTGGCTTCCTTTGAAGGATTTATTGCTTTCTTCTGATTTTTTATTTGTCTTTTCCTTGATTTCATTAAGGGAATTTTTATTTCCTCTTTAAAGGTCTCTATTATCTTCATAAAGTTATTTTTAAGGTCATTTTCTTCTGCTTTTCCTGCATTGGGATGTTCAGTTCTTTTTGTTGTAGGTTTGCTGGGTTCTGGTGGCGCCATATTGCCCTTTATGATGTTGAATGTATTCTTACACCAGTGTTTAACCATTCATTCTTCCAACTTTTGTAGGTGGTGCTGTTCTTCACACTGGTGTGAGTGGTGCTTGTTTCTATAGGGTCTGCTGATGTTGGTGAAGAGAACTATCCAGTGGCAGAGTAGGACTTTTGGGAAGAGTCCACTGGGTGGCAGCAGTGGTGGTACAGCCTCCCTGCAGATCTCTCACCTGCTGGCTGGCTGCTGAGGTCTGCAGCACAACAGTGGGGGTCCACCAGAGTTGGGGGCAGAACCCAGCTGCTTTGGTGTCCCTGAGTTGGGAGCAGGAGAACAAGATGTGCCTTGAGGCTTAGGGCCTGGGGCTTGGGGCAGTTCAGCTGGGAGACCAGTCACTGACGTTCTTCCAACTGGTGTGAGTGGCACTTGTGCCTATAGGGTCTGCTAATGTTGAGGGGAGAGGGCTGTCCATGGAAAGGTTGCTGGGGGAGGAGGGTTTGGTAGGCAGAGTGGGTCTTGCTGGATCAGAGTCCAGAGGGTGGTTGTTCTGGTGGTGTGGCATGGCCACAGGTCTCTCAACTGCTGGGATCTGCTTGAAGTATTTTTTGTCCCCCTTGTCCTTGTGCCAGACCTTAGGTCTGGAGAAATTGCTGCTCTATTGGATGAGTTAAATGCACTGGCTTTAACTGGGTCCTGAGGTGGCATAGGCCATATGACAGCACTGAATCAATTACCATAGGAAAGATGATAGTATTTATCATAATGCAGAACATAGACAATGTTTATAATGGCCTAAATGTAATGGTCAGCCCAAGCAAGTGAAATTTATGGTGCCATGACTCTTTTGGACCTATGGTACTGGCTGACCAATCATGGTGTTTCCAGGCAGAAAATAGAGAAGCCTACTGAATTTCTGTTTGACCTCTACAAGCAGAAAAATTCTCAAACAAATGAAAGAAAGACTTTTTACAATCAGTGTACTGGATTGTAGCAATTGTCAATCGAGGCCAGTGAATATAATCCAGACTTGAGCCTGATTGCAAACCCAGAACCCCTTAAAGCGAACACCTGGGTTTCCCTGAGGAAAAACCTTCATAAAATACCTAAAAGTTTTACTGTTAGCCTTTCTCCAGTCTTTCCCCGAGAGACCTAAGGCCTTTCACAAGATGGAGTACACTGTGATAATGGAAACAATCCTACTTTCTGGGGTGTATTATATACTGGTTCAGAATTGACACTCGTTCCAGGAAACCCCAAGAAACATTGTGGCCCTCCAGGTAAAGTAGGAACTAATGGAGGTGAGGTGGTTAGTGGCATTTTGGCTGAAGTCTGAATCACAGTAGGTACAGGGGGTCCCTGAACTCTCCTGTAGTTATCCCCCAGTTCCAGAATGGATAACTGGGATAGACATACTTACAAATGAGCAGAATTCTTACATTGGTTCCCTGACCTGTGCAGTGAGAGCCAGTATGGTTGGAAAGGGTAAGTGGAAGCCTTTGGAGCTTCGTCTGCCAAAGAAAATAGTGAATCAAAACCAATATCACACCCCTGGAGCAATTGCAGAAGTTAGTGCTACCGTCAAGGACTTGAAAGATGGTGGTTCCCAACGCATCTCCTTAATTCTTCTATCTGGCCAGTGCAGAAGACAGATGGATCATGGAGAATGACAGCTGACTCTTGAGAATTCAGTGAGGTAGTGACTCCAACTGTAGCTGCTGTAGCAGATGTGGTGTTCCTTCCTGAGAAAATTAACACATCTCCTGGTACATGGTATGCAGCTATTGATTTAGCAAATACCTTTTTCTCAGTACTTGTCCATAAGGACCACTCAAAGCAATTTGCTTTTAGTTAGCAAGGCCATCATTATACCTTTACAATTTTACATCAAGGGTACATTAACCCTCCAGCCCTGTGTCATAACTTAGAAAGAATCTCAATTATTTGTTTCTTCCACAAAATATCACACTCGTGCACTACATCAATGGCATACTGATTGGACCAAGTGAGCAGGAGGGAGCAATCACTTTGAACTCATTGGTAACACATATGTGTAATGGAATATGGAAAATGAGTCCAACCAAAATTCAAGGGCCTTCTGCCCCACTGAAACTCTTAGGAGTTCAGTGGTGTGGGGCATGCTGAGATATTCCTTCTAAGGTGAAAGATAAGTTGTTTTCCCCAGCCCTCCTCCTACCACCAAGAAAGAAGCTCAACCTTTAGTGGGCCTGTTAGGATTTGGACACAGCACATTCCACACTTGGATGTGTTCCTTTGGACCATATACCAAGTGAGTAGGAAATCTGCTCCCTTTGTGTGGGGCCTGGAACAGGAGAATGTTCTTCAACAGATCCAGGTTGCTGTGAAGGCTGCTCTACCACATGGAATATATAATCCAGAAAATCCTCTGGTACTTAAGGTGTCTGTGGCAGGCAGGAATGCTGTTTGGAGCCATTGGCAGGTTGCTATAAGTGAATCATGCAAGAGACCATTGGGATTTTAGAACAAGGCTCTATCATCATCTGCAGCCAACTATTCTCCCTCCCAAAGACATCTCTTGTGGTCACCAGGCCAAGAGTGAGAGAACTAACCCTGTCTTATATCAACTCCAGCACACAAGAGAGCAGGCACTGAATCCAGCCTGGGCACCACACTAGAGCTGACATTGTTGTCCTGATTGCAGGTGAGCCAGCACTGAGGGAGTGAGAGCAGGAGAGCTGACCCTGCCACCCCTCATATGCTGCCTACAGCAATCTGGAGAGAGGGCTCTGCACCTTGCCTGGGCAGAACAGTAGAGCTGGCCCTGGTGATATGAATGAGGGGTACCTAGATCTGAGGGCCCGAGAGCAGGAGAACTGGCCCTTGTAGGTTGCACTGGCTGGGCTGGCCAAGGCAATGCTGGAGAGCTCATCTGGGTAGTGATGATGAGGCAAAGCTTGCAAGCTGACCTGTGGGGCGTTTACCCACCAACCCCACAGTTCCCCAGAGTTTTCTTGAGTGCGAGCAGCAGGAAATATTAGATAGAAGGATTCATATTGTTGAGATAAACAGATAGAAAATAAAGGACAGCCTTGAGAGGGCCTGGAACGTTTTCCAATGGGCCTTCCAAATGTTAATAAATCCGTAATGAAAATCTTTTTGTAGTTTTATCTCATTTTAAGTTCAAAAAGTGCAAAAAAGTAAATTCTGGTATCAGGCTTTCACTTCCAAATATGAAGAGACGTTTTACAACGAAAACTTTTTGCAGTTACCAATTTTAGTTCAAACAAGCATCTCTGCAACTTTTATTCTCAAGCCAGAGACCTTTTTAGTTATAGTAATATTTTAAACTGCACCGTTTTTTGCTGTTAGCTCAGGTTTTTCTGTGTTGCGTTGATTTTCCACGGATCTCAGCTGCGGATGCCTTGTTGTGCTGGTTCTGGTGTCCGCCATTCTTAGCTTCTTAGCGGCTTCTGGAGCTTTTGAAACCATTCAGACTGCCTGCTTTGCAGTCTACTAGGACATTAACGTCTGTATCTCAGGTTCTTTCACCATATACATTAAGAATATACTCACACTTAACATTTACACTTTTACAAACTCACATATAACATATTTTGCCTTGCAAAGCATTTAGACTCACATTCAACATTTACACTTTACAAACTCACATATAATCTTAACATCTATTTATACTTCTTAAGGAAACTATAGAAGTACTAAGCAAATATCTTTCCATCTTATTTCTTTTTTTTTTTTTTTTTTTTTTTTTTTTGGTTTTTCGAGACAGGGTTTACTCTGTGTAGCTTTGCGCCTTTCCTGGAACTCACTTGGTAGACCAGGCTGGCCTTGAACTCACAGAGATCCACCTGGCTCTGCCTCCCGAGTGCTGGGATTAAAGGCGTGCGCCACCACCGCCCGGCCTCCATCTTATTTCTTATTTAAACTTACATATACAACTAGCATCTTTACTTCTTACAAGCTTATTACTACATGTCTTAAGACTACCTTAGATACTTCTTGCAAGCTTATATTCTTAAAGGAACTCTATAGATCTATTTTACAAACTTATACAGGGCTACCATTAGCATATATCTAACTTAGCAAACACCCAAAGATTTCTTAACAAAGATCTAACAAGAGAATAACTTCTACAAACTCACATATCTTATGTTCATCTTTTTCTATTTCTTACTCTTAATTATCATCACTATCTCTATTAGAAAGATTCTCTTAGACAGGAAGTGCGTACATCATTTCTAAAGGCTAGAGTTTATAGTCAGCTTTACTATACAACACTGGGATTTAGTGAGTGTTGTCATTATAGAATTGTCTTACTTGTTGCTAGGGGACTGTAACATTCTCGGGATGAAGCCACACCCCAAAGTTGCCAAGTTCTCTCAGCGGTCCCTGAACCAGCAGAGATGCACTGCCAGCGGTAAACGGTTTTTAACTAGAGGCTGTGCCTTCACCCAAATTCATGATAGTTCCCCTAAGTGCTTCAATTCAGACAAACGTTTCTATTACAGCAGTAATTTTGGTTTGTCCTACTGAAAAACTTCACTTCACGCTGAGGGTGAAATTACCATATTTAGCTGCTGTAAAGCTCTTGGCCAAATACTGCACAGCTATTAGGTAATACAAAATATTTTTCTAAAGGAGCTAGTAAAGCCAAAAGCAGCACAGCTCCGAACTCTATTTCCTCACTGTTTGCATTAACTAGTGAAAAAACCTCAGAAACACTAATCGAGCCACTTTCATTCTGGTTCCTTTATAGGAACGTCATTGGAGCTGACCTTCCTTAGTTCCACGCTCCTTACCAGACGCTCCGGTAACCACCGAGCTTCATTCTCCTCTTGTGAAAAAACACAAACATGTCCTCAACTCCATATTAAAACAGGATCAGGATCCTTCCATAATCCCGAGCAGGGATCTTTCCATTTCACTTGAGCAAAAGTCACTTGGATGCCACTGTACCAAGTCTTATCTGCACAGACTGCTCACGGACATCCATGTTCAAAAAGTTCAGAACAAGAAGCATGATTTAATGCATTATGTGTGATTGAGGGTAAATTTCTTCCTCTTTTATTTTTATTTTTTGAAGTTGTATTTTTTTTTTTTTTTTTTTTGGTTTTCTCTGTGTAGCTTTGCGCCTTTCCTGGAACTCACTGGTAGCCCAGGCTGGCCTCAAACTCACAGAGATCCACCTGCCTCTGCCTCCCGAGTGCTGGGATTAAAGGCGTGCACCACCACCGCCCGGCCTTGAAGTTGTATTTTAAGACAGCTATGAGCCCTTTCCACAATACCTTGTCCCTGAGGATTATAAGGAATACCTGTTTTATGTATGATTTCCCATTGGGTAAAAATTGTTGAAATGCCTTACTACTATACCCAGAACTATTATCAGTTTTAATAATTTTTGGTATTCCCATATACAAAAAACACTTCAAGCAGTGCATAATTACATGTTTTTTTTTTTTTTTGTTTTTTTTTTTTTTTTTTTGGTTTTTCGAGACAGGGTTTCTCTGTGTAGCTTTGCGCCTTTCCTGGGACTCACTTGGTAGCCCAGGCTGGCCTCGAACTCACAGAGATCCGCCTGGCTCTGCCTCCCGAGTGCTGGGATTAAAGGCGTGCGCCACCACCGCCCGGCCATAATTACATGTTTTGTAGCTTCCCCAGGTTGTACACTAGCCATTAAAAAATCCTGAATAAGTGTCAATGGCCACATGTACATATTTTAACTTGCCAAATTCTGCAATATGCGTAACATCCATTTGCCATAGATGATTGGGAAGAAGACCTCGAGGGTTTACCCCTAAGTAAGGGACAGGAAAATATTTTGGACATACCCCACATCGTTTAACTATTTGACGAGCTGCTTCTTTGGTAAGATTGAACTGCTTTCTTAAGCTTTTGCTATTTTGATGATGAAGAGCATGTGACTGTTGAGCCATTTCCGCTTGGGATAATGCTACTATCTTTGTTAACTTATCAGCCATTGCATTACCCTCAGCTAAAGGACCAGGAAGATTGGAGTGAGCTCTAATATGGCCCATAAAGCATGGCAGCTTTCTTTTGTGAATAGCGTCTTGAATTTATTGAAACATTTTGACTTGATTGTTGTTAGTTCCAATATTTTCACCAAAACTGTTACTATTCAAAGGAGTCAAGAACATAGATGTTCTTTCATGAAACATATGCTTCATTAGCTTACTCTGAGAAAAAGCATTTTCAGGATTTAGTATTTTCACTTCATTAGCTTTAACCTTGATGTTATTAGCAGCTGTGATATTTAGCATTGATTTCTTATAAGAAACTTTCAGGTGAAGCAACTATTTTTTAAGACAGCTTTTCTGAAGTGTAGCTAGAGTTTTCCTGCCTGGCCCATGGTCAGGGCAAATCTCTCTCACCTGCCAGTCCCTCAGCCGCTCAGACCCAACCAAGTAAACACAGAGACTTATATTGGTTACAAACTGTATGGCCGTGGCAGGCTTCTTGCTAACTGTTCTTACAGCTTAAATTAATCCATTTTCATTAATCTCTACCTTGCCACATGGCTCGTGGCTTACTGGCATCTTCACATGATGCTGCTTGTCCTGTCGGCGGCTGGCAGTGTCTCTGACTCAGCCTTCCACTTCCCAGCTTTATTTTCCTCCTTGTCCCGCCTATACTTCCTGCCTAGCCAATGGCCAATCAGTGTTTTATTTATTGACCAATCAGCAACACATTAGCCATACAGAACTTCCCACAGCACTGAAGTTTGTTTCCCATCTATAAAGCAGTCATTTCTTTTTGAATGCCTGTTTCCTTGTCTCATTAGATTTGCAAAGTAATCATTCATTGCCAGCTGTTTGTTCAAAAAGCAAAGAACTTTTTAAATTTCAACGCAAGTTTCCTTCATATCTAAAAAAAAGTTCAGTTTATAAACTGCTTTCCCTTGTTTTAAGGATTTTAAAATGGCTTGTTTGCTCTTATAGGTAGCTTTTTGTCTGATCTGAGTTCTCAAGAGGTAAGATTAAGCTTTCTAGCATTGCTTTGAAAAGAAACTTCATTCTGAGCTGAAAAGTTTTTGGACAGTATCACCATCTTTAGCTGAAATACTACATTTCCCGTATATCAGTCCCTTATTGCAAGCTAGCTTTTGGACTTCATTTCCCATAGTTCTTTTCGGGTCTGAGAGTCAACTGGTTCTTTTACCAGACTCGCTTACAAATTCTTGCCTGGGAGGTTTGAACAAAGTTTTTTTTCTTTTGCAATGAGAGATTTGAACAAGCATTTTACATTTTCAGCGATGGCACATTGGGAGATTTCTGGTCTCTCCTCAGCTGGCTTCAACAGGTTTTTCTCCTTCATCAGACACTGGGCCCAAATCAGAACTGCATCTGCCTCATTAGTGGACATTGAGGCTGGGATTCCTGATAGCAACTTTCCTCGAGGCTTGTGTTTGCCTTAGCTAGTCAGTGAAAAACAGAAACATTTACAACAGAGCTTTTTCACAGCTCCTTCAGAGAGATTTTCTCCCACTGATTTTATTCTCATTTTGCTTGTTCCTTCCCCCCCAGATGCAGAGCTTCAGGTATCTGTCTATGGCTCTGTACCTCTGCTAGCTGCTTTTGGAGGTAGGGGCTTTTTTTTCTCCCGAATCTGCCTCAAACTCAAGCAGCTTTGTCAGGTCATGCATTTTCTGGGGATGAATCTGTCCCTTCTGTTTCTTTCTCCCTGACAGTTCCCAGTTTGGTCTCAGTTTATCCCCTCTACCCCAGAAACAATTTCCAACACTACAGTGGTGGCTTTTTGTCCGTTTGTTTTTGGGGTCTGTGTTGTTTGCGTACAGACTGAAAATCTAACAAGGGAGGTTTTTACCATTTCTAAACTCCCATTAGGACAGGTGTTTTGCCTCATCAGGCCTTCACCTGGCCCAGTCCCCCAGTGGGTTGCATTTGCTTGTCTGGGTGCTCAAGGACAGAGTTTATGCCAGAGGCAATCACCCCTCAGGGCTACACTCCCTCATCTCACCTGAGTCAGTTGAAACAAAGCTTTTCTCAAAGAGGTGCTTTCTCTGACAGAAAAGAAAGCTTTACTCCTGGACAGTTCTGTTCTGCCCTGGCTGGGCTCTTTCCCCAGACAGCGTTCTGACTCAGCAGCACAACTGCTTCAGTCACAGTTCAGCTTTACTGGTCACTTTCAGCATCTAATGCCCTTAAACCAACAAGCTAAGAAAGGAATAAACATGTTAGGAAGAGTGATTTTCCACATTACCAGGAAACAGGATTGCCTCTCCACAATGTGTGTTAGAGGGATTATGTCTGCAGCGCAGGAGAGCCTTTAGGGTGTCTCTAAGTGCTACCATGTCCTGTGATTAAAGTCAATGGGAAATGACAACAGCCTAATCCAGGAAGGATGACAAAGGGCACAGACACATCTGGAATGAAGGAATGGGTCACTTTTCAGGAAAGGAGCCAAGATCTGCTGAGGGTGGAGAAAATATAGAATGGGTAGTACAGAAAGAAAGTTATAAATACTCATTAAGGCCATTTGACCAGTAACAGAAGGGAAAATTATAGCTGACACCAGTGTTTCTATTGGAATTTTCTAAGAATGTTTTTGTGCAGATATTTGTGTTTTCTTTCAGTTTTGTTATCAAGTAATATAACATCAATTAAGAGAATATCAATGGTTATCACATTTAAATTTGAAATACCAAAGTTCTGTTCCAAAAGAGACATTGAACCCTATGCTAAATTTCAAATGTGTTTGCAGTTGTACGAGAGCAAGTTATATCATGTTAGGTGTAATTATGACATGGTTAAATATATAACACATTTGCAATTATGTTTGGATAGTTATATAATGCTTAGCTGTTCTTAGGCCCTGCTTATTGTCTTCAATTGGAAATTAATCATGACATAAGGAGATATGATTGTGTGTCAAGTTGACAAGGGGTGAACTTGTGATGGCTACTCTTGGGTGTCCAATTTACTATTTCTAGAATGAACTACAATACAGAAATAGAGTGCACACCTGTGAGAGATTATTTTTGCTTGGTTTGAAGTGTGTGGATCCACTTTTAGTAAAGACCTTTGAGCTAGGAAGATAAACACCTTTAATCCATATCTTGAGGTGGGAGGACACATGCCTCGCCTGAGAAGGATCATGAGGCTGGAAGATATAACTTTAATCTGGGCCACACCTTCTGCTGGAAGTCTAACAACATGGAAGAAGGAAGCTTTTGCTCCTTGCCTGCTTGCCCTAGCCTCGTTAGCACATCCATTCCTTTAGTGGTATTGGAGCGTACTTGTTTGAGATTCCAGCATACACTGAAGACCAGCTGAGACTTCCAGCCTTGTGTACTGACTATCAGATTCTTGGACTTTCTGTTCACAACTAGCCATTGTTAGATTAGCTGGACAGCAGGCTGTAAGTTATTCACAGAAATCCCCGTGTGTGTGTGTGTGTGTGTGTGTGTGTGTGTGTGTGTGTGTGTGCCTCAAATACTAACCACTCTTACCTCCTACCTCTCTATCATTCTGGTCCCCAATTCCAACAAATCTCCATTGTGTTCCTCTCCATTCATTTTACTTTGGGACCCACTGACAATATCCAGAGCCATCTGTGAGATTGTGAGTTTGGACCTATGTGTTGGAGCCTGGTGGGCTCAGCAGAGGAAGCTGAGGAAGGAAGCAATTCTTCTCCTACAATCCATCCATTATCCATAGCCAACATTTGAGATGTGTGTGCCCTGTGAGCCTTTCCCTTTCCTAGACTGATTGTGGTCTAGTGTGAGGTCCATGCAGGTCAGTACAGCTGCTGTTGGTTACTGATTACCACAGCTGTGTGGAGTCTAGAGCATGGCATGTCTTCTTTCCCTTCTTATTCCCTTTCCTTCTCCTCTTCCTCAATGTTCCCAGAACCATAGATGGAAGGTGTAACTGATGTTTTCAGGGCTGCGACCACATACCTTACTTTATCTGATACAGCCGAGAGTCTCAGCATTCACCACTGCATTAAATTTTTTTCCTATATTTTATCAATAAGCATCCTTAGCATGAGTCACAAAAGAAACATTTGTTTGATAGTAAAATGATAAGACCACCATCGAATGTTGAGAGCAGTATAGCGCTGGATGAACTCAGCCCTGATCTGTTAGAGGCACCTATTTCTTTTCAAAACCCAAGTTCCTGAAATGTCTCTCCTCAAGTCACAATTGCAGTATTTTCTTTTGGCTTGTCATGTTTGTGTTGGGGATGAGACTCTGGCTTCTGAATTAAGCGTATTATCGTTCGGTGTAAAGTATGTAGCTGGTAGTCAAGTCGAGGTTTGGCTGCCTGTCTTTTATCTGAAGGGTTCAGATTCACTGCGGGGGTGAGAAACCAGGGTGCAGCGTTCTCACAGATGCAGTTCTGGTCTAGGGGGGCAGCAAGCACGTGGGGAGGCTGTGCAGAGCGGGTCCAGGGCAGCCTGACAGCTGGAGCTGTGTGGAAGGCAGCCTGAGACCCAGTGGGAGGGGCGAGGTCCCCGATGGGGCGGGGACACACCACCGGAAACAGCGGCTGGGAGGATGTGGCACATTGGCTGGTGTAGGGGAAGAGTGGAGCGTGGGAGGGGTTGGAGGACTAACGTAAACGGAAGCTGGGGCACAGTGTGAGCCTGGAGAAGTTGGAAGGAGCCAAAGTCAGCAGTACTAAGGGTCCATTCCCGGTTTTTGCTGGGGTCCTGCACCGTGGTGCAGACCTGGAGCGGAGGACCCGGCGGGGTGTCGCGGGGACCCGAAACCTCCCCGGAGCCGCAGTCTCCGCGCGGGGCGGCCTGGGAAAGTCACCAGTCAGCAGCGCAGTGGCGGGAACCGCAGCCCGGCGGCCCTGGAACCTCCCAGGTCAGAGGAGCTGCGGGGCTGGGACACGGGAGGGGAGGGACCGGGGTGCGAACAGTTTCTCTGCTGTTCATGAGGAAGCCGGCTCCGAAGTTCTGCTGTGGATGTCTTTTCCTTGGTATATTTCAGATCATATGGAATAAAACTTTATTTATTTATTTCAGTTGATCTTCTGATTGCCAAAATATTTTTGTAAGAATAATCTAATCGAATATCTGAATTTCTCTCGAGATTTGCAAGCATGATTCTCTTTGCTGTGGTGGAAACGACATCGCTCTTGAAATTTGCAACCATCCGTACTAACTTACCAAGTGTTATACCACTTCTCTGTTCAAGAGTGGCACATTTAACTGGAGACTCAATTCGCACAGAACGAATTCTTAGATTATAGATTATAGTCATAAAAGGAACGCTTGCAAATTTCATTGAATCTGAAAGTATATTTTTTTTGCGAGTTCCACAATTTACTTGTAAGCATTAACTTTTAACAATAAACTTTTAGCCACCATTAATTTTCCATCTGAGACATGTGCACACTGGGATGTAAATACAGCATTCTGAAAAGTGTCTTTGCCAGGCCTGGTGGCACAGGCCTTTAATCCCAACACTCAAAACAGAGGCAGGTGGAACGCAGTATGTTGGAGGCTGGCAAGGTGTTCATAGTGACTTCAAGGACAGCCAGCACTGCACAGAAAATACCCTGCTTCAGGGAAAAATAGAAAACAAAAAAAATTTAAATGCATTATAGTACAGAATGATATAAGAAAGCATCTTTTGAATAATTACGATAACTCACTTATTATGGTGATATTTTATTTGTACTAAAATGTGATTTGTATGTTAATAAATAAAGTTGCCCGGGGGTCAGAGCTATTAGCAAACCATAGCAGAAACTGGGCGGTGGTGGTGCATGCTTTTAATCCCAGCACTTGGTAGGCAGACAGAACTAGGTGGATCTCTGTGTGTTCAAGGATACAGCCAGCATTGGAGACACACACCTTTAATCTCAATACCAACCATATAAGACCTGGAGGTCTGTACAGACAGGCAGTGACTAAGAGGTCCTGTGACTAAGAGTGACTAAGAGGTTTACAACCAATGAGAAGGCAGAACAGAAACACTATAAAAAGACAGACACAGGAAGTAGGTCTCTTTTGGAGAGGTAGGACCACCGTGATTGTGAAGGTTAAGGCTCTTAGCTCTGACCTCTTGGGCTTTCATCTTTGCATTGGTTCTGTGTTTCTTATTGAATAAGACGGTTACATCTACATTTGGCGCCCACGTGGCAAGAGTCCATTAAAAACTGCTTGGCTTGGCTTGGCTTGGCTTGGCTTGGCTTGGCTTGGTGGCAGGTCCGGTTTCCCACCTGGGCGGCCCGGCTCCCTAGCTTGGGCCCAGGTCGGCTTGTTCTCAGGCGGGACCCCCAAGCTGTTAGCTGCAGCTGGAGCTACTTGCTTAAAGCCAGTGCTACAAACAACTCAGGCATGCCCTGCTTAACAGGGCCCCTGCCTGTAAAGACAACTCACGTGGTCAGAGCTTAAGGATGCCAGAGCCTAGGCTTGACTCGGCTCAAGCGGGAACACGTGGCTGGATTTAAGCTTTTAGCCAGAACTTGTAGCTATGCTTTCTTGCTCTCTCTCTCTCTCTCTCTCTCTCTCTCTCTCTCTCTCTCTCTCTCTCTCTCTCTCCCCCTCTCTCCCTCCCTCCCTCCCTCTCCCCCTCTCCCCCTCTCCCCCTCTCCCTCCCCCTCCCCCTCCCTCTCCCTCCCTCCCTCCCACACACACACCTCAGACACTAGGTGGCTGTTTTTAAATTCCCTCTGATTTCTACTGTTACGCAGACTTGGTAAGTCAATTAACGTATCAGATTTTTTAAAGGAAACTATTTAAAAGAGATTTTTTCCCCACATTTTTAAAAAAATGGGTTTTATGTGTACATTGGAAGAAAATTGGGCCTTGTTTGAAATTTTAGGGAGTCTCACAATGGAACAACTATATGAGAAGATTAATGTTGATCGAATTATGCACTTGATTACTTTTCTTATCCTCTTTTTACTATTTTAAAAGATAGTCAATTTAAGTGCCAGGATAAAAGTTTTAGAAAAACCTGTTAAAGCTGTTAAAATGAATTATAGAGAAATTCAAATTCAGATGGAAGAAATTAACAGTGAAGTTGTTTCAAGATTGGATCATAAGGTTACAGAAAGAAAGCCTGTTTTCACACAGTCATCCTTAATTTATCTAGTAACCGTACAGCAGTTACCTGATAAAATGAATACACAAAATATCTGGGCTCCAATTGAAATGTTAGATTTACGAAGGTTTAAGGAAGCAATAGTATTTTATGGCATGCATTCCCCATATGTAAAGCAAATGTTAAACACCTGGTCAGCTTATAATAGGATTATACCACTGGACTGGCGGGAGCTGGCACATGCTGTTCTGGAACCCGGAGTATGGGGAGAGCGGACAGCCTTGCCTTGTTCCTGATTTTAGTGGAATCGCTTTGAGTTTGAGTTTCTCTCCATTTAATTTGATGTTGGCTGTTGGCTTATTGTAAATTGCCTTTATTATGTTTAGGTATGTTCCCTGTATTCCTGATCGCTCCAAGACTTATCATGAAGAGGTGTTGGATTTTGTCAGATGCCTTTTCTGCATCTAGTGAGATGATCATGTGGTTTTTTTCTTTGAGTTTGTTTATATGGTGTATTACATTGACAGACTTTCCTGTGTTGAACCACCCTTGTATCCCTGGGATGAAGCCTACTTGATCATGGTGGATAATTGTTTTGATGTGTTCTTGGAGCCTGATTGCCAGTATTTTATTGAGTATTTTTGCATCAATGTTCATGAGGGAGATCGGTCTGTAGTTCTTTCTTTGTTGCATCTTTGTTTGGTTTAGGAATCAGGGTAATTGTAGCCTCATAGAAGGAGTTTGGTAATGTTCCTTCTGTTTCTATTGTATGGAACAATTTAGAGAGTATTGGTATTAACTCTTCTTTGAAGATCTGGTAGAATTCTGTGCTGAAACCATCTGGTCCTGGGCTTTTTTGGTTGGGAGACTTTTAATGACTGATTCCATTTCCTTAGGGGTTAGTGGACTATTTAGTTTATCTAGTCTTGATTTAACTTAGGTATTGGTTCTTATCCAGAAAATTATCCATTTCTTTTAGATTTTCCAGTTTTGTGGAGAAGAGGTTTTTGAAGTATGACCTGATGATTCTCTGGATTTCCTCATTGTCTATCGTTATGTCCCCCTTTTCATTTCTGATTTTGTTAATTTGGATGCTCTCTCCCTGCCTTTTGGTTAGTTTGGATAAGGACTTGTCTATCTTGTTGATTTTTCTCAAAGAATCAACTCTTTGTTTCATTAATTTTTTGTATTGTTCTCTTTGTTTCTATTTTATTGATTTCAGCTCTCAATTTGATTATTTCCTGGCACCTATTCTTCCTGGGTGAGTTTGCTTCTTCTTGTTCTAGAGCTTTCAGGTGTGCTGTTAAGTCACTAGTGTGAGATTTCTCCAATTTCATTATGTGGGCATTTAGTGCTATGAATTTCCCTCTTAGCACTGCTTTCATGGTGTCCCATAAGTTTGTGTATGTGGTATATTTGTTTTCATTGAATTCTAGGAAGTCTTTAATTTCTTTATTTTTTTCCTTAACCATTGGTGATTCAGATGGGTATTATTCAGTTTCCATGAGATTGTAGGCTTTCTGTAGTTTTTGTTGTTGTTGAAATCTAACTTTAAACCATGGTGGTCTGATAGAATGCAGGAGGTTATTCCAATTGTTTTGTGTCTGTTGACATTTGCTTCGTGGCCAAGTATGTGGTCGATTTTAGGGGTGCTGAGAAGAAGGTATATTCTTTTTTGTTAGGATGGAATGTTGTGTAGATATCGATTAAGTCCATTTGAGACATAACATCAGATAAGTCTTTTATTTCTCTGTTAAGTTTCAATTTGGGAGATCTGTCCAATTTTGAAAGTGGGGTGTTGAAGTCTCCCACTATTAATGTGTAGGGTTTTATATGTGATTTAAGCTTTAGTAATGTTTCTTTTACATATGTGAGTGCCCTTGTGTTTGGGGCATAAATGTTCAGAATTGAAACTTCATCTTGGTGGATCTTTCCTGTGATGAGTATATAATGCCCTTCTTGATCTCTTTTGATTAATTTTAGTTTGAAATCTATTTTGCTGGATATTAGGATGGCTACACCCACTTGCTTCTTAAGACCATTTGATTGGAAAGTCTTTTCCCAGCCTTTTATTCTTAGGTAGTATCTATCTTTGAATTTGAGGTGTGTTTCTTGTATGCAGCAGAAAGATGGGTCCTGCTTTCGTATCCATTCTGTAAGCCTGTGTCTTTTTATAGGTGAATTAAGTCCATTGATATTAAGGGATATTAATGACCAGTGATTGTTCATTCCTGTTATTATTATTGTTATTTTTTTTTGGTAGTAGAATGTGTGTGCTTCTCTTTGGGGTTTACTGCTATGGTGTTATATCTGTTGCCTGTGTTTTCGAGGGTGTATCTGACTTCCTTAGGTTGGAATTTTCCTTCTAGTGCTTTCTATAGGCCTGGGTTTTTGGATAAGTATTGTTTAAATCTGGCTTTGTCTTGGAATGTCTTGTTCACTCCGTCTATGATGATTGAAAGTTTTGCTGGGTATATTAGTCTAGGCTGGCATCCATGGTCTCTTAGTGTCTGCATTACATCTGTCCAGGTCCTTCTGGCTTTCAAAGTCTCCATTGAGAAATTGGGTATTATTCTGATGGGTTTGCCTTTATAAGTCACTTGGCCTTTTCCTTTTGCTGCTCTTAATATCCTTTCTTTATTCTATATGTTTAGTTGTTTAATTATTATGTGGTGAGGGGACTTTTTTGGGGGGGTCTAGTCTGTTTGGTGTTCTATAGGCTTCTTGTATCTTCATAGGCATTTCCTTAAGTTGGAAGTTTTCTTCTGTGATCTTGTTGAATATATTTTCTGTGCCTTTGAGTTGGTATTCTTCTCCTTCCTCTATCCCTATTATTCTTAGGTTTGGTCTTTTCATGGTTTCCCAAATTTCCTGGACATTTTGGGTCATGACCTTGTTGGCTTTAGTGTTTTCTTTGACTGATGAATCTATTTCTTCTACTGTATCTTCAACGCCAGAGATCCTCTCTTTCATCTCTTGCATTCTGTTGGTTATACTTGCATCTGTAGTTCCTGTTCGTTTACTCAGATTTTCTATTTTCCAGCATTCCCTCTGTTTGTATCTTCTTCATTTTTTTTCTCTTTCCCTTTTCAGGCCTAGACTGTTTCCCTTATCTGTTTCTTTGCTTTTTCATTGTTTTCTTTCATGGATTTATTATTTTCTTCTGTTTTATTTGTCTTTTCTTCTAGTTTTTTTATAGCATTCTTCCCATTTTTTGTTTGTCTGCTCCTCAATTTCATTTTTGATTTCTTCTTTGTAGGCCTCTAGCATCTTCATTATGTTATTCTTAAGGTTGCTTTTTTTCTGCTTCTTCCATTTTGTGATGTTCAGGTCTTGCTGTTGGAGGAGGGCTAGGTTCTGGTGTTGCTGTATTGCTCTTTTTTTGTTGTATGTACTTCTGCCTTGACGTCAGCCCATCTCCTCATGGATTTGTTCTTGGTCTTATCAGTGCTCTTGGTCCATACAGAGCTCACAGATTTGGCGTTTCAGGAAGCCTCTCTGGTCCAGATAGGTGCTGGGGGCTGGTCTCCAATTCTCAGGAAGTTGGGGGGGGGGGGTCTTGGGCGGATGGGCAGGGCGTGTAGACTGCAGGGTCTGCCGGGGGTCTTAGAGAAGGGGTGCTCTCCCAGGGGCCCCGCCCAATGGCCAGAAACTGGGGCCAAGTTGGGCATGTCTTCCCCAGAACGGCTGGTTCCCAGGGATGGGACCTAGGGGCAGGCCTCTCAGAGTATGACCCCAGGCACTCACCACTGGTCCAGATGGGTGCTGGGGGCTGGTCTCCAATTCTCAGGAAGTGTGTGTGTGGGGGGGGTGTAGACTGCAGGGTCTGCCGGGAGGATCTTGGAGAAGGGGAACCTTCCCTGGGGGCCCAGCCAGATGGCCCCAAAGCAGGCTTTTTTTTTACCCCTGTTGTTGGTCATTTTGTTAGAAATTCTATGGCTTTTGTGAGGAGCATCATCAATCCAGTTGGGAAATTTTTATTTATACTCTAAATGTATATGCTTACAGAGACTTAGATGTATTATAGGCATTTTTTGATGGATGGATAATAGTCAAGAAATAGATGGATTCCTTCTGAATTTTACAGACATGCTTACTGTTATTTTACCATCCTTCTTCTGTGTTCATATCTGTCCTTGCTCCATAGTTAAATCCTCACCCCCCTTTTTCTTTTTTCCATTTCCCTCTTCAGACACTTGTTCCCTGTACTCCATCTATGTTACTCTCCGACAACCCACAGTGGTCTCTTCTTACTTTTCTGGTTACTGCAGTCACTCCAGGTTGTATACTCACATCTGAAGATTTGGAGATAGGAACTTCTATGATCATGCAATGTATGTCTCCCTGGGTATGGATTACCTCACTGAATATGATCTTTTCTGGGTCCATTCATTTACTTGCAAAGCTCATGATTTTAATTTACTTCACAGCTGAATAGTATTCCATAGCGTATATGTACCACACTTTCACTATCCATTTGTCAGTTGAAGGACATTTAGGTTGTTGCCATTTTGTAACTATTGTGAATAGAGCAGCAATGAACTTGGGTGAGCAAGTATCTGGAGTAGGATGTCCAGTCCCTTTTCCAAGGAAAGGAACAGCTGGGTTATGTGCTGAATTTATTTAGCTTCAAGGTTTGTTTATTTAGTTGAGGATTCTCTATTTTTATTTTTAGTGTGGCTAGTTTTTTATGGCATTTTAATTTCCTATGGTTTAATTTTATGTTGTTGCTGGTTGGATTATTGGTAGTATTCTTCTTGTTTGAGAAATAGTGGTTTGCTGTCTTGCTCATGTATGATTACTTCGCAGTTCTCCTGTATTTCTCTATTCCTCACGTGAAATTTATTATTTCCCATGTTCTAATTGATGATTCCTCTGACTCTGCTGTATATATTTTGCCTCTATTACGTGAGTGCTGCTTTAGTGAAATCAATTTTGTGTTAATTGGTGACTACCTTGAAATGCACTTATGTGTCCATCAATTTTAAGAGAGTAATTTTCTTTGTGCAACAAGATGCTTGATGGTGATTTTTCTTTTCAAGCTTCAAATGTCTTTTCATGCTCTCCTGGCTTTGGAATCATTGATTGGACACCCAGTAGCAATCTGTTGCTTGGGTCTTTCATGTGGTTTGACGTTGTTCTTTAAACAGTATAATTTTAACTCTTCCTTTTAAACCCCTTGATTTGAAAGGGAAGCAACCATCTCTTCATTGTTCCTGAAAGAGAAACTCAAAGAAGAGAAACAGTTAGAAATGGCTGATTCTCCAGTAAACATGTCGCAGGTCAGTGGTCATTTCCACTCTTTATCTAAATCTGTTATACTTTGATGTATTAAAAGCCTTTAATTATCTGCTTCTGATAATTTTTAAAAATTTTATTATGAGCAGTTCTGCAAACAGAAAAACAACAAAATCACACAATGAAATTAAGCATTCCCAAAGACTATACAACTCGATGCCCTTTAATACAGTTAGAGTTGCCATAGAGAACAGAAGCTCTGGAGCCTCACATGGGATGTTATATTTTCATAATTGAATATATTTTGATTTCCTTATCCACCCCCAAAACCCCGAACACCTTTGACAGAATTAGAACTAGAAGAGCACTTAGCTTTATATCCTTTTTCATAACTGGTGTTCATTACCTGCATTTAGTCCCTGATAATTTAACCTTTTCTGTTCTCTTTTCTCCATGTTATACTGTATCCACCTATACATTGATTCTACATACATATATTACTGGGTGGATTCTGCATATGAATGAAAACGTAGTGTCTTTTCTCTAAAAGTATATGACCACACTTAATATTACACATTTTGCATCCATCCATTTTCATGCAGATTTTTACTCTATTTTTTTCTCTAGCAGAATTGTGTTCCATTTTATACAATTTTCATTATCCATTCATCTGTTAATAATTAGTTTGATTCCAATAATTTTTCTTTGGTGATTAAAACAGCAGTAATCATGGAGTATAAATATCTCTGTTGTGGGGTGGGTTGTTCTCTGGGTTTATGGCCAGGAGGGAAAGAACTTGGTCATTTGTTAGTTCTCTTTCAGTTTCTTTGATAATTTCCAAACTGATTGCCACTATGGCTGTATTAATTTGCACCCTGCTTTCCATCAACAGTGAATAAGGCTTCCTTTCTCTCTATATCCCCTCAAACATTTGTTGTCAGGTTAGTTGATGATAGCTATTCAGCTTGGGGTGGGCAGTATTTCCAAATACTTTTAATTTGCTTTTCCACAGTTGTCCTTTGGGATCCTGAATGATTTTGTAATCTTTATTGGCCATTTGAATTTCTGACTTTGAAAAGTGCCTATTTAGTTCTTTGGCCATTTGTTGATTTGCAGTTTTATTTTCTTGGTATTTAATGAATTTAATTTTTGGTAAATTCTTGGTAATGTTTTAAATTTTTTGGTAAATACTTTATCCAAAGTGTCACTGGTACAGATTCTCTTATCTATCTATACCTTAAACATATTTTGATGTGTTCTTGGACTTCCCTCAATATTTATTACTCTTTGGGAGAAAAATGAAATATTTTTCAAAACTTCTGAAATTGTTATTTGTATCTGTTGGTTTATGCATATTCTTATGGAAATTTTGGGTTATATCAAATATAGCTGATGCAGATTGCTGTATCTGTTCGTAGTGGCCCACAGATTCTCATAAAATTAATTCCATAGAACACTTATATGTTAATGTTAAAATTGACAGTTTGTAGTGCTGTTACAATCCTTGCTAATGTTGAAAAAAACAAACAAAACTATTTGTCTATAAAATCAGTCATATATTCTATCTTCCATACCTACCCCTTTGCTATTTGATGATGTGGCATTGGACCTAGAGTTTAAACATTCCAACTGAGTCTGTTATAATAGAGTCATGTAAGGCCCAAGTACACACAGGATTGATTTGTGTCAGTCTTTTAGCATGATCTACAGTAAAAGTATTTAAAGCACATTTCCTCATTATGAATTTTCCTCCTGAGACATGTCTCCTGTGATCCTGTGTAACAAACACACCATCCAATAACAAATAGTTAACCAAGTCCAGACCTTAAATGTGTTTTCTGTTTCATGTATACTGCTTGTAAGACTATTGTTTCATTCTGTTTTCACAGAGTTAGAACGTTCATGATAGAATGTGACAGTATTGGAAATCACATTTTGAGTAATTATCTTCACTTATCTACATTCTGTCTCCTTATATCTGAGAAAGAATTCCAGGTTATCATGTGGTCAAACCATACTTTTTCATTTCAGAACCTGTTGACATTCAGGGATGTGACTATTGACTTCTCCCAGGAGGAGTGGGAATGCCTAGACTTTGCTCAGCGGTCTTTGTACATTGATGTGATGGTGGAGAATTACAACAACCTGGTCTTTGTGGGTGAGAACATTTTGCTTGTAGAATTCTTAACCCATCTTTTGTTTGTTGACTTCATGGGATGTAAAATCTGTTAAGTTGTCCTGAAAAAACCAACAGGAGACCAGGCAAAGTTTAGTGGTAGGAAAGAACTATTTCATACAATTTCCTTTTTTCTTTTCCATTTTCCATTTCAAGGTATCATCCACCCTTTATTTTGGTTCTAAGATTCATCCATAAACTCAGTAGCATATAATATTTCCACTCATATCTTAAAGCTCCATATCCATTATCACTGTTGACATGGTTTTAATTTTGAGAAAAGTTCAAGATACACAAACCAAAAATACTAAATATACTGAATAATTTGAGAAGAAATATCAGTCAAGAAATCTTGCCTAAATTCCTCTGTTTTGTGTTCTCATATACTGAGTGTAGTACTGCCTTAGACTTCTGTATTCTTTCTAAAAGTTCTAGCATGGGTCATGGGCTGCCTCAAAAACATGTGGATTATATATTAGAGGTAGGCGTGATCACCTGTCTGGAAAGAATGAGATTGTCCTGGAATGTGGAGAGGAGAGAGTAGCCACAACTAGGGTGGGCTCATGAATGAACAAGAGAGAACTGTGAAGACTTCAGGTGAAAGAAAAATGGTTTTGCTGCATTCAATTCCACTTGAAAGGATTCTTCATCATTTAACTTAGTATAGTATTCTGCCCCAGGATGTATCGGTCTGTTGTAATAACTATTAGAAGGTGTTGTGTCTTATTACACAAGAATTATAGTGACTTAATATTAGTACAAAGTACAGTTTTATTTTATTCTGCTGAAAACAGATTGGAATAATTTTACAAAATTTTAAGTCTAACATGAGTCCATGTAGTAGGATTATTCTGTAATTGCCTTCCTTGTACGCATATCTTCATATTACATCCTTCACTTTCTTCCTTGTGGAAAATACACAGACACCCTGCTGTGAAATGATCTCATGAGTCCATGTACAGAATGGACTTGAGAATAACCCTATGAGGAAAGTTAAGAAACACAGCAGTGTGTGGAGCTCAGACAGTGGAGGATAGAAATAAGCAATAGGTGCCCATGACAGCCCTGCCTCAAATGATCTAGAGCCTCTGATGCCTGGCTGAATACTGTCTTTGCATTCGTTACTTTTCTAGAATCTAATGCCTTGCTTTAGAAAAAATGATAATAATAAACTTTTTGATGCTTTTAAGTAAGACTTTAATCTTAAAAGGAATTGGGTCTTCTGAACAGTATTGTTCATTGCCTATCAGTTAAGTATAAATACCTTTAACTTGGGATTAGATTAAACTCCTTTTCATCAATTTCTGAGAAGAAATATTTAAAGATAGAGACATGTATTCTAACTATAATCTCTGTGAGCTCTATCCCAAAGCTAATTTACAACCCTTAATTATATTTTTCCTTTTGTTTCCCAGTTAGAAATTTCTGATAAAAATGAGATATCTGTTATAAACCACTGACCTTTGGAGGCTGTTATGCCATTTTTGTGAAAATCCATACAGTTCAGTGAATGAAAAATGTCCACTACTGGGAGCTCTAATCTAAATAGTTCCATGTTGACTTATGTTAAAAGAGAACTTGGGGAGACAGTCATTTTTATCACATGTTTATTATTGGAACAAGCCCTATTAATCTGAATTGTACTCATTTTCAGAGAACTATTGCAAATGTGATCCTGTCCATCAACAGGTGAAGACTGAAAAGGAGTCTTATCAGTGTAATGAACTTGGCAAAGTGCTTCATGATCCCTCCATATGTGTACTTTATAAAACAAGTGAAACTACAGGAAACTCTAATAACTCAAGATACAATAATCACAGGGATGCCTCTATTGACTCTTCAAATCCAGATAGATATGAAAGTATGCACACTGGAGAAGAATCTTGCAAGTTAAAAAACTGTGAGAAATCCTTAAATTTGTATTCTAACACTGCTCAAGATCAGAGACTCTACACTGCAAAGAAAGAACCCAGGCAGGGAGAATATGATGACTATATTAGCTCTTCATACAATTTTTTGCAAAAAAACCCAATCTACATTGGTGAGAAACCGTACCATTGTGGGGAATGCAGTAAATGCTTCAATGCTGCCTCAGGCCTCACGGAACATGAGAGAATTCATACTGGAATTAAACCCTATAAGTGCAAAGTTTGTGAAAAATCCTTTACCCAGATTTCAAGTCTTCAAATACATCAAAGACTTCTTACTGGGGAGAAACCTTACAAATTCGAAGAATTTGGAAAGTCATTTTGTCAGCTGTCAGCACTTAAAAGCCACCAGAAAAGGCATACTGGAGAGAAACCTTACAAATGTAAGGACTGTGACAAATCCTTTGCCCACTCTTCTACTCTAAAGAAACATCAAAAAATGCATACTGCTGGGAGACATTATACTTACCAAGAATGTGGCAAGGTCTTTCATCAGCTTTCACATTTTAGAAGGCATTACAGACTCAATGGAGAGAAGCTTTACAAGTGCAGTGACTGTGACAGAGCCTTCCCTAAATTATCACTTCTTAACAGGCATTACATAATCCATACTGGTGAAAAACCTTACCAATGTGAGGTATGTGACAAGTCCTTTACCTTGAACTCAACCCTTAGAAGACATCAGAAAATTCATACTGGGGAGAAACCTTACAAATGTATGGAATGTGACAAATCCTTTAACCGGGACTCACATCTTAAAACACATCAGAGAGTTCATACTGGAGAGAGACCTTACAGTTGTCAGGAATGTGACAAATCTTTTGCCCAATCTTCTGGTTTAAGGACACATCAGAAAATTCATACTGGAGAGAAACTTCACAAATGCAAAGACTGTGACATGTCCTATATCCATATTGCAAGTCTTAAAATACATCAGAGAGTTCATACTGGAGAGAGACCTTACAGTTGTAAGGAATGTGACAAATCATTTACCAGTTGCTCACATCTTAAAAGACATCAGAGTGTTCATACTGGGGAGAAACCTTACAAATGTAAGGAATGTGACAGGTCTTATACTAGCTGCTCATATCTTAGAGAACACCAGAAAAGTCATACTGGAGAGAAACTTCACAAATGCAAAGACTGTGACATATCCTTTATCCATATTGTAAATCTTAGAAAACATCAGAGAGTTCATACTGGAGAGAGACCTTACAGATGTAAGGAGTGTGACAAATCCTTTACCAATTGCTCAGATCTTACAAGACATCAGAGAATTCACACTGGGGAGAAACCTTACAAATGTATGGAATGTGACAAGTCCTTTACCCTTCGAGCAAATCTTAGAAGACATCAGAGTGTTCACACTGGGGGGAAACTTTACAAACGAATGGAATACGAGAAGTCCTTTACCCATGAGAGAAAATATCAGAGAGTTAATACTGGAGAGAGACGTTACAGTTGTCAGGAATGTGACAAATCTTTTGCCTACTCTTCTGGTTTATGGAGACATCAGAAAATCCATAATGGAGAGAAAAAATAAAAATGCAAAAACTGATGCATCCTTTATCTAGATTTTGAAGCTTAGGAAATATTAGAAAATTTATATTTTAGAGAAACATACTATTGTAAATAATGTGACATTGCATTTTCCAGTATTCTCTGCTTACAAGTCACAATAGTATACAAAATGGAAACAACAAGATAAGAAACTTGTGAAAGTCATTGAAGTTTTAAATTTTAAAAAATATCCTAGAGTTTATATTAAAATAAAATTCTGCAATGTAACAGTGGAAAAAGCTTTTTATTTCTTTTAATGTGTATTTATGTTCTGCCTGTAACTGTATGTGCACTACATGTATGCCTTGTACAGATAGAGTACAGAAGGGGTCATCAGATCCCCTGAAGCTGGAGTTACAGACCATTGTGAACTACCATGCATGTTTTGGGAATTGAACACTGGTCTTTTGGATGAGCAATCAGTGCTCTTACCCACTAAGCCATGTCTCCAGCCCCTGGTAAAAAAAAAAAAATGTAATAAAAACATTGATCTTGTTCAACATCCAAAAATTCATACTAATGCCAGGTGTGGTGGTGCACTCCTTTGTTCCCAGCACTCATGATGCAGAGACAAGAAGTTCTCTGTGTCAGAGGACATCATCTATATACTGAGTTCCAGGACAGCCAGGACTACATAAACTCTTTGTCAAAACCAAAAAGAATCCTAATAAAGTAACATAAAAAAAATTATAAAACCTTTACTTTCACATCTAATTGTGTTTGTACATCACAAAATTCATACTACTATGAAAACATAAAGGTCGAGAATATATACTGTCTATCTCGGCTCCCCAAATGAATTGAATTTGACAAACCCTTCACATAGTGTAGCTTGAGTTTTCCTGCCTGGCCCACAGTCAGGACAAATTTCTATCATCCGCCAGTCCCACAGCCACTCAGACCCAACCAAGCAAACACAGAGACTTATATTGCTTACAAACTGTATGGCCGTGGCAGGCTTCTTGCTAACTGCTCTTACAGCTTAAATTAATCCATTTCCATTAATCTATGCCTTGCCACATGGCTCGTGGCTTACCGGCATCTTCACATGCTGTTTGTCATCGTGGCGGCTGGCAGTGTCTCTCTGACTCAGCCTTCCACTTCCCAGCTTTATTCTCCTCCTTGTCCCGCCTACACTTCCTGCCTAACCAATGGCCAATCAGTGTTTATTGACTAATTAGCAACACATTTGCCATACAGAACATCCCACAGCACTTCCCCTTTTTTTTTTCCCAAAAAGGAAGGTTTTAACCTTAAAGTAAAATTACATATAATTTGGGAATTTGGGCGTAGCTTCTCTTACTACTTCCTGCTGGAGGGGGGCGCTGTATCTTATGGGGAAACAAAGAAAATTTTAGGATCATGGAGTAGTCCATGAGGCTGTACTGTTCGGAGAGGTAGGACCACTGCAGGAGGAAGGATAAGGTTTTAGCTCTTAGCTCTGACCTCTTGGCTTTCTTCTTTGCATTGGTTCTGTGTTTCTTATTTAATAAGAAGGTTGGTTACATCTACAACATAGTACTGAAATTGCAGAGATAAAAGAATATTCATCATTCAGGAAAATACTCTGATAAATTTTTTTATTCACCTTCAAAAATCTTCATACTAGAGTCAAACCATACAAGTGGCAAAAGTCCAGTCATTGCTCCATCCACAATGCTGGTTTTCTCTGATGATCTTCAGTATATACTGGAATCTTGAAGTAGGCTTCAATGCCACTGAAGGATGGGTGTGCTAAAAAGACTAGGGCAAAAGCTTTATTCTTCCATGCCCTTATATAGACTTCCAGCATAAGGTATGGCTCAGATTAAAGGTGTATCTTCCAGCCTGTGATTGTTTTCAAAGGCATGTGTCCTCCCACCTCAAGATATGGATCAAAGGTGTTTATCTTCCTACCTCTAATGTCTGGACTAATAGTGGACTCACACCAAACCAAGCAAACATCTTCTCTAACAGGTGTGCCATCTATTTCTGGATTGTAGTTCATTCTTGATGTAGGAAATTAGACAAGTGTAGCCATTACAAGTCCATTTCTTGTCAACTTGACACACAATTATATCTCCTTATGTCATGATTAATTTCCAATTGAAGACAATAAACAGGTCATAATAACAGCTAAACATAATATAACTATACCAAATAGAATTGCAAATGCATTATGTTTTTAACCATGTCATAATTATACCTAACATGATATAACTTGCTCTCATACTACTACAAGCACATTGGTAATTTAGAATAGATGTCAATGTCTCTTGTGGACAGGACTTTAGTATCTAGAAGTTAAATACAGATGACCATTGATATTCTCTTAGTTGATGTTACATCACTTGACAAAGAAATTGGAAAAAAACAATTATCTGTGCAAAAACATTCTTAGGAAAATACAGTAGAAACACTAATGTCAATGATA
Source organism: Peromyscus eremicus (assembly GCF_949786415.1). Classification (NCBI taxonomy): domain Eukaryota; kingdom Metazoa; phylum Chordata; class Mammalia; order Rodentia; family Cricetidae; genus Peromyscus; species Peromyscus eremicus. The sequence goes on along the minus strand of NC_081416.1, from coordinate 187,842,008 downwards.
ATCTCCCCTTCTGTTACTGGTCACATGGCTTTAACAAGTATTTATAACTACCTTCCTCTACTACCCATTCTGTATTTCCTCAACCTTTGGCAAGTCTTGGCTCCTTTCCTGGAAGGTGACATATTCCTCCATTCCTGATGTGTTGTGCCCTCTATAAACCTTTCTGTGTTAGGCTGTTGTAGTTTCCCATTGGTTTTAATCATAAGATATGGTAGCACTAAGAGACACCCTAAAGGATCTTCTGCACTGCAAACATAATCCTCACTGCATTGTGCAGAGGCAGTCCTATTTCCCCATGGTAATATGGGTCAATCATCCCTCCTAACACTGTTAGGAGTTGTTAGTTTTAGGCAGAATTTCAGTGTGTCAACAGCTGTTCCCAAATAACCATGAGGAGGCTTAATATTAATTATAAATTCTCAGACAAAACCTTGGGCTTGTTATTAGCTAACTCTTACATTTTAAATTAACCCATATTTCTTATCTATACTCTGCCATGTGGCTTTGTACCTTTTCTCAGTATGACAAGTTCATGTCTCTGCATCTCCTTGAAATTCCAAGAGACTCCTCCCCTTCTTCATGCTCTCTTTTCTCTGCAACTCCCACCTAAACTCTACCTGTCCAGCTATTGGCCAGGCAGCTTCTTTATTAACCCAATCACAGTGATACATATTCACATAGTGAAAATAAGTCTTCCACAGTTACTTTTTTCTCAGCCTGTTGGTTTAAGGGCATTAGAAGCCCAAAGTGACCAGGGGGAGTCTGAACTTCCATTTCAATAGAATGCTTGTTTCAGTCCTGATAGGAATGCTCCCCTGTCTAGAATCAAGACTTCTAGAGTAGCAGAAAGTAGGATTATTTCGATTCTCCCAGTGTATGGTACCTTGTGCACAGCCATAGGTCTCCTTGAGGAAGAAATGGAGAATTGCTAACGGTAAAACTTCTTAGATATTCTGCGATGGTCCTTCTCAGGGAAACCCCACTATCCTTTTTAAGAATTTTTGAGTTTGCAATTTGGCTCAAGTCTGGAATGTACTCAGTGGCCTAGATTGCCTTTTGTCACAATCCATTGTAGCCATTCTTTCATTTGTTTAAGAATTTTCCTGCTTATAGATGTCAAACAAAAATTCAGTAGGCTTCTCTATTTTATGCCTGAAGAGACCATGATTGGTTAGCTGTACCAAAGGTCCAAAAGAAACATACCACCATAAAATTCACTTTGCATATGCTGGCCATTCAGCGTTAGGACATTATAAACATTTTTTTGTCTATGCTACCCATTATGATAAATAATATCACTGTTCCTGTGGTGATTGATTCAGTGCTGCCTTGTGGCCTATGCTACCTCAGGGCCCAGTTAAACCCAGTGCATTTAATTCATCCAATAGAGCAGCAGCATCTCCAATCATAACGTTTGGCACAAGGACAAGGGGGACAACAAACTCTTCAAATGTGCTGGTGCTGCTTCCATCATTTTGCATTTTATACAATTAGTAAAGGGCATTTCTTCTTGGCCTTCGCATGGTTGAGGAATAGGTTTTACACAGCATACCCCATCTAGCATTGCAATTTCTCTGAGCCTTAAAATCCCTTGTTTAACCCTCATTCAAGAGAGATCAGGCATCTCCAAATCCCTTTGAGTATGCCATCTTTTGACAAATGCTTCAGCCAATCATTCAAATAGACTTTTGACACCTTGATTAACTATGAGAGCTTCCATATTAAACCCAGAATCTCTGCTCAGAGGGATATTAATAAACTAAGCCTGATCTAGTTTTAGATTTCTTCAACCATTATCCCACACTATTAAAACCAATTCCTACACATATTCCTAGAATTATGCTAGAATTAATCGGCAAAATCATTAAACCCTTTAGTAGTGTAGCACACCTGCTCATGGACTACACTTACTTCTACCCCTCTAAGAGCCTGCTTGGCTATAAGTTTGGTTATAGGTCTAGAAGCAACAATTAGTGGACCCTGAGGAACATCAGTATTATCTTGCCTGACATTTCCTTCAGAGAAAGTCACTTCTGGTTTAATAGACAATGAAGGATTAGTTTCTTCATCAAATGTGGAAAAAATAATATTTCAAGGGGTGGGGCTGAGGGTACTACTTCCTCCGGTAAGATTAAACTCTTGAGAATCTGAAGAGTCAAAGTTCTTAGCTTTAATAGTGTCCTCCCACAATTCCCACCCCAAGTTACAGGATCCCATTCTTGACCATTGAATGCCCTTACTTCAACTGCCTACACTGTCTGAGGCTGTGATTTAAATTTTTGTTGTAGTTCAGCCTACCTTATAATGAGGGCTTCAGTTTGATTTTCTGAAACTTGAGCTTTATAGCTGCTGGAGAGAAGATTCTCTTCCAGTTCACACTAAGAAACATTTAAACTATTTATTTGCATCTGGAGCTGGTCAGTTTTATTAGTAAGTTCTTTGATGACCTTCACAGTAGTCTGAAATGATAGAAATTGTTTAGTTTTATCAAGGAGCTCATTTCTATCCTGTATCAATTTATTCAGAGTTGCTAAGAGCAACCAACTAGCTACATCATTTCTCTTATTTTCTCACAAATCATCAAAAGTTTTATATACAGATTCCCCAAATGCATTGCTACTCACAATTGATGAATCAGGATAACAAAATGCATTTATCTCCTTAGCTTTGTAATATAGTTCACACCATGGACTTTCAGTATTCTCCAAGCTCCAAGAAGAGGGAGTGACTGGAGAGGTTTCAATATCTGAGGGTGCTGTTAAATTGAAAAGCATATTCCAGGTACTTAAAGGATTCATCCTTATACTTCTGTTGTTCTAGAGCCACTTCTGGTACCAAAATCTGCATAGTCAGGATTCTTTAGACTAACAGAACTTATAGAGTGAATCTCTCTCTCTCTCTCTCTCTCTCTCTCTCTCTCTCTCTCTCTCTCTCTCTCTCTCTCTCTGTGTGTGTGTGTGTGTGCGTGTGTGTGTGTGTATACATAGATTTGTTGGAATAATTTACAGGCTGCTGTCCAGCTAATACATCAATGGATAGCTTTGAAGAGAAAGTCCAAAAGTCCAATAGTTGCTCCATCCACAATGACGGATGATTCAGCTGGTCTTCAGTATATACTGGAATCCCAAAGAAGTAGACTTCAATGCCAGTGAAGGAATGGATGTGCTAGCAAAGAAATGAGCCAACAAGCAGACAATGGACAAAATACTTTATTCTTCCTTGTCCTTCTATAGGTTTCCAGAAGAAGGTGTGGCCTAGATTAAAGGTGTGACTTCCAGCCTCAAGATCATTTTTAAAGGTGCGTGTCTTCCCACCTCAAAGCTCTGGACTACAAGTGGATTCACCTCCTTTATCCAAGCAAAAATAATCTCAAAGATGTGCCCTCCATTTCTGAATTGTAGTTAATTCTGGATTCAGTCAAGTTGACAACCAAGAGTAGCCATCATACCTAGTAATGTCAGAAACTATGTCTCTAAAATCTCACCAACACACCCACATAATGTGAGCAAAACAAGGACAAGTACAATGAACATGCCAAAGTGGGTGAGGAAAAGCCCACAGGCCTCAACCCTACACAGAGAACTAAAGACAGCAGGGGAGTCTTGGGAGAAGGAGAAATGGTCTCTCCCCAGGAAGAACACACCAGTTGTTTATTGAGTACCAAATAGTCAGCTTTGAAAACATACATACCAATCACATTATAATGACTGAGTAGTGTAGGAATGTGTATACATACTCATATATGTATATATTAACTGTTGATGAAGAAAAAAGCCATGTATTTGAAAGACAGCAGGAAAGGCATATTGGAAGATTTTATAGGATGAACACAAGAGAAATATTGTAATTATATAATAATCCCAAAATAATAATGTCAAAAAGGAAGACAAAGATAAAACAAATGAACAAAGGATAACAACAACCCAAGCTAAAACCAAACCAAAAGCAAAACCAACAAAATAACAACAACAACAACAAACAAGTTATATACTTATCAGGAAATGCACACTAGCCTTTAAGTCTGCATATTGCCCTAGCTACACTGGTCACCGTCAGGAAGAGAAATGATAACTAACATTGGCATCAGTGTGGAGAAAGGAGGAAAACACAGCAGTGGGAGTGAGAACCAGAGAATCCACTTTTGAAATCAGTCTATATGTTCTTAAAAAACGAATAAGAGAAAGAAAATGACTGTGGGACCCAATTACAGCACTAATGTGTGACATTATTCCTGTGGAACAATGACAGAAAATTACTTATTACAGATAAGGATCCAATGACAAAGCAAAGTTGGGAACCAAAACATTCTAACTTGGGGAACAAATGAGGATTCTGTTTGTTTTCTGTTTTGGCATGTTTTCCTTGCATGTTTGTCTGTGTAACGTGTGTTCCTAGTGCCAGCAGAGGCCAAAAGAGGCCATTGGATGCTCTAGATTTGAGGATACAGATTAAGTGCCCATATGAGAATGCTGGGAATTCAAAGTGAGTCTTCTAAAAGAGCAGACAGTGCTCTTAACCACTGAGTCATCCCTAAGTGCAGTTGAAAAGTGAGTTTTATTGGGGTGACTTACAGGAGTGTAGGGGTTACTTATAGAAGCAGAAAGAACTCAATGATAGCTGCATCAACCTGTGAGGGTGATGGCTAAGGAAGCTGGAAACCTGGGGATCTCTTCACAGCTTGCAGGCCGCTCAAAGGAGGTTGGAAATGTCTTTCAAGACACCCACTACTTCCTCCTGGCAGCTTTTCTTGTCTGGTCCAGGCAGCTGGACTGTGTCTGCTTTATGGCTGGTCTGAGCATCTTCTGTGCAGCTCAGCTGTCTGACAGTGTCGGCAGTCCTTACTGATTATCTATGCTTGAGGCAGGAGGGCTCTAGTGAATCTTGCCTGTTTCTGTGACTTCCTGAACATATGAAGTTTTCTATTTCTGAGCTTTGGGAGCTTCTCAGTTGGATATACTGTTTCAACTCCGTTCATCCCATTCCTTTACCTTTCTTTTTTTTTTTTTTTTTGGTTTTTCGAGACAGGGTTTCTCTGTATAGCTTTGCACCTTACCTGGAACTCACTTGGTAGTCCAGGCTGGCCTCGAACTCACAGAGATCCGCCTGGCTCTGCCTCCCGAGTGCTGGGATTAAAGGCGTGCGCCACCACCGCCCAGCCTACCTTTCTTTTAAAGTCCTGTGTTTTTAGGGAGTTTCCTCAAAATTGAAGGGTTTCTTCTAAGAGGAAGGTGATACACAGCAATCACTTCTGGGCATGAACTCTAAGGATTTTCTATCTTATCATGGAGCACCTGCCCATGATGTTCAATGCTCCTTTATTGACAGTATTTTAGGATATGGAGTCAACCTAGATATCTATCAACAGATACATGGGTTATTTAATATGTGGGTACTCACTTCAAACTTATTTTGTGTATTTATGTAAGGCTGCGTGTGGAGAAATGAATGGAGAGATGTAAGAAGAGAGGGTGGATAGTAGAATATAGGTGATATGAAATTAGAGAGTGGGAATACTAGGGGTAGAATGGTTCAAGTACATGCTACAGTGTGGAATAGAGGGGACTGTGGAAAGGTCAACTCAAATGAGATGTCCATGAAGAAACTACATGGGAATCTCTCCTTTTGTAACTCAAGTAAATGTTATATTAAGAGAGGGTAGTAGAACACATGTGTTATAAAAGAATGGGGCATTGGGTAATGTGTGCTAGATACTTAATTGTGGATAGACTTAGAAGAAAGGAGGAAGAGTGGGTGGGTTACCCAAAAGGAAGGATGTGTGAAGAAGCTTTATGGAATCTCACTATTTTACAAGTTAACAGTAAATATAATTTAAAAACTTTGAACAGAGGTATCCTATACGAGTGAATAATGCTGCTCCCAGACATCAGGGCTATTAGGTGAAACTTTCTGTACCAGGTTCTGGTCATCTGCCTTGGACTAACTTTTTGTTATTTTAATTTTTTATTAATTAAATTTATTCATTTATTTTACATCCCATCTGCAGTTTTTCCCTCCCTCCTCTCCTCCCATTTCCTCCCATCACCTCACTTCCACCACCACCCCAAGCCAGGGCTGTCTGGCATTGACTGTCCGATGCTGCAGCGCAATTCTCTTCTGTCAAAATTGTCTATCTTCTATCCCTTTCTCAATTTCTATCTGTGAAAAATATAAGGCATAGGGTAGTAATGTAGTGTAGGAAAAACTTAGAAGTGTAAGATCGTGTAGAAAAAATAAGTAAGGCAACTAGACAGAAAAACTCTCCAATTTACTAACTTTGGGGGCTATGAACACAAACTGGGGAAAAAAATCCTTCTTTGGGCTTTACAGGTAGTAAAAAAGCTCTTTTTTGAGATTATGGGGAAGAAAAAGTTTCCTATGGAAGCTTTTGACCTGGGGACAGCTGAAATGCTAAGTCCAAGCAGCAGGAGAAAGTGTTTTCTCCCTGAGGAAAAAATGGGGCTGTAAAAAGCCAAAAAGTTTAAAGTTGGGGAGTTTTGGGAAAAGTTGGTCTTTCTCTCTTGGGGGAAAAAATCTTTTTCTTAAACTAAAAGCTTTTCTTGGAAAATTTGGGGGAAAATCTCTCTAAAAAGCTCTAATCTTTCTCAAAAGCTCTCAAACTTAAAAACTAAAGCCTTTCAGAACTCTCTCTCAGAAGGATAAATTAGAATCACCTGAAGATACTAGTGTGGGGACCACCTGTGATTAGCTCTAAGGGAAAACTACAAACTTCTTAAGACCACAAAACCTCTCTAAGTTCTCTTTCAAGCTTTAAAAACCCTCCCTGCAATGCAGGAGGCAGGGACAAGTTCCTAAAAACCTCTTCTAAGCTCTGTCTCTTCAAGCTAGTAAAAGACAGTGGGTCAGAGTACCCTGAGGGAAACGCTTGGGAGAGTGTGGGTAAAGAGCTACAGAGAGCCCAAAGAGCAGGAAACTGTTTACCTGAGAAAAGCAAAAAAGCCAAGCTTTTCAGTTACAGCCAAGCTGAGGCATCAAAGGTTTTGTTTCTGAGTAAGCATTTCAGAATGAAAAGGTGCTCCTAATTGTCCTAATGCAAAGGTCCTCTGAAGCAATGCATTGTATCCTCGCTTCTGACCAAAAACCCAGAGGTGACTGGCCAGCGTCTCTGAGTTGGAGTGCATTTCCGGGATACTAGGGTTCCTGCAGTTGCAAACTTCCTGGAGCACAGAGCTGAGGCAGGAAGGTGCAGGACCCAGGGGAAAACAGCTGATGAACAACCAAAGCTAAAGCCAGTGGAAATAGCACAGTTGTCTACTTTCCTACAAGTCCCGGGTTGATAGGTCCACAGTTGCAAAAAGAAATCTGAGAAAAGCTTTCTTATCAGAGTAAGGACCTTTCTGGGAAAACAGTAAAGCTCAACTGTGTCTGAAGCAGTTGTGCTGCTGAGTCAGAACGCTGTCTGGGGAAAGAGCCCAGCCAGGGCAGAACAGAACTATCCAGGAGTGAAGCTTTCTTTTCTGTCAGAGAAAGCATCTTTTGAGAAAAGCTGTTTCAACTGACTCCTGGTGAGATAAGGGAGTGTAGCCCTAAGGGGTGATTGCCTCTGGCATAAGCTCTGTCCTTGAGCACCCAGACAAGCAAATGCAACCCACTGGGGGACTGGGCCAGGTGAAGGCCTGATGAGGCAAAACACCTGTCCTAATGGGAGTTTAGAAATGGCAAAAACCTCTCATTAAATTTTCAGTCTGTACAAAACCACACAGACCCCAGTAGCAGGGAAAGCCACCACTTTAGTGTCAAAAACTGTTTCTGGGGCAAAGGGCATAAACTGAGACCAAACTAGGAACTGACTCTCTGAAGAAACGGAGAAGGGACAGATTCATCCCCAGAAAATGCATGACCTGTGAAAGCTACTAAGAGTTTGAGGCAGATTGGGGGGAAGAAAGCCCCTACCTCCAAAGGCAGCTAGCAGAGGAACAGAGCAGCCTGAGATATCTGAAGCTCTGCAACTGGGAGGAAGGAACAAGCAAAATGAGAATAAAATCAGTGGGAGAAAATCTCTCTGAAGGAGCTATGGGAAAGCTCTGTTGTAAATGTTTCTGTTTTTCACTGACTGGCTAAGGCAAGCACAAGCCCTGAGGAAAGTTCCTATCAGAAATGCCAGCCTCAATGCCCACTAACAAGGCAGATGCAGTTCTGATTTGGCGCCAGTGTCTGATGAAGGAGAAAAACCTGTTGAAGCCAGCTGAGGAGAGACCAGAAATCTCCCAATGTACCCTAGTTGAAAATGTACAATGCCTGTTCAAATCTCCCGCTGCAAAAGCAAAAAACTTGGTTCAAACCTCCCAGGCAAGAATTTGTAAGCAAGTCTGGTAAAAGAGAACAGGAGGTTGACTCCCGGACCCAAAAAGAACTATGGGAAATGGAGTCCATAAGCTAGCTCCTAACAGTGAGCTGATGAAGAGAAATGAATTCTGGGACATGTAGTATTTCAGCTAAAGATGGCGATACTGTCCAAAAACTTTATAGCTCAGAATAAAGTTTCTTTTCAAAGCAATGCTAGAAAGCTTAATCTTACCTCTTGAGAACTCAGATCAGACAAAAAGCTACCTATAAGAGCAAACAAGCCACTTTTTTTTTGGTTTTTCGAGACAGGGTTTCTCTGTGTAGCTTTGCGCCTTTCCTGGAACTCACTTGGTAGCCCAGGCTGGCCTCGAACTCACAGAAATCCACCAGCCTCTGCCTCCTGAGTGCTGGGATTAAAGGCGTGCACCACCACCGCCTGGCACAAACAAGCCACTTTAAAATCCTTAAAACAAGGGAAAGCAGTTTACACACTGAACTTTGTCTTAGATATGAAGAAATTTATGTTGAAATTAAAAGTTCTTTGCCTTTTGAACAACCTGCCTGCAATGAGTAATTCCTTTGCAAATCTAATAAGGAGACAAGGAAACAGGCATTCAAAAAAGAAATGACTGCTTTATAGATGGGAAACAAACTTCAGAAAATCTGTCTTACAAAAGAGTAGTTGCTGCCGGGCAGTGGTGGCCTTTAATCCCAGCACTCGGGAGGCAGAGCCAGGCGGATCTCTGTGAGTTCGAGGCCAGCCTGGGCTACAAAGCAAGGTCCAGGAAAGGCGCAAAACTACACAGAGAAACCCTGTCTTGAAAAACAAAACAAAACAAACAAACAAAAACCCACAAAAACAACAACAAAAAAAACCCAAAAAGAGTAGTTGCTTCACCTGAAAGTTCCTTATAAGAAATCAATGCTAAACATTACAGCTGCTAATAACATCAGGAGTTAAAGCTAATGAAATGAAAATACTAAATCCTGAAAATGCTTTTTCTCAGAGTAAGCTAATGAAGCATATGTTTCATGAAAGAACATCTATGTTCTTGGCTCCTTTGAATAGTAACAGTTTTTTGGTGAAAATATTGGAACTAACAACAGTCAAGTCAAAATGTTTCAACAAATTCAAGATGCTATTCCACAAAAGAAAGCTGCCCTGCTTTGTGGGCCATATTAGAGCTCACTCCACTCTTCCTGGACCGTTAGCTGAGGGTAATGCGATGGCTGATAAGCTAACAAAGATAGTAGCATTATCCCAAGTGGAAATGGCTCAACAGTCACATGCTCTTCATCAAAATAGCAAAAGCTTAAGAAAGCAGTTCAATCTTACCAAAGAAGCAGCTCGTCAAATAGTTAAACGATGTGGGGTATGTCCAAAATATTTTCCTGTCCCTCACTTAGGGGTAAACCCTCGAGGTCTTCTTCCCAATCATCTATGGCAAATGGAAGTTACTCATATTGTAGAATTTGGCAAATTAAAATATGTACATGTGGCCATTGACACTTATTCAGGATTTTTTAATGGCTAGTGCACAACCTGGGGAAGCTACAAAACATGTAATTATGCACTGCTTGAAGTGTTTTTTGTATATAGGAATACCAAAAATTATTAAAACTGATAATAGTTCTGGATATAGTAGTAAGGCATTTCAACAATTTTTACCCAATGGGAAATCATACATAAAACAGGTATTCCTTATAATCCTCAGGGACAAGGTATTGTGGAAAGGGCTCATAGCAGTCTTAAAATACAACTTCAAAAAATAAAAATAGAAAAGGAAGAAATTTACCCTCAATCACCACATAATGCATTAAATCATGCTCTTTTTGTTCTGAACTTTTTGAATATGGATGTCCATCAGCAGTCTGCAGCAGATAGATTTTGGCACAGTGGCATCCAAGTGACTTTTGCTCAAGTGAAATGGAAAGATCCCTGCTCGGGATTATGGAAGGGTCCCGATCCTATTTTAATATGGGGTCGAGGACATGTTTGTGTTTTTTCACAAGAGGAGAATGAAGCTTGGCAGTTACTGGAGCATCTGGTAAGGAGCGTGGAACTAAGAAAGGTCAGCTCCAATAACATTCCTATAAAGGAACCAGAATGAAAGTGGCTCAATTAGTGTTTCTGAGGTTTTGTCACTGGTTAATGCAAACAGTGAGGAAATAGAGTTCGGAGCTCTGCCACTTTTGGCTTTACTAGCTCCTTTAGAAAAATACTTTATAGCCGGGCGATGGTGGCGCACGCCTTTAATCCCAGCACTCGGGAGGCAGAGCCAGGTGGATCTCGGTGAATTCGAGGCCAGCCTGGGCTACCAAGTGAGTCCCAGGAAAGGCGCAAAGCTACACAGAGAAACCCTGTCTTGAAAAACCAAAAAAAAAAAAAAAAAGAAAAAAAAAAAAAAAAAGAAAAAGAAAAGAAAAATACTTTATATCACCTAATAGCTGTACAGTATTTGGCCAAGAGCTTTACAGCAGCTAAATATGGTAATTTCACGCTCAGCATGAAGTGAAGTTTTTCGGTAGAACAAACCAAAAGTACTACTGTAATAGAAACGTTTGTCTGAATTGAAGCACTTAGGAGAGCTATTATGAGTTTGGGTGAAGGGACAGTCTCTAGTTAAAAACCGTTTACTGCTGACAGGACATCTCTGCCGCTTCAGGAACAGCCAGAGACCTTGGCAACTTTGGGGTGTGGCTTCGTCCCGAGAATGTTACAGTCCCCTAGCAACAAGTATCACAATTCTATTATGACAACACTCACTAAATCCCAGTGTTGTTATAGCAAAGCTGACTATAAACTCTAAACTTTAGAAATGATGTACGTACTTCCTGTCTAGTTAAGAGACTCTTTCTAATAGAGATAGTGATAATAATTAAGAGTAAGAAGTAGAAAAAGATGAAAAGATATGTGAGTTTGTAGAAATTATTCTCTTGTTAGAAGTCTTTAGGTGTTTGCTAAGTTAAATATATGGTAATGGTAGCCCTATATAAGTTTGTAAAATAGATCTATAGAGTTCCTTTAAGAATATAAGCTTGCAAGAAGTATCTAAGGTAGTCTTAAGACATGTAGTAATAAGCTTGTAAGAAGTAAAGATGCTAGTTGTAAATGTAAGTTTAAATAAGATAGAATGAATATAAGATGAATATAAGAAGTGAATAAGAAATATATATGCTAATGTAGTTCTATAGTTTCCTTAAGGAATATAAATAAGTAGATGTTAATAGGTTATATGTGAGTTTGTAAAAATGTGTAAATGTTGAGTGTGAGTTTATGCTTAAGCACATGTTACATGTGAGTTTGTGAAAAATGTTGATTATGAATCTGTTTAATGTATATGTGAATCTATGTTTAATGAAAGAACCTGAGATACAGAAGTTAGTGTCCTAGTAGACTGCAAAGTAGGCAGTCTGAGTGGTTTCCAAAAGCTCCAGAAGCCGCTAAGAAGCTATAAATGACGGACGCCAGAGCCAGCACAAGGCATCCACAACTGAGATCCGTGGAAAATCAACGCAACACAAAAAAACTTGAGCTAACAGCAAAAATGGTGCAGTTTAAAATATTACCATACCTAAAAGGTCTCTGGCTTGAGAATAAAAGTTGCAGAGATGCTTGTTTGAACTAAAATGGTTAACTGCAAAAAGTTTTGGTTGTAAAACGTCTCTTCATAGTTGGAAGTGAAAGCCTGATACCAGAATTTACTTTTTTGAACTTTTTAAACTTAAAATAATACTATAAAACTACAAAAAGATGTTTGTTATGGATTTCTTCAAATTTGGAAGGCTCATACCAGAATTTATTATTTGAATTTTGGGACTTAAGAAATGAAATGAACAATAGTGATTTCATTGCAATGGGACAATTTTGAGTTTATTGTAAAGAACTGTTTTCTGGAATTGGGTTAAAAATGGAACTGTTTAAATGAAGAAATTTTTTGTTTCTACCTAGACTAAAGATGCAATTTTGTGTATGCATATATGCTTTATTAACTGGTGATTCATGAATTGTTTTATGGAACTGTCTATGTAAAAATTGAATTACTTATGGAACTGGTTTTGTGTTACAAGTGGAACTGTTTAAACAGAAAAGTTTGGGTTTTCTAACTAGGTTTGAGATTGTTTAAAAAATTATAAAGAAGGGGGCTGGAGAGATGGCTCAGTGGTTAAGAGCCCTGGCTGTTCTTCCAGAGGTCCTGAGTTCAATTCCCAGCAACCACATGGTGGCTCACAACCATCCGTAATGAGATCTGGTGCCCTCTTCTGGCCTGCAAGCATGCATGTAGGCAGAACACTGTATACATAAATAAATCTTTAAAAAAAAATTATAAAGAAAAGGAGGAGTTATGAGTGAATTAAGGTTGAATGTATGTTTGCAGAAATTATGTTTAACCTATTGGTATTAATGCACCCTGGTTTTGTAGAGTTAAGGAAATATTTAAGTTTGATGTGAATACATCAGATGTTTTTCCTATGTTTTGTTAGCAAGAAATTCAAATGAATCTATTAAGAGTTAAAGTTGTAAGACTGAGAACATTAACTATATATATATAGCACCATTTATGTTAATTCAAATGATTCTGTTAAGAGTTTGCTTTGTGTTGTAAGATTGGGAGAATTGTGACTATGTGTAGCAATATTTATGTTAATCTGTTAATGGTAATGATGAAGCTAAGGGATTCTTTAAGTTTGTAGTTGCTTTAAGAGTTTTTGGATTAAAGAGGGCTTGATGCAGCTAAAGACTGCTATAGTCACCTTGGACCTAATCCAAAAGAGAAATGCCATTTTTATCATCTTCTACTCCCATACTGGGAGTTATAACAGCTATGGAGATTGCTGTAAGCTATTAATGAGTTATTTTTTATATATTAAGAAAGGAGGACCTGTGGGAGCCCGTTTTCAGGTTCCTTTACCCATCTGGTTCACATAGAGGATAATTAGGGCCATGGGCCTGAGTGCAGGGTGTCTGAAATGGTCTGCACTTGCCTGTGCTGGGGGAGGAGGTCTTTTGCTCCACCCCTTGGCATCTCTATAAATACCCTGGGGCAGAGACAGTCGGGGGCCCATTGGAAAAGGTTCCAGGCCCTCTTGAGGCTATCCTTTATTTTCTATCTGTTTATATCCACAATCTAAATCCTTCTAGCTAATATTTCCTGCTGCTCACACTCAAGAAAATTCTGGGGAGCTGTGGGATTGGTGGGTAAACGCCCCACAATCCACCACTGCTAGGTGTCTTAGCTGGGGTCATCTTTGTAGATTCCTGGGAGTTTCCCTTGCACTAGGTTTCAACCTGACCATGAAATGCCCCTACTTTCCAATCATCTCTTTCAGTACTCTCCTCCTCCACTCACTCCCCAACCTAACCTTTCATGTTCCCATCTGCACCTGCCCCCAGTCTACCGAGACCTCTTCTATTTCCCCTTCCCTGGAAGATCCATGCATTTCCTCTTGGGCCCTCCTTGTTACCTAGCCTCTATAGGTATATGTATGGCAGCATGGTTATCCTTTACTTTACAGCCAATATCCACTTATAAGCACCTCTAGACTGCTGGGATTAAAAACATTCATGACCACGCCCTTTGCCTTTGAGGATTTCTAAGCTGTATTTGAACATGACCAAGTTGTTACCTTCTGGATAATTACAAGGTTTATTTTGAAGGTAAACAAAAGATGAGAATTGTTTTTGAGCATTTTGTTGTTGTGGGATATTTTATCACACTGTGTGAAAGGCATTTTCTGATTGGTTTAATAAAGAGCTGAATGGCCCATAGCTAGACAGGAGGGAACAATTGGGACTTCCAAGGAGAGAGAGTAACTGGAAATGAATCTAGGTGCCCAGGAAAAGCCAGTGAGCCATGGAGCAAGTCATTATGGAGGAAAAGAGCCATGTGGCAGAATATCGATTAATAGAAACAGGTTAATTTATAAGAGCTAGGTGGGAACAAGCCTAAGTTGAAGGCTTTCACAATTAATGAGTCTCTGTGTCATTATTTGGGGGCTGGCAGCTGAAAAGAAAGTCCAACTACACTTTACTGTATCTTTCATGATTTTTTTTAACAAGGCAAACACCAAACATACTTTCTTAGACCGAAAAAGCAGCCAGAACAAGGCACAGCAAGCAGAAACAGACATTAGCACTCAAAAGGTTAGTGCTACACACAAATACAGCACCTCTTTTCAGTAGTCTGACAATAGCCAGAGGGACATAAAATAACCTTTGCAGCAGCTGGCGTGGACCCAGAAGCGCTCACCAGTGGGTACAGTGCACAGTGACAGACAATGAGAGTGGACTTGGGTACTGTAGTGCAAATGTCTAGGACAGAGCTGAGAACTCAGTCTGACACTGAGGAGGCAACACTAGAATCTGACGGTACTTCCCGAAGCTGTCACTCATGTTGTATTATGTACTATTCTAAGTGACAAAAAGGTGCCAAGGAACGTTATTTACAGACATCATGGTTGTACAGTACCTTTAAATCTGCAATTTAGGTTTTCTATGAAGAATCAAAAGAAATTAAAATGCTATAAACTGTACTTAAGTAATTCGGCTATGAGCTTACAACAAAGAGATAAATACTGCTGTCCAAATGATTGTTTATAGTTTAATATAACTCAACATCAGCAACCAGTGTAGTCACTATTATCTGATGTGTCTGGGCATCTCATTTCCCTCTGGGTTCACAAATTCAAGGGCACAGGAAAAGATCCAATTCTGATGAAACAATATGTGGACGGCACATGTCAACTTAGGAAAAAAATCCAACCACATGCCTCTATGAAGTCACAACCCTCATCACAAATGAATTCTGAGGGCTTTGAAACAAGACTCTACTACTAACCTTTAAGTCTTAAGTTTTAAGAACTATCTTAGAGACATTGGTTTCCTTGAGAGTCTATCTCTGGAAAGAAAAGGAGACTGACCATAAATCACATCAACACTGCACAATGCCCTCTGGCCAGAAAAAAAAAAACTGCATTTTTTTCCTCTGAAAGGAAGGCAGTCTTTACTTATTTGTTTTGGACTTTCAAAGCTTGATTTATAGTTAAGTACAAACATAACTACTTTTGGAAGGTTATAGAAAAATTCTTCGAAAAAAATAATTTCAAACATTAGTCACACTGTTGAAACACCCATCCAATATTAATATTTTGTTCTTCAGTAAGAAATAGAATTTTTCATAGCAAATGCTCCAGAGTTGCCTCACTCAGACATCACAGGCATTTAAAACTATACTGCTCGCCAACTAGCTGTGTTTTCACAGCCCTGGACACCTGCAACCCATCTGCTGTTTCTAGGCACCTTTGTCTGTGTAGCAGAAGATCCCACTGGTTAGAGGCTAATGACTAGGTTTACGTTCTGGATGAAAAGTCCCAGCAGCTGACTCTGTGCTTCCTATGGGTGTACTGTCTGATGCACATGAGAACAGACCTAGGTAATGCACTTTGAAGACAGGGGTTACTTTGCCTTGACTGGTTTTTGCTCTAACCAGCTGTTTATAGTGATACTTTTTTAAAAAAATCCTGTAACACTGATGGCAGAGGGAGCCAACCGATCCCATCATACATAGTGCACCTGCAGATCACCGCACGGCAGATATACTGCGGATAGAAAGAAAAGTCCTAATTAGTGATATTGTAAGCAATGGTTCAAAAAACATGCAAGAGCTGGGGTCTTTATAATGTTCCAGAAGCCCCGTGACAGTGGAGGAGTGAAACATGCCAGGGTTGTGGACATCGAAGGTGAAGTTGTGGTTCCACTGTTTCATTTGGGCGTGCAGGGATCTTTTGTAGCAGCAGAAGATCCCTGAAAAGAGGTAGTCTTCCTATGCAGAGTCCCTGAGCAAAAACGTGCCTTCAGGTTTCCCTTCCAGAAGAGCTTCTGATTTCTATCGGTCTATCACACTCCAGTAACAGAGGTTCCCTGTGATCTGAAGCAAATCCGGCACAAGGCTGTGCATGTAATTGATCTGCATATGAACTTCCCAAGTTCCCTGTCTGCTAACGAGCCAGTGGCTGTCCCTGGACATCTAGCGCTGCTTCTGCCTCCTAGTCTGCAGACACAGGGTGGTTGAATTCTCTTCTGAGACACAATTCATTTGTGGAACTGCAGAACAATCTCCACTTATTTTAGTCATCCCAGGGGCTAACTTTGGTTCCAGTTTACACAATGGATTGACCTGTGCACTAGCTTCAAATGTGTGTGCTTGTTGCACTGGGAAGGGGGTCCACCCCTTCCTCGATACTAAACTGCCTTCTCTCTGGGAGGCTATCTTCTTCATCTTCTGGAAAAACCGGTGAGGGATCCAATGTATCAAAAAAGGTTGACTATGAGCTCATGGGAACTGTATGCTGCTTAATCAAATGCCACTTTTGTGCTAAATCTGGACCAGCAGGAAAAGGGCATTTCTCCAGCATTAATTCAGAAAGATGAATTTCTCTTTTATTGGAAAAGAGAGGCTGGACTGCACGCTGCAAGTTGTCATGGAGAAAGAAACACAAACCCACAGTGTCCTGGAGCTTCTGCCTCAGAGAGCGGCTCCTGACCACTTGGCTGGAAACACTGTCCATGTCTTGCACGGAGCTGACTCCATAGTGCTGCTCTAGCCTCTGAAGGCTGCTTCGAGTCCTACCAAACTTTTTCTCAGTATCCAGTGTACTCTTGGTCTTTGTGGAGCAGGAATGGTTCTTCTTTCCTCAGCACCGGGTGTGTTGAGAGTAGGAGTCTCTTCAGGCAAGCCTTCTTCCCAGGTTGGCACACGAGTCACTGTCCTTCTCGATGCTTATTTCAACAACCTGAGCCATCTCCGCACACAGTTTCGGTTTCCTCCTGAAAAAATCTTTGAAAGACAGTCCCAGCTGTAAGACAACACTTTCTCTTAAGGGACTGCTCTGCTGCCGGCAAGCGGACTCTCCCAGATTGATGCTTTTCTCTTTGACAGATAAACCTGCTGGAGTTCATGCAAACACTCACTCTGGCTTCCTCCTTCATGGCTGAACAGAGCCTGGCACCTGTGTTTCAAGTTGTTCCACATGTTCACCTCTTTATCCATTGATTAGAAGAGCAACAGCCTACTTCCCGCAACTTCCCACAATGCCTGGTACAGTGTGCAGGGGCTCAATGTCTCAGCTTGTCTTGCTCTTCTACATCGAGCCATCCCAGGGCAAGGGCGGTGCCACCTGTACCGAGGTGCAGAGGTGCCTGCCCGAGGAGGACTGCACAGGACTGCACAGGAGTGGAGACCTGGTCAAGGAGAGGCGGCGGCTTGTGGGCACTGTATAGCAAGAGTTTTCCTGGTCCTGCCTGGCCCACGGTTAGGACAAACCTCTCTCACCCACCAGTCCCGCAGCTGCTCAGACCCAACCAAGTAAACACATAGAGACTTATATTTTTATAAACTGTATGGCCGTGACACGCTTTTTGTTAACTGTTCTTATATCTTAAATCAACCCATTTTTATTAATCTATAAGTTGCCACGTGGTTTGTGGCTTACCGGTATCTTAACATCTGCTTCTCATCATGACAGCTGGCAGCGTCTTCTCTCACGTCAGCCTTTATTTTTCAGCATTCTCCTTTCTCCTTGTCCTGCAGAGAGGAGAATTGAGAGAACAGGAAGTCAGAGAGGGATAGATGCCAGCCTGCCGTCCAGGGAACATCATGTAAAGGCAACAGGTAAAGCTATGGAACACATGGCGACATATGGATTAACAAAAATGAGCTGAGCATAAGAGTAAGAGCTAGACAATGTAGGCCTGAGCTAATGGCCGAGCAGTTTAAATAATATAAGCGTCTGTATGTTTATTTTATAAGTGGGCTACAGGATTGCACTTGGCGGGATCCAGAGAGAAAAACTCTAGCTACAGCACTGGATACTATGGGGGACACTCAGAGCGGCCTCATGGAGGACACCTGTGGCCAGGCAGGACAGGCCAGGGCAGCTCAGTCAGCGACAGAGCAAGTCCCACTGTAAGGAGTGCCATCCTGGGCTCCTGCCAAGTCAGTGCAGCCTAGCTTCCTCAGGATGGAGACTTGAGAACCCAGATAGGCAGGATGCCCCCCCCTCAACCCCACCCCTTCCCGGCCACCTCCCCCTTGTCACCATCTCCACTTCCCCCATCCCACCACCAGAATGGAAAATACCTCCTGGAGTGGGGGTAGGGGGGTGAGCCACCATGATTTTTTTTTTTTTTTAATGTGTTTCAGAACTAGGCAAAGGATCTGTCAAATTGAATGCATCTCAGGGACAGAACCTCCAGTGAACAGCTTCAGAGGATCTGGTAATCCTCCTGGCCTCTAGACGCACCAGGCCTACATGTAGTGCATGTAGTAAAACAAGCAGGCAAGGCAACAAGAGCTTTTTAGGTCCAGCCCCGAATAACCTTCTCTTAGGGTCTGCAGGAGAATCTACAACCAGCTGGAAATTTAATCTTTGGAATATTAAAGAATCCACATACACTGTGCTTTCAGTCCATTTACTTCATTGTTCTAAGTAAGCTAATTCTAAATCTACAGCTTCTGTTCAGCTCTCTCCTCCATTTCTGTCCTCTTTGTTCTAGCTTAGTTCTTAGATGTGGCTGCATTCCTGCTGAGCTACTCCTGGCGTGTCTCCAGAGTAGCACCTAGCCCTAATCCATCTTTTGTTTAACCTTTTCTTTCTCTTGTCACTCTATGTGAATCTTGTTTCTGAGTCTCCCAAGGATACAAAGGCCTATGCAAAACTTCGTTCAGGAAACCCGGAAAACTGTGGTATCTGATAAATCGAGGAATTTGCACTTGGCATTGTATTTTTGGGAGCTCCTTCAGGTTGTTTTGAGTACAAGGAAATCAACTCGCCAAAGTGTAAATATTGAGAAAAATAAAAATGCCCTGGGCAGAGGGAAAGTGCTTCAATCCTTAGAGACTGGAACCCCCTGCAGCCACGAAAGGCTAAATTCATTCTTAAGGTGCCTTTGAGTCTTCTTTCTATGGCTCCTTGTGAAACCACACACCTGTGCCACAATTCATGACACTTAGTTCTACTTTTTTTTTTTTTTCTGCTCTCATTCTTAGCTCCTCTCTTGCCTGACTCCTCATATTTCTTTCTTTTTTTTTTTTTTTTTTTGGTTTTTTGAGACAGGGTTTCTCTGTGTAGCTTTGCGCCTTTCCTGGAACTCGCTTTGGAGACCAGGCTGGCCTCGAACTCACAGAGATCCGCCTGGCTCTGCCTCCCGAGTGCTGGGATTAAAGGCATGCGCCACCACCGCCCGGCGACTCCTCATATTTCTAACAGGAGACTCCTTGCCATCCTCAGAAGTTTCAAAACCCTCAAGGTCATAGCACATTCCTAGAATAGATGATAAGGAGCAGAGCCATTACCATAGTAACACAAGGTTCTAAGGTCTCAGGACTAGAGGGAGGGGGTGCAGTGCTCAGTGCCACAAACTCTGAGACACAGCTTTTTATCAGCAGACTTGGAAGGTGAAGAATTGGCAGGCTTTTCTTAGGGTATTTTGTGTTAGACACCTGTGGCTTTGACCTATTGTATAACTGTAAAGTTTTAAACTTATGATATATATCAAAAGGGCTTTAGTCTAGTTTGAACTTGCTATGAGGTAAAAATGAGCTAAACATGTAGAGTTTGTGTTAGACTGAGGAGAAATTATTATTCTGTGTTAGTCTGAGCAAATAGAACAAAGCGGGCTTTAAGTGTCTACAGTATCACGGGAAAATGGATCTGGCTATGAATCATATCCTAGTATATTTTCTATATATCAAATTATACAGATAAATGAAAAGTTATCTTCCTGACCACCCACAGATGTATGTGCCCATAGATTGAGATGTAGTCATGAGATTACATATATACATTTTATGAAAATGCATGGTAATGGGAAGATATCATAGCTGTTATTGCACAAGAAGTTTACAACAAGAAACAGCCAATTCATTCAAAAGGCAGTTATTCCAAAACACCTTGCTTGATGGTTTCCTCCACCAGAATCCTTGGTTCTGACAGGATGACCTTCTGAACGATAGTTGTCACTTGCTGTATACTCCCATGGCCTTTTGCTACCAGCAGCTCTCAGTAGCAAAACACACGTACACATTAAAAGAAATAAGAAGCTTTTACTAGAGTAACATTTGGAGAATTTTATTTTGGCATAAACTCTGTGATATTTTCTAAGATTTAAACCTCATTAAAGGCTTTCACAAGTTTCTTGTCTTTATGTTTCTATTATATATACTGTTGTGATTTGTAAGGAGAAAATAGCACATAAATGCTATATCACATTATTTACAATGCTATTTTTCATTCTAGTATGAATTTTCTGATGTCTTCTAAGTCTTGTAATATGTATATAGAATATGTCATAGTTTGCGTTTGTAAGGTTTCTTTCCAGTATGTATTTTCTGATGTGCTCTCAGATATTCACACCTAGTAAAAGATTTGTGACATTCCTTACAACTGTAAGGTCTCTCTCCAGTATGAACTCTCTGATGTCTTCTACGATGTGAGTCCCGGGTAAAGGATTTGTCACATTCCTTACATTTGTAAGGTTTCTCTCCAGTATGAATTCTCTGATGTCTTTTAAGATGTGAGCAATTTGTAAAGGATTTGTCACATTCCTTACATTTGTAAGGTTTCTCTCCAGTATGCAATTTCTGATGGTTATGAAATGCTGACAACTGAGGAAATGACTTTCCACATTCTTTGCATTTGTAAGGTTTCTCCCCAGTATGAAGTCTTTGATGTATTTTAAGACTTGAACGCTGGGTAAAGGATTTTTCACAAATGTTGCACTTGTGGGGTTTAATTCCGGTATGAATTCTCTGATGTACACTGAGATACCAGGCAGTCTTGAAGCATTTTCCACATTTCCCACACTGGTGTGGTGTCTCTCCAATGTAGATAGGTTGTTGCAAAAGACTGTATGTAGAGCTGAAATAGTCATCATATTCTTGCTGCCTGTGCTCTTTCTTTGCAGTGTAGAGTCTCTGATCCTGAGTAATATTGGAACACAAATTTAAAGATTCCTCACAGTTTTTAGATTTGCAAGGTTCTTCTCCAGTGTGCATGCTTTCATGCTTATCTGGATGAGATGAGTCAATAGAGGCATCCCTGTGATTGTTGCATCTGTAGTTATTAGAGTTTTCTGTAGTTTCACCTGTTTTATAAACTGCACATGTGGAGGGGTCATGAAGCAATTTGCCAAGCTCAGTACACTGACAAGACTCTGTTTCAGTCTTCACATGTTGATGGACAGAATGACATTTGCAATAGCTCTCTGAAAATAAGTACAATTCAGATTAATAGGACTTGTTACAATAATAAACATGTGACAAATGACTGTCTCCCTAAGTTAACTTTTAAGATAAATGAACCTGGAACTATTTAGATTAGAACTCCCAATAATGGACATTTTTCATTCATTGTAATTATATGGATTTTCATAAAAACAGCATGACAGCCTCCAAAGGTCAGTGATTTATAACAGATATCTCATCTTTTTTAAAAATCTCTAACTGGGAAAAAGATGTAAAAAAGAATTGAAAGCCAAGGATTAGCTTTGGGGGCTGGAGAGAGGGCTCAGGGGTTAAGAGCACTGGTTGCTCTTGCAGAGGTTCTGAGTTCAATTCCCAGCAACCACATGGTGGCTCACAAACATCTGCAATGAGATCTGGTGCCCTCTTTTGGCCTGCAGGGGCACATGCAGACAGAACACTATAATAAATAAATAAACCTTTGGAAAAAAAAAGAATTAGCTTTGGGATAGAGCTGACTGAGTGATTACATTTAGAATACATGTCAGAAATTAATGCAGAGTAGTTTAATCTAATCCTAGGTTATACTTACTAAGTGATAGGAAATGAAGAATACTGTTCAGAAGACCCAATTCCTTTCAAGATTAAAGTCTTACTTAAAAGCATCAAAGGGTTTATTTTTCTATCTAGAAAAGCACACTAGATTCTTCAGACATAATGGATGCAAAGACAGAATTCAGGAAGACATCAGAGGCTCTAGATCGTTTGAGGCAGGGCTGTCATGGGCACCTATTGCTTATTTCTTTTTTTTTTTTTTTTTTTTTTTAGTTTTTTTGAGACAGGGTTTCTCTGTGTAGCTTTGCACCTTTCCTGGAACTCACTTGGTAGACCAGGCTGGCCTCGAACTCAAAGAGCCTCCCGAGTGCTGGGATTAAAGGCGTGCGCCACCACTGCCTGGCGCTATTGCTTATTTCTATCCTCCACTGTCTCCGCACACTGCTATATATTTCTTAACTTTCCTCACAGGGTTATTCTCAAGTCCACTTTATACACCGACCCCTGGGATTATTTCCCAGAAGGGTGTCTGTGTATTCTCCACTGGGAAGAAAACGAAGAATATAATATGAAGATATACATATAAGGAATGCAATTACAGAATAATCCTACTTCATGAACTCATGTTAGACTTAAAATTTTGTAAAATTATTTCAATCTGATTTCAGCAGAATCAAATAAAACTCATTTTGTACTAGTATTAAGTCACCATAGTTCAAGTGCAACAGGCACAATCCTTCTAACAACTATTACAACAGACTGATAAATCCTGGAGCCAGGCACTACACTAAGTTAAATGATCAGGAATCCTTTCAAGTGGAATTGAATATGACAAAACCATTCTCAGCTCTTGCTTTCTCTTTCACCTGAAGCCTTCACTGTTTTCCTGCTCATTCACGAGCCCACCCTAGTTGTGCTTACTCTCTCCTCTCCACATTCCAGGGCAATCTCATTCTTTCCAGACAGGTGATCAGGCCTACTTTGCATACAATAATCCACATGTTCTTTGAGGCAGCCCATGACTCATGTTAGAACTTGCAGGAAGAATACAGAAGTCTAAGACAATACTGCACTCAGCACATGAAAACAAAAAGCAGAGGAATTTAGGCAAGATTTTTTGATTGATATCTGTTGTCAAAGTCTTCAGTATATTTAGTATTTTCAGTGTGTATATCTTTGAATTTTTTTCACAACTAAAATCATATCAATTGCAATAATGGACATAGAGCTTGAAGATATGAGTGGAAATATTATATGCTACTGAGCTTATGGGTGAATCTTGGAACCAAAATGAAGGGTGGATAACACCTCTGGAATGGGAAATGGAAAGAGAAAACTAAATAGCATAAAAAAGTTTTTGCCTACTACTAAATTTTGCCTTATCTCCTGTATCTTTTTCAGGACAGATTAACAGATTTTACATCATATGAAGTCAACAAACAAAAGATGGGTTAGGAATTCTACAAGCAAAATGTTCTCACCCACAAAGACCAGGTTGTTGTAATTCTCCAACATCACATCAACGTACAAAGACTGCTGAGCAAAGTCCAGGCATTCCCATTCCTCTTGGGGGAAGTCCACAGCTACATCCCTGAATGTCAACAGACACTGAAACAAAGAAGTATAGTTTGACCATTTGTTACCTGGATGTGCTTTCCTAGATATAAGGAGATGGAATGTAGGTGAGCTAAGGTAATTACTCAAAAAGAAGATTTCCAATACAGTCATTCTCTCACAAATGTTCTAACTCTGTGAAAACAGGATAAAACAATAGTCTTACAAGCAGTATACATGAAACGAAACAAGAAATACATTTAAGGTCTGCACACAGTTATCTATCTTTTATTGGATGCTGTGTTTATGTTACACAGGATCATAGCAGACATATCTCAGAAGGAAAATTCATGATGAGGAAATGTGCTTTAAATGCTGTTCCCATAGATCATGCTAAAACCCAAAACAGTCCTGTGTATATTTAGGCCTTACATGACTCTATTCTAACAGGCTCAGTTGTGATGTTTAAACTCTAGGTCCAATGTTATTCCATTAAATAGCAAGGGGTAGGGATAGGAGACAGAATATAGGACTGATTTTATAGCCCAAAATTTAGGTTTTTTTCCACCCTAACAAGAATTGTTAACAGCACTGTATACTGTCATTTTAACATTAACATATAAGATAAGTAGTCTATTGAATTAATTTTATGAGAATATTTGGGCCACTAAGAACAGATAAAAAAAATCTGCATCAGTCATATTTGCTATAATCCGAAATTTTCCTAATAATATGCATAAGCCAATAGAGACAAATAACAATTTCAGAAGTTTTGAAGAATATGTCACTACACTCCCAAAGAGCAATAAAAATTGAGGGAAGTCCAAAAACACATCAGAAAATGTTTAAGGTATAGCTGTATCAGTGACATTTTGGATACGGCTCATAGCAAGAATTTACCAAAAATGAAATTAACTAAATACCGAGGAAATAAAACTGCAAGTCAATAAATAGTCAAATGAACTAAATAGACACTTTTTAAAGACAGGACCTCAAATGGCCAATAAACATTGCAAAAGTGTTCAGGATCACAAAAAGGACACCATGGAAACAAAAATTAAAACTACTCGGAAATACTGCCTCACCCTAGGTAGAATGGCTGTCACCAACTAACCTGACAATAAATTTTCCAGGGGATATGGAGAGAAAGAAGACCTTATTCACTGTTGATGAAGGGATGGTACAAATTAATACAACCATTGTGGGAATCAGTTTGGAGATAATGAAAAAACTGAAGAGAGAAGTAACAGATGACCCAGTTCTTTCACTCCTGGCCGTATACTCAGAGAACAACACATCTCACTACGAGATATTTATACCCCATGTTTACTTGTGTTTTAATCACTAAAGGAAAAGTACTGGAATCAGAATAATTATTTATCAACAGGTGAATGAATAATGAATACTGAATAAAATGGAGAACACTTCAGCTGAAGAGAAAAAAAATATAAGAATCTGGAGGAAAATGGGTGGACCCAAAAATGTTAAGTGCAGTCATACACTTTTAGAAAGGAGACACCACATTTTCATTCATATGCAGAATCTACCCAATAATATATGTATATAGAAACAATGTACATGTGGACACAATATAACATGGAGAAGAGAGAACAGGAAAAGTTAAATTATCAGGGTCTGAATGAAGGTAATGAACACCAGTTATGGAAAAGGATATAAAACTAAGTGCTTTTCTAGTTCTAATTCTGTCAAAGGTTTTGGGATTTTGGTGGTAGATAAGGAAATCAAAATATATTTGACTGTGAAAATACAAAATCCCATGTGAGGCTCCAGAGCTTCTGTTCCCTATGATGACTAACTGTATAAAAGGACATTGAGTTGCATAGTCTATGGGTCTGCTTAATTTCAGTGTGTGATTTTGTTGTTTGTCTCTTTGCCGAATTATTCATAATAATTTTTTTAAAAATTATCAGAAGCAGAAAATTAAAGGCTTTTAATACATCAAAGTATAACATATTTAGATAAAGAGTGGAAACAACCACTGACCTGCGACATGTTTACTGGGGAATCAGCCATTTCTTACTGTTTGTCTTCTTTGAGTTTCTCTTTCAGGAACAATCAATAGATGGTTGCTTCCCTTTCAAATCAAGGGGTCAAAATGGAAGAGTTAAAATTAATACTAAAAGCTGTTAGAGAACAATGTCAAACCACATGAAATTACCCAAGCAATAGATTTCTACCAGGTGTCTAGTCAATGATCCCAAAACCAGGAAGGAGAGCATGGAAAGACATTTGAAGCTTGAAGAGAAAATCACCATCAAGTATCCGGTAGCACAAAGTAAACGACTCTCTTAAAATTGATGGGGACATAAGTGCATTTCAAGATAGTCAGCAATTAACACAATTGATTTCACTAAAGCAGCACTGCAGATAATAAATCAGAGGCAAAACATACACAGGAGAGTCAGAGAATCATCCATGAGAACATGAGAAATAATAAATATCATGTGAAGAATAGAGAAATACAGGAGAACTGGAGAGTAATCATCCATGAGCAAGACAACAAACTACTATTTCTCAAAAAGAAGGAAGAATACTACCAATAAGCCAACCAGCAACAACATAAACAAAACCATAGGAAGTAAAAATGCCATAAACAAAAAAACTCGCCATACTGAAAATCAAACTAGACAATCCTCAAGTAAACAAACCCTGAAGTTAAATAAATTCAGCACATGACCCAGCTGTTCCTTTCCTTTGTACAAGCTCAAAGACTCGACATCCTACTCCACAGACACTTGCTCACCCATGTTCATTGCTGCTCTACTTACAATATCTACAAAATGGAAACAACCTAAATGTCCTTCAACTGACAAATAGATAAGTGAAAGTGTGGCACATATACGCTATGGAATACTATTCAGCTGTAAAGAAAATTAAAATCCTGAGCTCTGCAGGTAAATAGATTAACTTACGAAAGATCATATTGAGTGAGGTAACCTGGCCCCAGAAAGAAACAATGCATGATCTCTATCAGAGAAGTTCCTAGCCACAAATCTTCAGATGTGAGTACGCAACTTGGAGTGACTGCAGTAACCAGAAAAGTGAAAAGAGATCACTGTGGGGTGTGGGTGCGTAATAGAGATGGAATAACAGGGAACAAGTGATCTGAAGGAGGAAATGGAAAAACAAGGTTGAGGATTTAACTATGCAGAAGGGATAGATATGAACACAGAAGAAGGAGGATAAAATAACAGTAAGGATGTCTGGAAAATTCATAAGGAATCCATCTATTCCTTGATTCTTATCCATCCATCAAAAAATGCCTATAATACATCTGTCTCTGTAAGAGATACTTTTAAGTATAAACGAAAATCTCCCAAATGGACTGATGATTCTCCTCAGAAGAGTCACAGAATTTCTAACAAAATGACCAACACCAGGTGTAAGAAGCCTGCTTTGAAGTTGTTGGTCACATTTGTCCAAGAGACTTCCAAACAGTACACAGTATTTCTGTTTCCCATGGTTTCCTCCTGGAAGTAGTTGAGTCCCTAATGTTGAAGAAGCCACATATTACAGACACAAATCCAAGAGAATTCCAGATGGACATGACCTCAACGCCTCCTCCCTGGGGACTAGCTTTCATGGTATCAGAAGGCAACATGCAACTTTCCAAAGGTGGGAGCCAGTCAACAGTCCTGCCCAGCTATGATGCCTATGAACCACAACAATGATCTGCACTGCATGATAGCCCTAAGAGTGTAAGAGTGGTACACAGACCTTGGTGGTAACCAACAGCTTCTAATTGGATTAAGACCCTCTCAACCAGAGAGAAATCATGGCTGGTACTGGAAACCTAGCCTGTTTCTCCAGGGCTAGTAAAGGCATGGATCCTGGAGGAGAACCTACAACTAGTACTTTACTAAATCAGCATAAGTCCCTACTGCATTCTAAATATTGATCCTTATTGCCAACAGACAATACGAGACAGTATAGATGGAGTTTAGCAGGCTGTAAATATACTTGCTGATTCTTATCAAAACACTGTTGGTATTATTTTCAGGAACGGATACATTAACCTAAAAGAGAATGTGCTAGAATACCAAAAGCTCAAAAACTCTGAATACAATAACCGTAAAGGTATTAATTTTCATTACTTTTATAATATATTAAAATCAAAGAAATAAAAATGATTTAATAATGGCATGAAAACATGATCAGTGATGTGAATGAATAAGGACAGCATCACTCACATGCATAGTCAAATAAAATTGTATTTGACTCCATTATCAATTATTCTGTAGAAAGTCTGCTCATTAGGATAATCCTGAGGAGATTCTCCTCAGTGGAAGTTTCCAGAATTATTTCTAGTGAAACAGAATGTAGCAAAACTGATTTCATGTCTCACTTCCACATTCACTTGATCCCCTTTCCACTCCTTCACCAATGTCTCCACCATACCTGGACCCTTAGCTACTGTCTCCTCTCTCCTTTCAGGCCACTTTGTTCTGCAGCACAGGTGAGCAGGTCTGGGTGGTCAGTTAGCCCTGCACATGGGAAAGAGATTGTTCAGGAAGCACCTGGATTTCTAACACAGGACTGTGCTCAGGAGATGAAGAAAAAATACAGGATTATAGAAATGATTCCCCAACTGTCCTGCAGGGTCAGAATACAGAAAACAATTAGAAAGCATTTTTAGTTATAGTAACTTGAATCCCACTTCCAATCACAGCTCGGTCAAAACTCGGGAAGAAATCGTACTGAATGATTTGGGGAGAGAATATTATATACTAGTGAGATTCTGTATTGATCATGGACCAATAGTGATGAAGACTTACACCTCCCAAAGGGTGACACACAAAGAAGAGAGAACATTTCATGGAAATTTTCTTTTTTCCTTTGAGGATTTCACTTTATTCTATGGGATGTGAGACTCATCCACACAAAGCTCACACACTGGCAGATTAGTTTGTCAAGAGATACTGAGGGAGACTGCAAGCAAATAATTCTCAGCCACAGAAACCATTCTGCTGCAATTCCGCAACATCCAGTCTCTGTACAAAGCCCTCAGGGCAGGTCCAGGCATTGCCCCTCCTCCCGGGAGAAGTCCACAGTCACACTACTGGCTGTCCACAGATCACAAAGGAAAAAAAAAAAAAAACAGTTTGAATCATCCTGTTGGTGCACACCTTTAATCCTAGCACTTGAGAGAAACAGGGGGGTGGAATTCTGTGTTTTCCAGTCCAGCCTGTTCTACATGGTGAGTTCTGGGCCAGACAGAGTAACACTGTGAGTTCAGGTCTCAAACACAGAAAAAACAAGAACCAAAAAAAAAAAAAAAAAAAAAAAAAAAAAAAAAAAAAAAAAAAAAAAAATCACAGTTTGGTCATGTGTCCATGGACAGAGTGCTTTTCTTGGACTAAGGAGACAAAAGACTATTGTAGACATTTTTCTGATATAGATGACTTATTGTAATTATTCAAAGGGTGTTTTCTAATATAATTCTACATTATAATGCATTCCAATATCTTTTTGTTGTTGTTTTATATTTTCCCCTGAAACAGGTTTTTTCTGTGTAGTGCTGGCTGTTCCTGAAGTCACTATGTATACACTGCCATCCTCCAACAGACTGCATCCACCTGCCTCTGCCTTCTGAGTGTTGGGATTAAGGGCATGGGCGACCACGTCTGGCAAAGACACTTTTCAAAATGCTGTATTTACATTGCAGTGTGCATATGTCTCAGACGGAAAATTAATGGTGGATAAAAGTTTACTTTTAAAAGTTAATGTTTACAAGTATATTGTGGAACTCGCAAAAAAATGTACTTTCAGATTCAATGAAATTTGCAGGCTTTCCTTTCATGACTATAATCTAAATCTCAGCGAATCCAACTCTCCGGGTAAATGTGCCACACTCTTGAACAGGGAAATGATACAACACAGAAGTTAGTACAGATGATTGTAAACTTCAAGAGCTTTGTCGTTTCCATCATTGCAAAGAGAGTCGTGCTTGCAAATCTTAACAGAAACATTCAAATATCCAATTAGATTATTTTTACAAGAATATTTTAGCAATCAGAAGATTAATTGAGAACAAAAAACAGGCTTATTCCATATGATTTAAAACACACCATAGGGAAAGATGTTCACAGCAGAATTTCGGATCTGGCTTCCTTATGAACAGCAAAGAAACTGCTCGCACCCCGGTCCCTCCCCTCCCGTGTCCCAGCCCCGCAGCTCCTCTGACCTGGGAGGTTCCAGGGCCGCCGGGCTGCGGTTCCCGCCACTGCGCTGCTGACTGGTGACTTTCCCAGGCCGCCCCGCGCGGGGACTGCGGCTCCGGGGAGGTTTCGGGTCCCCGCGACACCCCGCCGTGTCCTCCGCACCCAGGTCTGCACCACGCGGTTCCCCACCGTGCAGGCCCTGGAGCAACAACAGGGATGGGCATTCGGTACTGCTGGCTTTGGTTCCTCTCCAACTTCCCCGGCTCACATAGTGTCCCAGTTTTCGTTTACTTCAGTCCTCCAACCCCTCCCACGCTTTCGCTTCCTCTACACCCAGCCAATGGGCCACATCTTCCCAACAGCTGTTTCCTGCTGTGTGTCCCCGCCCCATCGGGGACCCATCCTTCCCACTCGGTCTCGGGCTGCCTTCCACACAGCTCCAGCTGTCAGGCTGCCCTGGACCCGCTCTGCACAGCCTCCCCACATGCTCGCTGCCAGCCTAGACCAGACCTGCATCTCGGAGGACGCTGCACCCCGGTATCTGACCCCCACAGTGAGTCTGAACCCTTCGGATAAAAGACAGGCAGCCAAACCTCGACTTGAATACCAGCCTCCTGGGCTACAACTTACACAAAACGATAACAGGCTAAATTAAGATGCCAGCGTCCCATCTCCAACACAAACCTGACAAGCCAAACAAAATACTGCAATTGTGCCTTGGGGAGAGACATTTCAGGAACTTGGGTTTTGAAATGAAATCGGTGTCTCCCCCCGCGCCCCCCAAGTCGGTGGTCAGCCCATTGCTATCAGCCCAGGGCTGAGTTCATCCCGCGCTGTACCGTTCTCACCACTAGATGGTGGTCTTGTCATTAAACTAACTCAAACAAGTTCTTTTGGGAGTAACGCGAATGGCGCTTTTACACAAAATATAAGAAAAAAAAATTTCACTGCAGTGGTGAATGCAAGAGACTATTGGCTGCCCGGATGCAGAAAATAAGGTGTGTGATCCAAACCCTAAAAACGCCAGTTACAGCATCCCATCTGTGGTTCTGGGAACACCGAGAGGAGGACAAGAAAAGGGAATAAGAAAGGAAAGGGGAGGAAGGAGTCCACACAGCTGTTGTAATCAGTAACCAACAGAAACTGTACTGACCTGCGTTGACCTCACACTAGACCACAATCAGTCTAGGAAAGGGAAAGGCTCACAGGGCACACCCTTTACTTCTGAAATGTTGGCAATGGATGGATTATAGAAGAATCACTGCCTTTAGCTGTAGTCCTCTGCTGAGCCAACCAGGATCCAGCACATAGCTCCAAACCCACAGTCTCAATGTGGCCCTGGTTAATCTCAGTGGGTCCCAAGCAAAATGAATGGAGATGAACACAACAGAGAGATTAGTTGGAATTGTGGAGCAGGATAGTAGATAGGTAGGAAATGAGAATGGACAATATTTGAGGCACACACACAGAGTGTGTCTATATAATGGTGTATGTGACAGACCGAGAGACACACACAAAGAGAGAACTAATAATAAAATTTTTAAATTCTTTTTTATTAAGATATTTTCTATTCATTTTACGTACCAACCACAGATTTCCCAGTCCTCCCTCCTCCCGCCCCCAGCCTTCCCCCCCAACCCACCCTCCATTCCCACCTCCTCCAAGGCAAGGTCTCCCCTGAGGAGTCAGCAGAGCCTGGTACATTCAGTTGAGGCAGGTCCAAGCCCCTCCTCCCTGCACCAAGATTGCACAAAGTGTCTCACCATAGGCACTAGGCTCCAAAAAGCCAACTCATGCACTAGGGACAGGTCCTGATCCCACTGCCTGGGGGCCCCCTAAACAGTTCAAGCTAAACAACTGTCTTGCTTACCCAGAGGGTCTAGTGCTGTGGGATGTTCTGTATGGCAAATGTGTTGCTCTGATTAGTCAATAAATAAAATACTGATTGGCCAGTGGCTAGGCAGGAAGTATAGGCATGACTAACAGGAGAAAAGAAAGAACAGGAAGGCAGAACGAGTCACTGCCAGCCGCCGCCAGGACAAGCAGCATGTGAAGATGCCAGTAAGCCACGAGCTATGTGGCAAGGCATAGATTTATGGAAATGGATTAATTTAAGCTATAATAACAGTTAGCAAGAAGCCTGCCATGGCCGTACAGTTTGTAAGCAATATGTCTCTGTGTTTACTTGGTTGTGGGACTGGCGGGTGACAAAGATTTGTCCTGACTGTGGGCAAGGCAGGAAAACTCTAGCTACCGCTTAGTACAGTACCATGGGGGTTCCACAGCTATTGGTTTACAGTTCATGCGTTTCCACTAGTTTGACTAGTTGTCTCTGTGCTTTTTCCAATCATGGTCTCAATATCTCTTGCTCATATAATCCTCCTCTCTCTCATCGGCCCGGCTGTGGATCTCTGCATCTGCTTCCATCAGTCACTGGATGAGGGCTGTATGATGACAGTTAGGGTATTCAGCCATCTGATTACTAAAGTATGCCAGTTCAGGCTCCCTCTCGACTATTGCCAATAGTGTATGGTGGAGTCATCCTTGTGGATTCCTGGGAACAGCCCCTAACACTCTGCTGTTAAGATAAATCAAGGTGTCTTGATTTATCATGGTATCTCTTTCTTTACTTTTCCACCCTGCTCCCATTCCAGCTTGAACCTCCCACTCCTCTAAGCTCTCATCCCCCGTTCCTTGCCCTCAATTACCCTCCTCACCCCCAGTTTGCTCATGTAGGTCTCATCCACTTCTCCATCATTGGGCAATCCATGCGCTCTTTCCAGGGTCTTCCTAACTAGGTAGCTTCTCTGGAGCCAAGGATTGAAGTCTGGTCATCCTTTGCTTTATATCTAGTATCCACTTATGAGTGAGCACATACCATGTTTGTCCTTCTGAGTCTGGGTTACCTCACTCAGGATGATTTTTTCTAGTTCCATACATTTGCCTGCAAACCTCATGATGTCATTGTTTTTCTCTGCTGAGTAGTACTCCATTGTGTATATGTACCACATTTTCTTTATCCATTCTTCAGTTGAGGGGCATCTAGGTTGTTTCCAGGTTCTGGCTATTACAAATAATGCTTCAATGAACATAGTTGAGCATGTGTCCTTGTGGCATGATTGAGTATTCCTTGGGTATATACCCAAGAGTGGTATAGCTGGGTCTTGAGGAAGATTGATTCCCAATTTTCTGAGAAATTGCCATACTGATTTCCAAAGTGGCTGTACAAGTTTGCATTCCCACCAACAGTGGAGGAGTGTTCCCCTTGCTCCACATCCTTTTCAACATAAGCTTTTTAATCTTAGCCATTCTGACAGGTGTAAGATGGTCACATACATAGCCCAGAGACGGATAAATAGATGAGATCTACATGAGCAAACTGGAAGTGTGTGTGTGTGTGTGTGTGTGGGGTAATGGAGGACAAGGAGTGGAAGATGAGAACATAAGAAAATGGGAGGTTCGAGCTGGAACAGGTGTAGCATGAATCTTAAAGAGTCTTATTAATAAAATCAAACCTGAAGCCAGGTATTGGGGCGAATGCTGGATGAGCAGAGAAGCAGAACAAACCACAGCTATCTCACCTAGCCAGATCCTCAGCTGATCCTGTTTCCTCAGACTGGATGCCTCTGAGTCCTCATTCAGAATGAATCTCAGCTGAACTGCTGCTCAAAAGCCTGAAAGCTTAAGCAGCCAAATGCTTAACCAGCCAAATGCTTCTAGTTTCTGGTCTCCACGCCTTATATATCTTTCTGTATTTGCTATCACTCCCTGGGATTAAAGGCTCACTTCTTGGGATTAAAGGCATGTGTCACCATGCCTGGATGTTTCCAATGTGGCCTTGAACTCACAGAGATCCAGAGGGATTTCTGCCTCTGGAATGCTGGGATTAAAGGTGTGTGCCACCACTGCCTGTCCTCTATGTTTAATATTGTGGCTGTCCTGTTCTCTGACCCCAGGTAAGTTTATTAGGGTGCACAATATTTTGGGGAACACAATACCACCACAATCGGGACAGAGTGGGAAAGCAAGGAAAGAGATACCATGATAAATCAAGACACCTTGAGAATAGGGAGAAGCAGAGTGTTAGGGGCTGTTCCCAGGAATCCACAAGGATGACTCCACCATACACTATTGGCAATAATCGAGAGGGTGCCTGAGCTGGCATACTTTAGTAATCAGATGGCTGAATACCCTAACTGTCATCATGCAGCCCTCATCCAGTGACTGATGGAAGCAGATGCAGAGATCCATGTCCTAGTGCCAGGCAGCGCCCCAGGAGTCCAATTGATGAGAGAGAGGAGGAATTTTATGAGAAAGAGACATCAAGATCATGATGGGAAAGTGTACAGAGATGACCAGCCAAACTAGTGGAAACCTATGAACTGTGGACCAATACCTGTGGAACACCCATGGGACTGGACTAGGCCCTCTGAATATGCGAGACTGTTGTTTTGCTTGGGGAGCCCCCAGTTAGGGGGATCAGGATCCATCCCTGGTGCATGAGCGGACTTTTTGGAGCCCAATGCCTAAGGTGTGACACTGTGCAGCCTTGGTGCAGGGAGGAGGGCCTTGGACCTGTCTCAACTGAATCCACCAGGCTCTGCCGACTCCCCATGAGAGATCTTGACTGCAGGAGGTGGGAATGGGGAATGAGTTGGGGGGAAGGCTAGGAGGTGGCAAGAGGGATGAGGGGGGATCCGTGGTTGGTATGTAAAATGAATAGAAAATTTCTTAATAAATAAATAATTATTCCAAATCATATAATCTGAAATTTGTTGACAAGGGTAAGACATCCACAGCAGCAATTCAAAGCCAGTTTTCTTATGTTCAGCAGAGAAACTAATCCAACCTTGGTGCTCTTCCCTCCTGTGTCCCCGCCCAGCATTTTCTGCTACTGTGCTGTTGACTGGTGACTTTCCCAGGACTCCTGGCCTGGAATACGTGGCTGTGAGTAGTTTTCGAATCCCAAGGAGTATCTGGCCTTATCCTTTGCAGCCAGGTCTGCGCCAAGTTATTCCTCACTTTGCAAACATGGAAGATCAGTCTGGTCCTTGACATTTATGGCTTTTGCTCCACAGTGCAACATCCCAGTCCTCACTTGGTATCCCCAAAATCAATCGCTTTGATTCCTCTAGCTTCTTCCACTCTAAGGTCTTCCCCTACACTGCACCCCAATGCACCAGTCCCTCCCACTCGGTCTTAGGCTGCCTTCCATGCAGCTGCAGCTGTCAGGCTGCCCTTGACCTGATCTGCACAGCCTCCCCACATTCTTGCTGTCAGCCTAGACCAGAAGTGGATCTAGGATAATGCTGCATGCCAATATCTGACCCCATAGTGAGTTCTGATCCCTTCAGATAAAAGACAGGCAGCCTAATCTCTACATACTTAAACAAATGATCACAGGC
Source organism: Peromyscus eremicus (assembly GCF_949786415.1). Lineage (NCBI taxonomy): Eukaryota > Metazoa > Chordata > Mammalia > Rodentia > Cricetidae > Peromyscus > Peromyscus eremicus. The sequence goes on along the minus strand of NC_081416.1, from coordinate 187,806,767 downwards.
TAAATTCAGATGCCAACCTCCCAATGCTAACACATGACAAACCGAAACCAAATACTGCAATTGTAACTTGTGGAGACACATTCCAGGGTCTTGGATTTTGAAAAGAAAAAGGTGTCTCAAGAAGTCAGTGGTCAGCCCATTGCTAACAGCCCTGGACTGAGTTCATGCTGAACTGTACTGCGCTCACCACTAGATGGTGGCCTTATCATTTTACTATCAAACAAGTGGTTCTTTTGTAACTCATGCTAAATATGCTTAGACACACACACTAACCCCAGGAGGATGCAAGGAATCTTGCTGTCACAGATGCAGAAAATAAGTAAGGTATGTGGTCTCAGTCCTAAAATTGTCAGTTACATCATCCCGTCTATGGCTCTGGGAACACTGAGGAAAGAGAATAAGAATGGAAAGAAGAGGAAGGGCTAAGGCATGCCATTCTTTAGACTCCACACAGCTGTTGTAATCAATAACCAACAGCAGCTGTACTGACCTGCCTGGACCTCACACTAGACCACAATCAGTCTAGAAAAGGGAAAGGCTCGCAAGGCCCACCCTTTACCTCTCAAATGTTGGCTGTGGTTGGATTGTACAAGAAGAATCACTGCCTTTAGCTGTAGTGCTCTGTTGAGCCCACCAGGCTCCAACACATAGCTCTAAACCCACAGTCTCACATGAAGCCCTGGTTAATCTCAGGGGATGCCAAACAAAATGAATGGAGATGAGTACTATAGAGAGATTTGTTGGAATTGTGGATCAGGATAGCAGAGAGGTAAGAGGTGAGAGTGGACAGTGTTTGAGGTATGCTCAATTATACCACAAGGACACTTGCTCAACTATGTTCATAGCTGCATTATTTGTAATAGCTGGAGCCTGGAAACAACCTAGATGCCCCTCAACCAAAGAATGGATAAAGAAAATGTGGTACACCAGGTGGTGGTGGTGGTGCACATCTTTAACCCCAGCACTCGGGAGGCAGAGCCAGGCAGATCTCTGTGAGTTAGAGGCCAGCCTGGTCTACAGAGTGAGATCCAGGACAGGCACCAAAGCTACACAGAGAAACCCTGTCTTGAAAAAACCAAAAAAAAAAAAAAAAGAAAAAAGAAAGGAAAAGAAAATGTGGTACATTTACATAATGGAGTATTACTCAGCGGTAAAAAAAAAACAGTGGAGTGACATCATGAAATTTGTAGGCAAATGGGTATACCTAGAAAAAAAAATCACTCCGAGTGATGTAACCCAGACCCAGAAAGACAAACATGATATATACTCACTCATAAATGGATATAAGATGCATATCAAAGTATATCCAGGCTACAGTCCACAACCCCAGGGAAGCTAGGTAAAAAGGAGGACCCTAAGGTACACGCATGAAGGGCCCCAGGAAGGGGAAATAGTTAAATTCTCCTGGATAAACTGGGAGGGAGTAGAAGGGAGGAGAAGGGGATGGGAATATGAGGGATCAAGATGACCAAGTTAGGGGAATGATGGAAAGGGAGAGCAATAAAGAGATATCTTGAGAGTGGGAGCCATATGGGATTAGGGAGAAACCTGGTGCCAGGGAAACTCCCAGGAATCCACAAGTATGACCCCAGCTCAGACACCTAGCAATGGTGGAGAGGGTGCCTGAACTTGCCTTTTCCTGTAATCTGATTGGTGACTACTCTTATTGTCACCACAAAACTTTCATCCAGTAACTGATGGAAGTAGATACAGTGATCCACAGCACTGGGCTGAGCTCCTAAAGTTCAGTTGAAGAAAGGGATGAAGGACCATATGTGCAAGACAGGGTGGGGGTGGGGGGGTCAAGATCATGATAGGAAAAACCACAAAACCCACTGACCGAAGCTAGTAGGAGCTCATGGACTCTAGACTGACAGTTGGGGAATTTGCATGGGAGCAAACTAGGCCCTCTAAATGTGGGTGACAGTTGTGCGGTTTGATCTGTTTGTGGGGCCCCTGGTAGTGTGACCAGGACTTATCTCAGGTACATGAACTGGCTTTTTGGAGTCCATTACCTATAGTAGGATACCTTGCTGAGCCTTGATGCAGGGAGGAGAGGCTTGATCCTACCTCAACTTGGTATGCCAGAATTTGTTGACTCCACAAGGGAGGTCTTATCCCCTCTGAGGTGTGAATGAGGGTGGGATGGGAAGAAGTCGGGGAGTTGGAGAAGGGGAGGGAGAGGGAACTGGGATTTGTATGTAAAATGAAAATTTATTTTATTTTTTCCTGTCTCTTGTATTATCTTACTTATCTTTTTTTTTCCATTTTTTTTTTACTGAGAAATTTTCTACTCACTCCACATACCACCCACAGATCCCCCCTCCTCCCTCCTCCAAACCCCCATCCCTCTCTCCCAAGTCACCCCACATCACCCAAATCGAGGTCTCCCATGGGGAGTCAGCAGAGCCCAGCACACTGAGCCTAGGCAGGTCCAAGCCCCTTCCCACTGTACCAAGGCTATGCAAAGCACCACACCACAGGCACTGGCTTCCCAAAAGCCTGCCCATGCACCAGGGATGATTCCCGATCCCCTGCCTGGGTGCCCCTCAAACAGTTCAAACCAAACAACCGTCTTCCGAATCCAGAGGGTCTAGTCCAGTCCCATGGGGGCTTCATAGGCACTATTCTACAGTTCATGGGCTTCCTCTAGTGTGGCCAGTCATCTCTGCACATCCTCCCATCATGATCTCAATAGCCCCTCGACTGCAGAATCTCACCTCTCTCTCATCAGTTGGATGCCTGGAGCTCAGCCTGGTGCCTGGCCATGGATCTCTGCATCTGCCTCCATCAGTCACTGGACAAAGGCTCTATGATGACAGCTAGGTTATTTGCTAGACTGGTCACAGGAGTAGACCAGTCCAGGCACCCACTGGACCACTGCCAGCACACCAAGGTGAGGTCATCCTTCTGGGTTCCTGAGAGCCTCCCCAACACCCTGCCTCTTCCTATTCCCATGATGTCCTCATCTATCATGGTATCTCCCTCCCTGCCCTCCTGCTCTGTCCCTGTTCCAGCTCGACCCTCCCATTTCCCTATGTTCCCATCCCCTACTCTTTGCCCTCTGCCACCCCCCTCACCCAGTCCGCTCATGTAGATCTCATGCACTTCTGCTTCGCTTGGCCATTCAGGTGTCTTTCTCATGGTCTTTCCTTGTTAGCTAGCCTCTCTTGAGCTGTTGGTTCCAGTCTGGCCATCCCTTCCCTCACATCTCGTATCCACCTATGAGTGAGCACATACTATGTTTGTCCTTCTGAGTCTAGGTTACCTCACTCAGGATGATTTTTTTCTAGTTCCATGCATTTGCCTGCAAATTTTATGATATCATTGTTTTTTTACTGAGTAATACTCCATTGTGTATATGTGCCACATTTTCTTTATCCATTCTTCAGTTGAGAGGCGTCTAGGTTGTTTCCAGGTTCTTGCTATAACAAATAATGCTGCTAAGAACATAGTCGATCATGTGTCCTTGTGGTATGATTGACAATTCCTTGGGTATATGCCCAATAGTGGTATAGCAGGGTCTTGATGAAGATTTATTCCCAATTTTCTAAGAAACTGCCATACTGATTTCCAAAGTGGCTGTACAAGTTTGCATTCCCACCAAGAGTGGAGGAGTGTTCCCCTTGCTCCACATCCTCTCCAACATAAGCTGTCTTCTGTGTTTTTGATCTTAGCCATTCTGACAGGTGTAAGATGGTATCTCAGAGTTGTTTTGATTTGCATTTCCCTGGTGACTAAGGATGTTGAGCAATTTCTTAAACATCTTTCAGCCATTTGAGCTTCTTCTGTTGAGAATTCTCTGTTAAGCTCTGTAGCCCATTTGTTAGTTGGATTGTTCAGTATTTTGAAGTCTAGCTTTTGGAGCTCTTTATATATTTTGGAGATCAGCCCTCTGTCAGATATGGGGATGGTGAAGATCTTTTCCCATTCTGTAGGCTGTCATTTTGCTTTATTGACCAAGTTCTTTGCTCTACAAAAGCTTCTCAGTTTCAGGTGGTCCCATTTATTAATTATTTCTCTCAGTGTCTGTGCTACTGGTGTCATATTTAGGAAATGGTCTCCTGTGCCAATTCATTCCAGACTACTTCCTCCTTTATCTTCTATCAAGTTCAGTGTAACTGCATTTATGTTGAGGCCTTTGATCTACTTGAATTTGAGTTTTGTGCATGGCAACAGATATGGATCTATTTGCAGTTTTCTACATGTTGACATCCGGTTATGCCAGCAGCATTTGTTGAAGATGCCTTTTTCCCCCATGGTATGGTTTTTGGCTTCTTTGTCGAAAATCACATGTTCATAGGTGTGTGGATTAATGTTAGGGTCTTTAATTCGATTCCATTGGTCCATGTGTCAGTTTTTATGCCAGTACCAAGCTGTTTTTATTACAATAGCTCTATAGAAGGGCTTAAGGTCAGGGATTGTGATGCCTCCAGAGGTTGTTTTATTATACAGGATTCTTATAGCTATCCAAGGTTTTTTGTTTTTTCATACAAAGTTAAGTATTGTTTTATCCAAGTCTGTGAAGAATTGTGTTGGGATTTTGATGGGGATTGCATTGAATCTGTAGATTGCATTTGGTAAGATTATCATTTTTACTATGTTAATTCTATCTATCCATGAGCATGGGAGGTCTTTCCATTTTCTGATATCTTCTTCAATTTCTGTCTTCAGAAACTTAAAGTTTTTAATCATACAGGTCTTTCACTTGCTGAGAGTTACCCCAAGGTATTTTATATTATTTGTGGCTATTGTAAAGAGTGATGTTTCTCTGATTTCTTTCTCAGCTCCTTTTTCATTTGTATATAGGAGGGCTACTGATTTTTTGAGTTATCCTGCCACCTTACTGAAGGAGTTTATCAGCTGTAGTAGTTCCCTGGTAGTATTTTTGAGGTCACTTATGTTTACTATCATATCATCTGCAAATAGTGAAAGTTTGACTTCTTCCTTTCCAATTTCTATCCCCTTGATCTTTTGTTGTCTTATTGATCTAGCTAGAACTTCAAGTGCTATGTTGAATAAGTATGGGGAGATTGGACAGCCATGTCTTGTACCTGATTTAGTGGAATCACTTTGAGTTTCTCTCCATTTAACTTGATGTTGGCTGTCAGCTTGCTGTAATTGCCTTTATTATGTTTAGGTATATTCCTTGTATTCCTGATCTCTCTAGAACCTTTATCATGAAGGGGTGTTGGATTTTGTCAAAGGCTTTTTCAACATCCAAGGAGATGATCATGTGGTTTTTTTTTCTTTCAGTTGGTTTATATGGTATATTACATTGACAGATTTTCATATGTTGAACCATCCTTGTATCCCTGGGATGAAGCCTACTTCATCATGGTGGATAATTTTTTTGATGTGTTCCTGGATTCAGTGAGCCAGTACTTTATTGAGTATTTTTGCATCAATGTTCAGGAGGGAGATTGGTCAGTAATTCTCTTTCTTTGTTGCATCTTTTTGTGGTTTGGGAATCAGGGTAACTGTAACCCCATAAAGAGAATTTGGTAATGTTCCTTCTGTTTCTATTGTGTGGAACAATTTAAAGAGTATTGGTATTAGCTCTTCTTTGAAAATCTGGTAAATTCTGCACTGAAACCATCTGGTCCTGGGATTTTTTTGGTTGGGAGACTTTTAATGACCATTTCTATTTCCTTAGGGGTTATTGGTCTATTTAAATAGTTTATATGGTCTTGATTTAACTTTGGTAAGGGGTACCTATCCAGAAAATCGTCCACTTCTTTCGGATTTTCCAATTTTGTTGAGTACAGGTTTTTGAAGTATGACCTGATGATTCTCTGGATTTCCTCATTGTCTGTTGTTATGTCCCCCTTTCATTTCTGATTTTGTTAATTTGGATGCTCTCTCTCTGCTTTTTGGCTAATTTGGATAAGGGCTTATCTATCTTGTTGATTTTCTCAAAGAACCAACTCTTTGTTTCATTGATTCTTTGTATTGTTCTCTTTGTTTGTATTATATTGATTTCAGATCTCAATTTGATTATTTCCTGGCATCTGTTTCTCTTGGGTGAGTTTGCTTCTTCTTGTTCTAGAGCTTTCAGTTGTGCTGTTAAGTCACCAATGTGAGATTTCTCCAATTTCTTTATGTGGGCATTTAGATCTATGAATTTTCCTCTTAGCACTGCTTAATGGGTGTCCCATAAGTTTGTGTATGTGGTACACTCATTTTCATTGAATTCTATGAAATCTTTAATTTCTTTCATTATTTCTTCCTTGACCCATTGGTGATTCAATTGGGAATTATTCAGTTTCCATGAGATTGTAGGCTTTCTGTAACATTTGTTGTTGTTGAAATCTAACTTTAAGCCACGGTGGTCCAATATGATACAGGAGGCTATTTCAATTTTTTTATATCTGTTGAGATTTGCTTTGTGACAAAGCATGTGGTCGATTTTGGAGAAGATTCCATGGGGTGCTGAAAAAAAGGTATATTCTTTTGTGTTAGGGTGGAATATTCTGTAGATATCTATTAAGTATATTTGAGTCGTAATGTCTGTCAGTTCCCTTATTTCCCTGTTAAGTTTCTGTCTGGCAGACCTGTCCATTGGTGAGAGTGGGGTGTTGAAGTCTCGCATTACTAGTGTATGGGGTTTGATGTGCGATTTAAGCTTTAGTAATGTTTCTTTTACAAATGTAGGTGCTCTTGTATTTGGGGCATAAATATTCAGAATTGAGACTTCATCTTGTTGGACTTTCCCTATGATAAATATGTAATGTCCTTCCCGATCTCTTTCCATTGCTTTTAGTTTGAAGTCTATTTTATTAGATATTAGGATAGCTACACCAGCTTGCTTCTTTTTTTTTTTTTTTTTTTGGTTTTTCGAGACAGGTTTCTCTGTGTAGCTTTGCGCCTTTCCTGGAACTCACTTGGTAGCCCAGGCTGGCCTCGAAATCACAGAGATCCGCCTGGCTCTGCCTCCCGAGTGCTGGGATTAAAGGCGCATGCCACCACCGCTTGGCTTACCAGCTTGCTTCTTAAATCCATTTGATTGGAAAGTCTCTTCCCAGCCTTTTATTCTGAGGTAGTATCTGTCTTTGAAGTTGAGGTGTGTTTCTTGTATGCAGCAAATGGTTGGATCGTGTTTTCATATCCATTCTATTAGCCTGTGTCTTTTTATAGGTGAATTGAGACCATTGATATTAATGGATATTAATGAGCAGTGATTGTTAATTCCTGCTCTTTTTTGGTGGTAGTGCTGTATGTTTCCCTTCTTTGGTATTTGTTGGTATGGGATTATCCATTGCCTGTGTTTTCATGAGTGTATTTAACTTCCTTAGATTGGATTTTTCTTTCACGTGTTTTCTGTAGGGCTGGATTTGTGGAAAGATATTGTTTAAATCTGGTTTTATCATGGAATATTTTGTTTACTCCATCTATGTTGATTGAGAATTTTGCTGGGTATAATAGTCTGGGTTGGCATCCATGGTCTCTTAGTGTCTGCATAATGTCTGTCCAGGACATGTCTTTTAGAGTCTCCATTGAGAAGTCAGGTGTTATTCTTATGGTTCTGCATTTATATGTTACTTGGCCTTTTTCCTTTGCAATTCTCAATATTTTTTCTTTATTCTGTATGTTTAATGGTTTGATTATTATGTGGCAAGGGGCCTTTTTTTTCTGTTTCCAGTCTATATGGTGTTCTCTAACTTTGTTGTATCTTTATAGGCATTTCCTTCTTTAGGTTGGGAAAGTTTTCTTCTATGATTTTGTTGAATATATTTTCTGTGCCTTTGAGTTGATATTCTTCTTCTATTCTTATTATTCTTAGGTTTGGTCTTTTCATGGTGTCCCAAATTTCCTGGACATTTTGAGTTATGACTTTGTTGGATTTAGTGTTTTCTTTGAGGGATGAATCTATTTCCTGTATCAGATCTTCAATGCCAGAGATTCGCTCTTCCATCTCTTGCATTCTGTTGGTTATGCTTGCATCTGTAGTTCCTGTTCATTTACTCAAATTTTCCACTTCAAGCACTCCCTCAGTTTGTGTCTTCTTTATCGTCTCAATTTCAGTTTTCAAATCTTGAACTGTTTCCCTCATTTGTTTAATTGCTTGCTCTTGGCTTTCAAGGGATTTACTGATTTCTTCCCATTTTTTTGTTTGACTTTTCCTCGATTTCTTTACGGGAATTTTTCATTTCTTCTTTCAAGATCTCTAATATCTTCTTAAAGTCATTTTTTTATGGTAGATATCTTCTATTTCTTCTGTGTTGGGATGTTCAGGTCTTACTGATTGAGTTTCTGATGGAACCATATTGGTTTTTATGTTGTTGACTGTATTTTTGCACTGGCACCTACCCATCTCTTTCTCCACGTGGTGCAAGCAGTGTCTGTGTCCGAGGGAGCCTCTCTTGGTCTGATCAGTACTCTTGGTCCAGTGGGAGCTCTTGGTCTAGTCGGTGCTGATGGACTCTTTGTCTCAGTGAAGCAGCTCTTATCCAATTGGCGCTCGTGGGCTCTGTTTCAGGGAGTAGCTGCAATCTTGGAGTGGGTGGTTCGGGAGGGGTGGGGCTTGTGGGTTACAGGGTCTGGTGGGTGGTGGTGGTAGTCTTACCTGTCTGCAGTAGGTCTGCCTGCTGCCTGGCTGAAACTAGGACTAAAATGGGTGGTTGTGTAGGGGTGTAGGGTTGTGCCCCTGGCCCCAAACCTGGGGGCTGTGGTGTTCGGGTATGAGGATAAAGACTCACCTCTTAGTCCAATCAGGTGCTGGCAGGCTCTGTCTCAGGGAACAGTTGCAGTGTTAGAAGGTGGGTGAAATTTGTGGGAGGTGAGGCTTGGGTTACAGGGTCTGATAGGGGATGGTGGTAATCTGACCTGTCTGCAGGAGGTTTGCCTGCCAACTGGTCTGAAACTGGGACTGCTATGGGTAGTGGTGTAGGGGCACACTGTTGTGCCCCAAGCCCAAAGCCTAGGGGCTGGGATGTTTGGGTATGAAGATAAAGACTCACCTCTTAGTCCAATCAGGTGCTTGTGGGCTCTGTCTCAGGGAACAGTTGCAGTCTCCAGAAAATTTATTTTAAATTAAAAAAATATAAATGATGACTAATGTTGGCATAAATTTGGGGAAAGGAGTTCAAACCTGCTGTGAGAGTTAGAACTAGATAATCAACTTTTGAAATCAGTCTAGTGTTTTTAGAACAACGAATAAGTGAAAAAGGAACACTACTGCACTACACAATTACAGCACTGATATGTAATATTACTCCTGTGGAAACAATAACAAACATCTATTTATCATACGTAAGGAACCAATTACCAACAAAAGTTGGGAAATCAACAAAACCTCATTGATGAACCAATAACAATTCTGTTTGTTTTCTTATTTAGAGGTGATTTGTCTGCATGTATATCTGTGCTCTATGTGTGTTCCTGGTACCAGCAAAGGTGAGAAGAGGGTGTTGGATGCCCTGGATTTGAGGTTATAAATTGAGTGCTCATGTGAGGGTGCTGGGAATTCCAATGAGTCTTCTTAAAAAGCAGAGAGTGCTCTTAACCACTGAGAAATCTCTAAAGCTAAGTGGACCAGTAAATTATACTGGGTGACTTAGAAGAATGTGCGTGAGAGCTTACTTATTGAAGCATATTATCTGCAATACCCTGTGAAGGTGATGGCTAAGGAAACAGAAACCTGGGGATCACTGCACAGCTTGCAGGCAGCACAAGGAAGGGGTTGGAAGTTTCTTTCAAATCACTTACTATTTCCTCCAGGCAGCTTGTCTTGCCTTTTCTGGTCCAGGCAGCTTGACTGGTGTCTGCTTCATGGCTGGTCTTAGCATCTTCTTTGCAGTTCAGCTCATATGAGTGTCAGTAGTCCTTAGTGATTATATATGCTTGAGGCAGGAGGGCACTAGTGAATCTTGCCAGTTTCTGTGACTTCTTGGAGATATTAAGATGTCTATTTCTGAGCTTCTGGAGATTCTCTGCAGGATGAAATATTTTACCTTCCCTCTTTCATCGGGACCCCTTTTGCATCACATATCAGATATCCTGCATATCAGATATTTACATTTTGATTCATAACAGTCGCAAAATTGGAGTTATAAAGTAGAAAAAGAATAATTTTACACTTGGGGACACTACAACATGAAGAACATTATCAGGAGGTCACAACATTAAGAAGGTTGAAAAATTTTGCCTTGGAGCAATACATTCCTTTATATCTCTTTCAATAACCTGTGTTTTAAGGAGCATCCTACAAGATGAAAGTGTTTAATGAGAAAACTAGTACTCAGTAAACACTCCTGGGCAAGAACTCCAAGGACTTGTCTTCTTACCAATAAGAACTTGCCCATCATGTTCATTGTTGCTTTGTTAACAACATCTAGGATATAGAATCAACTTAGATGTTCATCAATTGACACGTGGGTAAATGAAAATGTGAGCCCTAGCTTCAAACTTGTTGCTTTTTGTGTTCAAGTAAATGTCAGTAAGCCAGAAATATACCTTTAGTGGGATAAATAGTATAATATAGGTAATATGAAATTAGAGAGTGTGCAGCACAGATGGAGAAGAAAGGGGACTGCTGTAAGGTCAACCCAAATGAGATGTCAATGAGAAGCTACATGGGAACCTATCATTTTGCAAAACATATAAAAAATAAAATAAGCAAGGATAGTGAACACAAGTGTTAAAAAAAGTATGGGTCATTGAATAATGTGTGCTGGATCTTCAACTGGGGATGGGCAGAAAGAAAGGAGGAGGAGTGGGTGGGTTAACCAACAGGATGACTGTATGAAGAAGCCTCATAAAATCCCACTGTCTTACAAGTTAATAGGAAATATAACTTTAAAACATTAAATAGGTATTCCACATGGTTCAATAATGCTGGTCCCAGTCACAGGTGTATCAAATGGAACACTCTGTACCACATAATGGTTATCTGCCTAGGACTTACTGGTCAGGGAGTCCCCAGAGGCACCCCAAACAGATAATTGCCAGTGCTTTTGCTTGACCACCCTAAGTACATGGTGTTGCTAAAGACACCAAACACTTGGGGTATATGTATGAGATTTTATATATATATATATATGTGTGTGTGTGTGTGTGTGATAGTTGTTTATTATTATTATTATTATTATTATTATTATTATTATTATTATTATTATCATCATTATTGAGACAGGGGTTATGTCATCCTGGCAGTCCTGAAACTCACTGTGTTTATCAGGATGGTCTTAGACTCACAGAGATCTTCTTGCTCCTGCTTCCTAAGTTCTGGGATTGAAAACATGCACCAACTTGTATGGCACTATTAGTTTTTGGATGTTGAACAAGCTAAATGGCTTTATTACAGCTCTTCCCCAGGGCTGGAGAGATGGTAGAAGATAAGAGCACTCTTTGCTCTTCTTGAGGACCAGGGTTCAATTCTCAACACACACTACAGCTCACAACTATTTTAACTACAGACTCAGGGAATCTGATGCCCTCTTCTGCATGCATCAGATAAACATGTAGTACACAGAAAATATTCTAGAAAAAGCACCCATACACATAAAGAATAATTCAAATAGTTACTATAGCAGAATTTTATTTTAATACAAACTATGTGATATTTTATAAGATTTAAAACTTCATTGAAGACTTTCACAAGTTTCTTTTTTTCATTTTTCTTTATTAAGAAATTTTCTACTCACTCCACATACCACCCACAGATCCCCCCTCCTCCCTCCTCCCACCCCCCAGCCCTCTCTCCCAAGCCACCTCACATCCCCATATCCCCCAAATCAAGGTCTCCCATGGGGAGTCAGCAGAGCCCAGCACACTGAACCTAGGCAGGTCCAAGCCTCTTCCCACTGCACCAAAGCTGAGCAAGGCATCACACCACAGGCACTGGATTCCCAGAAGCCTGCCCATGCACCAGGGACAGATCCTGATCCCCCTGCCTGGGTGTCCCCAAATAGTTAGAGCCAAACCACAGTCTTCCACATCCAGAGGGCCTAGTCCAGTCCCATGGGGGCTCCACAGCCACTAGTCTACAGTTCATGGGCTTCCACTAGTCTCCCGCCTGCAGAATCCCTCCTCTCTCTCATTGATTGAATTTCTGGAGCTCAGCCTGGTGCCTAGCCATGGATCTCTGCATCTGCCTCCATCAGTCACTGGACAAAGGCTCTCTTAGTTCAGTCAGATGCTGGTGGGCTCTCAAGTTTCTTATCTTTATTTTTCTATTATGCATACTCAGGATTTGTAAGTAGAGAATACTGTATAAATGCTATGTCATGATTTACAATGGTATTTTTCTGTCCAGTAGGAACTCTCTGATGCCTTCTAAGATTTGAAAGGTAGATATAGGATATGCCACAATCTTTGAATTTGTGAAGCTTCTCTCCAGTATGAATTTCCAGTATGATATGAGCAGCTAGTAAAAGACTTGTCACATTCCTTACGTCTTTATAGTCTCTCTGCAGTATGAACTCTCTGGTGTATTCTAAGATTTGACATGTAGCTAAAGGATTTGTTACATTACAGACATTTAATGTAAATTAAAGTTTCTCTCCAGCATGAAGATTCTGATGTTTTCTAAGACCTTAAATCCAATTAAAGGATGTGTCACAGTCTTTGCATTTGTAAGGTTTCCCTGCAGTATGAATTTTCTGATGTTGTCTAAGATATGAGCATGCAGTAAAAGACTTGTCACATTCCCTATATTTGTAAAGTTTCTCTCCTATATGTTATCTGATGTTCTTTATGAGCTGAACTTATAGAAATTGATTTGACACATTCCTTACATCTGTAAGTCTCTCTCCAGTATGAACTCTCTGATGTGTTCTAAGATCTGAGTCCTAGATAAAGGACTTGTCACATTCCAAACATTTCTAAGATTTCTCTCTGGTGTGAACTCTTTGATGTCTTTTAAGATTTGAGCAACAGGAAAAGGATTTGTCACATTCCTTACATCTATAAGGTTTCTCTCCAGTATGAATTCTCTGATGTCTTCTAAGATAAGAGTCCAAGGTAAAGGATTGGTCACATTCCCTACATTTGTAAGCTTTCTTTACAGTATGAAGTCTTTGATGTGTTTTAAGAATTGAGCACCGGGAGAAGCATTTGTCGCATTCCTTACATTTGTAAGGTCTCTCTCCAGTATGAACCCTCTGATGTGTTCTAAGATGTGAGTCCTGGGTAAAGCATTTGTCACATTCCATACATTTGTAAGGTTTCTCCCCAGTATGAAGTCTTTGATGTTTTTTAAGACTCGAGGAACGGGAAAAGGATTTGCCACAAGCATTGCACTTATAGGGTTTCTCTCCTGTATGAATTCTCTGATGCTTTGTAAGAGTTGACTTCACATTAAAGGATTTGTCACATTCCTTACATTTGTAAGGCTTCTCTCCAGTATGAATTCTCTGATGGTTTGTAAGATTTGACTTCATAGTAAAGGATTTGTCACAATCATTACATTTGTAACGCTTCTCCTCTGTATGAATTCTCTGATGTACAGTGAGGCTTGAGGCATTATTGAAGCATTTCTTGCATTTCTCACACTGGTATGGTTTCTCTCCAATGAAGACTGGCTGTTGCAAAAGATGGTGTACAGATCTGAAGTTGTCATCATATTTTCCCTGCCTGTGCTCTTTCTTTGCAGTGTAGAGTCTCTGATCCTGAGTAATGTTGGAACACAAATTTAAACATTTCTCACAGTCTTTATTTTTGCAAGGTTCTTCTCCAGTGTGCATGCTTTCATGTCTGTCTGGGATTGAGGAATCAATAGAGGCAGCTCTGTGATTAATGCATCTGTAGTTATTAGACTTTTCTGTAGTTTCATTTGTTCTATAAAGTGCACATGTTGAGGGGTCAGGAAGTACTTTGCCAAGCTCATTACCCTGACATGACTCACTTTCAGTCTTCACATGTTGATGGACAGGATCACATTTGAAGTAGTTCCCTGAAAAATGAGTAAGCTCATATTAATAGGGCTTTTTCTAAGACTAAACATTTGATAAGTGACTGTCCCTCTAAATTCTCTCTTAAAATAAGTCAACCAGCAACTACTTAGACATTTTTCTTTCACTGTTATCAAATGTATTCTAACAACAGCATGATAGTCTTCAAGGGTCTGTGATTAATAATAGATATCAAATCTTTATTAAAAATGTCTAATGGCACAAGATGTATCACGGATATGAGGACTCAATAATTAACTTTGAGATGAAGCTCATTGACTGATTATATTTAGAATACATGTCCCTATATTTAAACACATTAGATTTTATAAAAGTAATGGAGGCAAACCAAATACTTTTCCAGACATAAAAAGCTCTAAATCATTTAAGGCAGGGCTGTCATGGGCATCTACTGCTTATTTCTACCATCCATAGTCTGAGAGCCAAAAACTGCTGTGTTTACTTTTCCATATATGGTTATTCTCAAGTCTAGTCTGTACACCAACTCCTGAGAATATTTTCCAGAAGGGTGTCTGTGTATTCTCCACTGGGAAGAAGATTAAGGGTGGAATATAAAGTCAGACAGCAAGGAAGGCAATTAAAGAAAAATCCTGCTTCATGAATCCACATTAGGCTGATAATTTATAAAATGATTCTAATCTGATGTCAGTAAAGTCAAATAAAATTGCATTTTTACTAGCATTGTCATCATAATTTAGGTGTAATAAGCACCTGTTCTAATAATTACAACATGTAGGATGTATCCTGGGACCAGGATACTACACTGGGTTAAATGATCAGGAATCCTTTCATGGGGAATGGAGTATCTCGAAAACATTCTCAGCTCTTCCGTAGCTTTTCTCTTGAAACCATCACTGGTGTCTTGCTCATTCCCTAGCCCATCCTCTCCACTCTCCTCTCCATATTTCAGGGAAATCTCATTTGCTCTGGACATGCAACCAGGTCTACCTTGCATACAATAATCCACATGTTCTCTGTGGTAGCCCATGACCCATGCTAGAATTTTTAGAAATAATGCAGATGTCTAACATATCATGCTCAGCACATGAAGAGAACACTGAGTAGAGGAATCTAGGAAAGATTTCCTATAGCTATTTACTGTCAGAATCTTCAGAATATTTAGGGAGAATTTTAAGTTTGCAGAACTCGACACTTTCCTCACAATTAAAACCATCTCAAATACAACTATGGACATGGAACTTTAAGATATTGGTATAAATACTATACAATCTTAGGTTTATGAATGCATTGTGGAACCAAAAAGAGGGGTGCATGACACCTCTAACATGGAAAATGGGCAGGAAAAATCAAATACCATGAAAATATTCTTTTCTACTACAAAACTTTTTCTAGTCTCCTGCTCTTTCTAAGACAGCTTAACAGAGAATTTACAATGTATAATGCCACTACATAGGGTTAGTTAGGAATTCTAGAAGTAAAATGTTCTCACCCACAAAGACAAAGTTGCTGTAATTCTCCAACATCACATCAATGCACAAAGCCCTCTGAGCAGAGTCCAGGCATTCCCACTCCTCCTGGGAGAAGTCCACAGCTACATCCCAGAATGTCAACAGACCCTGAAACAAAAAGTTGTTTGACTACATGCTACCAGACAGAATGCTTTCTTAGATATAAGGAGAGTTAAGGAAATTAGGGATGTAGATAATGAAGGCAATTATTCAAACAGATAGTTTTAATATGGTCACATTCTATAGGTATGAAAACAGGATGACACAATATGCTCACAAGCAATATACACAAAACAACATACATTTATGTCTGGACAAAGTTATCCATCTGTTATGGATGTGGTGTTTATGTTCGACAAGATCACAGTGTATGTGTCTCAGGAGGAAAATTCATGATGAAGAAATGGGCTTTAACTGCAGCTTTAACTGTAGATCATGGCAAAATATAATGCCACTCAATCAATTCTGTGTATTCTTTGGCCTTACATGATTGTATTCTAACATGCTCAGTTTGTATGTTTAAACTCTAAGTTCAATGTCAGTCCATTAAACAGCAAAGTGGTAGATATGAAAGATAGAGTTCATGGTTGAGTTCATAGACAAAGAATTTTCCTTTTTTCTACATTAATAATGAGTGTAATAACACTGCATACTGTCAATTTTAACATTAAGATATAAGAACAGGTAGTCTATGGAAATACCTTTATAACTATTTTTGAGCCACTGGCAAGCAGATAGAAAAATCCACATCAACCACATCTGATATAATATAAAATTTTCCTAATAAATTAGGAATATGCCGACTTAGAAAAATAACAATTTTGAAGTTTTCAAGAATACTTCATTTCGAGAGACCTGCCCCCAGCTGCCATCCTGCCCTGGACTTCCCTTCTGGACCAGGGGTAAGTGTCCGGGCTCAGCCTAGACCCCATCACTGGGCACCAGCCACTCCAGGGAAACCTGCCCAACTTGGCCCCAGGTTCTGGCCACTGGACAGGTTCCCTTCTAGCCCTACCGGAAAGGCTCCCCTTCTCCAAGACCCCTGGCAGACCCTGCAATCTCTACGCCCTACCCCCACACCCATCCGTCCAAGACCTCAGCCACTTCCTGAGACTTACAGACCAGCACCCAGCTCCCATCCTGCCCTGGACTTCCCTTCTGGACCAGAGGTAAGTGTCCGGGCTCAGCCTAGACCCCATCCCTGGGCACCAGCCACTCCAGGGAAACCTGCCCAACTTGGCCCCAGGTTCTGGCCACTGGACAGGTTCCCTTCTAGCCCTACCGGAAAGGCTCCCCCTCTCCAAGACCCCCGGCAGACCCTTATCCATGCCCTGCCTCCACGCCCATCCACTTGAGACCCCAGCCACTTCCTGAGACTTACAGAGCAGCCCCCAGCTCCCATCCTGCCCTGAATTTCCCTTCTGGACCAGAGCTCCCATCCTGCCCCAGACTTCCCTTCTGTACAAGAGTGCCCATCCTGCCTCAGACTTCCCGTCTGGACAAGATCTCCCATCCTGCCCCGGAGTTCCCATCTGGACAAGAGAGGGAGACTTCCTGAATCTGTCAGCTCTGTCTGAACCAAGTGCGCTGATAAGACCAAGAACGAACCACAAGGAGATGGGCAGACGTCAAGGCAGAAGTACATACAACAAAATGAAGAGCAATACAGCATCACCAGAACCTAGTCCTCCTCCAACATCTAGACCAGAGCATCAAAAATTGGAAGAAGCAGAAGAAAACAGCCTTATGAATAACATCATGAAGAAGGTAGAGGCTCGTATAGAGGAAAAGACAAAAAAATGGGAAGAACGCTATAAAAAACTAGAGGAGGCTGGAGGGATGGCTCAGAGGTTAAGAGCACTGACTTCTCTTCCAGAGGTCCTGAGTTCAATTCCCAGCAACCATATGGTGGCTCACAGCCATCTGTAATGAGATCTGATGCCCTCTTCTGACCTGCAGTCATACATGCTGTATACATAATAAATAAATAAGTCTTAAAAAACAAAACAAAACAAAAAACTAGAGGAAAGGACAAATAAAGTAGAAGAAAACAATAAAGTCCTAGAAGAAAACAATAAAACACTGAAAGAAAATCAAGAAAAAGCAATGAAACAAATGAAGGAAACAGTCCAAGACCTGAAAAGGGAAATAGAAAAAATGAAGAAGACACAAATAGAGGGAATGCTGGAAATAGAAAATCTGAGTAAACGATTGGGAACTTCAGATGCAAGTATAACCAATAGAATGCAAGAGATGAAAGGGAGGATCTCTGGCATTGAAGATACGGTAGAAGAAATAGATTCATCAGTCAAAGAAAACACTAAAGCCAACAAAGTCATGAACCAAAATGTCCAAGAAATTTGGGACACCATAAAAAGACCAAACCTATGAATAATGGGGATAGAAGAAGGAGAAGAATACCAACTCAAAGGCACAGAAAATATATTCAACAAGATCATAGAAGAAAACTTTGCCAACTTAAAGAGGGAAATGCCTATGAAGATACAAGAAGCCTATAGAACACCAAACAGACTAGACTCCCCAAAAAAGTCCCCTCGCCACATAATAATTAAATAACTAAACGTACAGAATAAAGAAAGAATATTAAGAGCAGCAAAGGAAAAAGGCCAAGAGACTTATAAAGGCAAACCCATCAGAATAACACCCGATTTCTCAATGGAGACTTTGAAAGCAAGAAGAACCTGGACAGATGTAATGCAGACACTAAGAGACCATGGATGCCAGCCCAGACTAATATACCCAGCAAAACTTTCAATCATCATAGATGGAGAGAACAAGACATTCCAAGACAAAGCCAGATTTAAACAATACTTATCCACAAACCCAGCCCTACAGAAAGCACTAGAAAGAAAATTCCAACCTAAGGAAGTCAGATACACCCTCAAAAACACAGGCAATAGATAAAGCCACAGCAGTAAACCCCAAAGAAGAGAAGTACACATAGACTACCACCAAAAAATAACAGGAATGAACAATCAATGGTCATTAATATTCCTCAATATCAATGGACTTAATTTACCTATAAAAAGACATAGGCTTACAGAATGGATACAAAAGCAGGACCCATCTTTCTGCTGCATACAAGAAACACATCTCAAATTCAAAGATAGACACTACCTAAGAATAAAAGGCTGGGAAAAGACTTTCCAATTAAACGATCTTAAGAAACAAGCAGGTGTAGCCATCCTAATATCTAGCAAAATAGACTTCAAACTAAAATCAATCAAAAGAGATCAAGAAGGGCATTACATACTCATCACAGGAAAGATCCACCAAGATGAAGTTTCAATTCTGAACATTTATGCCCCAAATACAAGGGCACCCACATATGTAAAAGAAACATTACTAAAGCTTAAACCACATATAAAACCCCACATATTAATAGTGGGAGTCCTCAACACCCCACTTTCACCACTGGAAAGATCTCCCAAATCTAAACTTAACAGAGAAATAAAGGACTTAACTGATGTCATGACTGAAATGGACTTAATAGATATCTACAGAACATTCCATCCTAACAAAAAAGAATATACCTTCTTCTCAGCACCCCATGGAACCTTCTCTAAAATCGACCACATACTTGACCACAAAGCAAATCTCAACAGATACAAAAAAATGGAATAACCTCCTGTGTTTTATCAGACCACCATGGTTTAAAGTTAGATTTTAACAACAACAAAAACTACAGAAAACGTACAATCTCATGGAAACTGAATAATGCTCAACTTAATCACCAAAGGGTTAAGGAAGAAATGAAGAAATTAAAGACTTCCTAGAGATCAACGAAAATGAAGACACCACATACCCAAACTTATGTGACACTATGAAAGCAGTGCTAAGAGGGAAATTCATAGCACTAAATGCCCACATAAAGAAGCTGGAGAAATCTCACACTAGTGACTTTAACAGCACACCTGAATGCTCTAGAACAAGAAGAAGCAAAGTCTTCCAGGAAGAATAGACGCCAGAAAATTATCAAAGTGAGAGCTGAAATCAATAAAATAGAAACAAAGAGAACAATACAAAAAATTAATGAAACAAAGAGTTGGTTCTTTGAGAAAATTAACAAGATAGACAGGCCCTTATCCAAACTAACCAAAAGACAGAGAGAGAGAGAGAATCCAAATTAACAAAATCAGAAATGAAAAGGGGGACATAAAAACAGACATTGAGGAAATCCAGAGAATCATCAGGTCATACTTCAAAAACCTCTTCTCCACAAAACTGGAAAATCTAAAAGAAATGAATAATTTTCTGGATAGGTACCACATACCTAAGTTAAATCAAGACCAGATAAACTATTTAAATAGTCCAATAACTACTAAGGAAATAGAAACAGTCATTAAAAGTCTCCCAACCAAAAAAAGCCCAAGACCAGATTTTTTCAGCACAGAATTCTACCAGATCTTCAAAGAAGAGTTAATACCAATACTCTCTAAATTGTTCCATACAATAGAAACAGAAGGAACATTACCAAACTCTTTCTATGAGGCTACAATTACCTTGATTCCTAAACCAAGCAAGGATACAACAAAGAAAGAGAACTACAGACCGATCTCCCTCATGAACATTGATGCAAAAATACTCAGTAAAATACTGGCAAACAGACTCCAAGAACACACCTGAACAATTATCCACCATGATCAAGTAGGATTCATCCCAGGGATGCAAGGGTGGTTCAACATACAAAAGTCCTCAATGTAATACACCAAATAAACAAACTCAAAGAAAAAAACCACATGGTCATCTCACTAGATGCTGAAAAGGCATTTGACAAAATCCAACACCCCTTCATGATAAAGGTTCTAGAGAGATCAGGAATACAAAGAACATACCTAAACAAAATAAAGGCAATTTACAGCAATCATACAGCCAACATCAAATTAAATGAAGAGAAACTGAAATTGATTCCACCAAAATCAGGAGTAAGACAAGGCTGCCCACTCTCCCCATATTTATTCAACATAGTATTTGAAGTTCTAACTAGAGCAATAAGACAACAAAAGGAGATCAAGGGGATACAAATTGGAAAGGAAGAAGTCAAGCTTTCCCTATTTGCAGATAACATGATAGTATACTTGAGTGACCCCAAAGATTCCACCAAGGAACTGATACAGCTTATAAACACCTTCAGCAACATAGTAGAATACAAGATCAACTCAAAAAAATCAATAGCCCTCCTATATACTATTGACAAAAAAAAAACTGAGAAGGAAATCAGAGATACATTACCCTTTACAATATCCACAAATGACGTAAAATACCTTGGGGTAACACTAACCAAGCAAGTGAAGGACCTATATGACAAGAACTTTAAGTCCCTGAAAAAAGAAATTGAAGAAGATGTCAGAAAATGGAAAGATCTCCCATGCTCATGGATAGGCAGGACTAACATAGTAAAAATGACAATCTTGCCAAAGCAATCTACAGATTCAATGCACTTCCCATCAAAATACCAACACAATTCTTCACAGACCTGGAAAGAATAATACTCAACTTCATGTGGAAAAAACAAAAAACCCAGGATAGCCAAAAGAATCCTGTACAAGAAAACAACCTCTGGAGGCATCACAATCCCTGACTTCAAGCTTTACTATAGAGCTACATTAATAAAAACAGCTTGGTATTGGCATAAAAACCGACATGTGGACCAATGGAATCGAATTGAAGACCCTGACATTAATCCGCACACCTATGAACATATAATTTTTGACAAAGAAGCCAAAAGTGCACAATGGAAAAAAGAAAGCATCTTCAACAAATGGTGCTGGCATAACTGGATATCAACATGTAGAAGGCTGCAAATAGATCCACATCTATCACCGTGCACAAAACTTAAGTCCAAATGGATCAAGGACCTCAACATAAATCCAGCTACTCTGAACCTGCCAAATGAGAAAGTAGGAAGTGGTCTTGAATGCATTGGCTTAGGAGATCACTTCCTAAATATAACACCAGTAGCACAGACACTGAGAGAAACAATCAATCAATGGGACCTCTTGAAACTGAGAAGCTTTTGTAGAGCAAAGGATACAGTCAACAAGGCAAAGCAACAGCCTACAGAATGGAAAAATGTTTTCACCAACCCCACATCTGATGAGGACTGATATCCAGAATATATAAGGAACTCAAGAAATTAGACATCAAAATGCCCAACAGTCCAATTAAGAAATGAGCTTTAGAACTAAACAGAGAATTCTCAACAGAGGAAACTCAAATGGCTGAAAGACATTTAAGGAATTACTCAACATCCCTAATCATCAGGGAAATGCAAATCAAAACAACTCTGAGATACCACCGTATGCCTGTCAGAATGGCTAAGATCAAAAACACTGAAGACGCCTTATGCTGGAGAGCATGTGGAGCTAGGGGAACTCTCCTCCACTGCTGGTGGGAATGCAAGCTTGTGCAACCACTATGGAAATCAATATGGCGCTTTCTTAGAAAATTGGGAATCCATCTCCCCCAAGATCCAGCTATACCACTATATATATATATATATATATATATATATATATATATATATATATATATATATATATATATATATATACTGAAGGAATATTCAATCATACCACAAGAGCACTTGCTCAGCTATGTTCATATCAGCATTGTTTGTAATAGCCAAAACCTGGAAACAACCTAGATGCCCTTCAACTGAAAAATGGATAAATAAAATGTGGTACATATACACAATGGAATACTACTCAGCAGAGAAAAACAATGACATCATGAAGTTTGCAGGCAAATGGATGGATCTAGAAAAAAATCATCCTGAGTGAGGTAACCCAGACTCAGAAAGACAAACATGGTATGTACTCACTCACAGGAGGATACTAGATGTGGAACAAGGATGACTGGACTGCTACTCACATCACCAGGGAGGCTACCTGGAAAACAGGACCCCAAGAAAGACACAGGGATCGCCCAATGATGGAGAAATGGATGAGATCTACATGAACAGCCTGGACATGAGTGGGGGTAATGAAGGGCGAGCATCGAGGGAAGGAGAGCTTGCGGGAGTGGGAGATCCCAGCTGGATCAAGAACAGAGAGGGAGAACAAGGAATAGGAAACCATGGTAAATGAAGACCACATGAGAATAGCAAGAAGCAAAGTGCTAGAGAGGCCCACAGAAATCCACAAAGATACCCCCACAATAGACTGTGGCAATGGTCGAGAGACAGCCTAAACTGACCTACTCTGGTGATGGGATGGCCAAACACTCTAATTGTTGTGCTAGAAACCTCATCCAACTACTGAGGGATCTGGATGCAGAGATCCATGGCTAGGCCCCAGGTGTAGCTCCGGGAGTCTAATTAGCAAGAAAGAGGAGGGTTTATATGAGTGAGAATTGTTGAAACCAAGGTTGGATAAAGCATAGGGTCAAATAGCCAAATGAATGGAAACACATGAACTATGAATCAATGGTTGAGGGGTCACCAACTGGATCAGGCCCTCTGAATGGGTGAGACAGTTGATTGTGCTCATTACATGACCTGGCTGTTTGAAACCTGGGGCCTATGCAGGGTCCCTTGGCTCGGCCTGGGAGGAGGGGACTGGACCTGCCTGGACTGAGTCTTCCAGGTTGATCTCAGTCCATGGGGGAGGCTTTGCCCTGGAGGAGGTAGGAATGGGGGGTGGGCTGGGGAGAAGGTGAGGGGGGGGAGTTGGGGGAGAACAATGGAATCCGTGGCTGATATGTAGAACTGAATTGTATTGTAAAATAAAATAAAATAAAAAAGAATACTTCATTTCTGAAGAGTTATAAAAATTGAAGGAGATTTGTTACAGGATACTTGTTTACACTGCATGAAAAATACCATCACTTTTCACTGCTTTTCAAATGTAATAGAACTTAGAAGAACAGTTCTGGAGAAAATTTGAGCTTTTTGTCTCTGAATTTTGAAGTTTTCAATGTGTTTCTTTTTAGTACTTATCCTGTACTGTCTAACAGATTTTAGGTTAGCAGTGTTTATGATTCTTCCTTTATTTCTGTCAAACTGTGTAGTGGTGACATATTCTGTCTGAGTCATGAGTCAAGAATAAATGCAAACCTGGTGGTCAGAGCCCATTCCCCAAATCTCCACTTTAAAACACTGCAGGTTCAGGGAGTAGAGCCATCCCTCTCACAGGAACTGACTAGAGGAAGGCAATGGCTTATAAAGGAATAAATGGCTTATACACATTAGTCAGTCAATGCCCTCAAGACATTACCCCTGATGCCTTCTACATAATGCTACCTAATGAGTCTCAGAGAGAAAGGGCTTCACAGTGGGATCCTGTTTGGGGCAAAAAGCAAAAGAGAAATAAAAAATACTAATCTCAGGATGGGTGTGGTGGTACATGCCTTTAATCCAAGCACTTGGGAAGTAGAGGAATGTTATTTCTATGAGTATGAGGCCAGTCTGGCTTACAGTACTACTTCTAGGATTGCCAGGGCTACACAGAGAATCCTTGTCTGGAAAAACAAACCAAAAACAAAAAACCCAAAACACTGATCTCTCTAGTTTGGGAAGTTACAACTGAGCATCCTAACCAAGTGAGAGATGTTAGCAGCAGTTCTCCTGAGACAGATAGCAGTGGTCAAGAAATACATAGATACATCATCACTACCATGATATTAAACACCAAAGAGAAATAAAAGTAGACTACTGTGGTAGTTTGAATGTAATTAGCCCACATTAGGAGTGGCACTATGAGGAGTTGTGGCTTTGTTAGAGAAGGTATGACCTTGTTGGAGCAAGTGTGTCATTGTGGGGGTGAGATTGGAGATCTCCTTTGTTTAAACTTCACTCAGTGTGACACTCAGTTGACCTCCTGTTGCTTGCAGATTTAGGACTCTCAGCTACTACTCCATGTTGTCTGCCTCTATGCTGCCATGATGATAATAGACTGAACCTCTGAAACTGTAAGGTGCCACTGCTATGGATATCGCTCTATGCTGTGAATGTGTTGCTCTGATTGGTTAATATATAAAATACTGATTGACCAGTAACCAGGCAGGAAGTATAGGCGGGACAACAGAGAAGAGAATTCTGGGAAGAGGAAGGCTGAGTCAGGAGTCCCAGCCAGACACAGAAGAAGCAAGATGTGAAGGCAGAACTGAGAAAAGGTACCAAGCCACATGGCTAAACATAGAAAGAATTATGGGTTAATTTAAGTGTAAGATCTAGCTAGCAAGAAGCCTGAGCAATTAGACCAAACAGTTTTAATTAATATAAGCATCTCTGTGTTTATTTGGGTCTGAGCAGCTGTGGGCCCCGGGCAGGACTGGAGAAAACTCCAGCTACATGCCACCTCAACCAAATGTTTTCCTTTAGAAGAGGTGCCATGGTCTTAGTGTCTCTTCACTGCATTAGAAATCCTAACTCAGACAACTACAATCTGAATATACATTCAAGAACATCATTTTTGCCAGATGGTGGTGGTGCACGCCTTTAACCCCAGCACTGGGAGGCAGAGGAAGGCAGATCTGTGTGAGTTTGAGGCTGTTCTACAAAGCCAGTTTCAGGGCAGCCAGGGCTGTTACACAGAGAAATTCTGTCTCAAAAAAATGAAAAAAAAAATTAAGCCGGCTGGTGGTGGTGCACGCTTTTAATCTCAGCACTCAGGAGGCAGAGCCAGCCAGATCTCTGTGAGTTCGAGGCCAATCTGGGCTACCAAGTGAGTTCCAGGAAAGGCACAAAGCTACACAGAGAAACCCTGTCTCAAAAAACCAAAAAAAAAAAAAATTAACAATCCCATCATTTTCACGGTAGAATCAAGCCACTTGTGCAATCCATGTTCTACACTGTCTCCTGTACTTAAATTTTTAGCGTTAGGAACCATGCATTATTTAGCATTAATAACCAAATTTTTGTCTCTTAATCACACATATTGCTAAGATGTTGTAACAACTATCCCATGTGTCTCAATATGAGCTCTTTATAATCACAATTCAAGGAAATGTGACAGTTCCCAAAAATAGTTTCTATATGACATAGGAGCCTTCACTCACTAATATATAAAGATGTAGTCCATTTTATACAGCAAATAGGAACCACATCAATGCATTTTGTTCATTTATTAAAATGTAAATATATTTTCAAAATTACAGGTCATAAGTTCATGTGAGATATTTACCTTAAGGGGAAAAATAATCTGGGAAGGACAGAAAAGAGAAAAGTGCAATAAGTGTGGATTTATGGAATTACATTACATAGCTGTAGTAATAAATACAGCCTGGTATGTTCATAAAAGGAGAGAGGAGAATAAAAGAATATGATAGAGGGCCTAGGTAGAAAACTAGAAAGCTAAACCTACTTAATATTTGACAAAGAAGGAAAAAAGATACAGTACGGAAATGTGGTCTTTTCAACTAATGGTGCTGGTAAAAATGGATCCTGCAGGAGAATGTAATTAGATTCTTATCTCTCATTTGTACAAAAATCCATTCAAAATGGATAAAAATCTGATTTAAAGCCAGATACTCTTAGAAACCTAGAAAACATAGGAAACACTCATCAGAATATTAGGATGCACAAGGACTTATTGATTAGAAAGAACACCAACAGCACAGTAACTGAACAGATGGAACAAGATGAATATAAAATGTTTCTGTATGGAAACAATCAGCAGAGCACACAGACGCCCAAGTGACAGGAGAGAATCTGTACCAAGAACACTTTGGATTGGAGCCCATATCTACATTTACCAAGAATTGCAGAAATTAAATACCAAGGAAATAAAACTGCCAATGAACAAATGGGCAAATGAGCTGAATAGACACTTAAAAAACAAATACACAAATGGTGAATAAATATCGCAAAGCTGTTCAGGATCCCTAAACTGCCATCATGGAAAGACAAAGTAATACTGTTTTGAAATACTGCCTCACCCCAGGCAGAGTTTGCTGTCATCAACTAGCCATAAAAGAAATGTTAAGCAAAATGAGGAGAGAAAGTAAACCTTATTCACTATTGATGTCAGGGGGTAAAAATTAATACAGCCATTGTGTAATCAGTTTGGAGATTATTGAAAAAATGGAAGATAGAACTAATGTAATGTAATGTCACTCCTGGGAACATAATTGGAGAACTCCACACCCCACTACAGAGATATTTACATTCCACATTCACTGCTACTGTCTTCAATATGGCAAAGCATTAGAATCAACCTAAGTATAATGAAGATGGTACTCAAATAAAATGGAATGCAATTCAGCTGAAGAGAAAATTGCAATAAAAATTGCAGGAAAATAGTTGGACTTAGAATGTGCAATATTAAGGTAGGTCACACAGTGCCAGAAAAAAGAAATCACATTTTCACTCATATGCAGAAATTGCCAATAATATGAGTATAGGGGAAACAATATACATGTGGGCATAGAAGAATTTGGAGAAAAGAGATCAAGAAAAGTTAAATAACAGGGTTGAGGTAGGACTGAATGCAGGTAATGAACAACAGTTATGAAAAATGATATGAATCTAAGTGCTTTTCTAGCTATAATTCACAGTAATTTTACTTTTTTTCTGATGGATAAGTTGATAAAAATATATTCAATAACAAAAATATAAAGCCCCATTTGAAAGACTCCAAAGACTCCAGAGCTTATGTTCCCAATGACTACTCTAACTACATAAAATTGCAGTATTTGTAAAGTATTTGTACAGTGTTTGAGTCCAGTTAATTTCAGTGTGTGTGTGTGTGTGTGTGTGTGTGTGTGTGTGTGTGTGTGTGCTGTTTATTTGCAACAATTGTCATAATAAAATTTAAAATATTGTCAGTAGCAAAAAATTAAAGGTTTACAATATCTGAACATATTACATTTCTAGAAAAGTAGGCATGACCACTGACCTGAAAAATACTTACTGGAGAATCAGCCATTTCTTTCTGTTTCTTTTCTTTGAGTTTCTCTTTCAGGAACAAGGAATAGATGACTTGCTGACCTTTCATATAAGGGGTCAAAAAGAAAAGGAAAAAAATAATACCAAAAGCTGTATCACAAACCCTAATTGTTGTTCTTATTAATAAAAACCCAGAGTCAGATATTGGGGGAAAACTGAAAGCTCAGAGAAGCAGAGCAGCCAGCTACTAGTTCTTAAATCTGTGAGATTCTCCAACTGAAAGAGTGCTGAGTTCCTGTCTCCTTCCACCTTATATTCCTTTCTCTGCCCAGCAACACCACTTCCTATCCCAAACTCTCTAGTGCTGGACTAAAGGCATATGTGCCTCCCCAGCACTGGGAGCAAAGACATGGGATCCCAAGTGCTGGGATTAAAGGAGTGTGCCATCACTGCCTGGCTCTGTTTCTCTTTTAAACTGGATCAATCTTGTGTAGTCCAGGGTGACCTTGAATTTGCAGAGATCTGCCTGCCTCTGCCTCTGCCTCCTGAGTACTGGGATTAAAGGTGTGTGCCATCACTTCCTGGACTCTATGACTACCTAGTGGCTGGCTTTGTTTGCCCTTTGATCTTCAGGCAAGCTTTATTTGTAAGAATATAGCCGGGCGGTGGTGGCACACGCCTTTAATCCAAGCACTTGGGAGGCAGAGCCAGCCTGGGCTACCAAGTGAGTCCCAGGAAAGGCACAAAGCTACACAGAGAAACTCTGTCTCGAAACCCCCCCCCCCCAAAAAAAAAGAAAAAAAGAATATACACAAACTACCACCACAGAAAGCTGTTAGAGAACAATGTCAAACCACAGGAAAACACCCAGGCAACAAAACATGACCAGGTAGGTATCCAGACAATGATCCCAAATCCAGAAGAGAGTGGAATGATATTTCAAGCTTGAAGAAAATCACTGTCAACTCTATTTCTGCATCAAGAAAAAATTTATCTTAAAATTGATGGAGACATAAGTACATTTCAAGATAGTCTTGAGATAACATAATTAATTGATTTCACTAAAGTAGCTTTGCTGACAATAACTAGAGACAAAATTTATACAAGGGTATCAGAAGAATTATCCATGTAAATACAGGAAATAATAATTCTATGTGGTGACTACATAAATACAGGAGAACTTGGAAGTAATCATCCATGGGCAAGACAGCAAATCACCAATTCTCACACAGAAGGAAGAAAAATACGTTGTAAGATTCTTAAAATGGTCTTATAATAAAAATCCTGAAACAAAATATTGGGGTAAAGGCTGAAAGATCAGAGAAGCAGAGCAAGCCCCAGCCATGACCTCTTACCTCACCAACTCCTCAGCCTGAAAGAACTCAGCCAAGAGACCTCAAGCTGAATGAACTTCCTCAGCTGAAAAGGTCTCAGCCCAAATGCCTTTAGTTCCTGTCTCCTCAAGCCTTATATACCTGTCTCTGCCCAGACATCACTTCCTGGGATTAAAGGGTGTGTGCTTCCCAGTACTGGGATTAAAGGTGTGGGCCACCACTGCCTGGCTCTGTTTTCTTTCCTACGCTGAGTCAATCTAATGTAGTCCAGGGTGGCTTTGAACTCACAGAGATCCAGATGGATCTCTGACACCGGGCTGCTAGGATTAAAGGTATGTGCCAACACTATGTGGCCTCTATGTCTAATCTAGTAGCTTGTTCTGTCCTCTGATCTTCAGGAAAATTTTATTAGGGTACATACACATCACCACATAAATGCTCCCAATAATCTAACCAGCCACAATATAAAAAATCTACATGAATGAAAATGCCATTACCAAAAAATCTAGCCATTCTGGAAGTTGATATGAAGACTACTCAATTAAACAAATCCAGAAGTTAAATAAACCTAGCACTGTACTGCTCTCACCACTAAATGGTGGTCTTGTCATTATACTAACTCAGGAACAAGTTTGTCTTCTGTGACCCATAATCTGATTAGACTCCCCCTCAACACACACACACACAGACACACACACACACACACACACACACACACACACACACACACACTAACCCCACCCACCCCAGGTGGCTGCAGAGACTCTTGCTGTGCCAGAAGTAGAAAGTAAGTAAGGTATGTGGTTCCTGGCCTAAAAATATCAGTTACACCTTCCATCTATGGTTCCAGAAACAATGAGGAAGTGGGGGAGGAAAGGGAGTAAGAAGGGAAAGAGAAGAAGATATATTCTTTTTTTTTTTAGGGTGGGTTCTGTGGATATCTATTTAGTCCATTTGAATCATAGCCTATGACAGGACACCTCACACAGCCTTGAGGCAGGGGAGGGGCTTGGACTTGCCTCTTCTAAATGTACTTCCCCATGAGAGGCCATACCTTCTTGTAGAAGGGAATGGCTGATGGGTTCGGAGAGGGAGGCTGGAGAGGCAGGAATAGGGAAGAGGGGGATCATTGATTGATATGTAGAATGAATAAAAAATTTCTTAGTAAATAAATAAAATAAAATTTTAAAGAAGGAAAAAAAAGAAGGGAAAGGAGGAAGGGCTTAGACATGCCTTTCTCTAGACTCCACACAGCTGTTGTAATCAGTAACCAACAGTAACTGTACTGACCTGCATGGACCTCACACTAGACCACAATCAGACTAGGAAAGGGAAAGGCTCACAGGGCACACCCTTACCTTTCAAATATTGGCTATATATGGAATTTAGGAGAAGAATCACTGTCTTTAGCTGTAGTCCTCTGCTGAGCCAACCAGACACCAAAATATAGCTCCAAACCCACAGTCTCACAGATTTCCCTGGTTAATCTCTGGGGATCCCAAGGAAAATTAATAGACATGAACACTCTAGAGAGATTGGTTGGAATTGTGGGCCAGGAGAGCAGAGATGTGTGCAAGCTCCGACATAGAGTATGTATGTATATGTACACATATGTGTGTCAGTATGAAATAGTTATTAATAGAAAAAATTCTTAGTTTTTGAATCAAGGTTTCTCTGTGTAACACTGACTTTCCTGGAACTTGCTTTGTAGATCAGGCTGGACTAAAATCTGAGAGATCTGCCTACCTCTATCTTGGGTGTATTGATATTAATGGTGTGCACCATCCTACCCTTTCAGAAGTTTATTTTAAATGACCATATCAGTCTGTACATTCTTTTTCACTGTATAATTATTTCATTTTTGGTTTTGGTTTTAGTTTTGGTTTTTTGAGACTGGATTAGTCTGAGTAACAGCACTGGC
The DNA here is from genome assembly GCF_949786415.1 of Peromyscus eremicus. Taxonomy (NCBI): domain Eukaryota; kingdom Metazoa; phylum Chordata; class Mammalia; order Rodentia; family Cricetidae; genus Peromyscus; species Peromyscus eremicus. Next base: position 187,776,282 of record NC_081416.1, on the reverse strand, counting down.
TGTTCTGGAATTCCCTTTATAGAAAAGGATGAAGTGGAACTCACTGAGAATGACCTACCTCTGGTCCACATGCTTGGATTAAAGGAGTGTGCCACCACACCCTGCACATTATCTGGTTTAATATCAGGTAAAACTAAGAGTCAGGGGGAATCTCCTTTTTTTGTGTCAAGAAGATTTTATTTGTTTGTTTTGGTTGTGTTATTTTCTTTTGCTTTGAAGAAGGGTTTTACATTGTAGTCCTGACTATCTTCGAATTCTGAATACCTGGCTATCTTTGAACTCACAGAGATTTGCCTGCCTATGCCTCCCTTGTGCTGGGATTACAGTGTAACAAAAGTCTTTAATGTCAGGTAACAAGAAATCCACTTGATGAATAATTCCTATCATGTAGGCTGTGCAGGTACTTAGTATAATTGTCAAGACATGATAACAGGAGAGGCGGTAGTAGCAAACTGCTTTAATGCCATCACTCAGGAGGCAGAGACAGACAGATCTCTGTGATTTCAAGACTAGGCTGGTCTACAGAGTGAGTTCAAGTGAGCAAAGAGTACAGAGCAAATAACAAAAAAAATAATAATAAAAAGTTAGCCGGGCAATGGTGGTGCTTGCCTTTAATCCCAGGACTCAGGAGGCAGAGCCAGGTGGATCTCTGTGAATTCGAGGCCTGCATGGTCGAATGAGATGCAGGACAGGCACCAAAACTACACAGAGTAATCCTGTCTCAAAAAAACAACAAAAAAGTTATATATAGTTAAGGAAGGTCATGCAAGTTAATCCAGCACTCAGGAGGCTTGCGCTGGGGACTCTGAGTTCAAGGCCAGTGATATCTACATAGTGATTCTAGGAAAGTGGAAATGTTGTCTCAAAATGATGTAAATTGCTCCATGAGGAATAGCTTTCGTGGTTCCAGAAGTACCATGCAAGCTTCCAAAGTAGTGAGCCAAACAAAAGTCCTGTGATGTCTATGAACCACATCAATTGTCATGCTGGAACAATAGCCCTCAGAATGTGGTAGTGACAAGCATACCTTGGTGGTAACCTGAATTGCGATCCTATTTAGATTTATTTTTAGGGCTGGAGAGATGGCTCAGAGGTTAAGAGCACTGCTTGCTCTTCCAAAAGTCCTGAGTTCAATTCCCAGCAACCACATGGTGGCTCACAACCATCTGTAATGAGATCTGGCTCCCTCTTCTGGCCTGCAGGGATATGTGCAGACAGAACACTGTATACATAATAAATAAATAAATCTTAAAAAAAATAGATTTATTTTTAGCCCATATTCAGATATTGAAGGAGAAAAATGAAAATCAGAAGCAGAGCAGCCAATCACCAGAGAATTCTTACCTCTATGAAATCTCAGACCAAATGCTGGAGGGAATCTGTCTCTATATATTCTAAGACAGAATGGGCCAAGATCCTGTCTCCACCTGCCTTATATTCCTGTCTTTACCTCCCTAGTGCTGGGATTAAAGGTGTGAACCACCACTACCCAGCTCTGTTTCTCTTTTAGACTGATTCAATCTCGGGTAGCCCAAGGTGGCCTTGAAATCCAGATCTTCCTGCTTCTCTTCCTCCAAACCAAGATTAAAAGTGTATGCCACAACTGCCAGGCCTCTGTGGTTAACTACTGGCTAGCTCTACACTCTGATCTGCAGGCAAGATTTATTTGTCTGAACACAAACAAAGTATCATACAACAACAACCCAGACCTCTCTCATTGAACTTGAGACGGCTTCACAAAAGAGAAGAATGACAGGTAAAGAAAATCTGGCTACACTACTGGTGCAGGTGAAGACATGAATCACAGAGGACAACAAACAATTACCATTTTAGTAAACCATCATAATCCCTAACAAATAACTAAACATTTTCCTTTGTACCCACAGGCAATCTTAGCTTTCACCCCTCATCAGGGAAACCTCTTTTTTGAACAGATATCACTACAAAAATCCACAATGAATACAAATGCAGAGTTGTGGAGACTGGGCCAATGGATGCATCTGTAAAACACTCCTGAAGAGGAGGTATAATGATTAAAAGAGGCTGAGGACCTGGGAGTTTGTTGTGAGATTGTGTCTACTAGTGTATTAGCCAGGGTTCTCTAGTGAAACTGAATTTACGGAATGAATATATATTTCTTCTTTTTTTTGGGTATTTTTGGTTTGAGACAGGGTTTTTCTGTGTAGTTTTGGTGCCTGTTCTGGATCTTCCTCTGTAGAACAGGCTGGCTTCAAACTCACAAAGATCCACCTGTCTCTGCCTCCTGAGTGCTGGGATTAAAGGCAGTAAACAGGAGATCACTCATTTCAGTCAAGTAGGCTGTGCAGTTACCTTGGGTAGTTTTCCAGACATGATAACAGGACTGGTGCTGATGCAGACATGAATCTTGGTGGAAAAGAAACAACCACGACTTTACTAAACCATCATAATCCCTAACAAATAACTAAACATTTTCTTGGTACCCACAGGTAAGTTAGTCTTCACCCCTCATCAAGTAACATTCTCTTTTCAACAGAGAACACTACAAAAATCCACAAGTAATTAAAATGCAGAGTCTGGAGCCAGGCCCACTAGATACATCTTTAAAACACTCCTGCACCTAAAGTTCAAGCTTCATTCATAAAGTGGGGGATATAAACACTGTAAGACTTAGAGGACCAGGGAGTTAGTTGTGAGATTGTTTCTCCTGGTGTATGAGACAAAGTTCTCTAGTGTAACAGAATTTATAAAAGAAATGTGTGTGTGTGTGTGTGTGTGTGTGTGTGTGTTTGTGTGTGTGTTTTTGTGTTTGTGTGTGTGTGTGTGTGTGTGTGTGTGTGTGTGTCTGTGTGTTTGTGTGTGTTAGGGATTTACTGTAATGACTTACAAGCTGCTTTCCAGTTAATACAACTATGGCTGGATGTAACAGAAAGTCCAAAAATCCAATAATTTCTTAGTCCCAAAGGATCGCTGTCTCAGCTGGTGTTCAGTATATGTTGGAAGCCCAAAGAAGAAGATTACAGTGGGAGTGAAGAAATGGATATGCTAGCTGAAAAATTAGCCAACAAACAGGCAGAGAGAAAATGACTCCTATTCCCACATCTTTGTATGCTTTCAGCTTAAAGTGTGGCCAGATTAAAGGTATATCTTCTAGTCTCTCTATCCTGATCAAAAGAGTGTGTCCTTGAGCCTGACGAGGTGACCTAAACACATTTGTCTACCTATCTCAAAGTTCCAGAGTAGAAGTGGATTCAGTCACTTAAAAATAAGCAAAAATAATGTCTCTCAGGTATGCCCTCCATTTCTGGATTCTAGTTCATTCCAGATGTAGTCAAGTGGACAATCAAGAATAACCATCACACCCAGCAATGCCAGAAGCTTTGTCTACCATGATAAATGATGACCCCATGGGAAAAGGAAGAAGCAGAGTGCTAGAGAGGTCCTTAGAAATCCACAAGATACCTCAACTATAGACTACTGGCAATGTCAAGAGAGTACCTGAGCTGACCTATTCTGAGATTGGGTGGCCGAACACACTAACTGTCATGATAGGACTCTCATCCAGTGACTGATGGAAGCAGATGCAGAGATCCATGGCCAAGCCCCAGGTGGAGCCAGGAGTCCAACTGGTGAAAGAAAGGAGGGATTATATGAGCAGGAGATTTTGATACCATGATTGGAAAAAGCACAGCCACAAATAGCCAAATTAGTGGAAACACATGAACTGTGAACCAATAGCTGACAAGCCCCCATGGAAATGGACTAGGCCCTCTGGATAAGTGAGACAGTTGATTAGCTTGAACTGTTTAGGAGGCCCCCAGACAGTGGAACCCGGACCTGTCCTTGGTGCATGAGCTGGCTTTTTGGAACCTAGGGTCTAGGCTGAGACACTTTGCTGAGCCTTGGTGTAGGGAGGAGGGGACTGGACCTGCCTCAACTGAATCTACCAGGCTGGGCTAACTCCCCAGGGGAGACCTTGCCTTGAAGGAGATGGGAATAGGGGGTGAATTGTGGGGAAGCCTGGGATTGGGAGGAGGAAGGACTGGAGAATCTGTGGCTGTTATGTAAAATTAAATTAATTATAAAATAAAAATATTTTAAAAAATATCACCAACAAGGCATCCCAAATGTGAGTTTTAAATGTGAAGAACAATGGACATACTATAGTGGATGGGTAAAAGCACACAATGCCTCAACCCTACATAGAGAATTACAGGCAAGTGGGGGGTTCTGGGAGCAGGAGAAATAGTCTCCCCTTGGAAGAGCACACTAACTGGTTACTCAATATAAAATGGTCAACAATGAGAACACGTGTACAAGTAACATAATATAGACTGAGCAGTTTAGTTATCATTATATGTATATACAAATAGACATATATGCATATAATAAAAATTAATAAGTGATGCTGTGAATTTAAGTGCAAGCATAGAGGTGTATGGGAGAAGTTGTAGAGAGGAAAGTGAGAGGAGAAAAGTTCTAACTATGTAATAAATTCAAAATTATAATTCTAAAAACTAAAATAAAACAAATAACAAACAATTACAAACCCAGACTAAAACCAAAACAAACAAATGAGATACATATCTATTTGGGAAAGCAGACTAGGATTTCTTTAAGCCTCCATGATGTCCTAGCTACAATGACAGTCATGAGGAATAGAAATTAAAACTAATGTTGACATAATGTGGGGAGAGGAGATCAAACACTGCTATGGGAGTGAAAATTAGAGAAAGAACTTTTGAAATCAGTCTCATATTCTAAAAACAATTAATAAATGAAGGGAATAAATCTACTCTGCTACCCAGTTATAGCACTGATGTTGACACTATTCCTGTGGAAACAATTACAAACATCTACTAATGGCAGATAAAGAATTAATGAAAACTAAAGATGGGAACCAACAATGTTTATCTTGGTGAACCAATGATGTTCTGTTTGTTTTCACTTTTTGGAATGCTTTTTCCTGCATGTATGTCAGTGTACCGTGTGTGATCCTAGTGCTAGCAGAGGCGAGAAGAGGGCTTTTGACATCTAGGAATTGAGGTTACAGATTGAGTGCCCATGTGAGGGTGCTAGAAATACAAAGTGAGTCTTCTAAAAAAGCACACAGTACTCTAAAGCACTGAGTCATCTCTAATGCTAAGTGGACCAAAGAGTTTTATTGGAGTGACCTTCAAGACTGGGGATGAGAGGTTACTTATAGAATCACAAAGGACTCAGAGACAACTGCATCACCCTGTCATGGAGAAGCCTAATGAACGGAGAAACCTGGGAAATCACTGCACAGCTTGCAGGCAGTTTAAGGTAGGTTGGAAGTGTCTCTCAAGCCACTCGCTGCCTCTTCCAGGCAGCTTGTCTTCTCTTGTCTGGTCCAGGCAACTTGCATAGTGTCTGCTCCATGTCTTGTCTGAGCATCTTCTGTGCATGTGAACTTGTTTGACAGTTTCAATAGTCCTTGCTGATTATATATGCTTGATGCAGGAGGGCACTGATGAAACTTGCCAGTTTCTGTGACTTAATGGAGCTATTAAGTTGTCTATGAGTTTCTGCAGATTCTCTGCATAATGGGGTATTTCACCTTTCCTCACAAAAATGGCAGTCAACTCTTGTGTCAGAACACCCTTGGGATCAAATATCAGATACCCTGCATATCAGATACTTACATTATGATTATATCAGTAGCAAAATTACAGTTAAATAGTATAACAAGAATAATTTTACAGTTGAGTACTACAACTAGGAACATTTTTAAAGTGACACAACAATAGGAAGATTGAGAACTACTGCCTTGGGGTATTCCATTCCTTTATGTAACTTTTAATAGCCTGTATTTAAGGATCATCATATAAAATAAAAGTGTTTAATCTCAGAGAATATAGATACAGAGTAAACACTCCTAGGCTGAACTCCATTGTCTTGCCATCTTTCCAATGAGAATTTTCCCAACATATTCAACACTGCTTTATTGATAGTATTTAGGATACAGAATCAACCTAGATGCTCATCAACTGACAAATGGGTAAATCCGAATGAGCTTCCTACTTCAAACTTCTTGCTTTTTGTGTTCAAGTAAGACTACATGTAGAAGCCAGTAAGGCAGAAATATACCTTTAGTGGGGAGATGCAGGAAAAGAGGATGAATAGTATAATGTAGATGATAGGAAATTAGAGACTGGCAGAATATTCAAATATGTGGTGCATGGATGAAGAAGAGAGGGGACTGCTGTAAGGTCAACCCAAATGAGATGTTCATGGGAAGCTACATGGGAACCTATCATTTTGTAACGCAAGTAAAAAATACAATAACAGAAGAGAGTAGAACACAAATATTCTTAAATATGGGTTATTGAATACTACATGCTAGGTTTTCAACTGGGGATTGGCAGGAAGAAATGAGGAGTTGTGGGAGGGTTAACCAACAGGATGACTGTATAAAGAAGTTTCATAAAATCCCACTGTTTTACTAGTTAATAGGAAGTATAATTTTAACACTTTAAACAGAGTTATACCACATGGGTCAATGATGCTACTCCCAGACACAGGAATATTAAATGGAACTCTCTGTGCCAAGTACTGGTTACCTGCCTAGAAGGCCTCAGAGCCACCTTAAACAAAACAGGACATTGCCAATGCTCTTGCTTTAGTTCCCTAAGTGTATGCTGTTCCTAATGACACCAAATACTTGGTGTGTGTTGTTTTTGTTTGTTTGTTTGTGTGAGTGTGTGTGTGTGTGTGTGTGTGTGAGAGAGAGAGAGAGACAGAGAGACAGAGAGACAGAGAGACAGAGAGACAGAGAGAGAGAGAGAGACAGAGAGAGAGAAACAGAGAGAGAGAGAGAGAGAGAGAGAGAGAGAGAGAGAGAGAGAGAGAGAGAGAGAGAGAGAGAGAGAGAGAGAAGAGAAAGCTGCACAATGTAGAATATACCTTGAAACTCTCCTTCATGGTTACATTTTGTAGGTTGCAGTCAGAGAAAAGAGGTTAACTGTCTTCCTTACCTCTGGACCCTGTATCATACAATACTACCCTTCTAGGCAAGTTGTTTGTACTGGTGCAATGGTAGCATGACTATTTATGGGCGTAATCAATGTCTCTTTTGATTAGATTTCAAAGATGATCCATAAAGACAAATTCATGCCATGGTCAAAAACCAAAGCTTGGGAAGTCCAAAGAGAGAAACTATTGATGTTTCTTTAAGGATCTTTTTGTTAACCTGACCTCTAAATATTCGTGTTTAGAATTATCAAATTTTACTACTCTACACTTGGTGAAAGAAGTCTCCTCTTGAAATTAGTATTGGGTAATTCAGAGACTCATAACTATTTAGGAAGTACTAAGAATAAGCAACTGTAAGATTGGGGCATTTACCATTCATCATCTATGAGGAAGGGATCCATGTGTCTCCTTTATATCCACAAATGTCTAATGGCATTTAATGGAAGCTATGTCATTTTATTTTAAATTGTGGAGTAAACCCTTCCCCATTTTTTCAGTACTTCAAAATGAAATTGTGAGTTCCCTCAAGTATTTGGTTTTTATTGTTTTGCTTTTTCATTTGGGGTTTCTCTGTGTAGCCCAGGTTGTCTTGGGATATGGACCTTGGACCAGGCTGAACCCACAGATATCCACCTGCTTCTGCCTCCAGAGTGCTGAGATTATGCACCAGTGAGCCCAGAGCCTTGGGGATTTCTAAGTTGTTTGTGAGCATGCCTCTGATGTTACATGCTGCAAGGGCATGTTGGCAGCTGCTTTGGTAAACAGGTTCCAGAGAGGACACAAGGAGTAGGTGAAGGAGGGTTGAGTCACACCTTGGTGTTTGGGAGAGTCTTTCATATTGTTTGATTAACAGACAGGTGCTTCTTTGTTATATAGAAATCGGTTAACACGGATAGATTCACGTTGTTCCAAAACATTGATCATGTCATTTTTGTTTCTGGATATGTGTTTAATATTGTGTTGCATCTTCTGGTCATCATTGATAAATTGTGAAAAAGCAGAGATAACTTTTACAATCATTTTACTCACCAACCCCATAACCAAACTTCTAAGAATATAGAGGCATATGACTGCCCATTCTCAAGCTGGCAGCTCTTGTAGCTTCAAGGATATTAGACAGAAAAAACATCTCAGGCCAGCCCAAGCAGACTGCCTTGTTCTGAGTAGTGTATTATCAACATTTAATGGTCAGAATACTCAAGAAAAATTCTCAGGCCCAAAGTGCTGCAGTAATTATTCAATTTATTGCATAAAAATTCATATTTTATTTTCATTATAAAATTAATTTATATGTCTATTCCTGGTATTCTTTTAGTTTTGCTCACACAGTGGCCCTGCACAAGACACTTTTCTAAGAAAGGAAGGTCCTGCCACCTCATTGTTTTAATCAATTTTTAACAACAGTCTTTGCCCATCAACATAAATCCCTGTGTAGGGCAGATGTATTCCCCCCAATCTAATTTTTTTTTGCTGGATATGCCACATCATCACCTAACTGTATAGTAGTACTAGAAGGCTTGTACTTTGCTTTGTTTTTTTATATTCCTGAGTAATTACAGGGGCAGATGTTTCAAGAATATCTCAGAGCCTCAACATGAGATCTCTGCCTTCTTTACGTGCATCACAACCCTAAGACAAAAGGAAGATATTCAAGTAGATAATGATATCTCCCCAAAATAGGAGGGGTATAATGCTCAGGACTTTGCTGGGGAATCTTAGAAGCAGTACTTTTGGAGGATAATGACTCATAAGAAATTCATAAATGATTCATAAGAAATTTCCCATCAAAGTAATATCCCAAAGTTGCTCAAATATGAATGCCCCCGCAAGCATGCCACATATGAAGATCAAAGCCTAATATGGCACGGTGGCCATCCTGTGGCTCAGCTCTACTGAATCTGGGTCAAGCAGCTATGCAGACTTTATGACTTTCAACATTTCCATCAGAAAGGGCTGCACCAACATTGACATCTTCTCTCTTTACAGGTTATCACCTTCTTTCCATGTTAAACTTTAGCTCTAGTATGAAGATTTTGAAAGTTAACAAATGATGAGACTTTATTGGAGCATTTTTGTGTTTTCTTTTGGGTTGGGTTTGCTTTGATGTCATCAATGTGAGCACTAGGTAAAGGATTTGTCAAATTGAATGCATTTGGTGACTATCATTTTTAATGGACAACATGAAATATGGATTATATATGGTATAATAGGGGAAACATTTGTGCATTTCTCAGAAGTATGAGTTTTGTGATGTACAGCCATTGTCATATTTCTTATGTTCTATATTTTGTATTATTATTATTATTATTATTATTATTATTATTGTTATTATTATTACTGAGACAGGGTCTTTGTATTTCTGGCAGTCCTGGAACTGAGTATGATGACCAGGATACCTCAGACTCACAGATCTGCTTGGTACTGCATCCTGAGTGCTGGGATGAAAGCTTGGCATTATTTTCAATTTTTTTTTTATTGGCTCATTTTCTTTTTTTTTAAATTTTTTTAAAATTTTTTAATTTTTATTTTGCAATACAATTCAGTTCTACATATCAGCCACGGATTCCCTTGTTCTCCCCCCTCCCACCCCCCTCACATTCCCCCTAGCCCAACCCCATTCCCACCTCCTCCAGGGCAAAGCCTCCCCCATGAACTGAGATCAACCTGGTAGATTCAGTCCAGGTAGGTCCAGTCCCCTCCTCCCAGGCTGAGCCAAGCGATCCTGCATATAGGCCCCAGGTTTCAAACAGCTGACTCATGTATTTTCAAATTTTAAATGGAGGGCAAGATAAATGTTTTTATTACACCAATTCCTTGGCATTGGAGATATGGTTTAGTGGGTAAGAGCACTGTTTGTTCCTCCAGAGGACCAGGATTCAATTTTCAACACACACGATAGCTCACAGCTGTTTTCATCCACAGCTTCAGGGAATCTGATGCCCTCTACAGGCCTGCACAGACATCAGACAAACATGGAGTGCACAGAAAATTTTGTAGGCAAAAGTACCCATACACATAAAGAAAAATTCACACAGTTACTGTTGTAGAATTTTATTTGAATATAAACTCTGATATTTTATAACATTTAAAACTTCAATAAGCCCTTTCATAAGTTTCTTGTGTTTACGTTTCTATTATGTATACTTGTGCCTTTTAAGTAGAGAACACCATAAAAATACCATGTCACATGGTTCGCAATGCTGTTTTTCAGTCCTGTATTAACTGTCTGATGTCTTCTAGTACTGAAACGTGGATATAGGATTTGCATTTGTAAAGTTTCTCTTCAGTATAAATTTCCTGATGTGGTCTAAGTTATGAGCAGCTAGTGAAAGACTTGTCACATTCCTTACACCTGTAAAATCTCTCTCCAGTGTGTACTCTCTGATGTGTTCTAAGATTTGACATGTAGGTAAAGAATTTGTCACCTTCCAGGCATTTTTAAGTTTCACTCCAGTATGAAGTTTCTGATGTTGTCTAAGAAATAAGCATGTAGTAAAAGATTTGTCACATTTCCTACATTTGTAAAAGTTTCTCTCTAGTATGTCGTTTCTGATGTTCTCTAAGACTTGAACAAGTAGATAAACATTTGCCACATTCCTTACATCTGTAAGGCCTTTCTCCGGTATGAACCTTCTGGTGTCTTTTAAGATGTGAGTACTGGATAAAAGATATGTCACATTCCATACATTTGTAAGGTCTCTCTCCAGTGTGGACCCTCTGATGTCTTCTAAGATTTTCAGAACTTGTAAAGTATTTATCACATATCTCACAACTGTAAGGTTTCTCTCCTGTATGTATTCTCTGATGTCTTTTAAAATTTGAATTCTGGATAAAGGACATATCACATTCTCCACATTTGTAAGGTTTCTCTCCAGAGTGAATTTTCTGATGTTGTTTAAGATTTGAGCACTTAGTAAAAGATTTGTCACATTCATTACATTTGTAAGGTTTCTCTCCAGTATGTAGTTTCTGATGCCTTATAAGAGTTGAACATGTAGAGAAAGATATGCCACATTCCTTACATCTGTAAGATATCTCTCTAGTATGAACTCTTTGATGTGTTTTAAGTTGTGAGTTTTGGTTAAAGGACTTGCCACATTCCATACATTTGTAAGGTTTCTCCCCAGTGTGAATTCTCTGATGTATTCTAAGATTTGAGCAACGGGAAAAGGATTTGTCACATTCCTTACATCTGTAAGGTCTCTCTCCAGTATGAACTCTCTGATGTCTTCTAAGACATGAGTCCCAGGTAAAGGATTTGTCACATTCCATACATTTGTAAGATTTCTCTCCAGTATGACTTTTCTGATGTACAGTGAGGCTTGAGGCATTACTGGAGCATTTCCCACACATCCCACACTGGTGTGGTTTCTCACCAATTTGGATTGTTTGTTGCAAAAGACTGTGTGTAGAGCTGAAATAATCGTAATATTCTCTCTGCCTGTGCTCTTTCTTTTCAGTGTAGAGTCTCAGATGTTGAGTAAGGTTGGAACTCAAATTTAAGAATTTTTCACAGTCTTTAGATTTGCAAGGTTCTTCTCCAGCGTGCATGCTTTCATGTCTATGTGGGTTGGAAGACTCAATGAATTTATCCCTGTGATTACTGCACTTGTGGTTATTGGAGTTTTCAGCAGTTTCTCTTGTTTTATAATAAGCACATGTGGAGGGGTTATGAACCATTTTACCAAGCTCATTACACTGACAAGACTCCTTTTCAGTCTTCACATGTTGATGGACAGGATCATATTTGCAATAGTTCCCTGAAAATGAGTACATCTCAGATTAGTAGGGCTGCTGTTAAACTTTTGATAAATGATGGTCGACATCAGTTTTCTCTAATGATAAGTCAACCAGCAACCACTTAGACACTTTTCTTTCACTGTATTTCAATGTATTCTCACAAAAACAGCACAACAGCCTTCAAGGGTCTGTGATTACTAATAAATGACTGGTCTTTATCAAAAATGTCTAATGGCACAAGATGGATTAGGAAACATTGGAATCAGTAATTAGCTTTGTGACAGCTTATGACTGTGGGACTGTGGGACAAGGAAAACCTCAGTTACATCTAATAGTTACAACAGGCAGGATGCATCCTGGGGCCATAAAACTACAGTATGTTAATGATCAGCAATCCTTTCAAGTGGAATTGAATATCACAAAATCATTTTCACCTCTTGCTTCCTCTTTCACTTGAAGACTCCAAGGTTGTCTTGCTAATACTCTAACCCACCATACTTGCGGATACTCTCTGTTCTCCACATTCCTGGGCATTCTCATTTGCTCCTAACAGGTGTCCAGGTCCACCTTTCATCAACCATATGTCCTGTGAGGTAGCCCATGAACCATGCTATATTTTTTAGAAGGAATACGGAAGTCTAACAGTATTGTGCTTAGTACATGAAATGAAAACAAACTAGAGGAATCTAGGAAAGATTTCCAATGGCTCTTTCCTGTCAGAATCTTTATTTGTGGAGTACTTCTCAATTTGCACATCTTGAGCTTTTCTCACAATTAAAACTACATGAGGTACAGTGATGTAATTGCAGCTCAAAAATATGGGTGTAAATATTATATAATACTAAATTTCTGAATGCATTGTGGAATCAAATTAGGCGTGCATGTCACTTGTAACTGGTAAAATAGAAAGAAAAAACCAAATACTGTGAAAAAGTTGTTCTCTACTACCATACTTTCCCTAGTCTTCTGTTCTGTCTAATAAAGCTTAAGAGAGAGTTTACAACCTATAAAGCCAATATATACAAAGAATTACTTAGAAGCAAAATGTTCTCACCAACAGAGACCAGGTTGCTGTAATTCTCCAACATCACATCAATGTACAAAGACCTCTGAGCAGTGTCCAGGCAATCCCACTCCTCTTGGGAGAAGTCCACTGTTACATCCTGGAATGTTAATGGACCCTGAAACAAAACAGTTGTTAGACCACATGCTACCAGACAGAGTATTTACCTGGATATATGTAGATTTGAAAAAATGAGGGATATAGATGATGAAGACAATTTCACAATAAGATGAATTCAATATAGTCACATCATATGATGGATTTTCTAACTCTGTGGAAACAGTATGACACAATAGGCTCACATACAAAATGACACACATTTAAGGTCTGGACATGGATGTCTATCTATTATGGATGCTGTGTTTATGTCCAACAGGATCATAGTGTACATGTCTAAGAATGAAAATTCATGATGAGAAAATGTGCTTTAATTGCTGTACCTGTATATCATAGTAAGAAACAGCGACTTGACATTAAACCGCATATGACCACCTAATTTTTGACAAAGAGGCCAAAACTGCACAATGGAAAAAAGGAAGCATCTTCAACAAATGGTGCAGGCATAACTGGATGTCAACATATAGAAGATTGCAAATAAATCCTTATCTGTCACTGGGTACCAAGATTAAGTCCAAGTGGTTCAAAGATGTCAACATAAATCTACTTAATCTGACCCTTTTAGAAGATAAAATAGGAAGTACTCTTGAACGCATTGGCACTGGAGATCACTTCCTAAATATAACACCAGTAGCACAGACACTGAGAGCAACAATTAATAAATGTGACCTCCTGAAACTGAGATACTTTTTCAGGCAAAGGACACAGTCCATAAGACAAAACAAGAGCCTACAGAATGAGAAAAGATCTTCCCCAACCCCACATCTGACAGAGGGCTGATATCCAGAAACTACACATCAAAATACCAAACAGTACAATTAAGTCAAAGCCTACAGAATGGGAAAATGTCTTCACCAACCCCACATCTAACAGAGAGATGATATCAAGAAACTACACACCAAAATACCTAACAGTTCAATTAAAAAATGGGCTATAGAACTAAACAGAGAATTCCCAACAGAAGTAGCTCAAATGGCTGAAAGACATTTAAGGAATTGCTCAACATCCTTAGTCATCAGGGAAATGCAAATCAAAATGACTCAAGATACCATCTTACACCTGTCAGAATGGCTAAGATCACAAACACTGAAGACAGCTTATATTGGAGAGGATATATTGCAAGGGGAACACTCCCACACTATTGGTGTGAGTGCAAACTTGTACAGCCACTTTGGAAATCTGTATGGCATTTTCTCAGAAAATTGGGAATCAATCTTCCTCAAGACCCAGCTATACGATTCTTGGGCATATAGCCAAGGAATGCTCAATCATACCACTAGGACACTTGCTCAACTATGTTCATAGAGCATTATTTGTAATAGCCAGAACCTGGATACAACCTAGATGCCCCACAACTGAAGAATGGATAAAGAAAATATGGTACAATAAACAATGGAGTGATATTCAGCAGAGAAAAACAATGACATCAAGAGGTTTGTAGGCAAATGGATGGAACTAGAAAAAATCATCCTTAGTGAGGTAACCCAGACTCAGAAAGACAAACATGGTATGTTATCACTCATAAGTAGATACTAGATGTAAAGCAAAGGATAACCAGACTGCATCTCATAGCTCCAGGGAGGCTACCTAGTAAAGTGGATCCTAGGGAAGACACAGGGATCCGCCAGCAGTGGAGGAATGTATGATATACATGAGCAAACTGGGGGTGAGAAAGGGTAATGGAGAGCTAGGGTCGGGGTAAGAGAGCTTAGGGGAGCAGGAGGTCCTAGCTGGATCAGGAACAGAATGGGAGAACAAAGAAAGAGATACTATGATGAAGGAAGACACTATGGGAATAGAAAGAATCAGAGTGCTAGACAGGTCCCCAGGAATCCACAAAAATGACTCCACTATAGTCTACTGGCAATGGTCGAGAGGGTGCCTTAGCTGACCTACTCGGGTGATCGGATGGCTAGACACCCTAACTGTCATGATAGAACCCTCATCCAGTGATTGATGGAAGCAGATGCAGAAATCCATGGCTAAGCCCCAGGCAGAGATCCATGAGCCCAATCAATGAGAGAGAGGTGGAATTATAGGAGCAAGAGACATTGAGACCATGACTGGAAAAAGTACAGAGACAACTATCCAAACTAGTGGAAACACATGAACTGTGATCCAATAGCTGAGGAACACCCATGGAACGGGACTAGGTCTTCTGGATAAGTGAGATAGTTGTTTAGCTTAAGCTGTTTAGGGGCTGCCAGGCAGTGAGGCCAGGACCAGTCCTCAGTTCATGAGCCGGCTGTTTGAAACCTAGAGCCTACACTGAGATACTTTGCTCAGCCTTGGTGCAGGGAGGAGGGGATTGGACCTGCCTCAACTGAATGTATCAGGTTCTCTGATACCCAGGGGAGGCCTTGCCTTGGAGGAAGTGGAAATGGAGGGTGGTTTGGGTAGGGAAGGCTGGGGGGTGAAAGGAAGGAGATCAGGGGAATCTGTGGTTGACAGGGAAATCAAATAGAAAATCTCTTAATATAAAGTAAAATAACATAAATTTTAGGAAATAAACAAAGAAAAAAAGAAACTGCCACTCAATCAATTGTATGCATTCTCTGGCCTTACATGGTTATATTCTAACATGCTCAGTTTGTACGTTTAAATTCTAAGTCCAATGTCATTCTATTAACGAGCAAAGTGGTACATATGGAAGGGAGAATTTATGGTTGATTAGATAAGCAAAGAATTTTCTTTATTTCCACAATAACAAGTGTAATAACATTGCATACCTTCAATTTTAACATTGACATGCAAAAACAGGTAATAAATGGGATTATTTTATAAGCATTTTGATCCACTACCATGCAGGTAGAAAAATCTGCATCAACCACAATTGACATAATCTAAAATTTCCCTAATACATTATGAATATTCGAATTTAGGCAAATTAACAATTTCAGAATTTCTGAAACATTTCATTTCTGAATAGCTACAAAAATTGAGGAAACTTTTGTTACAGTATAGTTGTTTACACTGGGAGAGAAATACCTTCACTTTTCAGTGCTTTTCAAATGTAATAATGCTCAGAAAATCAGTTCAGGAGAAAATATGAGAATTTTTGTGCCTGAAATTTGTAGTTTTTAATGTGTTCCTTTTTAGTAGTTATCCTGTACTGTCTAACAGATTTTAGGTTAGCAGAGTTTATGATTCTTCCTTTATATTTGTCAAACTGCATAGTGGTGACATATTCTGTCTGAGTCATGAGTCAAGAATAAATGCAATTCTGGCAGGCAGAGCTCATTCCCCAAATCTCTGCTTTAAAACTTTGCATGTTCAGGGTTGGGGAGTAGAGTCTTGACTCTCACAGGAACTGATTGGGGGAAAGCAATCCTGAGGAATCTTCTTTCTGCATCAAATGTGATGGATTGTGCACATCAATCAGTCAGTGTCCTCAAGACATTATTTCTGATGCGTTCTATGTAATGCTACCTAATGAGTCCCAGACAGTAATGGCTGCACAGTGGGATCCTGTTTAGGCAATAAAAAAAAAGAAATAAAAATGCTGATCTCAAGCCAGGTGTGGTGGTACATGCCTTTAATCCCAGCACTTGGAGAAGAAAATATGTGGAACTCTGTGAGTTTGAGGCCAGTTTGGCCTACAGTGCCACATCTAGAAGAGACAGGGCTATACAGAGACACCTTATTTCAAAAAACAAAACATAACAAAAAACCCAAAACACTGATCTCTCTAGTTTGGGATATTACAACTGATCATTTTAACCAAGTGTGTGATGTGTGTAGCAATTCTCCTGAGACAAACAGATAGCAGATGTCAACCAACATGTACAGACATCATCATTACCATGATATTGAACACCGAAGAGAAATAAAGTAGACCACTGTGGTAGTTTGAATGTAAATAGGCACCATTGGGAGTGGCACTATTAGGAAGTGTGGCTTTGTTGGAGTAGGTATGGCCTTGTTGGAGGAAGTGTGTCATTGTGGGGGTGAGATTGGAGATCTCCTTTGTTTAAGCTTCACTCAATGTGACACTCAGTTGACCTCCTGTTGCCTGGAGATGTAGGACTCTCAGCTACTACTACCTCTAGTCTGCCTCTATGCTGCCATGATGATAATGGACTGAACCCTGAAACTGTAAGCTGCCTCCTCAATTAAATGCTTTCCTTTACAAGAGGTGCCATGGTCTTAGTGTGTCTTCACAGCAATTGCAGTCTTAACAAAGTAAACTACAATCTGAATCTACACTCAAGAACATGATTTTCATGGTAGGATCAAGCCACTTGTGCAAGGCACGTTCTGCACTGTCTGGTTTCCTTAGATTTTTAGTATTAGGAACCAAGTATTACATAGCATTAAAAACCAAGCTTTGTCTCTTAAGTGCACATAGTGCTAAGATGTTGTGGAAACTATCATGTGCTTCAATATGAGCTCTTTATAACCATGATTCAAGGAAGTGGGACAGTTCCCACAAATAAAGCCTACATCATAGGCGTCTTCACTCACTAATATATAAAGATATAGCCCTTATTCTACAACAATTATACATTACATCAATGTATTTTTTGTTCATGTGTTGAAATGGAATTTTTTTCAAAATTACGAGTCATAATTTCATGTGAGATACTTATTCTTGGGGGAAAATAATGTGGGAAGGGCAGAATGGATAAAAATGCTCTAAGTGTTGGATTTATAAAATTACATTGTATACCTGCAGTCATAAATACAGCATGGTACAGTCATTTAAAAAAGACAATGATAGAGGACCCATAAAGAAAGAAAAATGAAAAAAGCTAAGGCACTTAATATTTGACAAAGGAGGCAAAATGATACAGCTCAAAAATGTAGGCTTTTTAACAAACGGTGTTGGTAAAACTGAAAACAACAGAAGAATGTAATTAGATTCTTATCTTTCATTTGTACAAAAGACCATTCAAAGTGGATAAAAAAATCTTATTTCAAATCAGAAACACATAGACAACTAGAAAATGTAGAGAAGATCCATCAGGATATTGGGATAGGCAAGGCCTATTGATTAGGAAGAACACCAACAACAGTGGAAGTGAAACATGGGACTACATGAATAGAAAAAGTTTCTCTTTGGAAACCATCAGCACAGCACACAGACACCCAAGTGATGGAAGAGAATCTGTACCAGTGACATTGTTGATAGGGGCTCATACCTAGAATTTACCAAGATTTACAGAGATTAAATACCAAGGAAATTATACTGCCATTTATAGATGCACACAATTAAAAGTGCTTTGAAATATCACCTCATCCCAGGCTGAGAATGGCTGTCATCAACTAACCAGAAAACAAATGTTAGGCAAGGTGAGAAGAGAAAGGAAGCCTTATTCACTGTGGTTGGGGGTGTGTGAAGATTATACACTCAGTGTGGTAATGAGTTTCAAGATTATTAAAAAAAAATTGAAGATAGAACTAATGTATGACCCAACAATGTCTCTCCTGGGAACATAATTTGAAAACTCCACACCTCACTACAGAGATCTTTACACTCCACATTCACTGCTACTGACTTCAGCATGGCAAAGTATTAGAATTAACCTAATTATATGAAGACTGTACACATACATAATGGAACACCATTCAGCTGAAGAGAAAAATGCATTAAAATGGTTAGACATAGAATGTGTAATATTAAGTTTGGTCACACAGTGCCAGAAAGAAGAAATCACATTTTCCTCATATGCAGAAAAAGGCCAATAATATGTGTCTATGAGAAACAAAATACATGGGGGCTTAGCAGATCATGGAGAAAAGAAAGGTTAAATAACAGGGTTGCGGTAGGACTGAATGTAGGTAATGAACAACAGTTGTGAAAATGTATATAAAAATAATTTTCTAGCTGTTATTCTTCCAAAGTATTTTTCTTTTTTTCTGTCTGATGAATTGATAAAAATGTATTCAATAACAAAAATATAAAGCCCCCTTTGAAGACTCCAGAGCTTAAGTTCTCAATGACTACTCTAACTAAACAAAATTGCAATATTTGTACAGTAATTGAGTCTAGTTAATTTCATAGTGTGTGTGTGTGTGTGTGTGTGTGTGTGCTGTTTATTTGCAACAATTGTCATAATAAAATTTAAAATATTGTCAGTAGCAGAAAATTAAAGGTTTGCAATATCTGAACATATAACATTTCTAGAAAAGTAGGCATGACCACTGACCTGGAAAACGCTTACTGGAGAATCAGCCATTTCTTTCTATTTCTTTTCTCTGAGTTTTTCTTTCAGGAACAAGCAATAGATGACTTGCTGACCTTTCATATAAAGGGTCAAAAAGAAAAGGAAAAAAATTAATACTGAAAGCTGTAGCATAAATTCTAATTGGTCTTATTAATAAAAACGCAAAGTCTGATATCAGGGGGAAAGCTGAAAGATCAGAGAAGCAACACAGCCAGCTGCTACTTCTTAAATCTGTGAGATTCTCCAACTGAAGCAGTGATGAGGTCCTGTCTCCTTCCACCTTACATTCCTTTTTCTGCCCAGCCTTACAACTTCTTATCCCAAACTCCTTAGCACAGGGTTTAAAGGTGTGTGTGCCTCCCCAACACTGGGAACAAAGACACGAGATGCCAAGTGCTGGGATTAAAGGAGTGTGCCACCACTGCTGGGCTCGGTTTCTCTTTTAAACTGGATCAGGCTTGTGTAGCCCAGGGTGACCTTGAAATTGCAGCGATCTGCTTGTTTCTGTCTCTGTCTCTCCAGTACTGGGATTAAAGGTGTGTGCCACCACTGCCTGGACTCTATGACTAACTAGTGGCTGGCTTCATTTGTCATCTGATCTTCAGGCAAGCTTTATTTGTAAGAGCATACACAAACTACCACCACAGAAAGCTGTTAGAAAACAATGCCAAACCACAGGAAAACACCTAAGCAACACACTATGACCCGGTGTCTAGACAATTATGGCAAATACAGAAGAGAGTGAAATGATATTACACGCTTATAGAGAAAAATCACTGTCAACTCTATTTTTGCATCAAGAAAAAATTTATCTTAAAATTGATAGAGACGTAGGTGCATTGGAAGACAACCTTGTGATAGCATAATTGATTCCACTACAGCAGCTTTGCTGACAATAACTAGAGGCAAAATTTATACAGGGCTATCAGAAGAATTATCCATGTAAATACAGGAAATAATAATTCTATGTGGTGACTACATAAATACAGGAGAACTTGGAAGTAATCATCCATGGGCAAGACAGCAAATCACCAATTCTCACACAGAAGGAAGAAAAATATGTTGTAAGATTCTTAAAATGGTCTTATAATAAAAATCCTGAAACAAAATATTGGGGTAAAGGCTGAAAGATCAGAGAAGCAGAGCAAGCCCCAGCCATGACCTCTTACCTCACCAACTCCTCAGCCTGAAAGAACTCAGCCAAGAGGCTTCAAGCTGAATGAACTTCCTCAGCTGAAAAGGACAGTTCCTGTCTCCTCAAGCCTTATATACCTTTCTCTGCCCAGCCATCACTTCCTGGGATTAAAGGGTGTGTACTTCCCAGTACTGGGATTAAAGGTGTGTGCCACCACTGCCTGGCTCTGTTTTCTCTCCTACGCTGATTCAATCTCATGTGGTCTAGGGTGGTTTTGAACTCACAGAGATCCAGATGGATCTCTGCCTCCCGACTCCTAGGAATAAGGTGTGTGCCACCACTATGTGACCTCTATGTCTAATCTAGTAGCTTGTTCTGTCCTCTTATCTTCACACAAATTTTATTAGGTTACACAACACATCACCACATAAACGCTACCAATAATCTAACACAGCAACAATATACAAGAAATCTAAGTGAATGGTAATGCCATGATCAAAAATCTAGTGATTCTGGAAGTCGATATGGAGACTACTCAATTAAATCCACAAGTTAAATAAACCTAGCACTGTACTGCTCTCACCACTAAATGGTGGTCTTGTCATTTTTCTAACTCAGGAACAAGTTTGTCTTCTGTGACTCAGGATAAGGTGATTAGACTCACCCCAACACACACACACACACACACACACACACACACACACACACACACACACACACAAACTAACTCCGCTCACCCCAGGTGGGTGCAGAGAATCTTGCTTTGCTAGAAGTAGAAAGTAAGTGGGACATGTGGTTCCTGGCCTAAAAATATCAGTTACACCTTCCATCTATGGTTCCAGAAACAATGAGGAAGCGGGGGAGGAAAGGGAATAAGAAGGGAATGAGGAGGAAGGGCTAAGACATGCCATGCTCTAGACTCCACACAGCTGTTGTAATCAGTAACCAACAGCAGCTGTACTGACCTGCATGGACCGCACACTAGACCACAGACTAGGAAAGGGAAAGGCTCACAGAGTCCACTCTTTACCTTTCAAATGTTGGCTATAGATAGAGTGTAGGAGAAGAATCTCTGCCTTTAGCTGTAGTCCTCTGCTAGCTAACCAGACTACAACACGGAGCTCCAAACCACAGTCTCACAGATGGCCCTGGATAATCTCAGGGGATCCCAAGCAAAATAAATAGAGATGAACATTCTAGAGAAATTGGCTGGAATTGTGGACCAGGATAGCAGACAGGTAGGAAGTGAGAGTGGACAGTGTTTGATGTGTGCATGCTCAGACACACACAGAGAGTGTATATGTACACATATGTATGTCAGTGTGAAACAGTTATTACTAAAAAAAAAATTCCTGGTTTTTGAATCAGGGATTCTCTATGTAACACTGGCAGTTCTGGAATTTGCTTTGTAGATCAGATTGGACTAAATTCCCAGAGATCTGCCTACCTCTGTCTTGGGTGTATTGGGATTAATGGTGTGCACCACCCTATCCTTCTCAGAAATTTATTTTAAATGACCATATCAGTCTATACATTCTTTTTCATTGTATAATTATCTGTTTTTTTTGTTTTGTTTTGGTTTTGGTTTTTTGAGACTGAGTTTGCCTGAGTAACAACCCTGGCTGTTTTGGAATTCCCTTTATAGAAAAGGATGATTTGGAACTCACTAAGATTGACCTACCTCTGCTCTGGCATGCTGGCATTAGAGGAGTGTGCCACCACACTCTGCACATTATTTGGTTTAATATCAGGTAAAACTAAGAGTCAAGTGGAATCTCCTTTTTTGTGTTTCAAGAAGATTTTGTTTGTTTGTTTTTTTGTTTTTTGTTGATATATTTTGTTTTGTTTTGAAAAAGGGTTTTATTTTATAGTGTTAACTCTCATGGAATTATGAACACCAGGCTATCTTTGAACTCATAGAGATATGCCTGCCTCTGCTTCCAGTGTGCTGGTATTAAAGGTGTGTGCCACTGTTAAGAAGTATTGCAAGTAACTTTGATGTTAGTTTTTCTCTGGAGTTCTGATGGAATCCTGTCAATCTTTTCAAGTTTAGGGGCAGCATTTTATACCTGCTTCAATCACATTGCTACTGATGTTCTGTTTACATACTTATTTACATATTATTTCATGTTGTTTAAATTAGATGTGTTTTATTCATCTATTTCAATTAGAGTTTCCAATTTAATGTAACAAAAGTCTTTAATGTCAGGTAACAAGAGATCCAGTTGATCTCTCATTTCTATCATGGAGGCTGTGCAGTTACCTTGTATAATTGTCAAGACATGATAACAGGACAGGTGGTAGTGGCAAACAGCTTTAATCTCAGCACTCAGGAGGCAAAGACAGACAGACTCTGTAATTTCAAGACCAGCCTGGTCTACAGTGTGAGTTCCAGGTCAGCAAAGGCTACAGAGCAAATAACAAAAAATAATAATAACAAAAAATTATGTACAGTTCAGAAGGTCATGCAAGCCTTATAACCCAGCACTCAGGAGGCTTGGGCTAGGGAATTGAGTTCAAGGTCAGTGACATCTACACAGTGACATTAGAAAAGAGGAAAGACACAGAGACATTGTCTCAAAATAATGTA
Organism: Peromyscus eremicus; assembly: GCF_949786415.1. NCBI lineage: Eukaryota > Metazoa > Chordata > Mammalia > Rodentia > Cricetidae > Peromyscus > Peromyscus eremicus. The sequence continues at coordinate 187,753,495 of NC_081416.1, read as the reverse complement.
AATTGCTCCATGAGCAATAGCTTTCATGGTTTCAGAAGGACCATACAAGCTTCCAAAGCAGTGAGCCAAACAACAGTTCTATGATGCCTATGAACCACATCAACTGTCATCCTGGAACAATAGCCCTAAGAATGTCATAGTGGCAAGCATATCTTGGTGGTAACCTGAATTTCGATCCTAATTAGCATTATTTAAAAAAACCCATAGTCAGATATTGAGGGAGAAAACTGAAATATCAGAAAAGGAGAGCAGCCAGCCACCAGAGAATTCTTAACTCTATGAAATCTCAAATGAAATGGTGGAGGGAACCTGTCTCTATATAATCTAAGACTGAATGGGCCAAAATCCTTTCTCCACCTGCTTTATATTCCTGTCTTTACCTCCCTAGTGCTGGGATTAAAGGTGTGAACCACCACCACCCAGCTCTGTTTCTCTTTTAGACTGATTCAATCTCGGGTAGCCCAAGGTTGCCTTGAAATCCAGATCTTCCTGCTTCTCTTCCTCCAAACCAAGATTAAAAGTGTATGCCACAACTGCCAGGCCTCTGTGGTTAACTACTGGCTAGCTCTACACTCTGATCTGCAGGCAACATTTATTTGTCTGAACACAAACAAAGTATCATACAACAACAACCCAGACCTCTCTCATTGAACTTGAGACGGCTTCACAAAAGAGAAGAATGACAGGTAATGAAAATCTGGCTACACTACTGGTGCAGGTGAAGACATGAATCACAGAGGACAACAAACAATTACCATTGTAGTAAACCATCATAATCCCTAACAAATAACTAAACATTTTTTTTTGTAACCACAGACAATCTTAGCTTTCACTCCTCATAAGGGAAACTTCTCCTTTCAACAGATATCACTTCAAAAATCGACAATTGATTAAAATGCATAATTGTGGAGCCCAGGCCCACTGGATGCATGTGTAAAACACTCCTGAAGAGGAGCTACAATGATTAAAAGAGGAGACCTGGAGGTTTGTTGTGAGATTGTGTCTACTAGTGTATTAGTCAGGGTTCTCTAGTGTAACTGAAGTTATGGAATGAATATTTATTTATATTTGTTTATATATAATGAGAATTTATTGTATTGACTTACAAGCTGCTATCCAGCTAATCCACCAAAGGCTAGTTATAACAGAAATCCAAAAATCTAGCAATTGCTTAGTCCACATCGCTGATTGTCTTGGCTCTTTTTCAGGATATGATGGAATCCCAAAGAAGTAGGCTCCAATGCCAGTGAAACAATGGATGTGCTAGCACAAAAAAATGAGCCAACAAATGGGCAGTGAGCAAAATGATGCCTCTTTCCATGTCTACCAGTAGAAGATGTGGCCTTCCATCTCTATCCTATTCAAACGTGTTGGTACTTCAACCTCAAGATGTGGATTAAGGACATTTGTCTTCCTGTCTGAAATTCCAGACTAAAAGTGGATTCATTCATGTCCAAATAAGCAAAGATGTCTCTCAGGTATGCCCTCCATTTCTGGATTCTAGTTCATTTCAGATGTAGTAAACTTGATAACCAAGAATTACCATCACACCTAGCAATATCAGAACCTATGTTTATAAAAATCTCACCAACATGACCTCCCCAATGTGGGCTGGACAAATCCAAGAACAATGGACATGCCAAAGTAGTTAGGGCAATAACCACAGGATGAATCTGGGGACCTACTGGACCTACAGTGAGTGAGACATCAGCCAAAGCTCCATTAATCACCTGGCCTCCATAAGCCCCTACTTTAACTGGAGGTCACCATGTTTCCTGATTCCCCTGGTGTTGCACGAATTGTTAGAAGGTTTTATTAATAAAAACAATCCTGGAGCCTGGTACTGGGGTCAATGCTGGAAGATCAGAGAAGCAGAACAAACCACAGCCTCCTCACCTTGCCGGTTCCTCAGCTGATCCTGTTTCCTCAGACTGGAAGCCTTTGAGTCCTCATCCATAAGGATTTCAGCTGAACTGTTGCTAAAAGCCTAAAAGCTTAACCACCGAATTTTTCATGCCTTATATACCTTTCTGCTTTCTGCCATCACTTCTTGGGATTAAAGGCGTGAGTCCCCATGCCTGGCTATTTCCAGTGTGGCTTTGAACTCACAGAGACCCATGCCTCCACAAGGCTAGGATTAAAGGTGGGGTGTCAACATTTTCTGGCCTCTATTTCTGTCTAGTGGCTGTTCTGTTCTCTGACCCCAGATAAATTTATTAGGGTGCATGATATATTGGGGAACACAATCTCACCACACCCTGGAATAAGCTTTAATTCAGAACCAGCTGATATAAAAATGTAGGATATAGATAGATATGATAGCATGAAAGAGTAGATTATTGAATCTGCTTTTAAAGAGCAATAACTTGTTTAAAATATTTTACATTGTTATAGATTTTAGTTTATTGATACAAATTTAAAGTTAATTTTGTTATACTTTATGTATATTTCTACTCTTGTCTAAGGTATGTTTGTGCAGCTCATTTGAAATTGTAATGGATAATTAAGAAATACAGACTCATAATTAGTCTTCTATGAAAGTCAAACTTTAGTCATGTTAGTTAAGTTTTTTAGGTATACATAGATATAATTAAATTAGGCATGTAAACTTCAAACACTTCAAAGACCTACAGAATATGGCTTTTAAAATGCTTTAAAAAATTAACCTTTCTGGGGCTGGAGAGATGGCTCAGAGGTTAAGAGCACTGCTTGCTCTTCCAAAGGTCCTGAGTTCAATTCCCAGCAACCACATGGTGGCTCACAACCATCTGTAGTGAAATCTGGTGCCCTCTTCTGGCCTGCAGGGATATGTGCAGACAGAACACTGTATACATAATAAATAAATAAATCTTAAAAAAAAAAAGAGTAAAAAAACAGCATGTTAAAAAATTAACCTTTCTGGACGGTGAGACATATCTTCTCCTGGCAGCACCAATTTACTTCTAAAAGAAAGATGGGCATCAAAGACTCTCTATGTTGAGTTTATCTTCTTCTTGGCAAAAATTGTCATTGGGGTAAGGGACTGCTCTTGCCTGGACTGATGACCGTATGTTGTATAAACTGGACATACAAGACCCATATGAAAATGACTACTGAATTTGCCAAAATTGTGCAAAATGGTTCTTTAGGTTCCTGCTTTGCAGAGAAGACTCCCAAATATTCTACAGGACACATGAAGAAGCAACTACAAACTCTAGGCCTGTTGACTGAAGATGGACACCTCAACATTACAGAGGATCTTAAATCACTGTCCAGGCAGGCAGCTGTCTCTGTCATTTCCTGAATTTTGGATGTTTCTTGCAATGAATTTCCTGTTTACTAAGGTAATACTATGTCCTTCTGTGGTCTTTGATGGAGTTGAAGACTAGATAGTTTTTCTCTGGAGTTCTGATAGAATCCAGTCAATCTGGTCAGGTGGTTGTTTTCAAGGTGGCATTTTATACCAGCTTAAGTCACATTGGTTCTGATGTTCTGTGTACATATTTCTTTCGTGTTGTTGAAATTTGGTATGTTATCTTCATCTGGAAATTCACCTATTTGTTCTTTTTTTTTCCGTAGTTTTTTTGAGACAGGGTTTCTCTGTGTAGTTTTGGTGTCTGTCCTGGATCTTCCTCTGTAAAACAGGCTGGCCTTGAACTCACAAGATCTGCCTGGCTCTGCCTCCTGAATTCTGGGATTAAAGGTATGCACCACCACTAGGCCAGAAATTCATCTATGTCAATAAGTGTTTCAAATTTAGTGTCATAAACATCTTTAATGGAAGTAAACAAGGGATCCAGTTGATAACTCATTTCAATCAAGTAGGCTGTGCAGTTACCTTGGGTAATTTTCCAGACATGGTAACAGGACTGGTGCTGATGCAGACATGAATCTTTTTTTTTTTTTTTTTGAGACAGGGTTTCTCTGTGAAACTTGGAGCCTATCCTTGGTCTCTGTTACCAGGCTGGCCTCGAATTCACAGAGATCCGCCTGCCTCTGTCTCTCTAATATTAAGAGTAAAGGCATGTGCCACTGCCTGGCCAAAGACATGAATCTTGGTGGAAAAGAAACAACTACAACTTTACTGAACTCTCATAATCTCTAAGAAATAACTAAACATTTTCTTTGTACCCGCAGGTAAGTTAGTATTCACATCATCAAAGAACATTCTCTTTTCAACAGAGAACACTACAAAAATCCACAAGTAATAAAAATGCAGAGTTGTGGAGCCAGGAGAACTGGATACTTCTTTAAAACACTCCTGCATCTAAAACTCAAGCTTCATTCATGAAGTGGAGGATATAAAAATTGTAAGACTTAGAAGACCAGGGAGTTTGTTGTGAAATTGTTTCTCCTGGTGTATGAGACAAAGTTCTCTAATGTAACAGAAATTACAGAATCAATGTGTATGTGTGTGTGTTGGGATTTAGTGTAATAACTTACAGGCTGCTTTCCAGTTAATCCAACATTGGCTAGCTGTAAGAGAAAGTTCAAAAACCCAATAATTGCTTAATCCCAAAGGATCGCTGTGTCAGCTGGTGTTGAGTATATGTTGCAAGCCCAAAGAAGTAGGTTCCAATGCGAGAGAAGGAATGGATACACTAGCTAGAAAATTAGCCAACAAACAGGCAGATAGCAAAATGATTCCTATTTCCATATCCTTTTATATGATTTCAGCAGAGGATGTAGCCCAGATTAAAGGTACATATTCTACTCTCTCTACCCTGATCAAATGAGTGTGTCCTTCAGCCTCAAGACGTGGCTTATGACATTTGTCTACCTATCAGAAGGTTCCAACTAGAAGTGGATTCAGTCACTTAAAAATAAACAAAAATAATGTCTCTCAGGTATACCCTCCATTTCTGGATTCTAGTTCATTCTAGACGTAGTCAAGTTAACAACCAAGAACAACCATCTCACCTAGCAATGCCAGAAGCTTTGTCTATAAAATCTCACCAACATAGCATCTCAAATGTGAGCTGGACAAAGACAAGAACAATGGATATGACAAAGTGGATGGGTAAAAGCCCACAATGCCTCAACCCACCAACCTACAGGCAGGTGGGGGGTTCTGGGAGCAGGAGAAATAGTCTCCCCTAGGAAGAGCACACAAACTGGTTATTCAATACCAAATGGTCAATGTTGAAAACACATGTACAAGTAACATAATATAGACTCACCAAATTAGTTATGATTATATATGTATACAAATAGACATGTATGCATACAATAAAAATTAATGAAAAAGATGCCATGAATTTAAGTACAAGCATAGAGGTATATGGGAGAATTTGTAGAGAGGAGAAAAGTTATAATTATGTAAAAAATTCAAAATTATATGTAAAAATTGTAAAAGTAAAATAAAACAAATTAACAAACAATTACAAACCCAGACTAAACCAAAACAAATAAACGAGATGCATATCTATCAGGGAAAGCAGATTAGGATTCCTTTAAGCCTCCATGATGCCCTAGCAACAATGACAGTCATGAGGAATAGAAATGATAACTAATGTTGACATAATGTGGGGAGAGGAGATCAAACACTGCTGTGGGAGTGAGAATTAGAGAAATAACTTTTAAATCAGTGTAGTGTTCTCTAATCAATGAGTAAATGAAAGAAAGAAAACTACTCTGCTACCTAATTACAGCACTGATGTGTCACACTATTCCTGTGGAAACACTAAGAAACATCTACTAATGGCAAATAAGAAACCAAAGAAAACCAAAGATGGGAACCAACAATGTTTATCTTGGAGAACCAATGAGGTTCTGTTTGTTTTCTCTTTGGGGGATGCTTTTTCCTGCATGTATGTCTGTGTACCATGTGTGATCCTAGTGCTAGAAGAGGAGAGAAGAGGACATTGGACATCCAGGAATTAAGGATACAGGTTGAGTGCCCATGTGAGGGTGTTGGAACTACAAAGTGAGTCTTCTGAAAGAGCACACAGTACTCTAAAGCACTTAGTCATTTCTAATGCTATGTAGACCCATGAGTTTTATTGGGGTGACCTTCCAACTGGTGGTGAGAAGTTAGTTATAAAATCACAAAGGACTCAGAGACAGCTGTTAGCGAGAAGCCTAATGAAGCAAGAAACTTGGGGAACCACTGCACAGCTTGCAGGCAGTTTAAGGTAGGTTGGAAGTGTCTTTCAAGCCACTCACTGCCTCTTCCAGGCAGCTTGTCTTCTCTTGTCTGGTCCAGGCAACTTGCATAGTATCTGCTCCATGCCTTGTCTGAGCATCTTCTGTGCCTGACAGATTCATTAGTCATTACTGATTATATATGCTTGAGGAAGGAGGGCACTGATGAATCTTTCCAGTTTCTGTGACTTCCTGGAGCTATTAAGTTGTCTATGAGTTTCTGGAGATTCTCTGCATATTGCGGTATTTCACCTTCCCTGAAAAAATGGCAGTCAACTCTTGTGTCAGGACCCCTTTGGGATCATATATCAGATACCCTGCATATCAGATATTTGCATTATGATTTATATCAGTAGCAAAATTACAGTTAAATAGTATAACAAAATAATTTTACAGTTGAGGGAAACTACTAGTAGAGGAATATTTTCAAATTGTCACAACATAGGAAGATTGAGAACTACTGCCTTGGGCTATCACATTCATTTTTGTAAATTTAGATATCCTGTGTTTAAGGATTATTCTACAAGATTGAAGTGTTTAATCTCAGAGAAAATTGATACACAGTAATTACTCCTAGGCTGAACTTCATGGAATTGCCATCTTTACAATGATAATATTATCATCTGCAGTGGGATGTTCTGTATGTTAACTGTGTTGCTCTGATTAGTTAATAAATAAAACAATGATTGACCAGAAGCCAGGCAGGAAGTATAGGTGGGACAAAGAGAGAAGAGGATTCTGGGAAGTGGAAGGCTGAGTCAGAAAGATGCTGCCACCCGCTATGATTAGAAGCAACATGTTAAGATACCGGTAAGCTACAAGCTATGTAGCAACTTAAAGATTAATAGAAATGGGTTAATTTAAGATATAAGAACTAGATAACAAGAAGCCTGCCATGGATATACAGTTTGTAAGTAATATAAGTCTCTGTGTGTTTACTTGGTTGTGTCTGAGCGGCCGGGGTACTGGCTGTGAGAGATTTATCCTGACCATGGGCCAGGCAGGAAAAATCTAGGTACGTTCATCATGTTTGTTCATGTTTTTCTCTGACTTTCATATTCCTGAGTAATTACAGGGGCAGATGTTTCAAGAATATCTCAGAGTCTCAATATGAGATCTCTGCCTTCTTTATGTGCATCACAATCCCCAAGACATAAGGAAGACCTTCAAGTTGATGATGATATCTCCCTAAAGGAAGAGGGGTGTTATGCTCAAGTCTTTCCTGGGGAATCTTCTGCAGGAAGTCATAAATGATTCCTAAGAAAATTCCCATCAAAGTAATATCCCAAAGTTGCTCAAATATGAATTCCCCCCCACCCCCCAAGCATGCCACACATGAAGATCAAAGCCTAATATGGCACGGTGGCCATCCTGTGGCTCAGCTCTACTGAATCTGGATCAAGCAGCTATGCAGACTTTATGACTTTCAACATTTCAGTCAGAAAGGGCTGCACCAACATTGACAGCTTCTCTCTTTACAGGTTATCACCTTCTTTCTACGTTAAGGTTTAGCTCTAGTATGAAGATTTTGAAAGTGAACAAATCATGAGACTTTATCGGAGCATTTTTATAATTGGGTTGAGTTTGCTGTGATGTCATCAGTTTTAGCACTAGTTAAAGGACTTGTCAAATTGAATGCATTTGGTGACTGTAATTTTTAATGTACAACAAGAAATATGGATTATATATGGTATACTATGGGACACATTTATGTCGTTTCTCAGAAGTATGAGTTTTGTGATGTACAGCCATAGTCATATTTCTTATGTTCTATACTTTGTATTATTATTATTTTTTTCCCTTTTTTTTTGAGACAGGGTTTCTCCATGTAGCTTTGCGCCTTTCCTGGAACTCACTTGGTAGCCCAGGCTGGCCTCGAACTCACAGAGATCCGCCTGGCTCTGCCTCCTGAGTGCTGGGATTAAAGGCATGCGCCACCACCGCCCGGCTTGTATTATTATTTTATTATTATTATTATTGTAATTGTTATTACTGAGACTGGGTCTTTGTATTCTTGGCAGTCCTAGAATTGACTATGTTGACCAGGATGGCCTCAGACTTGCAGAAATATTCTTGCTACTGCTTCCTAAGTGTTGGCATTGAAAGCTTGAATTATTTTCAATTTTTACATATAGGGCAAGAAAAAGGTTTTTATTACAGCAATTCTTTGATGGTTGAGATATGGTTTAGTGGGTAAGAGCACTGTTTGTTCTTCCAGAGGACCAGGATTCAATTTTCAACACACAATAACTCACAACTATTTTTATCTACAGCATCCGGGAATCTGATGCCCTCTACAGGCCTACACAGGCATCAGACAAACATGGAGTGCACAGAAAATTTTGTAGGCAAAAGTAACCATACACACAAAGAACAATGCACACAGTTACTATTGTAGAATTTTATTTGAATATAAACTCTGATATTTTATAACATTTAAAACTTCAATAAGCCCTGTCATAAGTTTCTTATCTTCATGTTTCTATTATGTATACTTGTGCCTTTTAAGTAGAGAACAACAGAGAAATACCATGTCACATGGTTCACAATGGTATTTTTCTGTCCTGTATGAACTGTCTGATGTCTTCTAGTATTGAAACGTGGATGTAGGATATGCTATAGTCTTTGCATTTGTGAAGTTTCTCTCCAGTATGAATTTCCTCATGTGCTCTAAGATATGACCAACTAGTGAAAGATTATAACATTCCTTACACCTGTAAAATCTCTCTCCAGTGTGTACTCTCTGATGTGTTCTAAGATTTGACATGTAGGTAATAATTTGTCACATTCCAGGCATTTTTAAGTTTCACTCCAGTATGAAGTTTCTGATGTTGTCTAAGAAATGAGCATGTAGTAAAAGATTTGTCACATTTCCTACATTTGTAAAAGTTTCTCTCTAGTATGTAGTTTCTGATGTTCTCTAAGACTTGAACAAGTAGATAAACATTTGCCACATTCCTTACATCTGTAAGGCCTTTCTCTGGTATGAACCCTCTGGTGTCTTTTAAGATTTGAGTACTGGATAAAAGACATATCACATTCCATACATTTGTAAGGTCTCTCCCCAGTGTGGACCCTCTGATGTCTTCTAAGATCTTCAGAACTGGTAAAGTATTTATCACAATTCTGACAACCATAAGGTCTCTCACCTGTATGTATTCTCTGATGTCTTTTAAAATTTGAATTCTGGATAAAGGACATGTCACATTCTCCACATTTGTAAGGTTTCTCTCCAGTATGAATTTTCTGGTGCTGTTTAAGATTTGAACTGTTAGTAAAAGATTTGTCACATTCCCTACATTTGTAAGGTTTCTCTCCAGTATGTAGTTTCTGATGCCTTATAAGAATTGAATGTGTAGATAAAGATATGCCACATTCCTTACATATGTAAGATCTCTCTCTAGTATGAACTCTTTGATGTATTTTAAGTTGTGAATTTTGGTTAAAGGACTTGTCACATTCCATACATTTGTAAGGTTTCTCCCCAGTGTGAATTCTCTGATGCCTTCTAAGATTTGAGCAACGGGAAAAGGATTTGTCACATTCCTTACATCTGTAAGGTCTCTCTCCAGTATGAACTCTCTGATGTCTTCTAAGACATGAGTCCCAGGTAAAGGATTTGTCACATTCCATACATTTGTAAGATTTCTCTCCAGTATGACTTTTCTGATGTACAGTGAGGCTTGAGGCATTACTGAAGCATTTCCCACACATCCCACACTGGTGTGGTTTCTCACCAATTTGGATTGTTTGTTGCAAAAGACTGTGTGTAGAGCTGAAATAATCGTAATATTCTCTCTGTCTGTGCTCTTTCTTTTCAGTGTAGAGTCTCAGATGTTGAGTAAGGTTGGAACTCAAATTTAAGAATTTTTCACAGTCTTTAGATTTGCAAGGTTCTTCTCCAGCGCGCATGCTTTCATGTCTATGTGGGTTGGAAGACTCAATGAATTTATCCCTGTGATTACTGCACTTGTGGTTATTGGAGTTTTCAGTAGTTTCACTTGTTTTATAACAAGCACATGTGGAGGGGTCATGAACCATTTTACCAAGCTCATTACACTTACAAGACTCCTTTTCAGTCTTCACATGGTGATGGACAGGATCATATTTGCAATAGTTCCCTGAAAATGAGTACATCTCAGATTAGTAGGGCTGCTATTAAACTTTTGATAAATGATGGTCGACATCAGTTTTCTCTTATCATAAGTTAACCAGCAACCACTTAGACACTTTTCTTTCACTGTATTTCAATGTATTCTCACAAAAACAGCACAACAGCCTTCAAGGGCCTGTGATTACTAATAAATGACTGGTCTTTATCAAAAATGTCTAATGGCACAAGATGGATCAGGAAACCTTGGAATCAGTAATTAGCTTTGTGACAGCTCATGGCTGTGGGACTGTGGGACAAGGAAAACCTCAGTTACATCTAACGGTTACAACAGGCAGGATGCATCCTGGGGCCAAAAAACTACAGTATGTTAATGATCAGCAGTCTTTTCAAGTGGAATTGGATATCACAAAATCATTTTCACCTCTTGCTTTCTCTTTCACTTGAAGCCTTCAAGTTGTCCTGCTAATTCCCTAACCCACCATAATTGTGTATACTCTCTGTTCTCCACATTCCTGGGCAATCTCATTTGCTCTGGACAGGTGTCCAGGTCTACTTTTCATCAACCATGTCTTGTGAGGTAGCCCATGAACCATGCTCTATTTTCTAGAAGGAATACAGAAGTCTAACAGTACTTTGCTTAGTACATGAAATAAAAACAAACTAGAGGAATCTAGGAAATATTCCAACGGCTCTTTCCCATCAGAATCTTTATTTGTGGAGTACTTCTCAATTTGCACATCTTGAGCTTTTCTCACAATTAAATCTATGTGAGGTACAGTGATGTAATTGCAGCTTAAAACATGGGTATAAATATTATATGATACTAAATTTCTGAATGCATTGTAGAACCAAATTAAGGGTTCATGACACTTCTAACATGGAAAATGGAAAGAAAAATATTAAATACCATGGAACAGTTGTTCTCTACTATCAAACTTTCCCTAGTCTTCTGTTCTGTCTAATAAAGCTTAAGAGAGAGTTTACAACCTATAAAGCCAGTATATAAAAAGGATTACTTTGAAGCAAAATGTCCTCACCCACAGAAACCAGGTTGCTGTAATTCTCCAGCATCACATCAATGTACAAAGCCCTCTGAGCAGTGTCCAGGCATTCCCACTCCTCTTGGGAGAAGTCCACTGTCACATCCTGGAATGTCAATGGACCCTGAAACAAAAAAATTTTGTTAGACCACGTGCTACCAGACAGAATGTTTTCCTGGATAAAAGTAGACTTGAGGAAAGGAGGGATGTAGACGATGAAGACAATTACACAATAAGATGGTTTCGATATAGTCACATCATATGATAGATTTTCTAACTCTGTGGAAACAGGATGACACAGTAGGCTCACATACAATGTAAACAAAACAACACACATTTAAGTTCTGGACATGGATGTTTATCTTTTATGGATGCTGAGTTTATGTCCAACATGATCACAGTGTACATGTCTGATAATGAAAATTCATGATGAGGAAATATGTTTTAATTGCTGTACCTGTAGATCATAGTAAGAACATGTCTCTCAACATCAAACAGCATATGTATGAACACCTAATTTTTGACAAAGAGGCCAAAACTGTACAAAGGAAAATAGAAAGCATCTTCAACAAATGGTGCTGGCTTAACTGGATGTCAACATGTAGAAGATTGCAAATAAATTCATATCTGTCACTGTGCACCAAGCTTAAGTCCAAGTGGATCAAAGACCTCAACAGAAATCCAGTTACTCTGACCTTGATAGAGAGAAAGTAGGAAGTACTCTTGAACGCATTGGCACTGTAGATCACTTACTCAATGTAACACCAGTAGCACAGACAATGAGAGTGACAATTAATAAATGGGACTACCTGAAACTGAGAAGCTTTTGCAGGGCAAAGGACACAATCCGTAAGACAAAACAAGATCCTACAGAATTGGAAAAGATCTTCACCAATCCCACATCTGACAGAGGGCTGATATCCAGAACATAGAAAGAACTCAAGAACCTACACATCAAAATACCTAACAGTCCAATTAAAAAATGGGCTATAGAGCTAAACAGAGAATAATTAACAGAAGAAGCTCAAATGGCTGAAAGACATTTAAGGAATTGTTCAAAACCCTTAGTCATCAGGGAAATGTAAATCAAATGGACTCAAGATACCATCTTACATGTGTCAGAATGGCTAAGATCAAAAACACTGAAGACAGATTATGTTGAAGAGCATTTGGAGCAAGGGGAACACTCCTACACTGTTGGTTGGAATGCAAACTCTTACAGCCACTTTGGAAATCAGTATGGCACTTTCTCAGAAAATTAGGAATCAATCTCACTCAAGACCCAGCTATACCACTCTTGGGCATACACCCAAGGAATTTTCAATCATTCCAGTAGGACACATGCTCAACTATGTTTATAGCAGCATTATTTGTAATAGCCAGAACCTGGAAACAACCTAGATGCCCTTCTACTGCAGAATGGATATAGAAAGTGTGGTACAATATAAAATGTATATTCAGCAGAGAAAAACAATAACATCATGAGGTTTGCACGCAATTGAATGGAACTAGAAAAATTCATCCTGAGTGAGGTAACCCAGACTCAGAAAGACAAACATGGTATGTACTCACTCATAAGTAGATACTAGATGTAAAGCAAAGGATAACCAGAGTGCAATTCAAACCTCGAGAGAGGCTAGCTAGTAAAGTGAACCCTAGGAAAGACACAGGGATCTCCCAGCAAAGGAGAAATGGATGAGATGTACATGAGGAAACTGTGGGTGAGGAGGGGTAATGGAGGGCAAATGACGGGGGAAAGACAGTTTAGGGGAGCAGGAAGTCTTAGCTGGATCAGGAATGGATTGGGAGAACAAGCAAAGGGATGACATGATAAATGAAGACCTCATGGGAATAGGAAGAAAGAGAGTGCTAGAAAGGTCCCCAGAAATCCACAAAAATGACTCCACTATAAAATATGGGCAATGGTCGAGAGGGTGCCTGAGTTGACCTACTCTGGTGATCAGATGGCCAAACACTCTTAACTGTCATCATAAAACTCTCATCCAGTGATTGATGAAAGCAGATGCAGAAATCCATGGCCAAGCCCCAGGTGGAGATCCAGGAGCCCAATCAGTGAGAGAGAGGAGGGATCATATGAGCAAGAGACATTGAGACTATGTTTGGAAAAAGTACGGAGACAACTAGCCAAACTAGTGGAAACACATGAACTGTGAACAAATAGCTGAGGAGCCCCCATAGAACTGCACTAGACCTTCTGGATAAGTGAGATGGTTGTTTATCTTAAACTGTTTAGGGGGTCCCCAGGCAGTGAGACCAGTACCTGTTTTTAGTGCATGAGCCGGCTTTTTGGAACCTAGTGCCTATGCTGAGACACTTTGCTCAGCCTTGGTGTAGGAAGGAGGGGATTGGTCCTGCCTCAACTGAACATATCAGGTTCTGCTGACTCCCCAGGGAAGAACTTGCACTGGAGGAAGTGGAAATGGAGGCTGGGTTGGGGAGGGAAGGCTGTGGGGTGAAAGGAGGGAGGACAGGGGAATCTGTGGTTGATATGTAAATCAAATAAAAAAAATCTCTTAATAAAAAATAAAATAAAATAAATTTTAGGAAATAAAAAAAAGAAAAAGAAACTGTCAATCATTCAATTTTATGCATTCCCTAGACTTACATTGTTATATTTTAACATGCTCAGTTTTTATGTTTAAATTCTAGGTCCAATGCCATTCCATCAACGAGCAAAGTGGTACATATGAAAGATAGAATTCATGGTTGATTAGATAAGCAAAGAAGTTTCCTTTTTTCCACAGTAACAATGAGTGTAATAACATTGCATGCTGTCAATTTTAACATTGACATGCAAAAACAGGTAATATATAGGATTATTTTATAAGCATTTTGATCCACTACCAAGCAGGTAGAAAAATCTGCATCAACCATATTTGATATAATCAAAAATTTTCCTAATATATTATGAATATGCCAACTTAGGCAAATCAATAATTTCAGAAATTTTGAAGAACACTTCATTTCTGAATAGTTACAAAAATTGAGGGAACTCTTGTTACAGGATATTTGTTTACACTGTATGAGAAATACCACCACTTTTCAGTGCTTTTCAAATGCAATAATGCTCAGAAGATCAGTTCAGGAGAAAATATGAGAATTGTTGTGCCTGAAATTTGTAGTTTTTAATGTATACCTTTTTAGTAGTTATCCTGTACTGTCTAACAGATTGTAGGTTAGCAGTGTTTATGGTTCTCACTTTATTTCTGTCAAACTGCCTAGTGGTGACATATTCTGTCTGAGTCAGGAGACAAGAATATATGCAAACCTGGCAGTCAGAGCTCATTCTCCAAATTTCTGCTGTAAAACTTAGCAGGTTCAGGGTTGGGGAGTAGAGTCATGACTCTCACAGGCACTGACTAGAGGAAAGCAATCCTGAGGAATGTTCTTTCTGCATCAAATGTGATGGATTGTGTACATCAATCAGTCAGTGTCCTCAAGACATTATTTCTGATGCATTCTATGTAATGCTACCTAATGAGTCCCAGACATAATGGCTGCACAGTGGGATCCTGTTTAGGTAATAAAAAAGAAATAAAAATGCTGATCTCAAGCCAGGTATGGTGTTACATGCCTTTAATCCCAGCACTTGGAGAAGAAGATATGTGGACCTCTGTCAGTTTGAGGCCAGTTTGGCCTACAGTGCCACATCTAGAAGAGATAGGGCTATACAGAGACAACTTGTTTCAAAACACAAAACATAACAGAAAACCAAAACACTAATCTCCCTAGCTTAGAATGTTACAACAGATCATTTTAACCAAGTGTGTGATGTGAGTAGCAATTCTCCTGAGACAAACAGATAGCAGTTGTCAACAAACATGAGGAGTCATCATCATTACCATGATATTCAACACTGAAGAAAAATAAGTAGACCACTGTGGTAGTTTGAATGTAATTAGCCACCACTGGGAGTGGCACTATTAGGAGGTGTGGCTTTGTTGGAGTAGGTATGGCCTTGTTGAAGGAAGTGTGTCACTGTGGGGGTGAGATTGGAGATCTCATTTGTTTAAGTTTCACTCAGTCTGACACTCAGTTAACTTTCTGTTGCCTGGAGATGTAGGATGCTCAGCTACTACTCCATGTTGTCTGCCTCTATGCTGCCATGATGATAATGGAATGAACCCTGAAACTATAAGCTGCCTCCTCAATTAAATGCTTTCTTTTATAAGAGGTGCCATGGTCTTAGTGTCTCTTCACAGCAATTGCATTCTTAACAAGTCAACTACAATCTGAATCTACACTCAAGAACATTATATTCATGGTAGGATCAAGCCACTTATGGAAGCCATGTTCTGCACTGTCTAGTTTCCTTAAATTTTTAGTATTAGGAACCAGGAATTACTTAGCATTAAAAAACCAAGCTTTAAGCTCGGCAGTGGTGGCGCACGCCTTTAATCCCAGCACTCGGGAGGCAGAGCCAGGCGGATCTCTGTGAGTTCGAGGCTAGCCTGGGCTACCAAGTGAGTTCCAGGAAAAGGCGCAAAGCTACACAGAGAAACCCTGTCTCGAAAAACCAAAAAAAAAAAAAACCCCAAGCTTTGTCTCTTAAATGTACATAGTGCTAAGATGTTGTGAAAACTCTCATGTGTTTCAATATGAGCTCTTTACAACCTTGATTCAAGGAAATGGAACAGTTCCCACAAATAAAGCCTGCAGGACACAGGATTCCTCACTCACCAATATATAAAGATATAGTCCTTATTCTACAACAATTATACATCAAATCAATGTATTTTTTGTTCATGTGTTAAAATGGAAATTTTTTCAATGTTACTAGTCATAATTTCATGTGAGATACTTATTCTTGGGGGAAAATAATCTGGGAAAGTAGAACAGACAAAAATCTTGTAATTGTGGATTTATGAAATTATATTGCATACCTGTAGTCATAAATACAGCATGTTACAGTCATTTAAAAAAAGACAATGATAAGAGATTTTGATAGGGGCTCCAGAACAAAAAGAAAAATTAAAAAGCTAAGGCACTTAATATTTGACAAAGGGGGCAAAAAGATACAGGACAAAAATGTTGTCTTTTTAACAAATGGTGTTGGTAAACCTGAACACAGCAGAAGAATGCAATTAGATGTTTATCTTTCATTTGTACAAAAGTCCATTAAAATTGGATAAAAAATCTTATATCAAATCAGAAACACATAGACAACTGGAAAACATAGAGAAGATCCATCAGGATATTGGGATAGGCAAGGCCTATTGATTAGGAAGAACAACAACAACACAGGAAGTGAAACAATGGGACTACATGAATAGAAAAAGTTTCTGTTTGGAAACCATCAGCACAGCACACAGACACCCAAGTGATGGAAGAGAATCTGTGCCAGTGACATTGTTGATAGGGGCTCATACCTAGAATTTACCAAGAATTACAGAAATTAAATACCAAGGAAATTATGCTGCCATTTATAGATGCACAAAAGAGCTGAATAGACATTTTTTAAAGACAAATACACAAATGGCCAATAAATATTTCTAAAGTGTTCAGGATCCCTTAAAAAATGCCATCATGGAATCCCAAATTAAAAGTGTTTTGAAATATCACCTCATCCCAGGCTGAGAATGGCTGTCATCAACTAACCAGAAAACAAATGTTAGGCAAGGTGAGAAGAGAAAGGAAGCCTTATTCACTGTGGTTGGGGTGTGTGAAAATTATACACTCAGTGTGGTAATGAGTTTCAAGATTATTAAAAAAATGAAGATAGAACTAATGTATGACCCAGCAATGTCACTCCTGGAAACATAATTTGAAAACACTACACCTCACTATAGAGATGTTTACACTCCACATTCATGGCTACTGTCTTCAGCATGGCAAAATATTAGAATTAACCAAATTATATGAAGACTGTACACATGCATAATGGAATATCATTCAGCTGAAGAGAAAATTGTAGGAAAATGGTTAGACATCGAATGTGTAATATTAAGTTAGGTCACACAGTGCCAGAAAGAAGAAATCACATTTTTTCTAATATGCAGAAACTGGCCAATAACATGTGTGTATGAGAAACAAAATGCACAGGTACTTAGCAGAACATGGAGAAAAGAGATCAAGAAAAGTTAAATAACAAGGTTGAGGTAGGACTGAATGCAGATAATGAATAGCAGTTGTGAAAAAGTATATAAACTAAGTAATTTTCTATCTGTTATTCTTCCAAAGTAATTTTTGTTTCTCAGATGGATAAGTTGATAAAAATATATTCAATAACAAACATATAAAGCCCTGTTTGAAAGACTCCAGAGCTTATGTTCCCAACAAATACTCTAGCTCAATAAAATTGCAATATTTGTACAGTACTTGTACAATAATTGCGTCCAGTTAATTACAGTGTGTGTGTGTGTGTGTGTGTGTGTGTGCATTGTTTATTTGCAACAATTGTCATAATAAAATTTAAAATATTGTCAGTAGCAGAAAATTAAAGGTTTGCAATATCTGAACATATAACATTTCTTGAAAAGTAGGCATGACCACTGACCGGGAAAACCCTTACTGGAGAATCAGCCATTTCTTTCTGTTTCTTTTCTCTGATGTTCTCTTTCAGGAACAAGGAATAGATGACTTGCTGACCTTTCATATAAGGGGTCAAAAAGAAAAAGAAAAAATTAATACTGAAAGCTGTAGCACAAATTATAGTTGGTCTTATTAATAAAAACCCGAAGTCTGATATCAGGGGGAAAGCTGAAAGATCAGAGAAGCAACACAGCCAGCTGCGTGTTCTTAAACCTGTGAGATTCTCCAACTGAAAGAGTGCTGAGCTCCTGTCTCCTTCCACCTTATATTCCTTTCTCTGCCCAGCCTTATGACTTCTTATCCCAAACTCCTTAGCACAGGGTTTAAAGGTGTGTGTGCCTCCCCAGCACTGGGAACAAAGACATGAAATCCCAAGAGCTGAGATTAAAGGAGTGTGCCACCACTGCCTGGCTCTGTTTCTCTTTTAAACTGGATCAGTCTTTTGTAGCCTAGGGTGACACTGACTTTTCAGAGATCTGTCTGCCTCTGCCTCCCGAGTACTGGGATTAAAGGTGTGTGCCACCACTGCCTAGACTCTATGACTAACTAGTGGCTGGCTTTGTTTGCCCTCTGATCTTCAAGCAAGCTTTATTTATAAGAGCATACACAAACTACTACCACAGAAAGCTGTTAGAAAACAATGTCAAACCACAGGAAAAATCCAAGCAAGAAACTATGACCAGACAATGATCCCAAATCCAGAAGAGAGTGGAATGATATTTCAATCTTGAAGAGAAAATCAATGTCAACTCTATTTTTGCATCAAGAAAAAAATTTATCTTAAAGGTGATAGAGACATAAGTGCATTTGAAGATAGCCTTGAGATAACACAACTGATTTCACTAAAGCAGCTTTGCTGACAATAACTAGAGGCAAAATTTATACAGGGCTATCAGAAGAATTATCCAAGTAAATACAGGAAATAATAATTCTATGTGGTGACTACATAAATACAAGAGAACTTGGAAGTAATCATCCATGGGCAAGACAGCAAATCACCAATTCTCACACAGAAGAAAGAAAAGTATGTTGTAAGAGTCTTAAAATGGTCTTATAATAAAAAACCTGAAACAAAATATTGGGATAATGGCTGAAAGATCAGAGAAGCAGAGCAAGCCCCAGCCATGACCTCTTACCTCACCAACTCCTCAGCCTGAAAGAACTCAGCCAAGAGGCCTCAAGCTGAATGAATTTCCTCAGCTGCAAAGGTCTCAGCCCAAATGCCTTTAGTTCCTGTCTCCTCAAGCCTTATATACCTTTCTCTGCCCAGCCATCACTTCCTGGGATTAAAGGGTGTGTGCTTCCCAGTACTGGGATTAAAGGTGTGTGCCACCACTGCCTGGCTCTGTTTTCTCTCCTACGCTGAGTCAATCTAATGTAGTCCAGGGTGGCTTTGAACTCACAGAGATCCACATGGATCTCTGCCTCACGACTCCTAGGACTACGGTGTGTGCCACCACTATGTGACCTCTATGTCTAATCTAGTAGCTTGTTCTGTCCTCTGATCTTCAGGCAAATTTTATTAGGGTACACAACACATCACCACATAAATGTTACCAATAATCTAACCCACCAACAATATAAAAGAAATCTGAGTGAATGATAATGCCATGATCAAAAATCTAACCATTCTGGAAGTTGATATAGAGACTACTCAATTAAACAAATCCAGAAGTTAAATAAACCTAGCACTGTACTGCACTCACCACTAGATGGTGGTCTTGTCATTTTACTAACTCAGGAACAAGTTTGCCTTCTGTGACTCATAATAAGCTGAATTGACTCACCCCAACACACACACACACACACACACACACACACACACACACACACACACACACACACACACTAACACCACCCATCCCTGGTGGGTGCAGAGACTCTTGCTGTGCCAAAAGTAGAAAGTAAGTAAGGTATGTGGTTCCTGGCCTAAAAATGTCAGTTACACCTTCCATCTATGGTTCCAGAAACAATGAGGATGCAGAAAAGGAGGAAAGGGAGTAAGAAGGGAATGAGGAGGAAGGGCTAAGACATGCCATTCTCTAGACTCCACACAGCTGTTGTAATCAGTAACCAACAGTAACTGTACTGACCTGCATGGACCTCACACTAGACCACAATCAATTCTAGGAAAGGAAAAGGCTCACAGAGCCCACTCTTTACCTTTCAAATGTTGGCTATAGATAGAGTGTAGGAGAAGAATCTCTGCCTTTAGCTGTAGTCCTCTGCTGAGCCAACCAGACTCCAACACAGAGCTCCAAACCCACAGTCTCACAGATGGCCCTGGATAATCTCAGGGGATTCCAAGCAAAATTAATAGAGATGAACACTCTAGAGAAATTGGTTGGAATTGTGGACCATGATAGCAAACAGGTAGGAGGTGAGAGTGTTTGATGTGTGCATGCTCAGACACACACAGAGAGTGTGTATATGTACACATTTGTATGTGAGCATAAAACAGGTATTATTTTTAAAAAATCCTGGTTTTTGAATCAGGGTTTCTCTGTGTAACACTGGCAGTCATGAAACTTCAGGCTGAAGTAAATTCCCAGAGATCTGCTTACCTCTGTCTTGGGTGTGTTGCAATGAATGGTGTGCACCACCCTGCCCTTCTCAGAAATTTATCATAAATGACCAAAACAGTCTGTACATTCCTTTTCATTGTATAATTATCTGGTATTCTTGTTTTGTTTTGGTTTTGGTTTTTTGAGACTGGGTTTGTCTGAGTAATAGTCCTGGCTGTACTAGAATTCCCTTTATAGAAAAGGATGATCTGGAACTCACTGAGATTGACCTACCTCTGCTCTGGCATGCTGGGATTAAAGGAGTGTGCCACCACACCCTGCACATTATCTGGTTTAATATCATGTAAAACTAAGAGTCAAGGGGAGTCTCCTCTTTTGTGAGTCAAGATTTTGTTTGTTTGTTTATTTTTGGTTGCTTATTTTGTTTTGTTTTGAAGAAGGGTTTTATGTTATAGTCTTGTCTGTCATGGAATATGAACACTAGGCTATCTTTGAACTCACAGAGGTATGTCTGCCTCCGGTGCGCTGGTATTAAAGGTGTGTGCCACTGTTAAAAAGTATTTCAAGCTGGGTGGTGGTGATGCATGCCATTAATCCCAGCACTCGGGAGGCCGAGGCAGGCAGATCTCTGTGAGTTCAAGGCCAGCCTGGTCTACAAAGTGAGTTCCAGGAAAGGCACAAAGCTACACAGAGAAACTCTGTCTTGAAAAACCAAAAAAAAAAAAAAAAAAAAAAAAAGAAAAGAAAAAAAAAAGAAATATTTCTAGTAACTTTGATGTTAGTTTTTCTCTGGAGTTCTGATGGAATCCTGTCAATCTGTTCAAGGGGTAGTTTTAGAGGTGGCATTTTATACCTGCTTCAGTCACATTGCTACTGATGTTCTGATTACATATCTATTTACTTATTATTTCATGTTGTTTAAATTTGGTGTGTTATATTCATCTATTTCAATTAGAGTTTCCAATTTGTGTAACGAAAGTCTTTAAGGTCAGGTAAAAAGAGATCCAATTGATCACTCATTCCTATCATTTTGGCTGTGCAGTTACCTTGTATAATTGTCAAGACATGATAACAGGACAGGTGGTGGTAGCAAACAGCTTTAATCTCAGCACTCAGGAGGCAAAGACAGACACATCTCTGTGATTTCAAGACCAGCCTGGTCTACAGAGTGAATTCCAGGTCAGCAAAGGCTACAGAGCAAATAACAAAAACAATAATAACAAAAAGTTATGCTTAGTTCAGCAAGGTCATGCAAGCCTTTTAACCCAGCACTCAGGAGGCTTGGGCTAGGCAACTCTGAGTTTAAGGCCAGTGACATTTACACAGTGAGATTAGGAAAGTGGAAAGACACAGAGACATTGTCTCAAAATCATGTAATTTGCTCCCATGAGCAATAGCTTTCATGGTTTCAGAAGGACCATGCAAGCTTCCAAAGCAGTGAACCAAACAAAAGTCCTGTGATGCCTATGAACCACATCAACTGTCATCCTCAAACAGTAGCCCTAAGAAAGAAGTAGTGACAAGCATACATTGGTGGTAACCTGAATTGGGATCCTAATTAGCATTATTTTAAAAACCCCTAGACAGATATTGAGGGAGAAAACTGAAATATTAGAAAAAGGAGAACAGCCAGCCACCAGAGAATTCTTACCTCTATGAAATATCAAACCAAGTGCTGGAGGGAACCTGTCTCCATATATTGTAAGACTGAATAGGCCAAGATCCTGAGTCCACTTGCCTTATATTCCTGTCTCTAACTCCCTAGTGCTGGGATTAAAGGTGTGAGTCAATACCACCCAGCTCTGTTTCTCTTTTAACACCAGCACACCGGAGGCAGACATACCTCTGTGAGTTCAAAGATAGCCTAGTGTTCATATTCCATGACAGACAAGACTATAACATAAAACCCTTGTTCAAAGCAAAACAAAATAAGCAACCAAAAACAAACAAAAAACCAAAATCTTCTTGACTCACAAAAGAGGAGTTTCCCTTGACTCTTAGTTTTACATGATATTAAACCAGATAATGTGCAAGATGTGGTGGCACACTCCTTTAATCCCAGCATGCCAGAGTATAGGTAGGTCACTCTCAGTGAGTTCCATATCATCCTTTTTCATTAAGGGAATTCTAGTACAGCCAGGACTATTACTCAGACAAAACCAGTCTCAAAAATCCAAAACCAAACCAAAACAAAAAAACTAGATAATTATACAATGAAAAGGAATGTACAGACTGTTTTGGTCATTTATGATAAATTTCTGAGAAGGGCAGGGTGGTGCACACCATTCATCGCAACACACCCAAGACAGAGGTAAGCAGATCTCTGGGAATTTACTTCAGCCTGAAGTTTCATGACTGCCAGTGTTACACAGAGAAACCCTGATTAAAAAACCAGGATTTTTTAAAAATAATACCTGTCTTATGCACACATACAAATGTGTACATATACACACACTCTTAGTTTGTTTGAGCATGCACACATCAAACACTGCCCACTCTCACCTCCTACCTGTCTGCTATCATGGTCCACAATTCCAACCAATTTCTCTAGAGTGTCCATCTCTATTAATTTTTCTTGGGATCCCCCGAGATTATCCAGGGCCATCTGTGAGACTGTGGGTTTGGAGCTCTGTGTTGGAGTCTGGTTGGCTCAGCAGAGGACTACAGCTAAAGGCAGAGATTCTTCTCCTACACTCTATCTATAGCCAACATTTGAAAGGTAAAGAGTGGGCTCTGTGAGCCTTTCCCTTTCCTCGTCTGTGGTCTAGTGTGAGGTCAATGCAGGTCAGTACAGGTGCTGTTGGTTACTGATTACAACAGCTGTGTGGAGTGTAGAGAATGGCATGTCTTAGCCCTTCCTCCTCATTCCCTTCTTACTCCCTTTCCTCCTTTTCTGCATCCTCATTGTTTCTGGAACCATAGATGGAAGGTGTAACTGACATTTTTTGGCCAGGAACCACATACCTTACTTACTTTCTACTTTTGGCACAACAAGAGTCTCTGCACCCACCAGGAATGGGTGGGGTTAGTGTGTGTGTGTGTGTGTGTGTGTGTGTGTGTGTGTGTGTGTGTGTGTGTGTGTGTGTCTGTGTGTGTGTGTCTGTGTGTGTGTCTGTGTGTTGGGGTGAGTCAATTCAGCTTATTATGAGTCACAGAAGACAAACTTGTTCTTGAGTTAGTAAAATGACAAGACCACCATCTAGTGGTGAGAGCAGTACAGTGCTAGGTTTATTTAACTTCTGGATTTGTTTAATTGAGTAGTCTTCATATCAACTTCCAGAATGGCTAGATTTTTGATCATGGCATTATCATTCACTCAGATTTCTTTTATATTGTTGGTGGGTTAGATTATTGGTAGCGTTTATGTGGTGATGTGTTGTGTACCCTAATAAAATTTGCCTGAAGATCAGAGGACAGAACAAGCTACTAGATTAGACATAGAGGTCACATAGTGGTGGCACACACCGCAGTCCTAGGAGTCGTGAGGCAGAGATCCATCTGGATCTTTGTGAGTTCAAAGCCACCCTGGACTACATTGGATTCACTCATCGTAGGAGAGAAAACAGAGCCAGGCAGTGGTGGCACACACCTTTAATCCCAGTACTTGGAAGCACACACCATTTAATCCCAGGAAGTGATGGCTGGGCAGAGAAAGGTATATAAGGGTTGAGGAGACAGGAACTAAAGGCATTTGGGCTGAGACCTTTGCAGCTGAGGAAGTTCATTCGGCTTGAAGCCTCTTGGCTGAGTTCTTTCAGGCTGAGGAGTTGGTGAGGTAAGAGGTCATGGCTGGGATTTGCTCTGCTTCTCTGATCTTTCAGCCATTACCCCAATATTTTGTTTCAGGTTTTTTATTATAAGACCATTTTAAGAATCTTACAACAAATTTTCTTTCTTCTGTGTGAGAATTGGTGATTTGCTGTCTTGCCCATGGATGATTACTTCCAAGTTCTCTTGTATTTATGTAGTCACCACATAGAATTATTATTTCCTGTATTTACTTGGATAATTCTTCTGATAGCCCTGTATAAATTTTGCCTCTAGTTATTGTCAGCAAAGCTGCTTTAGTGAAATCAGTTGTGTTATCTCAAGGCTATCTTCAAATGCACTTATGTCTCTATCACCTTTAAGATAAATTTTTTTCTTGATGCAAAAATAGAGTTGACAGTGATTTTCTCTTCAAGATTGAAATATCATTCCACTCTCTTCTGGATTTGGGATCATTGTCTGGTCATAGTTTCTTGCTTGGATTTTTTCCTGTAGTTTGACATTGTTTTCTAACAGCTTTCTGTGGTGGTTGTTTGTTTATGCTCTTATAAATAAAGCTGGCCTGAAGATCAGAGGGTAAACAAAGCCAGCCACTAGTCAGTCATAGAGTCTAGGCAGTGGTGGCACACACCTTTAATCCCAGTACTCGGGAGGCAGAGGCAGACAGATCTCTGAAAAGTCAGTGTCACCCTAGGCTACAAAAGACTGATCCAGTTTAAAAGAGAAACAGAGCCAGGCAGTGGTGGCGCATTCCTTTAATCTCAACTCTTGGGATCTCATGTCTTTGTTCCCAGTGCTGGGGAGGCACACACACACCTTTTAAACCTACGCTAAGGAGTTTGGGATAAGAAGTGGTATGGCTGGGCAGAGAAAGGAATATAAGGTGGAAGGAGACAGGAGCTCAGCACTCTTTCAGTTGGAGAATCTTACAGGTTTAAGAACTAGCAGCTGGCTGTGTTGCTTCTCTGATCTTTCAGCTTTCCCCCTGATATCAGACTTTGGGTTTTTATTAATAAGACCAACTATAATTTGTGCTACAGCTTTCAGTATTAATTTTTTCTTTTTCTTTTTGACCCCTTATATGAAAGGTCAGCAAGTCATCTATTCCTTGTTCCTGAAAGAGAACATCAGAGAAAAGAAACAGAAAGAAATGGCTGATTCTCCAGTATGTATTTTCCATGTCAGTGGTCATGCCTACTTTTCTAGAAATGTTATATGTTCAGATATTGCAAACCTTTAATTTTCTGCTACTGACAATATTTTAAATTGTATTATGAAAATTGTTGCAAATAAACAACACACACACAATGTAATTAACTGGATTCAATTACTGTACAAGTACTGTACAAATATTCCAATTTTATTTAGCTAGAGTACTTATTTGGAACATAAGCTCTGAAGTCTTTCAAATGGGGCTTTATATTTTTGTTATTGAATATATTTTTATCAACTGATCCATCTGAAAAACAAAAAAATTACTTTGGAAGAATCACAGATAGAAAAATACTTAGTTTATATACTTTTTCACAACTGCTATTCATTATCTACATTCAGTCCTACCTCAACCCTGTTATTTAACTTTTCTTGATCTCTTTTCTCCATGTTCTGCTAAGCACCTATGCATTTTGTTTCTCATACACACATATTGTTGGCCAGTTTCTGCATATTAGAAAAAATGTGATTTCTTCTTTCTGGCACTGTGTGACCTAACTTAATATTACACATTCTATGTCTAAAAATTTTCTTGCAATTTTCTCTTCAGCTGAATGGTATTCCATTATGTATGTGCACAATCTTTATATAATTAGGGTAATTCTAATAGTTTGCCATGTTGAAGTCAGTAGCAGTGAATGTGGAGTGTAAAGATCTCTGTAGTGAGGTGTAGTGTTCTCAAATTATGTTTCCAGGAGTGACATTGTTGGGTCATACATTAGTTCTATCTTCAATTTTTTTAATAATCTTGAAACTCATTACCACACTGAGTGTATAATATTCACACACCTCCATCTACAGTGAATAAGGCTTCCTTTATCTCCTCACTTTGCCTAACTTTTGTTTTCTGGTTAGTTGATGACAGCCATTCTCAGCCTGGGGTGAGGTGATATTTCAAAGCAGTTTTAATTTGGGATTCCATGATGGCACTTTTTTTAGGGATTCTGAACACTTTTGCAATATTTATTGGCCATTTGTGTATTTGTCTTTAAAAAATATCTATTCAGCTCCTTTGAGCATCTGTAAATGGCAGTATAATTTCCTTGGTATTTAATTTCTGTAATTCTTGGTGAATTCTAGGTATGAGCCCCTATGAAAAATGTCACTGGTACAGATTCTTTTCTAACACTTGGGTGTCTGTGTGCTGTGCTGACGGTTTCCAAAGAGAAACATTTTCTATTCATGTAGTCCCATTGTTTCACTTCCTGTGTTGTTGGTGTCCTTTCTAACCAATAAGGCCTTGCCTATCCCAATATAATGATGGATCTTCTCTACGTTTTCCAGTTATCTATGGGTTTCTGATTTGATATAAAATATTTGATCTACTTTGAATGGACTTTTGTACAAATGAAAGATAAACATCTAATTACATTCTTCTGCTGTGTTCAGGTTTACCAACACCATTTGTTAAAAAGACTACATTTTTGTGCTGTATCTTTTTGCCCCCTTTGTCAAATATTAAGTGCCTTAGCTTTTTAATTTTTCTTTCTTTCTGGAGCCCCTGTCATAATCTCTTATCATTGCCTTTTTTGAAATGACTGTAACATGCTGTATTTATGACTACAGGTATACAATATAATTTCATAAATCCACACTTACAAAATTTTTGTCCATTTTTCCTTCCCAGATTATTTTCCCCTAAGAATAATTATCTCATATGAAATTATGACTAGTAATTTTGAAAAAATTTCCATTTTAACACATGAACAAAAAATGCATTGACGTGATGTATAATTGTAGAATAAGGGCTATATCTTTATATATTAGTGGGTGAGGAATCCTGTGTCTTGTAGGCTCTTTTTGTGGGAATGGTGCATTTCCTTGAATCATGGTTGTAAAGAGCTCCTATTGAAGCACATGAGAGTTTTCACAACATCTTAGCACTATGTGCATGTAAGAGACAAAGCTTGGTTTTTATTGCTAAGTAATACTTGGTTCCTAACACTAAATATTTAAGGAAACTAGACAGTGCAGAATACGGCTTGCACAAGTGGCTTGATCCTACCATGAAAATCATATTCTTGAGTGTAGATTCAGAGTGTAGTTGACTTGTTAAGACTGCAATTGCTGTAAACACACACTTAAACCATGGCACCTCTTACAAAGGAAAACATTTAATTGAGGAGGCAGCTTACAGTTTCAGAGGTTCAGTCCATTATCATCATGGCGGCATAGAGGCAGACTAGAGGTAGTAGTAGCTGAAAGTCCTACATCTCCAGGCAACAGGAAGTCAACTGAGTGTCACATTGAGTGAAGCTTAAACAAAGGAGATCTCCAATCTCACCCCCACAATGACACACTTCCTCCAACAAGGCCATACCTACTGCAACAAAGCCACACTTCCTAATAGTGCCACTCCCAGTGGTGGCTAATTACATTCAAACTACCACAGTGGTCTACTAATTTTTCTTCAGTGTTTAATATCATGGTAATGATGATGACTCCTCATGTTTGTTGACAACTGCTATCTGTTTGTCTCAGGAGAATTGCTACTCACATCACACACTTGGTTAGAATGCTCAGTTGTAACATCCCAAACTAGTGAGATCAGTGTTTTTGGTTTTTTGTTATGTTTTGTGTTTTGAAACAAGTTGTCTCTGTATAGCCCTGTCTCTTCCAGAAGTGGCACTGTAGGCCAAACTGGCCTCAAACTCACAGAGGTCCACATATCTTCTTCCCCAAGTGCTGGGATTAAAGACATGTACCACCACACCTGGCTTGAGAGCAGCATTTTCATTTTTTTTTATTGCCTAGACAGGATCCCACTGTGAAGCCATTACTGTCTGGGACTCATTAGGAAGCATTACGTAGAATGGATTAGAAATAATGTCTTGAGGACACTGACTGATTGATGTGCACACTCCATCACATTTGATGCAGAAAGAACATTCCTCAGGATTGCTTTCCTCTAGTCAGTGCCTGTGAGAGTCATGACTCTACTCCCCAACCCTGAACCTGCTAAGTTTTACAGCAGAAATTTGGAGAATGAGTTCTGACTGCCAGGTTTGCATGTATTCTTGACTCATGACTCAGACAGATATGTCACCACTATGCAGTTTGAGAGAAATAAAGGAAGAATCATAAACACTGCTAACCTAAAATCTGTTAGACAGTACAGGATAACTACTAAAAGGAATACATTAAAAACTACAAATTTCAGGCACAAAAATTCTCATATTTTCTCCTGAACTGATCTTCTGAGCATTATTACATTTGAAAAGCACTGAAAAGTGATGGTATTTCTCATGCAGTGTAAACAAATATCCTGTAACAAGAGTTCCCTCAATTTTTGTAACTATTTAGAAATGAAATGTTCTTCAAAACTTCTGAAGTTATTGATTTGCCTAAGTTGGCATTTTCATAATATATTAGGAAAATTTTTGATTATATCAAATATGGTTGATGCAGATTTTTCTACCTGCTTGGTAGTGGATCAAAATGCTGATAAAATAATCTCATATATTACCTGTTTTTGCATTTCCATGTTAAAATTGACAGCATGCAATGTTATTACACTTGTTACTGTGGAAAAAAGGAAACTTCTTTGCTTATCTAATCAACAATAAATTCTACCTTCCATGTCTACCACATTGCTCATTAATGGAATGGTATTGGACCTAGAATTTAAACATAAAAACTGAGCATGTTAGAATATAACCATGTAAGTCTAGGGAATGTTTAAAATTGATTAGTTGACAGTTTCTTATTCTTTTTTTTATTTCCTAAATTTTATTTTTTTATTTTTTATAAGAGATTTTTTATTTGATTTACATATCAACCACAGATTCCCCTATTCTCCCTCCTTTCACCCCACAGCCTTCCCTCCCCAAACCACCCTCCATTCCCACTTCCTCCAAGGCAAGGTCTTCCCTAGTGAGTCAGCAGAGCCTGATACATTCATTTGAGGCAGGTCCAATCCCCTCCTTCCTGCACCAAGGTTGAGCAAAGTGTCTCAGCATAGGCACCAGGTTCCAGAAAGCCAGCTCATGCACTAAGAACAGGTACTGATCTCACTGCCTGGGGACCCCCTAAACAGTTTAAGATAAACAACTGTCTCACTTATCCAGAAGGCCTAGTGCAGTTCCTTGGGGGTTCCTCAGCTATTGGTTCACAGTTCATGTGTTTCCACTAGTTTGGCTAGTTGTCTCTGTAGTTTTTCCAAATATAGTCTCGATGTCTCTTGCTCATATGATCCCTCCTCTCTCTCACTGATTGGGCTCCTGGAGCTCCACCTGGGGCTTGGTCATGGATTTCTGCATCTGCTTTCATCAATCTCTGGATGAGAGTTCTATAATGACAGTTAGAGTATTTGGCCATCTGATCACCAGAGTAGGTCAACTCAGGCACCCTCTCGACCATTGCCAGTATTTTATAGTGGAGTCATTTTTGTGGATTTCTGGGGACCTCTCTAGCACTCTCTTTCTTCCTATTTCCATGGGGTCTTCATTTATCATGTTATCTCTTTTCTTGTTCTCCCAATCCATTCGTGATCCAGCTAGGACCTCCTGCTCCCCTAAGCTCTCTTCTCCCGACATTTGCCCTCCATTAACACTCCCTCACCCCAGCTTGCTCATGTAGATCTCATCCATTTCTCCATTGCTGGGTGATCCCTGTGTCTTTCCTAGAGTTCTCTTTACTAGCTAGCCTCCCTCGAGGTTTGAATTGCACTCTGGTTATCCTTTGCTTTACATCTAGTATCTACTTATGAGTGAGTACATACCAGGTTTGACTTTCTGAGTCTGGGTTACCTCACTCAGGATGATTTTTTCTAGTTCTATCCAATTGCGTGCAAACCTCATGATGTCATTATTTTTCTCTGCTGAGTATACGTTGTTTATTGTACCACACTTTCTTTATCCATTCTTCAGTTGAAGGGCATATAGGTTGTTTCCAGGTTCTGGCTGTTACAAATAATGCTGCTATGAACATAGTTGAGCATGTGTTCTACTGGAATGATTGAGAATTCCTTGGGTGTATACCCAAGAGTGGTATAGCTGGGTCTAGAGTGTGATTGATTCCCAATTTTTTGAGAAAGCACCATACTGATTTCCAAAGAGGCTGTACAAGTTTGCATTCCCACCAACAGTGGAGAAGTGTTCCCCTTGCTCCAAATGCTCTTCAACATAATCTGTCTTCAGTGTTTTTTTATCTTAGCCATTCTGACACGTGTAAGATGGTATCTTGAGTCCATTTGATTTGCATTTCCCTGATGGGTAAGGATGTTGAGCCATTCCTTAAATGTCTTTCAGCCATTTGAGCTTCTTCTGTTGAGAATTCATTGTTTAGTTCTGTAGCCCATTTTATAATTGGACTGTTAGTTATTCTGATGTGTAGTTTCTTGAGTTCTTTATATATTCTGGATATCAGACCTCTGTCAGATGTGGGGTTGGTGAAGACATTTTCCCATTCTGTGGGCTCTTGTTTTGTCTTAATGACCATGTCCTTTGCCCTGCAAAAGCTTCTGTTTTAGGTGGTCCCATTTACTAATATTTGCTCTCAGTGTCTGTGCTACTGCTGGTATATTTAGGAATTGATATACAGTGCCAATGTGTTCAAGAGTTCTTCCAACTTTCTCTTCTATCAGGGTCAGAGTAAGTGGATTTATGTTGAGGTCTTTGATCCACTTGGACTTAAACTTGGTGCACAGTGACAGATATGTATTTATTTGCATCTTCTACATGTTGACATCTAGTTATGCCAGCACCATTTGTTGAAGATGCTTTCTTTTTTCCACTGTACAGTTTTGGCCTCTTTGTCAAAAATTAGGTGTTCATACATATGTGGTTTAATGTTGAGTGGCACGTTCTTACTATGATTTACAGGTACAGCAATTAAAACACATTTCCTCATCATGAATTTTCATTCTGAGACATATACACTGTGATCCTGTTGGAGATAAACACAGTATTCTTAATAGATGAACATCCATGTCCAGAACTTAAATGTGTGGGTTTTTTTTGTATACTGTATGTGAGCCTATTATGTCATTCTGTTTCCACAGAGTTAGAAAATCTATCATATGATGTGACTATATTGAAATCATTTTACTGTGTAATTGTCTTCATCATCTACATCCCTCATGTCCTCAAGTATACTTACATCCAGGAAAACACTCTGTCTGGTAGCATGTGGTCTAACAACTTTTTTGTTTCAGGATCCACTCACATTCCAGGATGTGACTGTGGACTTCTCCCAAGAGGAGTGGGAATGCCTGGACACTGCTCAGAGGGCTTTGTACATTGATGTGATGTTGGAGAATTACAGCAACCTGGTTTCTGTGGGTGAGGACATTTTGCTTCTAAGTAATCCTTTTTATATACTGGCTTTATAGGTTGTAAACTGTCTCTTAAGCTGTCAGAAACAAGAGAACACTAGGGAAAGTTTGGTAGTGGAACACAACTTTTTCACAGTATTTAATATTTTTCTTTCCGTTTTGCATGTTAGAAGTGTCACGTACCCCTAATTTGGTTCCACAATGAATTCAGAAATTTAGTATTATATAATATTTATACCCACATTTTAAGCTCCAATTACATCACTGTACTTCACTTAGTTTTAATTGTGAGAAAAGCTCAGGATGTGCAAATTGAGAAGTACTCCTCAAATAAAGATTCTGATGGGAAAGAGCCATTGGAAATCTTTCCTAGATTCCTTTAGTCTGGGTTTTCTTAATGTTCTAAGCACAGCAGTATGTTAGACTTCTGCATTTCTTCTAAAAAGTCTAGCATGGGTCATGGGCTACCTCACAGGACATATGGTTGATGAAAAGTAGACCTGGACACCTGTCCAGAGCAAATGAGATTGCCCAGGAATGTGGAGAACAGAGAGTATGCACAACTATGGTGGGTTAGGGTATTAGCAGGACAACCTTGAAGTCTTCAAGTGAAAGAGAAAGCAAGAGGTGAAAATTATTTTGTCATATCCAATTCCACTTGACAGGATTGCTGATCATTAACTTATGTAATTTTATGACCCCAGGATGCATCCTGCCTGTTGTAAATATTAGATGTAACTGAGGTTTTCCTTGTCCCACAGTCCCACAGTTATAAGGTGTCACAAAGCTAATTACTGATTCCAAGATTTCCTGATCCATCTTGTGCCATTAGACATTTGTGAAAAGACAAGTCATTTATTAGTAATCACAGGCCCTTGAAGGCTGTTTGCCTGTTTTTGTGAGAATACATTGAAATACAGTGAAAGAAAAATGTCTAAGTGGTTGCTGGTTGACTTATCATAAGAGAAAACTGATGTCGACCATCATTTATTAAAAGTTTAATAGCAGCCCTGCTAATCTGAGATGTACTCATTTTCAGGGAACTATTGCAAATATGATCCTGTCCATCACCATGTGAAGACTGAAAAGGAGTCTTGTAAGTGTAATGAGCTTGGTAAAATGGTTCATGACCCCTCCACATGTGCTTGTTATAAAACAAATGAAACTCCTGAAAACCACAAGTGCAGTAATCACAGGGATAAATTCATTGAGTCTTCAAACCCACATAGACATGAAAGCATGCACACTGGAGAAGAACCTTGCCAATCTAAAGACTGTGAGAAATTCTTAAATTTGAGTTCCAACCTTACTCAACATCAGAGACTCTACACTGAAAAGAAAGAGCACAGGCATAGAAAATATGATGATTATTTCAGCTCTACATACAGTCTTTTGCAACAACTAATCCACATTGGTGAGAAACCACACTAGTGTGGGATGTGTGGGAAATGCTTCAGTAATGCGTCAAGCCTCACTGTACATCAGAAAATTCACACTGGAGAGAAATCTTACAAATGTATGGAATGTGACAAATCCTTTACCTGGGACTCACATCTTAGAAGACATCAGAGGGTTCACACTGGAGAGAGACCTTACAGATGTAAGGAATGTGACAAATCCTTTTCCCGTTGCTCAAATCTTAGAAGACATCAGAGAATTCACACTGGGGAGAAACCTTACAAATGTATGGAATGTGACAAGTCCTTTACCAAGAACTTACTACTTAAAACACATCAAAGGGTTCATACTAGAGAGATATCTTACAGATGTAAGGAATGTGGCATATCTTTATCTACACGTTCAATTCTTATAAGGCATCAGAAACTACATACTGGAGAGAAACCTTACAAATGTAGGGAATGTGACAAATCTTTTACTAACTTCTCAAATCTTAAGCAACATCAGAAAATTCATACTGGAGAGAAACCTTACAAATGTGGAGAATGTGACATGTCCTTTATCCAGAATTCAAATTTTAAAAGACATCAGAGAATACATACAGGAGAGAGACCTTACAGTTGTGAGAAATGTGATAAATACTTTACAAGTTCTGAAGATCTTAGAAGACATCAGAGGGTCCACACTGGGGAGAGACCTTACAAATGTATGGAATGTGACATGTCTTTTATCCAGTACTCACATCTTAAAAGACACCAGAAGGTTCATACCGGAGAAAGGCCTTACAGATGTAAGGAATGTGGCAAATGTTTATCTACTGGTTCAAGTCTTAGAGAACATCAGAAACTACATACTAGAGAGAAACTTTTACAAATGTAGGAAATGTGACCAATCTTTTGTACATGCTCATTTCTTAGACAACATCAGAAACTTCATAGTGGAGTGAAACCTTAAAAATTCCTGGAAGGTGACAAATTCTTTACCTACATGTCAAATCTTAGAACACATCAGAGAGTACACACTGGAGAGAGATTTTACAGGTGTAAGAAATGCAACAAGTCTTTCACTAGTTGCTCATATCCTAGAGCACATGAGGAAATTCATACTGGAGAGAAACTTCACAAATGCAAAGACTATGGCATATCCTATATCCACTTTTCAGTACTAGAAGACATCAGACAGTTTATACAGGACTGAAAAATACCATTTTGAACCATGAGACATGGAATTTCTATGGTGTTCTCTACTTAAAAAGCACAAGTATACATAATAGAAACATAAAGATAAGAAACTTATGAAAAGGCTTATTGAAGTTTTAAATGTTATAAAATATCAGAGTTTATATTCAAATAAAATTCAACAACAGTAACTGTGTGAATTGTTCTTTATGTGTATGGATACTTTTGCCTACAAAATTTTCTGTGCCCTCCATGTTTGTCTGATGCCTGTGTAGTCCTGTAGAGGGCCTCAGATTCCCAGATGCTGTAGATAAAACTGTTGTGATTTATTGTGTGTTGAAAATTGAATCCTGCTCCTCTGGAAGAACAAACAGTGCTCTTGCCCACTAAACCATATCTCCAATGCCAAGGAATTGCTGTAATAAAACCATTTATCTTTTTTTTTTTTTTGGTTTTTCGAGACAGGGTTTCTCTGTGTAGCTTTGCGCCTTTCCTGGGACTCACTTGGTAGTCCAGGCTGGCCTCGAACTCACAGAGATCCACCTGGCTCTGCCTCCTGAGTGCTGGGATTAAAGGCGTGTGCCACCACCGGCCTGGCCAACCATTTATCTTGCCCTACATCTAAAAATTGAAAATAATCCAAGCTTTCAATCCCAGCACTCAGGAAGCAGCAGCAAGAAGATTTCTGTGAGTCTGAGGCCGACCTCGTCAACATAGTCAGTTCCAGGACTGCCAGGTATACAAAGACCGTGTCTCAGTAATATTAATAATAATAATAGTAATAGTAATAATAATAATACAAAATATAGAACATAAGAAATATGACAATGGCTGTATATCACAAAACTCATACTTCTGAGAAATGACATAAATGTATCTCATATTATACCATATATAATCCATATTTCTCTTGTCCATTATAAATGACAGTCATCCAATGCATTCAATTTGACAATTCCTTTACCTATTGCTCAAATTACTGATATCAAAGCAAACCCAATCCAAAAGAAAACACAAAAATGCTCCAATAAAGTCTCATCATTTGTTCACTTTCAAAATCTTCATACTAGAGCTAAACCTTAACATAGAAAGAAGGTGATAACCTGTAAAGAAAGAAGCTGTTAATGTTGGTGCAGCCCTTTCTGATGGAAATGGTGAAAGTCATAAAATCTGCCTAGCTGCTTGACACAGATTCAGCAAAGCTGAGCCACAGGATGGCCACTGTGCCATATTAGGCTTTGATCTTCATGTGTGGCATGCTTGGGGTACGTACAATTCATACTTGAACATCTTTTGGATATTAGCTTGATGGGAAATTTTTTAGAAATCATTTATGACTTCCTCCAGCAGTACTGCTTCTAAGATTCCCCAGGAATGTCCTGAGCATAATACCCCTCCTTCTTTTAGGGAGATATCATCATCCACTTGAAGGTCTTCCTTATGTCTTAGGGGATTTTATGCACATAAATAAGGCAGATATCTCATGTTGAGGCTCTGAGTTATGTAGATGTAACCAACCGTCTTATTAAATAAGAAACAGAGAAACAATGCAAAGAAGAAAGCTAAAAGATCAGAGCTAAGGGCCTTACCCGCCTGCTGCAGCTATCCTCTTCAGCCAAGAGACCTCTCTGAAAGAGACCTACTTTCTGTCTGCTTATCTTTATATAGACTTTCTGTTCTACCTTCTCATTGGTTGTAAACCCAACCATGTGACTGCCCCATCACTGCCTGTCTGTACAGACCTCCAGACACACATTGGAGCGTGTGTCTCCAATGCTGGCTGTATCCTTGAACACACAGAGATCTACGTAGCTCTGCCTACCAAGTGCTGGGATTAAAGGCATGTGCCACAAATGCCCAGCTCTGCTATGGCTTGCTATTAGCTCTGACACCCAGGCAAGTTTATTTATTAACATACAAATAAAATCACACCTCAGTACAAATAAAATATCACCATATTTCCCCTTTTCCATTTTAATAAAAAGAAAAAAGGAAAAAGGTTTTAACTAACATAAGAAAAACTGTATACAAAAGTACATTAACTATATACAATATATACAAGTAATAAATACCTGAACAATGTCTAGTCCATTTGTATTTGACAAATTCAGAGAAAATAATTCCATTATCTATCCTATTTTGGTAAGTCCAAAATGTACCTAATTCACTTTCTATCCTAACTAGTCTTCAACTATAACTAACTAATCTTCAAGTATAACTAACTAATCTTCAACTCCCTCAGAGACCCAAGAAGGAAATAATATTACCTAACAATAATAAAAACAGGAAGTGCATGCAAGCAACTTCCAAAAAATTTGTGAGTTGACAGAAACTTCCAGCTGCCTGAACAGTCTCCTGAGGTTTCTCTGCAGTGTTGGAGCATCATCTTCAGCCTATAGGCTTAGCGTATCTGACAGACTCATTTGTGAAGTAGGATGTACACAAGGTCAACAGTTCAACCTCACATTGGGTGAGAGCAGTCCATGTACCAGAAACACCTGAATTCCACTAGTGTCATGTCATGATTCAGGATTTTAAATTCTGGAAATTGTTGATGGTTTGTGAATTCAGCTGTCCATTCTTCTTGGCTGTGTATATATGGCTTCATCTCAGCATCCTGTTCTTCTCCAGATCCCTCTATTAAATGCCATTCTACTATTGAGAGGCATGAGCTTAGTTACTCTTCAAGAATAACTGCTTCAGCTGCTGTTCCATTGCACATCAGAAGCCATGGGCCCACTGCCTATTCAGCTGCCTTCGAAGAAAAGGGCACTGTACCTTTCCCAGATTGTGAAGGCCACTTCAGGGATGGTGTCATATTGTCCTGGCCTCAGAAGATGCCTTTTGATAAAGCCATAACCACACTTGTTTTGGCAAAAATCGGTAGTCCTTTATTTCATGTCTTGTCTGTTTATTTTGTCCTGTTGATTCGAGGATACTTTGTTGTCCAGTGGCTAACTTTTGACACAATGAAAGTTAACTCCATATGCAGTTTCTTCAATGCCCATATCTTCTCTGAAGTAGATTGATACTGCCAGGAGCTGACATGTCTCATAGTCATAACAAAAAAGAAAAATTTTCTAAGTTATTAAAACATTTTAAATGCCATATTCTGTAGATCTCTGAAGGGTTTGAAGATAACCTGTCTATCTAAAATATATCTGCTCAATTTTTAAAACATATCTAATATAACTACAAGTTCTATTGTAATGTCTAGCTACTAACTTTCATTTCTTTATATCCTAATAGTTGATAATAGTAATATTCAAGGATCAGAAAATTGCATTACATTGTTAAATGAATGGTATAAGTACAATTAGAAATATACATACAGCATTTTCTAACAATATCAATTTCAATATATATAATTTGTATACAATATAAAACAATCCAATCCAATGTAAAGTATTTAAAACTAGTAATTGTCTTTTTCTTTTCTTTTCTTTTTTTAAACAAGAATCTTAATCTAATTTCCTTTGCTTAGCCTTTTTCCTAAACCTTGGCAACAACTTGTAACCAACCCCCCTAACCAATGAAAATTATCCCAGACCCAAAACCCATTACAAAAACCAAAAATCCACCCGCCCCACACCACCTCTTTGGGAATATGGACATCGTATTCTTAAAATTGCTTCCTGCTGGGTATTGGCGAAGGTATCTTTATTCTAAAAAGAAAAAAATTAAGGTTAATTGTCAAATTCTAGGAAAGGGAATTATATCCTTCATTATCCAGTTTGGTATAATGTCAAACTTCAGGGTTTATCTCAAGTCCTAAAGCAAGTAGTATTTGCGACCGAATCATCTCAGCTAGCCATCTCAAAATTGCTCTGAGCATTTTGTGTCCAAAGGTGACCTGTAGATTATGTTTGTCAGCTTAATGATATTATTATTGTCCACATGGAATTGTTGTTGTTGTTTTGGGCCCCATCTTCTTTCTGGAGACTTCAGTGGTGTTAGGCCTGGCCGTGATTTCCTGCAGAAAACATATAAGAGACTCGAACACAAAGACATATATAAGCAGCAAATTGAAGCCCTTTTTCTAGAATTAGTTAGTACTCTATACGACCATTCAAATCTTAACAAAGTTTAAAATGTATATATATCTACATATATATTAATCTTGTAAATTTTGATATAAAATTTATACTTTAAGAAAAGTTTAAAAAATTAGAATAGAAACAAAGAATTGAGATTAGTAGTAGAATAGTCCCTTAATTAATTTGACTTTTCTCCTGTCTCATAGCAGAAGATGGCTCTTTCCTTGTGGCATGATACAGGGAGTTTGCATTTTCCTCTTAACAACATGCTTGAGTTTAAAGAAGGAGAGAGCCATTCTCCAACTCCAAAGTCAGCTTTAAATTTTAATTGAACTGGGACTATTAGAAGACCAATAGTGTTAAATCTCTAGAGAAAAGCAGAAACAAACATTTAGAAAGACATAAAATTTTTTAGAAAATATATCCATACGCCACTTCACTCTGTTTCCTGGGATAGATGATTTGTCCCTTTTCTTCAGTTGTCTCATTTGTCCAGTGTTCTTCAGTTTCCTTAACCTTCATTCTCCTAAGACAAAAACAAAAACCTTTCCCCAAGGTTTTTTGGGGATGTTCCTTTTTGGCAAGTTATTATCTGATTAAATGAAAAGGCATGTGTTATGGGTATAAGTTAGTTTAAATTGGATGTTCATGTTGGTTGAGGAACTATCACCTCCTCTAATTAAGAGGTCTCTCTTGTTCAAATCGAACCTTTATCAATTTTGATGGTACCCACAGCTTATCTCCTTCTGTAGAAAAAAAAGCAAAACCTCGTCCCCCAGTGTAACACATATCCTGGTTTCCATTCTGAGATCAGCACACCCTTAAAGTATATAGGTTGATTTAATTCTGTAGTTTTTTTCTATTATCCAATGTCTCTCTGCAGCTGTTGTTCCTTTCTCATTGGCATTGAGAAAATTCAAAGTTAATAGAGCATTATGTAGTCTATTTCTGGGGGGTTTTGTTACTCCTTTTTGTTTATTTAGCATATCCTTTAGAGTTCTGTTTGATCTTTCTATAACTGCCTGACCTGTAGAATTATGTGGTATACCTGTAACATGGTTTATATTGTAATAAGCAAAAAACTGTTTCATTTTAACAGAGACATATGATGGAGCATTATCAGTTTTGATTTGTCCAGGTATACCCATGATGGCCATAACTTCTAGCAAATGAGTGATTACAGAATCAGCTTTTTCAGAACTCAAAGCAGTTGCCCATTGAAATCCTGAATAAGTCTCGATAGTGTGGTGTACATATTTCAATTTTCCAAATTCTGCAAAGTGAAACATGTCCATCTGCCAGATTTTATTCCTCTGAGTACCCTTTGTGTTACATCCTGCTGGTAATAGCATTTGATTGTAGAAGGAACAAGTAGGACATTTCTTTACTAATTCTTTGGCTTGTTGCCAGGTTAGGAAAAATCCTTTTTTAAACCTTTACTATTTACATGATGTTTTTTTTAATGAAATTCTGAGGCCTCCAGCACATTTCCTATCAATAATTTATCAATCTCATCATTGCCTTTTGCTAGAGGGCCTGGCAGACCAGTATGGGATCAGATGTGAGTTATATATAAAGGATGACTCCTTTTCCTGATTGTATCTTGTGACTGAATAAATAGTGAAGTTAATTCTGAAGCATCAGGGATAAATTCTCCAGTTTCAATATGTAATACTACTCTTTCAGCATACTGAGAATCAGTTACTACATTGAGAGGTTCTGAAAAATCCATTAATACCAACAGAATAGCATACAACTCTGATTTTTTAACTGAATTATAAGGACTTTGAACGACTTTACTTAACTTTTCTGATTTGTAACCTGCCTTTCCTTGTTTGTTGGCATCTGTATAAAATGTACAAACTCCAGATATGGTTTTTTTCCTCACAATTCAAGGCACGATCCAATCAGCTCTCTTTATAAGATCAATTCTATTGCTTTTGGGATATTTGCTGTAAATTTCTCCCAAAAAATTACTGCAAGCTTTTTGCCAAGCTTCATTTTCTATCCATAATTGTTCAATGTCTTCCTTAGTTAAAGGTACGACAATTTCTGCTGGGTCTATTCCTGCTAATTGACGAATGTTGCTGGAGAATTTCTCTCCAACTCCCGCCACCAAGTCCGGCCAGTCTCAGAGCCCACTTATAAAATAAACACACAGACTCTTACATTATTTAAACTGCTTGGCCATTAGCTCAGGCCTGTTATTGTCTAGCTCTTACTCTTATATTTAGCCCATTTCTATTAATCTTTACTTTGCCACGTGGCTTGTGGCTTACCGGTACTTTACATCTTCCTTGTCCTGATGGCGGCTGGCAGTGTCTTTTTTTCAGCCTTCCACTTCCCAGAATTCTTTTCCTTGTCCCGCCTATACTTCCTGCCTAGCCAATGGCCAATCAGTGATTTATTTACTGACCAATCAGCAACACACTTGACATACAGACCATCCCACAGCACTTCCCCTTTTCTTTTCTTAAAAAGGAAGGTTTTAACTTTAACAGTAAAATTACATATAACAAAACAATTATCAAGCAAGAATTACAGTTACAATATTAAAGAAGAGATCCTATCTATCTTATATTTGTAAGTTTAAGGTTTTATATCTAACTTATCTTTTATTATAACTAAGGAAAATTGTAAGTATCTAGTCTTTAACCACATCAAAGACCTCAGAAGGATATACTACTACCTGAGAAATGGAGAAGGATATAAGCAACTTTTAGGAGTCTTGTAGGGTAGACAGAGACAGCTGGCAGCCTGGACAGTCATTCAAAGTTCTCTTGTAAAGTTGGGGCATCTGTCTTCAGCCCATAGGCCTAGAGTCTCTTATTCATTTTTCTCTGTGTCCTGTAGAATGTCTGGCAGTTTTCTCTGCAAAGCAGGAACCTGAAGGACCATTTTGTCAAGCAAAGTTCAGTGGTCATCTTTCTATGGGTCCTGCATGTCCAGTTGATCAAGCAGTCCAGGCAAGAACAGTTTCTTGCCCAAATGGCTATTTTTGTCAAGGTGAAGATAAACTCCATATGGAGTGTCTTCGATGCCCATCCTCCTCTCTGAAGTAAATCGGTGCTGTCAGGAGCAGACATGTCTCACTGTCCAAAAAGTCTAAACTTTTAAAACATTTTAAATGCCATATTCTGTAGGTCTTTGAAGTGTTTGAAGACTACCTATCTATCTGAAATATATCTATGTATACCTAGAAGACTTAACTAACATGGCTACAAATATTATCATAGATGACTAACTATTAATCTATTTTTTAATTATCCATTACAATTTTAAATGAGTTACATAAACATAATACCTCAAACAAGAATAGAAATATATATATAGTATAACAAAATTAAGTTTAAACTTGTATCAATAAACTAAAATCTATAGCGATGTAAAACATTTTAAACAAGTTGTTACTCTTTAAAAGTAGGTTCATTAATCTACCCTTTCATCCTATCATATCTAAACTATCCCCTTTTTTTCTTTAGAAAGAGATTGTATTTATAATCAACCTGCTTTAAATAAAAATATTGGTTTTTGTCTGTCCCACACCAGAGGGCTCTTCTGATTTGGGACATAAGAATCTCTTAACCATTTTTTTTTTTTTTGAGCAATATGTCTGGGTTTAGAGGGGGAGTGAGCCAATTCCATCTCTAAAGCCAGCTTGGTATATTTAGGAATTTGGGCGTAGCTTCTCTTACTACTTCCTGCTGGAGGGGGGCGCTGTATCTTCTGGAGACAGAAAGAAAATTTTAGGATCATGGAGTAGTCCGTGAGGCTGTATATCTGAGCCAGTTGACTTGAAACCATTCTGGATGTTGAATCATCTGGGCCATGGTGTCATTGGAGACCTTTCAGGGGGTCTTGGCTGGTCAAACCTGATGTATCTTAATCTGGAACAAATCCATAGTCTCTGGCTTTCTGTGGAAACAAGAGCAGAGACTCTTTTCCAAAGCAACATATCCTTATATCCAAGTTTTGAAGTCAAGGTACCTTTAAAATATACATTTTGGCATAACTCAACAGCTTTTACAATCAAATGTTTTTCTGCAGTTACGAATATCAAAGAGAACATAATCCAGATTCTTTGTGTGGTAGCCATCTTTACGTGGCTTATTTTTTTATATTAGCGTGAGCCTATTGCTTTAAACTGCAGCCTTCTAAGCCTGAAATGGCGCAGTGGCTGCTGGCTCCGCCCACTTCAGCTTCCCAACATGGCGGCGGTCCGCTTTCCGCCAGCTCTGGGAGCCATAATTCTCAGAAATAGTGGGTCTACACTTTTACCAAAGTAGCGTGTAGCCCAGAAACCTCTTTTTTTGTTTTGTACTAGCAAAGGCTAAATTCACCACACAGTTTAATGTGCTACTTGCAGAGGCCTCATTCCCACCATACTGCAGGTCGAGAGCGCAAGCTAGGAACCCGCCAGTAGCTCAAACCGGCAGCTGCCGCTTATTTGAGAGAGACAATTAGGAAGCTGTTTTTAGGTCCGTTTTAGAATCTTTTTTCTAAGTTTTTAGGTGGAAACTCTTGCCACCACGTTGGACGCCATTTGTTGCTGGAGAATTTCTCTCCTGCTCCCGCCACCAAGTCCCACCAGTCCCAGAGCCCACTTATAAAATAAACACACAGACTCTTACATTATTTAAACTGCTTGGCCATTAGCTCAGGCCTGTTATTGTCTA
Organism: Peromyscus eremicus; assembly: GCF_949786415.1. NCBI lineage: Eukaryota > Metazoa > Chordata > Mammalia > Rodentia > Cricetidae > Peromyscus > Peromyscus eremicus. The sequence continues at coordinate 187,710,598 of NC_081416.1, read as the reverse complement.
GCTCTTACTCTTATAGACGAAGTCTCAATTTTCCTTTCCAAATCAAGTCAGAGATTTTTTCCACATAAGTTTTTAATTTTTTATTTGGTTTATTTGGTAAAAATATCCATTCCAATATAATATCTTCCCTTTGCATTAATATTCCTTTGGAGAATGCCTAGAAGGTAAAATAACCAAAATGCAATCCAGCTTTGGATCAATACGATCTACGTGCCCTTCATGTACTTTCTTTTCTACCAAGGTCAATTCTTTCTCAGCTTCAGGTGATAATTCTCTTGGACTATTTAAGTCCTTGTCACCTTCTAAGGTTTTAAACAAATTATTCAGTTCATCATTTTTTACCCCAACAATAGTTCTTAGATGAGAAATGTCTCCAAATAATCTTTGAAAGTCATTAAGAGTCTGTAGTCGATCTCTCTTAATTTGTACCTTTTGAGGTCTAATTTTTTGAAGTTCTCCTTTATATCCTAAATAATTAATAGAATCTCCTCTTTGTATCTTTTCAGGAGCAATTTGTAATCCCCAGCAAGGCAAAATTTTATTTACTTCTTCAAACATTCTTTCTAAAGTATCTGCATTTGAGTCAGCTAATAAAATATCATCCATATAATGATAAATTATAGAGTTAGGAAATTTTTTACGTACCACTTCTAATGGCTGTTGTACAAAATATTGGCACAGAGTTGGGCTATTCAACATTCCCTGTGGGAGAACCCTCCACTGAAATCTTTTAATCGCTTGAGAATTATTATAAGTAGGCACTGTGAAAGCAAATATTTCTCTATCTTTTTCTTGTAAGGGTATTGAAAAGACAGTCTTTTAAATCAATAACTATGAGAGGCCATCCTTTTGGTAACAGAGTAGGCAAAGGAATTCCAGATTGTAGAGAGCCCATTGGCTGAATTACTTTGTTAATTGCTCTAAGGTCTGTTACCATTCTCCATTTCCCAGATTTCTTTTTAATAACAAATACAGGAGAATTCCAAGGGCTGGTTGATTCTTCAATATGCTGAGCATTTAACTGTTCTTCTACCAGCTCTTCTAAAGCCTGGAGTTTCTCTGTTGTTAAAGGCCATTGCTGGACCCATACAGGCTTGTCTGTTAACCATTTTAAAGGTAGAGCTGTTGGTGTTTTTGGAAGATTATCAGTTGTTGTTCCCTGTTCTTGTATGACATGGATGGCTGGTGAGCACTCATTAGAATAATATCTTCTAATATTTCTCTCAGAAACATGTACTAGTTTATGATTTGTTTCTGATATTGGAGGGATATTAATCTGAGTATTCCATTGTTGTAACAAGTCTCGACCCCACAGGTTCATAGCTATGTTAGCCATATATGGTTTTAATTTTCCTTTCTGTCCTTCTGGACCTATACATTCAAGCCATCTTGCACTTTGTTTCACTCGAGATAATGTTCCAATTCCTAACAGTTGAATGTTTACCTCCTGAAGAGGCCAAGTTGGATGTCAAAATTCTGGTGCAATTATGCTAATGTCAGCACCTGTGTCTACCAGACCAGACAACAAAACACCATTTATTTTTATTGTTAGTTTTGGTCTTTGTTCATTAATAGAAGTTTGCCAAAAAATTTTCTTTATGTTTTTTCCTGAATTTCCTATTCTCTCTGCTTCATCATCTTGACCAAGATAATTTACTCCAATAGGCATTTGGTTATTTAGTTGCTTTGAGTAGGGGTTTCCTCTACAACTGCAGAAAAGGTTTGAACTGGATTTACTGTGGGGGCCTGCCTGAGGACCCTCTAGGAGTTTCCCAAAGATAGAGGCAGAGGATTACCCTGTCTGTCCTGTGTTGATCTACATTTGTTGGTCCAGTGTTTTCCCTTACCACACCTTCTGTATACTCCAGAAGGAAGGGGCATTCTGTTGCCAGTGTTCCTTGAAGAAACATTATTTCTAGGAATGACCTGTTTACAATCCCTTTTCCAATATCCTTGCTTTTCACATCCAAAACATCTAACATTTCTCAAACCTTTTAAAATTGCTTCTCCTACCCACATATCATCATGTTCATAAGCCTCTACATTAACCGTGTCTCTAATCCAATCTCCCAAAGGTGCAGATCTTGCCTTTAACAGCCTGATTATTCTTTTGCATGCTGCATTTGCATTCTCAAAGGCCAAAGATTCAATTATTATCTGACTAGCCTCTGAATTCAGGACTATTTTCTGTACTGCTGAAGTCAATCTTTGTAAGAAATCTGTGAAAGATTCTTTTGGGCCCTGTATAACCTTTATAAATGACTCAGTTTTTTTTCCTGGTTCTTCAACTCTGTCCCATGCATTCAAGACTGCCATTTGACATAGAACTAGGGTTTGGACATCATGTAAACATTGTGTTTGTACTGAAGCATATTGGCCTTCTCCAGTAAGCTGATCCTGGCAGACTTGTAGTCTGTTATCCCTCCATTGTTTTTCTATATTTTTAGCCTCATTATTGAACCACATTTTCCACTGGAGATTTTGTCCGGGTTCAAGAACAGCCTGTGCCAAATCCCGCCAGTCTTTTGGTAGAATCCTATTACAAGTTGACCAGGTGTTTAACATTTGCTTTACATATGGGGAGTACATGCCATAAGATGCTATTGCCTCCTTAAATCTTCATAAGTCTAACATTTTAACTGGAATCCAAGTATTTTGTTCATTCTCTTCATCAAGTAGCTGCTGTATGGCTACTGGATAAATTAAGGGTGATTGTGTGAAAACTGGCTTTCTTTCTGTAACCTTATGATCCAATTTTGAAACAACTTCACTGTTAATTTCTTCTGTCTGAATTTGGATTTCTCTATAATTCATTTTTACAAGTTTAACAAATTTTTCTAAGACTGTTACCTGGCACTTAAATTGACTATCTTTTTAAATAGTAAAATGAGGATAAGAAAAGTAGTAAACTGAATAATTCGATCAATATTAATCTTCTCATATAGTTTCATTGACAGAGTGCCTAAAATTTCAAACAAAGCCCAATTTTCTTCCAATGTACACGTAAAGCCCATTTTTTTTAATGTAGAAAAAAAATTCTCTTTTAAGTAGATATGTTAATTGACTTACCAAGTCTGCATAGAACAGTAGAATCCAAGGGAATTTCAAAACAGCCACCTGGTGTTTGAGGTGTGAATCCAGAGAGAGAGAGAGAGAGAAAGCGAGAGAGAGAGAGAGAGAGAGAGAGAGAGAGAGAGAGAGAGAGAGCAAGAAAGCGCAGCCGCTGGAGCCGAGTTAAGCCTTGGCTTTACATGCAGGGGCCCTGTTCGGCAGGGCAGGCCTGAGTTGTTTGTAGCAGTTTCAAGTAGCTCCAGCTAGGGAGCCGGGCCGCCCTGGCTGGAAACCGGACCTTCCGTCAAGCCAAGCCAAGTGGTTTTTAATGGACTCTTGTAACGTTGGGCGCCAAATGTAGATGTAACCAACCTTCTTATTAAATAAGAAATACAGAACCAAGGCAAAGAAGAAAGCCAAGAGGTCAGAGCTAAGAGCTAAAACCTTACCCTTCCTCCTGCTGTGGTCCTACCTCTCCGAACCAGAACTACCCCTGTTAAAGTCTTTATATAGAGTTCCTGTTCTGCCTTCTCATTGGTTGTAAACCCAATCACATGACCACCTCATCACGGCCTGTCTGTATAGGCCTCCAGGTTTTCTATGATTGGTATTGAAATTAAAGGCATGTGTATCCAATACTGGCTGTATCCCTGAACACACAGAGACTTACCTAGCTCTGCCTACCAAGTGCTGGGATTATAAGCGTATGCCACCACTGCCCAGCTTTACTAAGGCTTGCTAATAGCTCTGACCCCTGGGCAACTTTATTTATTAACATACAAATAACATTTTAATACAAATAAAATATCACCATACACTTAGCCAATTTGGATGCTGTAGATCCTCTTTAAGTCTTTCTTTAGTTCTTTTATCACATATCTCTTTTAATATAAAACCTTTTTACCTGCTGGAATATGGACTCATACTTTTATGCCTGTAAGCAAAAGGGGTTCTCCTGTAGTCCTTAAGTTTCCCATGCTGAACTTCCTCAACAGAGGGGCCCACCCTCTGCCTCCTATGAGATAACGTTTTCTACCATAAATCATTTTAGTTGGGATTCCTAGTGGGTGAGTGTTCATTCCCTAGAAGTTACTGAACTATTATACTTTCTTTATCTAGTGGCATGGGTTCTTAAAAAAATAGTTCATTCTGCTATATCTGATTAAGATTCATGTCCAGCTTCCCCTTTCCTCTATAATTCACAACCCAAGCATTCATTAATTATGGCTGTGCTTCATAGATTAATTAGACCATTATCAGAAAAGCAGTTATACAGAAACCATAGCCCAGGAAGCTCATGATCCATGAAGGATGTCTCCTTCGAGAAGGAGACATAACATGGGTACTCTGCCAGGGACCTCCAGGGAGCTTAGTCCCATGGCACACGTATCTCCCATCTGCTATTATTGACATAATTGTTTATGTCACATGGACAAAACTGGAGTTGGTCTGGCACCTGATTTCAAGCTCTACCATAGAGCTATAGTAATAAAAAAAGCTTGGTACTGGCATGAAAAACCAACATGTAGACCAATGGAATTGAATTGAAGACCCTGATCCACACACCTATGAATATATGATTTTCCACAAAGAAGCTAAAACTGTACCATGGAAAAAAGAAAGCATCTTCAACAAATGGTGCTGGCATAACTGGATGTCAATGTGCAGAAGATTGCAAGTAGATCCATATCTGTCACCATGCACAAAACCCAAGTCAAATGGATCAAAGCCCTCAACATAAATCCAGTTACACTGAACTTTATAGAAGAGAAAGTAGGAAGCAGTCTGGGATGAATTGGCACAGGAGAACTCTTCCTAAATATAACACCAGTTGCACAGACACTGAGAGTGACAATTAATAAATAGGACCTCCTGAAAGTGAGAAGCATTTGTAGAGCAAAGGGCATGGTCAATAACACCAAAGAACAGCCTAGAGGATGGGAAAAGATCTTCACCAACCCCACATATGAAAGAGGGCTGATCTCCAAAATATATAAAGATCTCAAAAAGCTACACAACAAAATACTGAATTATCCAATTAAAAAGTGGGCTACAGAGCTTTACAGAGAATTCTCAATGGAAGTATCTCAAATGGCTGAAAGGCATTTAAGGAATTGCTCAACATCCTTAGTCATCAGGGAAATGCAAATCAAAACTCTGAGATACCATCCTAAACCAGTCAGAATGGCTAAGATCAAAAACACTGAAGACAGCTTATGTTGGAGAGGATATGGAGCAAGGGGAACACTCCTCCACTATTGCTAGCAATGCAAACTTGTACAGCCACTCTGGAAATCAGTGTGGCACTTTCTCAGAAAATTGGGAATAAGTCTTCCTCAGGACCCAGTTATACTACTCTTGGGCAGATATCCAAGGAATGCTCCATCTTACCACAAGGACACATGCTCAACTATGTTCATATCAGCACTATTCACAATAGCAAGAACCTGGAAACAACCTAGATGCCCCACAACAGAAGAATGGATAAAGACAATATGGCAATATACCCAATGGAGTACTACTCAGCAGTAAAAAACAATGATATCATAAAACTTGCAGTCAAATGGGTAGAACTAGAAAATATCATCTTGAGTGAGGTAACCCAGACCCAGAAGGACAAACATAGTATGTACTCATTCATAAATGAATACTAAATGTGAGGGAAGGGATGGCCAGACTGCAACGCACAACTTCAGAGGGGCTAGCTAACAGGGAAAGACACTGGGAGGGACACATGGATGACCCTGTGAAGGAGAAGTGGATGGGATCTACATGAGTAGATGGGGGTGGTGGAGGCAGAGGATGAGGAGTGGGGATGAGAACATAGGAAAATGGAAGGGTCAAGCTGGAACAGGGACAAAGTGGGAGGGCAGGGAGGAAGATACCATGATAGATGAGGCATGGTGCTGGGGAAGCTCTCAGGAATCCACAAGGTTTACCCCACCTTGGTCTACTGGCAGTGGTCCAGAGGGTGCCTGGACTGGTCTACTCTGGTGACTAGCCTAGCAAATAACCTAGCTGTTATTATAGAGCCTTTGTACAGTGATTGTTGGAGGCAGATACAGAGATCCTAGGCCAGGCACTGGGCTGAGCTCCGGGAATCCAATTGATGAGAGAGAGGAGAGATACTGCCAGCAAGGGACATCAAAATCATGATGGGAGGACATGCATATATGACAAGCCTCACTAGTGGAAGCCCATGAACTGTGGACTGGTGGCTGTGGAGCCCCCATGGTACTGGACTAGACCCTCTGGATACAGAAGATGGTTGTTTAGGGGCACCCAGGCAGGGGGATCAGGATTTGTCTGATGGACAATGGACAGTCTGGTCTATGGACAAGCTTCTGGAATCTGGTGCCTTTGGTGTGACACCTTGCACAGCCTTGGTGCAGTGGGAAGGGGCTGGAACCTGCCTAGGCTCAGTGTGTTGGTCTCTGCTGACTCCCCATGGGAGACCTAGATTTGAAGGATGCAGGGTTGATTTTGAAAGAGGCTGGGGGATGGGAGGAGGGAGGAGGAGGGATCTGTGGATAGTATGTGCAGTGAGTAGAAAATTTCTTAATAAAGAAAAATGAAAAAAAAATCCCTGTGACTGGGAGCAGCATTATTGACCTATGTGGGATATCTCTGTTCAAAGTTTTAAAATTATACTTCCTATTAACTTGTAAGACAGTGAGATTTCATGAAGCTTCTTCATACAGTTATCCTATTGGTTAACTCTCCCACACCTCCTCCTTTCTTCCTTCCCATCCCCAGTTGAAAATTTAGCATGTAGTATTCAATGACACATATTTTAAAACACTCCTGTTCTACTATCTTGTAATTGTATTTTTTTACTTGTGTTACAAAATGATAGGTTCCTATGTAGCTTCTCATGGACATCTCATTTGGGTTGACCTTACAGCAGTCCCCTCTCTTCTCCATCCATGAACCACATATTTGAATATTTTGCTGTCTCTAATTTCATACTATCTACATTATACTATTCATCCTCTCTTCCTGCATCTCCCCACTAAAGGTATATTTCTGCCTTACTGGCTTCTACATGTAGTCTTAATTGTACACAAAAGGCACAAGTTTGAAGTAGAAAGCTCATTCTGATTTACCCATTTGTCAGTGGATGAACATCTAAGTTGATTCTGTATCATAAATACTATCATTAAGGCAGCATTGATCATCATGACAAAGTTCTCATTGTAAAGATGGCACATCCATGGAGTTCAGCCTAGGAGTGTTTACTCTGTATCTATTTTCTCTGAGATTAAACACTTTCATTTTGTAGGATGATCCTTAAAGACAGGCTATTAAAGATTACATAAAGGATTGGGATACCCCAAGGCAGTAGTTCTCAACCTTCCTACTTTTGTAGGAATGAATGAAGCTTTAGTTTTAGATGCAGGAGTATTTTAAAGATGTATCCAGTGAGCCTGGCTCCACAACTCTGCATTTTGATTACTTGTGGATTTTTGTAGTGTTCACTGTTGAAAAGAGAATGTTACTTGATGAAGGGTGAAAACTTATATACCTGTGGGTACCAAGAAAATGTTTAGTTATTTGTTAGGGATTGGGGTGGTTTAGTAAATTGACAGTTGTTTCTTGTATTACAAGATTCAGGTCTTCATCAGAAACATTCCTGTTATCATGACTCAAAATTTCCCAGCCTACTTAACAGAAATGAGTGATGAACTGGATCACTTGATTTTTGACATTAAAGACATCTATTAAACTAAAATGGAAACTCTTTTTGAAATAGATGAATTTTCAGATGAAGATAACATACCAAATTTCAACAACATGAAATAAAGATGTACACAGAACACCAGAACCAATGTGACTGAAGGAGATATAAAATGCCACCTTTAAAACAACTACCTGACCAGATTGACTGGATTCTATCAGAACTCTAGAGAAATACTAACAGCAAAGTTACTTACAATATTTCTTGACAGCAGGGTCGTGGTGGCACATGCCTTTAATCCCAGTACTCCAGAGTTCAAAGACAACCAGGTGATCAGAGTTCCAAGACAGTCAGGACTAGAAAATGAGACCCTGACTCAAATACAACAAACAAACAAACAAACAAACAAAAATCTTTACACAAAAAGAAGACTCTCCTTGACTCTTAGTATTACCTGATATTAAACCAGATAATAAGTGGTTCTTGGTGGCATACTCCTTTTATCCCAGCTTATCAGTGACAGATAAAGGTAGATGTCAGTAAATTCAAGGTTATCATTGTGTATGAAGGAGAGCCAATGCTGTTACACATGGATACCCAGTCTTGAAAAACTAAAAACTAAATAAGAAATAAAAAATAAACCCCAAGGCCAGCATGTAAGAGTCCTGTAGCTACCACTTCCACCACCCGTTGGACCCTGTGACCTAGAAGACCCATTCCACCACCCAAACCCATGGAACCCATCATCCTTCCCCTGACCAACTATCCCCTGCAAAATCAACTGCCCATAAAAACACAAGCACCTTTTGACAAAGAAGCCAAAACTATACAATGGAAAAAAGAATGTATCTTCAACAAATGGTGCTGGTGTAACTGGATGTCAATATGTAAAAGATTACAAATAGATCCATATCTGTCACCATGCACAAAACTCAAGTCCAAGTGGATCAAGGACCTCAACAGAAATCCAGTTACACTAAACTTAATAGAAAAGAAAGTAGGAAGTACTCTTGAACGCATTGGCTCCAGAGACCATTTCCTAAATATAACACCAAGAGCAAAGACCCTGAGCACAACAATTAATAAATGGGACCTCTTGAAATTGGGAAGCTTTTGCAGGGCAAAAGACATGGTCAATAAGACAAAAAGACAGCCAACAAATGGGAAAAGATCTTCACCAACCCCACATCTGACAGAGGATTGATCTCCACAGTATATAAAGAACTCAAGAAACTAGACATCAAAATACTAAACAATCCAATTAAAAATGAGCTAAAGAGCTAAACAGAGAATTCACAAAACAAGAATCACAAATGGCTGAAAGACATTTAAAGAAATGCTCAACATCCTTAGTCATCAGGGAAATGCAAATCAAAATGACTCTGAGATACCACCTTACACCTGTCAGAATGGCTATATCAAAAACACCAATGACAGTCAATGTTGGAGAGGATGTGGAGCAAAGGGAACACTCCTCCACTGTTGGTGGGAATGCAAGCTTGTACAACCACTGTGGACATCAGTATGGCGGTTTCTCAGAAAATTAGGAATCGAACTACTTCAAGACCCAACCATACCACTCTTGGCCATATACCCAAGGAATGCTGATTTATACCATAAAGATACATGCTCAACTATGTTCATAGCAGCACTATTTGTAATATCCAAACCGGGAAACAACCTAGATGCCCTTCAACTGAAGAATGGTTGAAGAAAATGTGGTATATAAACACAATGGAGTACTACTCAGCAGAGAAAAACAGTGAAAGCATGAAATTTGCAGGCAAATGGATGGAACTAGAAAAAAAATCATCCTGAGTGAGGTAACCCAAACCCTGAAAGACAAAAATGGTATGTACTCACTCATAAGTGGATTCTAGATATAAAATAAAGAACAATCAGACTACAACCCACAGAACCATAGAGGCTATATACATAGCATGGAGGTCCCTAGGACGACTCTGGCTTATAATAAATCTTGGTTTTGCTCAATTACTGAGCAAGCCTCAATGAAACATCTCACTAGTAAGAAAGGAATACATACTGTATCAAGCTGATAATAGAAAAATAAATAAATAAATTAATTTTAAACAATAAAAAAAACCCACAAGCACCATGAGGCATCATTTGGAGGAAGAGGTGAGTGACTGGTCTCCCAGATGAACTACCCCAATCCCTAGGTGCTAAGCCCCAGGACATGTCCCATGACCCTCTTCATTTCTTCTGAGTCCCAGAAACCACCACTGCCTCCACCCATTGGCCTCCAAAGCCTCTGCCACACAAGCCCACCAAGGCCATCATCTTCTCCCTGGCCAACCATCCCTGGCAAAGTTAGCAGCCCCTAGAGGCACAAGCCCCACATGCACAAATTTGAGGAGGAGGAGTATTTCCCAGAGGCATAAACACCACCTGACCAAATGATCAGAGGTGCAAGTACCACTTGAAACCTTGGAAGAAGAGCACCAGCAGCTAGCCAGCACTAGCCCCTAGAAACACTAGCACCACCTGCACCCATTGGAAGAAAAGCAGCCTCCCCATGAACAGCCCTCTCTAGCAATATCAGCAGATCTAAGCAGCTCAAGTACTACTCATGCCAGCTGGAAGAACAAGCATTGGCAAAATCCATACCAGTTGGAAGAACGTAGCTCATAGGCACAAGGACAGCCCACACCAGCCAAAAGAACTGGACGATATGCTGGATCTAGGCACTGAAACCCCTACAAACCTCACTTGAGACAATCCTACTCGACCTGACAACCAGTCAATCACCAGAACCATTGGTCATTCAGGCCAGAAGACAATAAAGAAAACAGACAATAATGGAACAAAAGACCCAACCAACAATGACATCACAAGAATCAACACCTGTTCCTATAATTATCCCAAACACAGGTAGGTAAATGGCAATGTAAGAATAGAGTCAACAGCATAAAGGGAAATACTGTATCACCAGAACCTAGTGAGTTTACAACATCAAGACCTGAATATCCCAAGACAGATGAAGCAGAAGGAAACAACCTTAAAAATAGCGTTATGAAGATGATAGAGGCCCCTAAGAGGAAATGAAAAAGTCCCTTAAAGAAATGGTGGAAAACCAAACAAAAATGGAAGAAATCAATAAATCCCTTAAAGAAAGCCAAGAAAAAACAAGGTGAAGGAAACAGTTCAAGAAGTGAAAACTGAAATAGAACAATAAAGAAAAAATAAACCGAGGGAATGCTGGAAATAGAAAATCTGGGTAGATGAACAAGAACTACAGATTCATGCATAAACAACAAAATACAAGAGGTGGAAGACAGACTCAGGCATTGAAGATACAATTGAGGAAATAGATTCATCACTCAAAGAAAATATTAAACCTAACAAAAACCATCCAGAAAATCTAGCACACAATGAAAAGACCAAACCTAAGAATAATAGCAGTAGAATAAGGAGAAGAATATCAGCTCAAAGGCACATACAAAATATCCAACAAAATCATAGTAGAAAACTTTCCCAACCTAAAGAAGGACATGACTATTAAGATACAAAAAGTTGGGGCTGGAGAGATGGCTCAGAGGTTAAGAGAGGCTGCTTTTTTAAAAGGTATTGAATTTAATTCCCAGCAACCACATGCTGGCTCACTACCATGTGTAACAAGATCTGGTGCCCTCTTCTGGCCTGCAGGGATGCATGCAGGCAGAACTAAGTACACAATAAATCTTTAAAAAAATATATACAAAAAGTTTACAGAATACCAAATAGTCTGTACCAAAAGAAAACTCCCCTCCCCACAGTCTTTCTATATTCTGTATTTTTAGTATTTTGATTATTAAGAGTTGCAAAGGAAAAAGGCCAGCAGGTCAGTGGTGTTACTCGCCTTTAATCCCAGCACTCGGGAGGCAGAGAGAGGCAGATCACTGTGAGTTCGAGGCCAGCCTGAGCTACAGAGTGAGTTCCTGGACAGGCTCCAAAGCTACACAGAAAAACCGTGTCTCAAAAAGGCCAAGTAAAATATACACCCAACTTCTTAATGGAGAATTAAAAACCCGAAGGTCCTGGACAGACATTTTGCAGACACTAACAGACCACAGAAGCCAGCCCAGGCTGCTCTACCCAGAAAAATTTGAATTACTGTAGATGGAGACAAGACATCCCTGTCAAAACCAGATTTAAACAATACCTATCCACAAACAAATTCACAACATACCTGTTAGCATTCAGACCCGCACTTGGGGACCCACCCAGCATCCTGACATCATCTTATGTGAAGTCCTCTTTAAGAGAAAACTCCTCCTCCTCTCTCTCCTTCCTCTTTCTTGCCACCAGAGCACATGCACCTCAGGTCTTTCTCTCTTTTTCTCCCCCTCTCTTCTCTTCGCCCTTCCCCCTTCTCCCTTGTATAATAAAACTTTACACATGAGCACTATTGCATGGTGTGAGTGACTAACCACCATGCCCCTTGGCTGTAGCCCACCAAGGTCTCTCTCCCACCATTTTATAACATTGGTTCTGTGTTGAGCAGAGGCCCTCCTGGTGCTCTCTCCTTCCTGCCTGCTGTCTGAAACATGCTAGGATCCCTGGAACCTTCATTGCTCACTTTATCCAACACAGGCACAATTGGCAGGCCCAGCCCACACCCCATGAACAAGGCCTCATTTAGTCTCTCAGAATTTCTGGCCCTCAGGCTCAGCCCTTTGGCTCCTGGTTTTTTCTTTGACAAAACTTTGAAGCAGCCTGTGCCTGTCTCGTCTCTCAGATCCCAGGACCTTTAGGGCCCCTGCTCTGTGTTTGATGAATTCCACAGTAGCTTGCACCCTAATCATTCTGCCTCACTCATGGGAAATAAGCCAACCATCACCAATCTCTATGCTTAATACCCTTTTTGAAGTTTTTAAAACACATCCACCTTTATAATCAGACTTGGTTCCATACTCCTTCTCTTTCCAGCTTCTGGCAATGATGCGATAGATCCCAGGATTCTTGGGCTATGCACTCCCTCTTGCTGCTGCTGACATCACAATATCGATCTCTCACTGCTTCCCACTTGGCTACTGTTAGCCTGTTATTTAGTAAGTGGCAAAATGTTATTTATTAAGTGGTGCTGGATACCATGCAAGAAAAGCCATGAGGCACCACAAAACCCACTGTAAGAGTTTATTGAGGGAATAGAGGGGGGGTGTGCATAGGCCTATGGAATGATCATGCAGGAAGAGAGACAAGGAATAGGTGGAACATGCTTCTATAGGTAGTCCCCCTGCAGATGCACATATGGACTTATGTAGTTACACCACACATGGGCATACAACATGTGATTATGCTGCTTGCAAATACATGATCATGCAGCACACGGGTTACATAGGATATAAGATAATACCCTGGGATGACTAAGCATCTTGCCTGGCTACTGGACAGCACATGTGTGTTCATGTAGCTGAGGAGTGACTAGGAATTCTAATATTCCAGATCCTTTTCTTTGTTAAAAAAAAAAAGCTGGATAAATGGGTATATGGGTGCCTTGTCTCCTGAAACTGCTTCTAGCTGACTTGGTGGGCATGAGTTAACTTTTGGGGTGAGGAATGAAGCTTTGGGGTAGCCAGACATCCTGAGGTAGTAGAGTGTCCTCTGCTGCTTTGGGAATTGTCCATTGCCTTCTGCTGCCCAGTCTCTGTGATTGTTTGGGTCTGACAAGGTGCAGGCGAGGTAGAAGATGAAGTTTAGAAAAAATTTTACCATGGCAGGGGGCGTTGCTGAGGGATCCAAGGTTTAGGGAGGAGGTCCCAGGACCAGAAAAGTTTGAATTATACTTATCTGAAGTGGAAAGAGCATCAGGAAGAGTTATAAGAAAAAATCATAGATTAAACAGGTTGTACAAAACAAGATAGGACAAAAATTGGCTGTCCAAATTTAAAATAAATGACACTGCTGGAAACCTGACAGCCCTTCCTTGAAAATAGATATATTTCATTTAGTGTAATTTGGAAAATTAAAATATGTTCATCATACTATTGATACATACTGTGGATTTCAATAGGCATCTGCCTTAATTTTGAAAAGGCTGATTTTGTAATTAGACATTTATTAGAGACAATGGCTCTAATGAGTATATCAATACAAATGGAAACTAATAATGCTCTTGCTTATTTTTCAGGTAAAATAAAACAGTTTTTTACACATGGTAACATTAAACATTATAGGAATAACATATAATCGTACTGAACAAGCAGTTGCACTCTAAAGGAGGTGCTCATAAAAACCAAAGGAAGATTTGAGGACTCCCAGAGATAGATTACATAATGCTTTACTAACTTTAAATTTTTTAAATGTTAATGATGTAGAGATAACAGTTGCTGAATGGCATTGGACCATAGAAAAAAATGCTGAGCCGCCATTTTGTGGATGCCAGGGAACAGAGAGCATCTGCAGAAGCAGATCCATAAGGGCACGGGTGGACCTGTTGAGTGTTGGGATTTGAACTTCGGCTGTTTGAACTCAGGATCTCGAAACACATCGTGATTCCTGTCCATGATTCCTGTCCATTAGGTTGTGAGGTGTATGTAGGTAATCTTGGAAACAATGGGAACAAGACTGAATTAGAATGGGCTTTTGCCTATTATGGACCACTCCGAAGTGTGTAGGTTGCTTGAAACCCTCCTGGCTTTGCGTTCATTGAATTTGAGGATCCCCAAGATGCCACTGATGCTGTCCGAGAGCTCGATGTAAGAACACTATGTGGCTACCTTGTAAGAGCTGAACTATCGAATGGTGAAAAAAGAAGTCGGAATTGTGGCCCACAAAAACAACAATATGGCTTTGATGTGGATCTTGAGGCAGCATGACCCATGCCTTTGATCCAGACCTTGAGGCTGGAAAGTACATTTTTAATCTGGGCCTCACCTTCTACAAGAAGCCTATATATGGACAAGAAGGAATGGTGTGCATTCCTTCTTTGCTTGCTAGCCCTTGCCTTGCCAGCACTTCTATTTCTTCACTGTCATTGGAGCCTGGTTCTTTGTGATTCCAGTCTATACAGAAGACCAGCTGTGACACCCAGTCTCAAAGGACTGAGCAGCTACTAGATTCCCGGACTTTCCATTCACAACTAGCCATTGTTGTAATGCAGCCTGTAAGTTTTTCCAATGAATTCATATATAGAGATATTTCTCTGTGTGTGTGAGAGAGAGACTGAAGCAGACACCTAGAGACAGAGACCATGAGGGAGAGGGAGACAGACAGATACTGAGAGAAACAGAGAGAGAAAGAGAGATTCATTCCATAAGTTCTGTGATTCTAGAGAACCCTAAGACAGTTGTGGTATCAGAGTGGTTCTAGAGAAATGGAAGTACAAGGGTGCATCTTTTAAGTATCTGGAATAGGATTTTTAATTCACCAGCACCTTCAAACTCACTAGCACCTTCAATTTCTGAAGCCTCTCCATTTACTCTGTCTCCTGGAATCTCAGAGGGTACTGAAAGTCCATGGTGCAAACTATATTTCAAACTTAAAGAGATAAATGTCTTTGATTATCTTTGTTCATCAATAGTGAGTGACTATGGATTTAATGACCCTATATAGGAACTTTTGACAGTTTGGGAGGAAATGTTGAAAATGATGCTGCTGGTTGGTTACTCTTAATAACTCTTGATAAAGGATAGAAATAGGTGCATGATAATCTTAATCAACTGCAGGAAGAATGAAGTTAGTGATGAAATTGCCCAGATTCAGATGCCAATAAATGGTCTAAGGTTTTCTAAGTGTGCCCAGGAAGAGAATCTTCCCTCCAGTAGTCCCAGAGCTTGAGTTTCAGAAAATCAAACTAAAGCCCTTACTATAAAGTGGACTGAATTACATCAAAATTTCAAGTCTCAGCCTCAGATAGTGTAGGCAATTGAAGTAAGGGCATTAATTGATTAAGAATGGTATCCTATAACTTGGGGTGGGGATGTGTGGGATGACCCTATTACATCTGAGAACTTGAATTCTCTGATTTTCAAGGGTTTATCTTACCTGAGGAAGTAGTACAATGAGCCCCAACCCTTGAGACATTGACCTTTCCGTATATGACTGAGGAAACTAATTCTTCACTATCTGCTAATCCAGAAGTGACATTTTCTGAAAGATATCCCAGGCAAGATAGTACTAACATTCCTCAGGGTCCCACCACTAGTTGGCTTTAGACCTATAACCAAACTTACATCAAAACAGGCTTAAAAGGGACAATAAAATGTGTAATCAATGGGGAAGTGAGCTACAATAGGTAGGAGCTTAATGGTTTTGGTAATTTGTTCAAGCATAAGTCTGAGAAAATGTGTGGGAATGGATGTTAAGAGTGTGGAATAATATTGGAAGAAAATAAAACTAGATCATGCCGAGTTTATTGATATGGGCCTAATGAGTGGAGATTCTAGGTTTAATACAGAAATTCACATATTTAAAGAAAAAGGTGTGAAAAGTATTTTTGAATGGTTGGCTGAAGCATTTGTCAAAAGCTGGACTACTGAAAGGGATTTGTTTATGCCTAATACCCTTGGCTTAGCTTAATGATGGGAATTAAAGGCTCAGGGAAACTGCAATGCTACAGTGTGTATGCTGTGTAAAACCCAATCATCTCTAATGGGAAGACACAGAAGACATGCCCTTCACAAGTCCTATAAGATGCAAACCGGTGTTAGGGGTACCAGCACATTTGAAATGTTTCATTGTCATCCTCGTCCTTGTGCCAAATCTTACTGTTGGTGATGATGTTGCTCAACTGGACCAATGAAATGCAGTGAGTTTATTTGGGCTCCAAGGTAACAATGGCCAGGTAGCTGCAATGAACTGCCAGAGGCAAGGTGATCATTGTTATCATAATAGGCAACATAGACAATACAATGTTTGCACTGGCCCATCCCATTATTGTCAGCACAGGCAAGGTGAATTTTATAGTGGCATGACTCATATGGTGTTTCTAGGCATGAAATAGATAAGAATTTCACAGCACTTCTGTTTGATCTGTATGAGCAGAAAAATTCTCTAACAAATGAAAGGAAGGCTGCATAGGATCATGTAATAGGCAATCTTGACAAGAGAATAAATTTCTAGACTTGAGCCAGTTTGAAGACCTAGACCCACTTGAATGAAGGCCAGGTTCCCCTGAGGAACGATCCTGATAAGAAAACTAAAAGTTCTGCAGATAGCCTTTCCTCAGTTCTTCCCCAGAGAGACCATGGCCTTTTACAGGGGTAACTGTACCTTGGGGGAAGGAAACAATCATACTTTCCAGGCTCTGTTGGATACTGATTCTGAACTGATGCTGATTCCAGACTATCCCAAGAAACATGGTGACCTCCAGTTAAAGTAGGGGCTTATGGAGGCCAGGTGATTAATGGAGCTTTGGCTGATGTCTCACTCACAGTAGGTCCAGTCGGTCCCCAGACTCATCCTGTGGTTATTGCCCTAACTACTTTGGCATGTCCACTGTTCTTGGTTTTGTTCAGCCCACATTGGGGAGGTCATGTTGGTGAGATTTGATAAGCATAGCTTCTGATATTGTTAGGTGTGATGGTTATTCTTGGTTATCAAGTTTACTACATCTGAAATGAACTAGAATCCAGAAATGGAGGGCATACCTGAGAGACATTATTTTTGCTTATTTGGAAATGAATGAATCTACTTTTAGTCTGGAATTTCAGACAGGAATACAAATACCCTTAATCCACGTTTTGAGCCTGAAGTACCAACACCCTTGAATAGGATAGAGATGGAAGGTCACACTTTCTGCTAGAAGACTACATGAAGACATGGAAAGAGGAATCATTTTGTTCACTGCCCATTTGTTGGCTCATTTTCTTGCTAGAATATCCATTCCTTCACTGGCATTGGAGCCCACTTCTTTGGGATTCCAGCATATACTGAAAATCAGCCAAGACACTCAACCTGTGGACTAAGCAATACTTGATTTTTAGACTTTCTGTTACATCCAGCCATTGTTGGATTACCTTGACAGCAGCTTCTAAATCATTCTAACAAATTTTGATATTGAGGGGGAAAAACTGAATTATCAAAGAAGGGGATCAGCCAGCCACCAGAGAATACTTACCTCTATGAAATCTCCAACGAAATGGTAGAGGGAACCTGTTTGATATAAATATCAAACACTAGAGAACATGGTGACTACACTAGTAGACACAATCTCACAAAAAACTCTCTGGTCTTCTGCCTCTTGTAATCATTATTGCCCCTCTTGAGGTGGGTTTTAAAGATGCATCCAGTGGGCCTGGGATCCATAAATCTTCATTTTGATAAGTTGTGGATTTTTGTTTTGGTCTCTGTTGAAAAGGGAAGTTTCCTTGATTAGGGTCAAAATTTATCTTACCTATGGCTACAAAGAAATGTTTAGTTATTTGTTAGGGATTATGATGTTTTAATAAACTGGTGTTTTTTGTTGTCCTCCCAGATTCATGTATTCACCAGCACCAGTAGTGTAGACCGTTTTTTCATTACCTGTCATTGTTTCATTTTTGTGAAGAGAGTCTTAAGTTCATTGAGAGAGAGAGTATTAGTTACTTTTTAATGATATTATATGTTCAGACAAATAAAGCTTACCTGGAGATCAGAGAGTAGAGCTAGCCACTCGTAGCCAAGATGCCAAGCACACCTTAATCTTCGTCTTTCGGGGAGAAAGCAGGAAGATCAGGAGTTCAAGGCCACCTTGTGCTACACCAGATTGAATCAGTCTAAAAAAGACACAGAGGTGGGTGGTGGTGGCTCACACCTATAATCCCTGCACTACAGAGGTAGACAGGGATATAAGGCAGGTGGAGAAAGGATTTTGGCCCATTCAGTCGTAGAATATATAGAGACAGGTTCCCTCTACCATTTCGTTGGAGATTTCATAGAGGTAAGAATTCTCTGGTGGCTGGCTGATCCCCTTCTTTGATAGTTCAGTTTTCTCCCTCAATATCTGAATATTGGTTCTAAAAATAATGCTAATTAGGGTCAAAATTCAGGTTACCACCAAGATATGCTTGCCACTACTGTTTCTACTGCTTTTTTAGGGCTATTGTTCCAGGATGACAGTTGATGTGGTTCATAGACATCATAGGACTTTCGTTTGGCTCACCTCTTTGGAAGCTTGCATGGTCCTTCTGAAACCATGAAAGCTATTGCTCCTGGAGCAATTTACATTATTTTGAGACAATGTCTCTGTGTCTTTCCACTTTCCTAGTCTCACTGTGTAAAAGTCACTGGCCTTGAACTAGAGTTCCCTAGCCAAGCTTCCTGAGTGCTGGGTAAAAGGCTTACATGACCTTGCCTAACTATACGTAACTTTTTGTTATTATTATATTTTGTTATTTTCTCTGTAGCCTTTGCTGACCTGGAACTCACTCTGTAGACCAGGCTCGTTTTGAAATCACAGAGATGTGTCTGTCTTTGCCTCTTGAGTGCTGAGATTAAAGCTGTTTGGCCTGATCTGTTTGGGAGGCATCCAGGCAGTGGGACCTGGTCCTGTGCTCATTGCATGAGTTGGCTGTTTGAAACCTGGGGCCTATGCAGGGTCCCTTGGCTCAGCATGGGAGGAGGGGACTGGACCTACCTGGACTGAGTCCACCAGGTTGATCTCAGTCTGTGGGGAAGGCTTTGCCCTGGAGGAGATTGGAATGGGGGGCGGGCTGGGGGGAAGGTGAGGGGGGCGGGAGGGGGGAGAACAAGGGAATCTGTGGCTGATATGTAGACTGAATTGTATTGCAAAATAAAAAAAAATAAAAAAAAAATAAAAAAAAATTAATTTTACAATGATATAAAATATGAATATTTTATTATGCCTTAAATTGAATAATAACTGCAACAGCTTTGGCCTGAGGATTTTTCTTGGGCACTCTGACCACTAAATGTTAATAATACACTACTCAGAACAAGGCAGTCTGCTTGGGCTGGATTGGGATTTTTTTCTGTCTAATGTCCTTAAAGCCACAAGAGCTGCCAGCTTGAGAATGGGCTGTCATATGCCTCTGTATTCTTAGAGGTTTGGTTATGGGGTTGGTGAGTCAAAATGTTTGTAAAAGATATCTCTGCTTTTTCACAGTTTATCAAAGATCACCAAAAGAGGCAACATAAAGTTAAACACATATCCATAAACAAAAAATGACATGATCAATGTTTTGGAACAGCATGGATCTATTCTTGTTTACTAAATTAATCAGTCACTCTGAAAGATTCTCCCAACCAACAAGGTCTGACTCAACCCTGCTTTACCTATCCTTTCCACCTCTCTGGTCACACTGCCTGGATGCCTCCCAAACAGATCAGGCCAATCAACTGTCTCACCCACTCAGAGGGCCTGATCCAGTTGGTGACCCCTCAGCCATTGGTTCATAGTTCATGTGTTTCGGTTCGTTTGGCTATTTGTCCCTGTGCTTTATCCAACCTTGGTCTCAACAATTCTCGCTCATATAAACCATCCTCATTCTCGCTAATTGGACTCCCAGAGATCCACCCGGGGCCTAGTCATGGATCTCTGCAACCAGATCCCTCAGTAGTTGGTTGAGGTATCTAGCACGACAATTAGGGTGTTTGGCCATCTCATCACCAGAGTAGGTCAGTTCGGGCTGTCTCTCGACCATTGCCAGCAGTCTGTTGTGGGGGTATCTTTGTGGATTTCTGTGGGCCTCTCTAGCACTTTGTTTCTTCCTATTCTCATGTGGTCTTCATTTACCATGGTCTCCTATTCCTTGTTCTCCCTCTCTGTTGTTGATCCAGCTGGGATCTCCCCTTCCCCCAAGCTCTCTTTCCCTAGACCCTCACCCTTCACTACACCCACTCATGTCCAGGATGTTCATGTAGATCTCATTCCATATCTCTGGCATTGGGCGATCCCCGTGTCTTTCTTGGGGTCCTGTTTTCCAGGTAGCCTCCCTGGTGATGTGAGTAGCAGTCCAGTCATCCTTGTTCCACATCTAGTATCCTGCTATGAGTGAGTACATACCATGTTTGTCTTTCTGATTCTGGGATACCTCACTCAGGATGATTTTTTCTAGATCCATCCATTTGTCTGCAAACCTCATGATGTCATTGTTTTTCTCTGCTGAGTAGTATTCCATTGTGTATATGTACCACATTTTATTTATCCATTCTTCAGTTGAAGGGCATCTAGGTTGTTTCCATGTTCTGGCTATTACAAACAATGCTGATATGAACATAGCTGAACAAGTGCTCTTGTGGTGTGGTTGAGCATTCCTTGGGTATATGCCCAAGAGTGGTATAGCTGGATCTTGGGGGAGATTGATTCCCAATTTTCTAAGAAAGCACCATATTGATTTCCAAAGTGGTTGTACAAGCTTGCATTCCCACCAGCAGTGGAGGAGAGTTCCCCTTGCTCCACATCCTCTCCAGCATAAGGTGTCTTCAGTGTTTTTGATCTTAGCCATTCTGACAGGCGTAAGGTGGTATCTCAGAGTTGTTTTGATTTGCATTTCCCTGATGATTAGGGATGTTGAGCAATTCCTGAAATGTCTTTCAGCCATTTGAGTTTCCTCTGTTGAGAATTCTCTGTTCAGTTCTATAGCCCATTTCTTAATTGGACTGTTGGGCATTTTGATGTCTAATTTCTTGAGTTTCTTATATATTCTGGATATCAGTCCTCTGTCAGATGTGGGGTTGGTGAAGATCTTTTCCCATTCTGTAGGCTGTCGCTTTGCCTTGTTGACCATACCCTTTTCTCTACAAAAGCTTCTCAGTTTGAAGAGGTTCCATTGATCGATTGTTTCTCTCAGTGTCTGTGCTACTGGTGTTATATTTAGGAAGTGGTCTCCTATGCCAATGCATTCGAGACTACTTCCTCCTTTCTCTTCTAGCAGGTTCAGAGTAGCTGGATTTATGTTGAGGTCCTTGATCCACTTGGACTTAAGTTTTGTGCATGGTGATAGATATGGATCTATTTGCAGCCTTCTACATGTTGATATCCAGTTTTGCCAGCACCATTTGTTGAAGATGCTTTCTTTTTTCCATTGTGCACTTTTGGCTTCTTTGTCAAAAATTATATGTTCATAGGTGTGCGGATTAATGTCAGGGTTTCAATTCGATTCCATTGGTCCACATGTCGGTTTTTATGCTAGTACCAAGCTGTTTTTATTACTGTAGCTCTATAGTAGAGCTTGAAGTCAGGGATCGTGATGCCTCCAGAGGTTGTGTTATTGTACAGGATTCTTTTGGCTATCCTGGGTTTTTTGTTTTTCCATATGAAGTTGAGTATTATTTTTTCCAGGTCTGTGAAGAATTGTGTTGGTATTTTGATGGGGATTGCATTGAATCTGTAGATTGCTTTTGGTAAGATTGCCATTTTTACTATGTTAGTCCTGCCTATCCATGAGCATGGGAGATCTTTCCATTTTCTGACATCTTCTTCAATTTCTTTTTTTCAGGGACTTAAAGTTCTTGTCATATAGGGAAGGACACACTCTTTTGATCAGGATAGAGAGACTAGAAGATATACTTTTAATCTGGCCACACCTTCTGTTGAAAGCATACAAAGACATGGGAATAGGAGTCATTTTCTCTCTGCCTGTTTGTTGGCTAAGATTTTAGCTAGCATATTCATTCCTTCACTAGCATTAGAATCTTGTTCTTTGGGCTTCCGACATATACTGAACAGCAGCTGAGACAGCGATCCTTTGGGACTAAGAAATTATTGGATTTTTGGACATTCTGTTACATCCAGTCAGAGGTGGACTAACTGGAAAGCAGCCTGTAAGTCATTACAGTAAATCCCTAACACACACAAACACACACACACACACACACACACACACACACAAACACATTTCTTTTATAAATTCTGTTACACTGGAGAACTTTGTCTCATACACCAGGAGAAACAATCTCACAACAAACTCCCTGGTTCTCTAAGTCTTACAGTGTTTATATCCCCCACTTCATGAATGAAGCTTGAGCTTTAGGTGCAGGAGTGTTTTAAAGATGTATCCTTTGGGCCTGGCTCCAGACTCTGTATTTTAATTACTATTGGATTTTTGTAGTGTTCTCTGTTGAAAAGAGCATGATCCTTGATGAGGGGTGAATACTAACTTACCTGTGGGTACCAAGAAAATGTTCAGTTATTTGCTGGGGATTATGATGGTTTAGTAAAGTGGTGGTTGTTTCTTTTCCACCAAGATTCATGTCTGCATCATCACCAGTCCTGTTATCATGTCTGGAAAATTACCCAGCCTACTTGATTGAAATGAGTTATCAACTGGATCTCTTGTTTACTGCCATTAAAGATGTCTATGATACTAAATTTGAAACTCTTATTGACATAGATGAACTTCTGGCTGGGTGGTGGTGGCACACACCTTTTTTTAAAATTTCATCATTATTTTATTTATCCAGTTATTACTTTTGTTATTATTGTCCCAAGAATATTTATTTTACATTTTGGTTCATAGTTAAATATAATAATTAGTTTATAATAAAATTACAGCTTTGACCACTGGGACCTTGTTTAGCTGGATTCTTTGTTTCTTTTTGATGTCCTTCAACCCTCCCTTATTGTTTATTTCCTCTTTGGCATCTTAAATTTGTCTTTATATTTTCCAAGTATATGATCTATGAGTGGCACACACCTTTAATCCCAGCACTCAGGAGGCAGAGCCAGGTGAATCTTTATGAGTTTGAAGCCAGCCTTTCTACAGAGGAAGATCCAGGATAGGCCCCAAAACTACACAGAGAAAGCCTGTCTCAAAACAAAAATACCAAAAAAAAGAAGAAATAGGTGAATTTCTAGCTGAAGATAACATACCAAATTTCAACAACATGAAATAAATATGTACACAGAGCATCAGAACCAATGTGACTGAAGGAGGTATAAAATGCCACCTTGAAAACAACCATCTGACCAGATTGAGTGGATTCTATCAGAACTCCAGAGGAAAACTATCTAGTCTTCAACTCCATCAAAGTCCCCACAAAGATATAACATTATCTAAGTAAACAGGAAGTGCTTTGCAAGCAAAGTCCAAAATTCAGGAAATGGCAGAGACAGTTGCCTGCCTGGACAGTGATCCAAAGATCCCATCTAATGTTGAGGTGTCCATCTTCAGTCAATAGGTGTAGAGTTTATAGTTGCTTCTTGTGTCCTGTAGAATATTTGGGAGTCTTCCAAGCAAAGATTTTGGCAAATTCAGTGATAATGTTCCTATGGGCCCTGTATGTCCAGGTTTTTGTTTGTTTGTTTGTTTGTTTGTTTTGTTTTTTTGAGACAGTGTTTTTCTGTGTAGCTTTGCGCCTTTCCTGGAACTGGCTTTGGAGACCAGGCTGGCCTCGAACACATAGAGATCCGCCTGCCTCTGCTAGAGGGATAGCTCAGCGGTTTAAAGACTAGGCTCACAAACAAAAATGTATGTCCAGTCTTTACAACACACTGTCAGCAGTCCAGAAAAGGGCAGCCTCTAGTCCCAATGGCAATTTTTGCCAAGAAAAAGAGAAACTCATTATAGAGTGCCATCTTTGTCTTTGAATTAAATTGTTACTGCCAGGAGCAGACGTGTCTCACTGCCAGAAAGTCAAAGTTTTTAAAATATTTTAAATGCTATATTCTGTAGGTCTTTAAAGTGTTTGAAAATTACCTATCTAATTGAATTATATCTATGTATACCTAGAAAACTTAACTAACATGACTAAAATTTGACTATCATAGAAGACGAATTATTAATACCTATTTCTTAATTATCCATTACAATTTTAAATGAGCTGCACAAACATACCTTAGATAAGAGTAGAAATACACATTAAAATATAACAAAATTAACTTTAATTTTGTATCAATAAACTATAATCTATAGCAATGTAAAATATTTTAAACAAGTTGTTGCTCTTTAAAAGTAGATTCAATAACCTACCCTTTCATCCTATCATATCTACATCCTACGTTTCTATGTCAGCTGGTTCTGAATTGAAGCTGATTCCAGGGTATCCCAAGAAACATGGTGGCACTCCAGTTAAAGTAGGGGCTTATGGAGGCCAGGTGATTAATGGAGTTCTGGCTGATGTCTCACTCACAGTAGGTCCAGTAAGTCCCTAGTCTCATCCTGTGGCTAATTCCCTAACTACTTTGGAATGTCCATTGTTCTTGGTTTTGTCCAGCCCACATTTGGGATGTCATATTGGTGAGATTATATAAACATACCTTCTGATATTGCTAGGTGTGATGGTTATTCTTGGTTATCAAGTTTACTACATCTGAAATGAACTAGAATCCAGAAACGGAGGGCATATCTGAGAGACATTATTTTTGCTTGTTTGGAAATGAATGAATCTACATTTAGTCTGCAATTTCAGACAGGAAGACAAATGCCATTCATTAATCCACATCTTGAGTCTGAAGGACCAACACCTTTGAATAGAATAGAGAAGGTAGGCCACACCTTCTGCTGGAAGACTGTATGAAGACCTGGAAAGAGGCATCGTTTTGCTCACTGCCCATTTGTTGGCTCATTTTTTTGCTAGTACATCCATTCCTTCACTGGCATTGGAGCCTACTTCTTTGGGATTCCATCATATACTGAAAAAGAGCCAAGACATCCAGCCATGTGGACTAAGCAACTGCTGGATTTTTGGACTTTCCTTTATAACCAGCCATTGGTGGATCAGCTGGACAGCAGCTTGTAAGTCATTACAAAAAATTCCCACCATATATATATATATACATATATATGTATGTGTATATATATATATATATATATATATATATATATATATATATATTCATTCCGTAAGTTCAGTTTCACTAGAGAACCATGACTAATACACTAGTAGACACAATCTCACCACAAACTCCCAGGTCCTCAGCCTCTTTTAATCATTGTATCTCCTCTTCAGGAGTGTTTTACAGATGCATCCATTGGCCCAGTCTCCATAACACTGCATTTGTATTCATTGTGGATTTTTGTAGTGATATCTGTTCAAAAAAGAAGTTTCCCTGATGAGGGGTGAAAGCTAAGATTGCCTGTGGGTACAAAGAAAAATGTTTAGTTATTTGTTAAGGATTATGATGGTTTACTAAAATGGTAATTGTTTGTTGTAGACCAATAATGTAGACAGTTTTTCTTTACCTGTCATTGTTCTCTTTTGTGAAGTGGTCTTAAGTTTAATGAGAGAGGTGTGGGTTTTGTTGACCTGGAATTCACTCTGTAGACCAGGCTGGTCTTGAAATCACAGAGATGTGTCTGTCTTTGCCTCCTGAGTGCTGAGATTAAAGCTGTTTGCTACCACCACCTGTCCTATTATCACGTCTTGACAATTATACAAGGTAACTGCACAGCCAAAATGATAGGAATGAGTGAACAATTGGATCTCTTGTTACCTGACATTAAAGACTTTCGTTACACAAATTGGAAACTCTAATTGAAATAGATGAATATAACACACCAAATTTAAACAACATGAAATAATAAGTAAATAGATATGTAATCAGAACATCAGTAGCAATGTGACTGAAGCAGGTATAAAATGCCACCTCTAAAACTACCCCTTGAACAGACTGACAGGATTCCATCAGAACTCCAGAGAAAAACTAACATCAAAGTTACTTGAAATACTTCTTTTTTTTTTTTTTCCGAGACAGAGTTTCTCTGTGTAGCTTTGCACCTTTCCTGGAGCTCACTTTGTAGACCAGGCTGGCCTTGAACTCACAGAGATCTGCCTGCCTCAGCCTCCTGAGTGCTGGGTTTAATGGCATGCATCACCACCACCCAGCTTGAAATATTTCTTAACAGTGGCACACACCTTTAATACCAGCACACCGGAGGCAGACATATCTCTATGAGTTCAAAGATAGCCTAGTGTTCATATTCCATGACAGACAAGACTATAACATAAAACCCTTCTTCAAAACAAAACAAAATAAGCAACCCATAACACACACAAACAAACAAAATCTTCTTGACTCACAAAAGAGGAGATTCCCCTTGACTCTTAGTTTTACCTGATATTAAACCAGATAATGTGCAGGGTGTGGTGGCACACTCCTTTAATCCCAGCATGCCAGAGCAGAGGTAGGTCAATCTCAGTGAGTTCCAGATCATCCTTTTCTATAAAGGGAATTCTAGTACAGCCAAGACTATTACTCAGACAAACCCAGTCTCAAAAAACCAAAACCAAAACAAAACAAAAATACCAGATAATTATACAATGAAAAGGAATGTACAGACTGTTTTGGTCATTTATGATAAATTTCAGAGAAGGGCAGGGTGGTACACACCATTCATCGCAACACACCCAAGACAGAGGTAAGCAGATCTCTGGGAATTTACTTCAACCTGAAGTTTCATGACTGCCAGTGTTACACAGAGAAACCCTGATTCAAAAACCAGGATTTTTTTTAAAAAATAATACCTGTTTTATGCTCACATACAAATGTGTACATATACACACACTCTGTGTGTGTCTGAGCATACACACATCAAACACTGCCCACTCTCACCTCCTACCTGTCTGCTTTCGTGGTCCATAATTCCAACCAATTTCTCTAGAGTGTTCATCTCTATTAATTTTGCTTGTGATCCCCTGAGATTATCCAGGGCCATCTCTGAGACTGTGGGTTTGGAGCTACGTGTCGGAGTCTGGTTGGCTCAGGAGAGGACTACAGCTAAAGGCAGAGATTCTTCTCCTACACTCTATCTATAGCCAACATTTGAAAGGTAAAGAGTGGGCTCTGTGAGCCTTTCCCTTTCCTCGTCTGTGGTCTAGTGTGAGGTCAATGCAGGTCAGTACAGCTGCTGTTGGTTACTGATTACAACAGCTGTGTGGAGTCTAGAGAATGGCATGTCTTAGCCCTTCCTTCTCACTCCCTTCTTACTCCCTTTCCTCCTTTTCTGCTTCCTCATTGTTTCTGGAACCATAGATGGAAGGTGTAACTGACATTTTTTTTGCCAGGAATCACATACCTTACTTACTTTCTACTTTTGGCACAACAAGAGTCTCTGCACCCACCAGGAATGGGTGGGGTTAGTGTGTGTGTGTCTGTGTGTGTGTCTGTGTGTGTGTCTGTGTGTGTGTCTGTGTGTTGGGGTGAGTCTGAGTCAAATCAGCTTATTATGAGTCACAGAAGACAAACTTGTTCTTCAGTTAGTAAAATGCCAAGACCACCATCTAGTGGTGAGAGCAGTACAGTGCTAGGTTTATTTAACTTCTGGATTTGTTTAATTGAGTAGTCTCCATATCAACTTCCAGAACGGCTAGATTTTTGATCATGGCATTATCGTTCACTCAGATTTCTTTTATATTGTTGGTGGGTTAGATTATTGGTAGCGTTTATGTGGTGATGTGTTTTGTACTCTAATAAAATTTGCCTGAAGATAAGAGGACAGAACAAGCTACTAGATTAGACATAGAGGTCACATAGTGGTGGCACACACCGTAGTCCTAGGCGTCGGGAGGCAGAGATCCATCTGGATCTCTGTGAGTTCAAAGCCACCCTGGACTACATTAGATTGACTCATCGTAGGAGAGAAAACAGAGCCAGGCAGTGGTGGCACACACCTTTAATCCCAGTACTGGGAAGCACACACCCTTTAATCCCAGGAAGTGATGGCTGGGCAGAGAAAGGTATATAAGGCTTGAGGAGACAGGAACTAAAGGCATTTGGGCTGAGACCTTTGCAGCTGAGGAAGCTCATTCAGCTTGAGGCCTCTTGGCTGAGTTCTTTCAGGCTGAGGAGCTGGTGAGGTAAGAGGTCATGGCTGTGGCTTGCTCTGCTTCTCTGATCTTTCAGCCTTTACCCCAATATTTTGTTTCAGGTTTTTTATTATAAGACAATGTTAAGAATCTTGCAACATATTTTTCTTCCTTCTGTGTGAAAATTGGTGATTTGCTGTCTTGTCCATGGATGATTACTTCCAAGTTCTCCTGTATTTATGTAGTCACCACATAGAATTATTATTTTCTGTATTTACATGGATAATTCTTCTGATACCCCTGTATAAATTTTACCTCTAGTTATTGTCAGCAAAGGTGCTTTAGTGAAATCAATTGTGTTATCTCAAGGCTATCTTCAAATGCACTTATGTCTCTATCAATTTTAAGATAATTTTTTTTTCTTGATGCAAAAATACGGTTGACAGCGATTTTCTCTTCAAGCTTGAATATCATTCCACTCTCTTCTGGATTTGTGATAATTGTCTGGATACCTGGTCATAGATTGTTTCTTGGGTTTTTTCCTGTGGTTTGACATTGTTTTCTAACAGGTTACTGTGGTGGTAGTTTGTGTATGCTCTTACAAATAAAGCTTGCCTGAAGATCAGAGGGCAAACAAAGCCAGCCACTAGTTAGTCAGAGTCCAGGCAGTGGTGGCACACACCTTTAATCCCAGAACTCCGGAGGCAGAGGCAGACAGATCTCTGCAAATTCAAGGTCACCCTGGGCTACACATGACTGATCCAGTTTAAAAGAGAAACAGAGCCAGGCAGTGATGGCACACTCCTCTAATCCCAGCAATTGGCATCTCATGTCTTTGTTCCCAGTGCTGCGGAGGTACACATACCTTTTTGGGATAAGATGTCATAAGGCTGGCCAGGGAAAGGAATATAAGGTCGAAGGAGACAGGAGCTCAGCACTCTTTCAGTTGGAGAATCTTACAGGTTTAAGAACTAGCAGCTGGCTGTGTTGCTTCTCTGATCTTTCAGCTTTCCCCCTGAAATCAGACTTTCGGTTTTATTAATAAGACCAACTATAATTTGTGCTACAGCTTTCAGTATTAATTTTTTCTTTTTTTTGACCCCTTATATGAAAGGTCAGAAAGTCATCTATTCCTTGTTCCTGAAAGAGAACATCAGAGAAAAGAAACAGAAAGAAATGGCTGATTCTCCAGTATGTATTTTCCATGTCAGTGGTCATGCCTACTTTTCTAGAAATGTTATATGTTCAGATATTGCAAAACCTTTAATTTTCTGCTACTGACAATATTTTAAATTTTATTATGACAATTGTTGCAAATAAACAACACACACACACATACACACACACACACACACTCACACACTAAAATTAACTGGACTCAATTACTGTATAAGTACTGTACAAATATTGCAATTTTATTCAGCTAGAATATTTGTTGGGGACATAAGCTCTGGAGTCTTATATTTTTGTTATTGAATATATTTTTATCAACTTATCCATCAGAAAAAAAGAAAAATTACTTTGGGAAAACCACAGCTTGAAAATTACTTAGTTTATATAATTTTTCACAACTGTTGAACATTATCTGCATTCAGTCCTACCTCAACCCTGTTATTTAACTTTTCTTGATCTCTTTTTTCCTGTTCTGCTAAGCCCCTGTGCATTTTGTTACTCATAGACACATATTATTGGCCAGTTTCTCCATGTGAGGAAAATGTGATTTCTTCTTTCTGTCACTGTGTGACCTAACTTAATATTACACATTCTATGTCTAACCATTTTCCTGCATTTTTCTCTTCAGCTGAATGGTATTCCATTATGTATGTGTACAGTCTTCATATAATTAGGTTAATTCTAATACTTTGACATATTGAAGGCAGTAGCAGAGAATGTGCAGTGTAAACATCTCTGTAGTGAGGTGTGGAGTTTACAAATTATGTTTCCAGGAATGACATTGTTGGGTCATACATTAGTTCTATCTTCATTTTTTTAATAATCTTGAAACTCATTACCACACTGAGTGTATAATTTTCACACAACCTCAACCACAGTGAATAAGGCTTCCTTTCTCTCCTCACCTTGCCTAACATTTGTTTTCTGGTTAGTTGATGACAGCTGTTCTCAGCCTGGGGTGAGGTGATATTTCAAAGCAGTTTTAATTTGGGATTCCATGATGGCATTTTCTTAGGGATTCTGAACTCTTTTGCAATATTTATTGGCCATTTGTGTATTTGTCTTTAAAAAATGTCTATTCAGCTCTTTTGTGCATCTATAAATGGCAGCATAATTTCCTTGGTATTTAATTTCTGTAAATCTTGGTAAATTCTAGGTATGAGCCCCTGTCAACAATGTCACTGGCACAGATTCTCTTCCATCACTTGGGTGTCTGTGTGCTGTGCTGACGGTTTCCAACGAGAAACTTTTTCTATTCATGTAGTCCCATTGTTTCACTTCCACTGTTGTTGGTGTTCTTCCTAATCAATAGGCCTTGCCTATCCCAATATCCTGATGGATCTTCTCTACGTTTTGTAGTTGTCTATGTGTTTCTGATTTGAAATAAGATTTTTTGATCCACTTTGAATGGACTTTGTATAAATGAAACCTAAGTATCCAATTCCATTCTACTGCTGTGTTCAGTTTTACCAACACCATTTGTTAAATGTCTACATTTTTGTGCTGCATCTTTTTGCCTCCTTTGTCAAATAAGTACCTTAGCTTTTTAAATTTTCTTTCTTTCTGGGTCCTCTATCATAATCTCTTATCATTCTCTTTTTAAATGACTGTAACATGCTGTATTTATGACTACAGGTATACAATGTAATTTTATAAATGCACACTTACATCATTTTTATCCATTCTGCCCTTCCCAGATTATTTTTCCCCAAGAATAAGAATGTCACATGAAATTATGACTAATAATTTTGAAAAAAATTCCATTTTAACACATGAAGAAAAATACATTGCTAGTTGTGTAATTGTTGTAGGATAAGAGCTATATCTGTATATATTAGTGAGTGAGGACTCCTGTGTTATGCAGGCTTCATTTGTGTGAACTGTACCACTTCCTTGAATCATGGTTATAAAGAAGCACATGAGAGATTTCATATCTTAGCACTATGTGCACTTAAGAGACAAAGCTTGGTTTTTAATGCTAAGTAATACTTGGTTCCTAATACTAAAAATTTAAGGAAACTAGACAGTGCAGAACAGGCTTGTACAAGTGGCTTGATCCTACCATGAAAGTCATGTTCTTGAGTGTAGATTCAGATTGTAGTTGACTTTGTTAAGACTGCAATTGCTGTGAAGACACACTAAGACCATGGCACCTCTTATAAAGGAAAGCATTTAATTGAGGTGGCAGCTTACAGTTTCAGATTTCAGTCAATTATCATCATGGCAGCATAGAGGCAGACAAGATGGAGTACTAGCTGAGCGTCCTACATCTCCAGGCAACAGGAGGTCAACTGAGTGTCACATTGAGTGAAGCTTAAACAAAGGAGATCTCCAATCTTACCCCCACAGTGACACACTTCCTCCAACAAGGACATACCTACTCCAAAAAGCCTCACTTCCTAATAGGGCCATTCCCAATGGTGCCTAATTACATTCAAACTACCACAGTGGTCTACTTTTATTTCTCTTCGGTGTTCAATATCATGGTAATGATGATGTCTGCACATGTTTGTTGACACCTGCTATCTGTTTGTCTCAGGAGAATTGCTACTCACATCACTCACTTGGTTAGAATGCTCAGTTGGAACATCCTAAGCTAGAGAGATTAGTGTTTTGGTTTTTTACTGTGTTTTGTATTTTGACACAAGGTGTCTCTGTATAGCCCTGTCTCTTCTAGAAGTGGCACTGTAGTCCATACTGGCCTCAAACTCAGAGGTACACATATCTCCTTCTCCAAGTGCTGAGATTAAAGGCATGTACCACCACACCTGGCTTGAGATCAGCATTTTTATTCCTTTTTTATTGCCTAAACAAGATCCCACTGTGTAGCCATTACTCCCTGGAACTCATTAGGTAGTATTACATCTAATACATCAGAAATAATGTCTTGAGGACACTGACTGATTGATGTACACAATCCATCACATTTGATGCTGAAAGAACATTCCTCAGGATTGCTTTCCCCCAGTTAGCTCCTGTGAGAGTCATGACTCTACTCCCCAACCCTGAACCTACAAAGTTTTAAAGCAGAGATTTGGGGAATGAGCTCTGACTGCCAGGTTTGCATGTGTTCTTGACTCATGACTCGGACAGAATATATCACCACTATGCAGTTTGACAGTTTGTAATGAAGGAAGAATCATAAACACTGCTAACCTAAAATCTGTTAGACAGTACAGGATAACTACTAAAAAGGAACACATTAAAAACTACAAATTTCAGGCACAAAAATTCTCATATTTTCTCCTGAACTGATCTGAGCATTATTACATTTGAAAAGCACTGAAAAGTGAAGGTATTTCTCACGCAGTGTAAACAACTATCCTGTAACAAGACTTTCCTCAATTTTTGTAGCCTTCAAAACTTCTGAAATTGTTGATTTGCCTATGTTAGAATATTCATAATGTATTATGGAAATTTTAGATTATATCAAATGAGGTTGATGCAGATTTTTCTACCTGCTTGGTAGTGGATCAAAATGCTTATAAAATAATCCCATATATTACCTGTTTTTGCATGTCAATGTTAAAAATGACAGTATGCAATGTTATTACACTTGTTGTTATTGTGGAAAAATGAAAATTCTTTGCTTATCTAATCAACCATAAATTCTACCTTCCATATCTACCACTTTGCACATTAATGGAATGGCATTGGACCTAGAATATAAACATACAAACTGACCACGTTAGTATATAACCATGAAAGGCCAGGGAATTCATAGAATTGATTGAGTGGCAGTTTCTTTTTCTCTTTTTTTATTTCCTAAAATTTATTTTATTTTACTTTTTATTAAGAGATTTTCTATTCGATTTACATATCAATCACAGATTTTCCTTTCCTCCTTCCTTTCACTCCACAGCCTTCCTTCTCCAACCCACCCCCTATTCCCTTTTCCTCCAAGGCAAGGTCCTCCCTGGGCAGTCAGCAGAGCCTGATACATTCAGTTGAGGCAGGTCCAATCCCCTCCTCCCTGCACCAAGGCTGAGCAAAGTGTCTCAGCATAGGCTCTAGGTTCCAAAAAGCCAGCTCATGCACTGAGGACAGGTTCCCGAGTAACTGCCTGGGAGCCCCCTAAGCAGTTTAAGCTAAACAATTGTCTCACTTATCCAGAACCTAGTCCAGTTCTACGGGGGTTCCTCAGCTATTGGATCACAGTTCATGTGTTTCCACTAGTTTGACTGGTTGCCTCTGTATTTTTTCCAGTCATGGTCTCAATGTCTCTTGCTCTTATGATCCCTCCTCTCTCTCATTGACTGGGCTCATGGATCTCTGCCTGGGGCTTGGCCATGGATTTCTGCATCTGCTTCCATCAGAAACTAGATGAGAGTTCTATCATGGCAGTTAGGGTGTTCAGCCATCCAATCACCAGAGTAGGTCAGCTAAGGCACCCTCTCGACCATTGCCAGTAGACT
Organism: Peromyscus eremicus; assembly: GCF_949786415.1. Lineage (NCBI taxonomy): Eukaryota > Metazoa > Chordata > Mammalia > Rodentia > Cricetidae > Peromyscus > Peromyscus eremicus. The sequence goes on along the minus strand of NC_081416.1, from coordinate 187,676,653 downwards.
ATAGTGAAGTCATCTTTGTGGATTCCTGGGGAACTCTCCAGCACTCTGATTCTTTCTATTCCCATGGTGTCTTCCTTCATCGTGGTATCTCTTTCCTTGTTCTCCCATTCTGTTCCTGATCCAACTAGGACCTCCCACTCCCCTAAGCTCTCTTTCCCCTGACCCTTGCCCTCCATTACACTCCCTCACCCCCAGTTTGCTCATGTAGATATCATCCATTTCTCCATTGCTGGGTGATCCCAGTGTCTTTCCTAGGGTCCTCTTTACTAGCTAGCCTCCCTGGAGCTATGAGATTCAGTCTGGTTAGCCTTTGCTTTACATCTAGTATCTACTTATGAGTGAGTACATACCATGTTTGTCATTCTGAGCCTGGGATACCTCACTAAGGATGACTTTTTTCTTGTTCCATTCATTTGCCTGCAAACCTCATGATGTTATTGTTTTTCTTTGCTGAGTAGTACTCCATTGTTTATTGTACCATATTTTCTTTATCCATTCTTCAGTTGAAGGGCATGTAGGTTGTTTCCAGGTTCTGGCTATTACAAATAATGCTGCTATGAACATAGTTGAGCATGTGTCCTAGTGGTATGATTGAGCATTCTTTGGGTATATACCCAGGAATGGTATAGCTGGGTCTTGAGGAAGAATGATTCCCAATTTTCTGAGGAACCACCATACTGATTTCCAAAGTGTCTGTACAAGTTTGCATTCCCAACAACAGTGTGGGAGTATTCCCCTTGCTCTACATCCTCTCCAACATAAGCTGTCTTCAGTGTTTTTAATCTTAGCCATTCTGAACAGGCATAAGATGGTATCTCAGATTTGTTTTGATTTGCATTTCCCTGATGACTAAGGGTGTTGAGCAATTCTTTAAATATCGTTTATCCATTTGAGCTTCTTCTGTTGAGAATTCTGTTTAGCTCTATAGCCCATTTTTTTAATTGGACCGTTAGGTATTTTGATGTGTAGTTTCTTGAGTTCTTTATATATTCTGGATATCAGGCCTCTGTCAGATGTGGGGTTGGTGAAGACCTTTTCCCATTCTGTAGGCTCTTGTTTTGTCTTATGGACTGTGTCATTTGCTTCTCAGTTTCAGGTGGTCCCATTCATTAATTGTCGCTCTCAGTGTCTGTGCATTTAGGAAGTGATATCCAGTGCCAATGCCATCAAGACTACTTCCTACTTTCTCTTCTATCAAGGTCAGAATAATTGGATTTATGTTGGGATCTTGGATCCACTTGGACTTAAACTTGGTGCATGGTGATTGATATGGATTTATTTGCAATCTTCTACTTTTTGACATCCAGTTATGCCAGCACCATTTGTTGAAGATGCTTTCTTTTTTCCATTGTACAGTTTTAGCCTCTTTGTCAAAAATTAGGTGTTCATGTATATGTGGTTTAATATTGAGTGGCAGGTTCTTACTATGATCTACAGGTACAGCAATTAAAGCACATTTCCTCATCATGAATTTTCATTCTGAGACATGTACACTGTGATCCTGTGGGACATAAACACAGCATCCATAATAGATAGACATCCATGTCCAGACCTTAAATGTGTGTTGTTTTGTATATATTGTATGTGAGCCTATTGTGTCATCCTGTTTCCACAGAGTTAGAAAATCCATCATATGATGTGTCTATATTGAAATCATCTGATTGTGTAATTGTCTTCATCGTCTACATCCCTCCTTTTTTTCAAGTCTACTTATATCCAGGAAAACACTCTGTCTGCAAGCATGTGGTCTAACACTTTTTTTGTTTCAGGATCCACTGACATTCCAGGATGTGACTGTGGACTTCTCCCAAGAGGAGTGGGAATGCCTGGACACTGCTCAGAGGGCTTTGTACATTGATGTGATGTTGGAGAATTACAGGAACCTGATTTCTGTGGGTGAGGACATTTTGCTTCTAAGTAATCCTTTTTATACACTGGCTTTATAGGTTGTAAACTCTCCTTTAAGCTTTCTTAGAAAGAACAGAAGACTAGGAAAATTTTGGTAGTAGAGAACAACTTTTCTACTGTATTTAATATTTCTTTCTATTTTGCATGTTAGAAGAGTCATGCGCCTATAATTTGATTCCACAATGCATTCAGAAATTTAGTATCATATAATATTTATACCCATTTTTTAAGCTCCAATTACATCACTCTACCTCACATAGTTTTAATTGTGGGAAAAGCTCAAGATGTGCAAATTGAGAAGTACTTTAGCATATTTATATGCTAAAGATTCTGATGGGAAAGAGCCATTGGAAATCATTCCCAGATTCCTCTACTTTGTGTTTTCTTCATGTACTAAGCACAGTACTATGTTAGAATTCTGTATTCTTTCTGAAAATTCTAGCATGGGTCATGGGCTACATCACAGAACATGTGGTTAATGAAAGATAGACCTGGACACCTGTCCAGAGCAAATGAGAATGCCCAGGAACGTGGAGAACAGAGAGTATCCACAACTATGGTGGGTTAGAGTATTAGCAGGACAACCTTGAAGGCTTCAAGTGACAGAGAAAGCAAGAGGTGAAAATGGTTTTGTGATACTCAATTCCACTTGAAAGGATTGCTGATCATTAACTTACTGTAGTTTTATGGCCCCAGGATGCAACCTGCCTGTAGGAACTATTAGATGTAACTGAGGTTTTCCTTGTCCCACAGTCCCACAGTCATAAGCTGTCACAAAGCTAATTACTGATTCCAAGGTTTCCTGATCCATCTTGTGCCATTAGACATTTTTGATAAAGACCAGTCATTTATTAGTAATCATAGACCCTTGAAGGCTGTTTGGCTGTTTTGTGAGAATACATTGAAATACAGTGAAAGAAAAGTGTCTAAGTGGTTGCTGGTTGACTTATCATAAGAGAAATCTGATGTCGACCATCATTTATCAAAAGTTTAATAGAAGCCCTGCTAATCTGAGATGTACTCATTTTCAGGGAACTATTGCAAATATGATCCTGTCCATCAACATGTGAAGACTGAAAAGGAGTCTTCCCATTGCTCAAATCTTAGAATACATCAGAGAATTCACACTGGGGAGAAACCTTACAAATGTATGGAATGTGACAAGTCCTTTACCCAAAACTCACAACTTAAAACACATCAAAGGGTTCATACTAGAGAGAGATCTTACAGATGTAAGGATTGTGGCATATCTTTCTCTACACATTCAACTCTGGTAAGGCATCAGAAACTACATACTGGAGAGAAACTTTACAAATGTAGGGAATGTAACAAATCTTTCACTAGGTGCTCATATCTTAAAAAACACCAGAAAATTCATACTGGAGAGAAACCTTACAAATGTGGAGAATGTGACATGTCCTTTACTCAGGCTTCACATTTGAAAAGACATCAAAGAATTCATACTGGAGAGAAACCTTACAAATGTGGAGAATGTGACATGTCCTTTACTCAGGGTTCACATTTGAAAAGACATCAAAGAATTCATACTGGAGAAAAACCTTACAAATGTGGAGAATGTGACGTGTCCTTTACTCAGGGTTCACAATTGAAAAGACATCAGAGAATACATACAGGAGAGAGACCTTATAGTTGTAAGAAATGTGATAAATACTTTACAAGTTCTGAAAATCTTAGAAGTCATCAGAGGGTCCACACTGGGGAGAGACCTTACAAATGCATGGAATGTGATATGTCCTTTATCCAGTACTCACATCTTAAAAGACACCAGAGGGTTCATACCAGAGAAAGGCCTTACAGATGTAAGGAATGTGACAAATCCTTTTCCTGTTGCTCAAATCTTAGAAGACATCAGAGAATTCACACTGGGGAGAAACCTTACAAATGTATGGAATGCAAAAAGTCCTTTAACCAAAACTCACAACTTAAAACACATCAAAGTGTTCATACTAGAGAGAGATCTTACAGATGTAAGGAATACGGCATATCTTTCTCTACATGTTCAACTCTTGAAAGGCATCAGAAACTACATTCTGGAGAGAAACTTTACAAATGTAGGGAATGTAACAAATATTTTACTAGGCGCTCAAATCTTAAACAACATCAAATAATTCATACCGGAGAGAAACCTTACAAATGTGGAGAATGTGACATGTCCTTTACTCAGGGTTCACATTTGAAGAGACATCAGAGAATACATACAGGAGAGAGACCTTACAGTTGTGAGAAATGTGATAAATACTTTAGAAGTTCTGAAAATCTTAGAAGACATCAGAGGGTCCACACTGGGATGAGACATGTAATGTGACATATCCTTTATCCAGTACTCACATCTTAAAAAACACCAGAGGGTTCATACTGGAGAGAAACCTTACAGATGTAAGAAATGTGGCAAATGTTTATCTGCTCATTCAAATCTTAGAGGACGTCATAAGCTACATACTAGAGAGAAACTTTTACAAATGTAGGAAATGTGACAAATCTTTTACTACATGCTCATTTTTTAGACAACATCAAAAACTTCATACTGGAGTGAAACCATAAAAATGCATTGAATGTGACAAACTCTTTACCTACATGTCAAATCTTAGAACACATCAGAGAGCACACACTGGAGAGAGATTTTACATGTGTAAGGAATGTGACAAGTCTTTCACTAGCGGCTAATATCTTAGAGCACATGAGGAAATTCATACTGGAGAGAAACTTCACTAATGCAAAGACTATGGCATATCCTATATCCACTTTTCAGTACTAGAAGACATCGAACAGTTCATACAGGACTGAAAAATACCATTGTGAACCATGTGACATGTATTTATATGGTGTTCTCTACTTAAAAGGCACAAGTATACATAATAGAAACAAAAAGATAAGAAACTTATGAAAGAGCTTATTGAAGTTTTAAATATTATAAAATATCAGAGTTTATACTGAAATAAAAGTCTACAACAGTAACTGCGTGAATTGTTCTTTATGTGTATGGAAACTTTTGCCTACAAAATTTTCTGTGCACTCCATGTTTGTCTGATGCCTGTGTAGGCCTGTAGAGGGCATCAGATTCCCTGAAGCTGTGGATGAAAACAGTTGTGAGCTATTGTGTGTGTTGAAAATTGATTCCTGGTCCTCTGGATGAGCAAACAGTGCTCTTACCCACTAAACCATATCTCCACTGCCAAGGAATTGCTGTAATAAAAACATTTATCTTGCCCTACATCTAAAAATTGAAAATAATGCCCAGCTTTCAATCCTAGCACTCAGGAAGCAGCAGCAAGAAGATTTCTGTGAGTCTAAGGTCATGAGGTCATCCTGGTCAAAATAGTTCCAGGACTGCCAGGAATACAAAGACCCTGTCTTAGTAATAATAATAATAATAATAATAATAATAATAATAATAATAATAATAAATATGTTATGTAGAACATGAGAAATATGACAATGGCTGTACATCACAAAAGTCATACTTCTGAGAAACGACATAAATGTATTCCACATTATACAGTATATAATCCATATTTCTTGTTGTTCATTAAAAATGACATTCACTGATCCTGCCCCAGACTTCCATTCTGGACCACGGGTGAGTGCCCTGGCTCGGGCCAGACCCCATCCCTGGGCACCAGCACTCCGGGGAAGTCTTGCCCAACTTGGCCCCATGTTCTGGCCACCAAGCAGGTTCCATTCTAGCCACACCGGGAAGAATCCTCTTCTCCAAGACCCCAGGCAGACCCTGCAATCTCCACGCCCTGCCCCCACGCCCATCTGCCCGAGCCCCCAGCCACTTCCTGAGACTTAGAGACTGGCCCCCAGCTCCCATCTTGCCCTGGACTTCCCTTCTGGGAGAGAGAGAGAGAGAGAGAGAGAGAGAGAGAGAGAGAGAGAGAGAGAGACTAGAGTTCCCATCCTGCCCCAGACTTCCCTTCTGGACAAGATTGCCCATACTGCCCTGGACTTCCCTTCTGGACAAGAGCGCCCATCCTGCCCCAGACTTCCTGTCTGGACAAGAGCTCCCATCCTGCCCGGGACTTCCCATTTGGACAAGAGAGCTCCCATCTGGACAAGAGAGAGAGACTTCCTGAATCTGTCAGCTCTGTCTGAACCAAGTGTGCGGATAAGACCAAGAACAAACCACAAGGAGATGGGCAGATGTCAAGGCAGAAATACATACAACAAAATGAAGAGCAATACAGTACCACCAGAACCTAGCTCTCCTCCAAATCTAGACCTGAACATCTAAAATTGGAAGAAGCAGAAGAAAACAGCCTTATGAATGACATCATGAAGAAGGTAGAGGCTTGTGTAGAGGAAAAGACAAAAAATGGGAAGAACACTGTAAACAACTAGAGGAAAGGGCAAACAGATTAGAAGAAATCAATAAAGTCCTGGATGAAAACAATAAAGTACTGAAAGAAAATCAAGAAAAAGCAATGAAACAAATGAAGGAAACAGTCCAAGACCTGAAAAGGGAAATAGAAAAAATGAAGAAGACACAAACAGAGGGAATGCTGGAAATAGAAAATTTGATTAAATGATCGGGAACTTCAGATGCAAGTATAACCAACAGAATGCAAGAGATGAAAGAGAGGATCTCTGGTGTGGAAGATACAGTAGAAGAAATAGATTCATCAGTCAAAGAAAACACTAAAGCCAACAAAGTCATGAACCAAAATGTCCAAGAAATTTGGGACATCATGAAAAGACCAAACCTACGAATAATAGGGGTAGAAGAAGGAGAAGCATACCAACTCAAGGGCACAGCAAATGTATTCAACAAGATCATAGAAGAAAACTTTCCCAACTTAAAGAAGGAAATGCCTATGAAGATAAAAGAAGCCTATAGAACACCAAACAGACTAGACCCCACAAAAAAGTCCCCTTGCCACGTAATAATTAAACAATTAAACATACAGAATAAAGAAAGAATATTAAGAGCAGCAAAGGAAAAAGGCCAAGTGACTTAGAAAGGCAAATCCATCAGAATAACACCCGATTTCTCAATGGAGACTTCGAAAGCCAGAAGGACCTGGACAGATGTAATGTAGACACTAAGAGACCATGGATGCCAGCCTAGACTAATATACCCAGCAAAACTTTCAATCATCATAGATGGAGAGAACAAGACATTCCAAGACAAAGCCAGACTTAAACAATACTTATCCACAAACTCAGCCATACAGAAAGCACTAGAAGGAAAATTCCAACCTAAGGAAGTCAGATACACCCTCGAAAACACAGGCAATAGATAAAGCCACAGCAGTAAACCCCAATGAAGAGAAGTACAAACACATTAACACCAAAAAATAACAGGAATGAACAATCACTGGTCATTAATATCCCTCAATATCAATGGACTTAATTCACCTATAAAAAGACATAGGCTTACAGAATGGATACGAAAGCAGGACCCATCTTTCTGCTGCATACAAGAAACACACCTCAAATTCAAAGATAGACACTACCTGAAAATAAAAGGCTGGGAAAAGACTTTCCAATCAAACGGTCTTAAGAAACAAGTGGGTGTAGCCATCCTGATATCCAGAAAAATAGACTTCAAACTAAAATCAATCAAAAGAGATCAAGAAGGGCATTACATACTCATCACAGGAAAGATCCACCACGATGTTTCAATTCTGAACATTTATGCCTCAAATACAAGGGCACCCACATATGTAAAAGAAACATTACTAAAGCTTAAATCACTTATAAAACCCCACACATTAATAGTGGGAGACTTCCACACCCCACTTTCACCAGAGGACAGATCTCCCAAATTGAAACTTAACAGAGAAACAAAGGACTTAACTGATGTCATGACTCAAATGGACTTAATCGATATCTACAGAACATTCCATCCTAACAAAAAAGAATATACCTTCTTCTCAGCACCCCATGGAACCTTCTCTAAAATCGACCACATACTTGGCCACAAAACAAATCTCAACAGATACAAAACAATTGGAATAACCTCCTGTGTTCTATCAGACCACCATGGTCTAAAGTTAGACTTCAACAACAACAAAAACTACAGAAAACCTACAATCTCATGGAAACTGAATAATGGGTTAAGGAAGAAATAAAGAAATTAAAGACTTCCTAGAGATCAATGAAAATGAAGACACCACATATCCAAACCTACGGGACACTATGAAAGCAGTGCTAAGAGGGAAATTCATAGCACTAAATGCCCACATAAATAAGTTGGAGAAATCTCACACTAGTGACTTAACAGCACACCTGAAAGCTCTAGAACAAGAAGAAGCAAAGTCTCCCAGGAAAAATAGATGCCAGGAAATTATCAAAGTGAGAGCTGAAATCAATAAAATAGAAACAAAGAGAACAATACAAAAAATTAATGAAACAAAGAGTTGGTTCTTTGAGAAAATCAACAAGATAGACAAGCCCTTATCCAAACTAACCAAAAGACAGAGAGAGAGCATCCAAATCAACAAAATCAGAAATGAAAAGGGGGACATAACAACAGACATTGAGGAAATCCAGAGAATCATCAGGTCATACTTCAAAAACCTCTATTCCACAAAACTGGAAAACCTAAAAGAAATGGATAATTTTCTGGATAGGTACCACATACCTAAGTTAAATCAAGACCAGATGAACTATTTAAATAGTCCAATAACCCCTAACGAAATAGAAACAGTCATTAAAAGTCTCCCAACCACAAATAGCCCAGGACCAGATGGTTTCAGTGCAGAATTCTACTAGATCTTCAAAGAAGAGTTAATACCAATACTCTCTAAATTGTTCCACACAATAGAAACAGAAGGAACATTACCAAACTCCTTCTATGAGGCTACAATTACCCTGATTCCTAAACCAAACAAGGATACAACAAAGAAAGAGAACTACAGACCGATCTCCCTCATGAACATCGACGCAAATATATTCAATAAAATACTGTCAAACAGACACCAAGAACACATCAAAACAATTATCCACCATGATCAAGTAGGCTTCATTCCAGGGATGCAAGGGTGGTTCCACTACTAAAGTCCGTCAATGTAATACACCACATAAACAAAATTAAAGAAAAAAACACACATGATCATCTCACTAGATGCAGAAAAGGCATTTGACAAAATCCAACACCCCTTCATGATAAAGGTCTTGGAGCGATCAGGAATACAGGGAACATTCCTAAACATAACAAAGGCAATTTACAGCAAGCCAACAGCCAACATCAAATTAAATGGAGAGAAACTCAAAGCAATTCCACTAAAATCAGGAACGAGGCAAGGCTGTCTGCTCTCCCCATACTTATTCAATATACTACTTGAAGTTCTAGCCAGAGCAATAAGACAACAAAGGAGATTAAGGGGATACAAATTGGAAAGGAAGAAGTCAATCTTTCCCTATTTGCAGATGACATGATAGTATACTTGAGCGACCCCAAACATTCCACCAAGGAACTGATACAGCTTATAAACACCTTCAGCAACATAGCAGGATACAAGATCAACTCAAAAACATCAGTAGCCCTCCTATATACAACGGACAAAGAAGCTGAGAAGGAAATGAGAGATACATCACCCTTTACAATAGCCACAAATGACATAAAATACCTTGGGGTAACACTAACCAAGCAAGTGAAGGACCTATGTGACAAGAACTTTAAGTCCCTGAAAAAAGAGATTGAAGAAGATGTCAGAAAATGGAAAGATCTCCCATGCTCATGGATAGGCAGGATTAACATAGTAAAAATGGCAATCTTACCAAAAGCAATCTACAAATTCAATGCAATCCCCATCAAAATACCAACACAATTCTTCACAGACCTGGAAAGAATAATACTCAACTTCATATGGAAAAACAAAAAACCCGGTATAGCCAAAAGAATCCTGTACAATAACACAACCTCTGGAGGCATCACGATCCCTGACTTCAAGCTCTACTATAGAGCTACAGTAATAAAAACAGCTTGGTACTAGCATAAAAACCGACATGTGGACCAATGGAATCGAATTGAAGACCCTGACATTAATCCGCACACCTATGAACATATAATTTTTGACAAAGAAGCCAAAAGTGCACAATGGAAAAAAGAAAGCATCTTCAACAAATGGTGCTGGCAAAACTGGATATCAACATGTAGAAGGCTGCAAATAGATCCACATCTATCACCGTGCACAAAACTTAAGTCCAAGTGAATCAAGGACCTCAACATAAATCCAGCTACTCTGAACCTGCTAGAAGAGAAAGTAGGAAGTAGTCTTGAACGCATTGGCATAGGAGATCACTTTCTAAATATAACACCAGTAGCACAGACACTGAGAGAAACAATCAATCAATGGGACCTCTCGAAACTGAGAAGCTTTTGTAGAGCAAAGGATAAGGTCAACAAGGCAAAGCAACAGCCTACAGAATGGGAAAAGATCTTCACCAACCCCACATCTGACAGAGGACTGATATCCAGAATATATAAGGAACTCAAGCAATTAGACATCAAAAAGCCCAACAGTCCAATTAAGAAATGGGCTATAGAACTAAACAGAGAATTCTCAACAGAGGAAACTCAAATGGCTGAAAGACATTTCAGGAATTGCTCAACATCCCTAATCATCAGGGAAATGCAAATCAAAACAACTATGAGATACCACCTTATGCCTGTCAGAATGGCTAAGATCAAAAACACTGAAGACACCTTATGCTGGAGAGGATGTGGAGCTTGGGGAACTCTCCTCCACTGCTGGTGGGAATGCAAGCTTGTACAACCACTATGGAAATCAATATGGCGCTTTCTTAGAAAATTGGGAATTCATCTCCCCCAAGATCCAGCTATACCACTCTTGGGCATATACTCAAGGAATGCTCAATCACACCACAAGAGTACTTGTTCAGCTATGTTCATATCAGCATTGTTTGTAATAGCCAGAACATGGAAACAACCTAGATGCCCTTCAACTGAAGAATGGATAAACAAAATGTGGTACATATCCACAATGGAATACTGCTCAGCAGAGAAAAACAATGACATCATGAGGTTTGCAGACAAATGGATGGATCTAGAAAAAAATCATCCTGAGTGAGGTATCCCAGACTCAGAAAGACAAACATGGTATGTACTCACTCATAGCAGGATACTAGATGTGGAACAAGGATGACTGGACTGCTACTCACATCACCAGGGAGGCTACCTGGAAAACAGGACCCCAAGAAAGACACGGGGATCGCCCAAAAACAGAGAAATGGAATGAGATCTACATGAACAGCTTGGACATGAGTGGGGGTAGTGAAGGGCGAGGGTCGAGGGAAAGAGAGCTTGGGGGAGCAGGAGATCCCAGCTGGATCAACAACAGAGAAGTAGAACAAGGAATAGAAGACCATGGTAAATGAAGACCACATGAGAACAGGAAGAAGCAAAGTGCTAGAGAGGCCCACAGAAATCCACAAAGATACCCCCACAACAGACTGCTGACCATGGTCGAGAGACAGCCCGAACTGACCTTCTCTGGTGATGGGATGACCAAACATCCTAATTGTCGTGCTAGAAACACCATCTAACTACTGAGGGATCTAGATGCAGAGATCCATGGCTAGGCCCGGGGTGGGTCTCTGGGAGTCCGATTAGCGAGAATGAGGAGGGTTTATATGAGCGAGAATTGTTGAGACCAAGGTTGGATAAAGCACAGGGACAAATAGCCAGAGGAACGGAAACACATGAACTATGAACCAATGGCTGAGGGGTCACCAACTGGATCAGGCCCTCTGAATGGGTGACATAGTTGATTGGCTTGATCTGTTTGGGAGGCATTCAGGCAGTGGGACCGGGTCCTGTGCTCATTGCATGAGTTGGCTGTTTGTAACCTAGGGCCTATGCAGGGTTGCTTGGCTCGGCCTGGGAGGAGTGGACCGGACCTACCTGGACTGAGTCTACCAGGTTAATTTCAGTCTGCAGGGAAGGCTTTGCCCTGGAGGAGATGGGAATGGGGGGGCCGGAGGGGGGAGAACAAGGGAATCTGTGGCAGATATGTAGAACTGAATTGTATGGCAAAATAAAAATTAAAAAAAAAAGGCTGGTCTTCCCTGGACTCATGACCATATGTTGTATAAATTGAACATACAGGACCCGTATGAAAATGACTACTGAATTTGCTAAAATTGAGCGAAATGGTTCTTTAGGTTCCTGCTTTGCTGAGAAGACTCCCAAATATTCTACAGGACACATGAAAAAGCAACTACAAACTCTAGGCCTGTTGACTGAAGATGGACACCTCAACATTACAGAGGACGTTTAGATCACTGTCCAGGCAGGCAACTGTCTCTGTCATTTCCTGAATTTCGGAAGTTGCTTGCAATGCATTTCCTGTTTACTGAGGTAATACTATGTCCTTCTGTGGTCTTTGCTGGAGTTGAAGACTAGATAGTTTTTCTCTGGAGTTCTGATAGAATCCAGTCAATCTGATCAGGTGGTTGTTTTCAAGGTGGCATTTTATACCTCCTTCAGTCACTTTGGTTCTGGTGTTCTGTGTACATATTTATTTCATGTTGTTGAAATTTGGTATGTTATCTTCAGCTGGAAATTTACTTATTTCTTCTTTTTTTGGTATTTTTTGAGACAGGGTTTCTCTGTGAAGTTTTGGTGTCTGTCCTGGATCTTCCTCTGTACAAGAGGCTGGCCTTGAACTCACAAGATCTGCCTGGCTCTGCCTCCTGAATGCTGGGATTAAAGGTGTGCACCACCACCAGGCCAGAAATTCATCTATGTCAATAAGTGTTTCAAATTTAATATCATAAACATCTTTAAGGGCAGTAAACAAGGAATCCAGTTGATAACTCATTTCAATCAAGTAGGCTGTGCAGGTACCTTGGGTAATTTTCCAGACATGATAATAGGACTGGTGCTGATGCAGACATGAATCTTTTTTTTTTTGAGACAGGGTTTCTCTGTGAAACTTGGGGCCTATCCTGGATCTCCATCTGTTACCAGGCTGGCCTCGAACTCAGAGAGATATGCCTGCCTCTGTCTCCTGAGTGCTATGAGTAAAGACGTGTGACAATGCCTGGCCAAAGACATGAATCTTGGTGGAAAGAAACAACTACAACTTTACCGAACCATCATAATCTCTAAGAAATAACTAAACATGTTCTTTGTACCCACAGATATATTAGTTTTCAGCCTTCATCAAGGAACATTCTCTTTTCAACACAGAACACTACAAAAATTCACAAGTAATCAAAATGCAGAGTTGTGGAGCCAGGCAAACTGGATACATCTTTAAAACACTCCTGCATCTAAAACTCAAGCTTCATTCATGAAGTGGAGGACATAAAAATTGTAAGACTTAGAAGACCAGGGAGTTTGTTGTGAGATTGTTTCTCTTGGTGTATGAGACAAAATTCTGTAATACAACAGAATTTATAGAATCAATGCGTGTGTGTGTGTGTGTGTGTGTGTGTGTGTGTGTGTGTGTGTGTGTGTTGGGGATTTAATGGAATAACTTACAGGCTGCTTTCCAGTCAAACCAACAATGGCTAGCTGTAAGACAAAGTTCAAAAACCCAATAATTGCTTAATCCCAAAGGATCGCTGTCTCAGCTGGTGTTGAGTATATGTTGCAAACCCAAGGAAGTAGGTTCCAATGCAAGAGAAGGAATGGATACACTAGCTAGAAAATTAGCCAACAAACAGGCAGACAGCAAAATGATTCCTATTTCCATATCCTTTTATATGATTTCAGCAGAGGATGTGGCCCAGATTAAAGGTACATATTCTACTCTCTCTATCCTGATCAAATGAGTGTGTCCTTCAGCCTCAAGGTGTGGCTTAATGACATTTGTCTACCTATGTGAAAGTTCCAACTAGAAGTGGACAGTCACTTAAAAATAAGCAAAAATAATGTCTCTCAGGTATGCCCTCCATTTCTGGATTCTAGTTCATTCTAGATGTAGTCAAGTTGACAACCAAGAATAACCATCCCACCTAGCAATGCCAGAAGCTTTGTGTATAAAATCTCACCAACATAGCATCTCAAATGTGAGCTGGATAAAGACAAGAACAATGGACATGACAAAGTGAATGGGGAAAAGCCCCAAATGCCTCAACCCTACAAAGAGAATTACAGGCAGGTGGGGGGCTCTGGGTGCAGGAGTACAGTCTCTCCCTAGGAGGAGCACACAAACTGGTTATTCAATACCAAATGGTCAATGTTGAAAACACATATACAAGCAACATAATATAGACTCACTAAATTAGTTATGATAATGGATGTGCATAAATAGACATATATGAATACAATAAAAATTAATAAAAAGATGCCATGAATTTAAGTGCAAGCATAGAGGTGTATGGGAGAATTTGTAGAGAAGAAAGTGAGAGGAGAAAAGTTATAATTATGTAATAAATTCAAAATTATATGTAAAAAATATAAAAGTAAAATAAAACAAATTAACAAACAATTACAAACCCAGACTAAAACCAAAACAAATGAAATGCATATCTATCAGGTAAAGCAGACTATGATTCCTTTAAGCCTCCATGATGCCCTAGCATCAATGACAGTCATGAGGAATAGAAATGATAACTAATGTTGACATAATGTGAGGAAAAGAGATCAAACACTGCTGTGGGAGTGAGAATTAGAGAAAGAACTTTTGAAATCAGTGTAGTGTTCTCAAAACAATGAGTAAATGAAAGAAAGAAAACTACTCTGCTACCTAATTACAGCACTGATGTGTCACACTATTCCTGTGGAAACACTAAGAAACATCTACTAATGGCAAATAAGAAACCAAAGAAAACCAAAAATGGGAACAAACAATGTTTATCTTGGTGAACCAATGAGGTTCTGTTTGTTTTCTCTTTGGGGGATGCTTTTTCCTGCATGTATATCTGATTATCGTGTGTGATCCTAGTGCTAGCAGAGGCGAGAAGAGGGCATTAGACATCCAGGAAGTAGGTTACAGGTTGAGTGCACATGTGAGGGTGCTGGAACTACAAAGTGAGTCTTCTGAAAGAGCACACAGTACTCTAAAGCACTGAGTCAACTTCTTTTTTTTTTTTTTTTTGGTTTTTTGAGACAGGGTTTCTCTGTGTAGCTTTGCGTCTTACCTGGAACTCACTTGGTAGCCCAGGCTGGCCTTGAACTCACAGAGATCCACCTGGCTCTGCCTCCCGAGTGCTGGGATTAAAGGCGTGTGCCACCACCACCCTGCCTGCACTGAGTCATCTTCTAATGCTAAGTGGACCAAAGAGTTTTATTGGGGTGACCTTCCAACTAGTGGTGAGAAGTTAGTTATAAAATCACAAAGGACTCAGAGACAGCTGTATCACCCTGTCAAGGAGAAGCCTAATGAATAGAGAAACCTGGGAAATCACTGCACAGCTTGGAGGCAGCTTAAGGAAGATTGGAAGTGTCTCTAAAGCCACTCACTGCCCCGTCCAGGCAGCTTGTCTTCTTCTCTTGTCTGGTCCAGGCAACTTGCATAGTGTCTGCTCCTTGCCTTGTCTGAGCATCTTCTGTGCATGTGAACTTGTCTGACAGATTCAGAAGTCCTTACTGATTATATATGCTTGAGGAAGGAGGGCACTGATGAATCTTTCCAGTTTCTGTGACTTCCTGGAGCTATGAAGTTGTCTGTGAGTTTCTGGATATTCTCTGCATATTGCGGTATTTCACCTTCCCTGAAAAAATGGCAGTCAACTCTTGTGTCAGGACCCCTTTGGGATTACATATCAGATACCCTGCATATCAGATATTTACATTATGATTTGTATCAGTAGCAAAATTACAGTTAAATAGTATAACAAGATTAATTTTACAGTTGAGGGAAACTACAACTAGAGGAACATTTTCAAATTGTCACAACATAGGAAGATTGAGAACTACTGCCTTGGGATATCCTATTCCTTTATGAAGCTTTAGATATCCTGTATTAAGGATCATCCTACAAGATGAAAGTGTTTAATCTCAGAGGAAACTGATACACAGTAATTACTCCTAGGCTGAACTTCATGGAATTGCCATCTTTACAATGATAATATTATCATCTGCAGTGGGATGTTCTGTATGTTAACTGTGTTGCTTTGATTAGTTAATAAATAAAACAATGATTGATCAGAGGCCAGGCAGGAAGTATAGGTGGGACAAAGAGAGAAGAGGATTCTGGGAAGTGGAAGGCTGAGTCAGAAAGATGCTGCCACCCGATGTGATTAGAAGCAACATGTTAAGACACCGGTAAGCTACAAGCTATGTGGCAACTTAAAGATTAATAGAAATGGGTTAATTTAAGATATAAGAACTAGATAACAAGAAACCTGCCATGGCCATACAGTTTGTAAGTAATATAAGTCTCTGTGTGTTTACTTGGTTGGGTCTGAGCGGATGGGTTTTGGCGGTGAGAGAGATTTGTCCTGACCGTGGGCCAGGCAGGAAAAATCTAGGTACATTCATCGTTTGTTCATGTTTTTCTCTGACTTTCATATTCCTGAGTAATTACAGGGGCAGATGTTTCAAGAATATCTCAGATCTCAACATGAGATCTCTGCCTTCTTTATGTGCATCACAATCCCCAAGACATTAGGAAGACCTTCAAGTAGATGATGACATCTCCCTAAAAGTAACAGTGGTATTATGCTCAAGCCTTTCCTGGGGAATCTTAGAAGCAGTACTTCTGGAGGAAGTCATAAATGATTCCTAAGAAATTTCCCATCAGAGTAATATCCCAAATTTGCTCAAATAAGAATGCCCCCCCCAAAGCATGCCACACATGAAGATCAAAGCCTAATATGGCATGGTGGCCATTCTGTGGCTCAGCTTTGCTGAATCTGGGTCAAGCAGCTCGGCAGACTTTATGACTTTCAACATTTCCATCAGAAAAGGCTGCAACAACATTGACAGCTTCTCTCTTTACAGTTTATCACCTTCTTTCTATGTTAAGGTTTAGCTCTAGTATGAAGATTTTGAAAGTGAATAAATGATGAGTCTTTATTGGAGCATTTTTGTGTTTTCTTGTGGGTTGTATTTGCTTTGATGTCATCAATCTGAGCACTAATTAAAGGATTTGTCAAATTGAAAGCATTTGGTGAATGTCATTTTTTTTAATCTTTTATTTTTTATTCCCTTGTTCTCCCCCCTCCGGCCCCCCTCACCTTCCCCCAGTACACCCCCCATTCCCACCTCATCCAGGGCAAAGCCTCCCCTGAGGACTGAGATCAACCTGGTAGACTCATTCCAGGCAGGTCCGGTCCACTCCTCCCAGGCCGAGCCAAGCAACCCTGCATAGGCCCTAGGTTACAAACAGCCAACTCATGCAATGAGCACAGGACCCGGTCCCACTGCCTGAATGCCTCCCAAACAGATCAAGCCAATCAACTATGTCACCCATTCAGAGGGCCTGATCCAGTTGGTGACCCCTCAGCCATTGGTTCATAGTTCATGTGTTTCCGTTCCTCTGGCTATTTGTCCCTGTGCTTTATCCAACCTTGGTCTCAACAATTCTCGCTCATATAAACCCTCCTCATTCTCGCTAATCGGACTCCCAGAGACCCACCCCGGGCCTAGCCATGGATCTCTGCATCTAGATCCCTCAGTAGTTAGATGGTGTTTCTAGCACGACAATTAGGATGTTTGGTCATCCCATCACCAGAGAAGGTCAGTTCGGGCTGTCTCTCGACCATGGTCAGCAGTCTGTTGTGGGGGTATCTTTGTGGATTTCTGTGGGCCTCTCTAGCACTTTGCTTCTTCCTGTTCTCATGTGGTCTTCATTTACCATGGTCTTCTATTCCTTGTTCTACTTCTCTGTTGTTGATCCAGCTGGGATCTCCTGCTCCCCCAAGCTCTCTTTCCCTCGACCCTCGCCCTTCACTACCCCCACTCATGTCCAAGCTGTTCATGTAGATCTCATTCCATTTCTCTGTTTTTGGGCGATCCCCGTGTCTTTCTTGGGGTCCTGTTTTCCAGGTAGCCTCCCTGGTGATGTGAGTAGCAGTCCAGTCATCCTTGTTCCACATCTAGTATCCTGCTATGAGTGAGTACATACCATGTTTGTCTTTCTGAGTCTGGGATACCTCACTCAGGATGATTTTTTTCTAGATCCATCCATTTGTCTGCAAACCTCATGATGTCATTGTTTTTCTCTGCTGAGCAGTATTCCATTGTGGATATGTACCACATTTTGTTTATCCATTCTTCAGTTGAAGGGCATCTAGGTTGTTTCCATGTTCTGGCTATTACAAACAATGCTGATATGAACATAGCTGAACAAGTACTCTTGTGGTGTGATTGAGCATTCCTTGAGTATATGCCCAAGAGTGGTATAGCTGGATCTTGGGGGAGATGAATTCCCAATTTTCTAAGAAAGCGCCATATTGATTTCCATAGTGGTTGTACAAGCTTGCATTCCCACCAGCAGTGGAGGAGAGTTCCCCAAGCTCCACATCCTCTCCAGCATAAGGTGTCTTCAGTGTTTTTGATCTTAGCCATTCTGACAGGCATAAGGTGGTATCTCATAGTTGTTTTGATTTGCATTTCCCTGATGATTAGGGATGTTGAGCAATTCCTGAAATGTCTTTCAGCCATTTGAGTTTCCTCTGTTGAGAATTCTCTGTTTAGTTCTATAGCCCATTTCTTAATTGGACTGTTGGGCTTTTTGATGTCTAATTGCTTGAGTTCCTTATATATTCTGGATATCAGTCCTCTGTCAGATGTGGGGTTGGTGAAGATCTTTTCCCATTCTGTAGGCTGTTGCTTTGCCTTGTTGACCTTATCCTTTGCTCTACAAAAGCTTCTCAGTTTCGAGAGGTCCCATTGATTGATTGTTTCTCTCAGTGTCTGTGCTACTGGTGTTATATTTAGAAAGTGATCTCCTATGCCAATGCGTTCAAGACTACTTCCTACTTTCTCTTCTAGCAGGTTCAGAGTAGCTGGATTTATGTTGAGGTCCTTGATTCACTTGGACTTAAGTTTTGTGCACGGTGATAGATGTGGATCTATTTGCAGCCTTCTACATGTTGATATCCAGTTTTGCCAGCACCATTTGTTGAAGATGCTTTCTTTTTTCCATTGTGCACTTTTGGCTTCTTTGTCAAAAATTATATGTTCATAGGTGTGCGGATTAATGTCAGGGTCTTCAATTCGATTCCATTGGTCCACATGTCGGTTTTTATGCTAGTACCAAGCTGTTTTTATTACTGTAGCTCTATAGTAGAGCTTGAAGTCAGGGATCGTGATGCCTCCAGAGGTTGTGTTATTGTACAGGATTCTTTTGGCTATACCGGGTTTTTTGTTTTTCCATATGAAGTTGAGTATTATTCTTTCCAGGTCTGTGAAGAATTGTGTTGGTATTTTGATGGGGATTGCATTGAATTTGTAGATTGCTTTTGGTAAGATTGCCATTTTTACTATGTTAATCCTGCCTATCCATGAGCATGGGAGATCTTTCCATTTTCTGACATCTTCTTCAATCTCTTTTTTCAGGGACTTAAAGTTCTTGTCACATAGGTCCTTCACTTGCTTGGTTAGTGTTACCCCAAGGTATTTTATGTCATTTGTGGCTATTGTAAAGGGTGATGTATCTCTCATTTCCTTCTCAGCTTCTTTGTCCGTTGTATATAGGAGGGCTACTGATGTTTTTGAGTTGATCTTGTATCCTGCTATGTTGCTGAAGGTGTTTATAAGCTGTATCAGTTCCTTGGTGGAATGTTTGGGGTCGCTCAAGTATACTATCATGTCATCTGCAAATAGGGAAAGATTGACTTCTTCCTTTCCAATTTGTATCCCCTTAATCTCCTTTGTTGTCTTATTGCTCTGGCTAGAACTTCAAGTAGTATATTGAATAAGTATGGGGAGAGCAGACAGCCTTGCCTCGTTCCTGATTTTAGTGGAATTGCTTTGAGTTTCTCTCCATTTAATTTGATGTTGGCTGTTGGCTTGCTGTAAATTGCCTTTGTTATGTTTAGGAATGTTCCCTGTATTCCTGATCGCTCCAAGACCTTTATCATGAAGGGGTGTTGGATTTTGTCAAATGCCTTTTCTGCATCTAGTGAGATGATCATGTGTGTTTTTTTCTTTAATTTTGTTTATGTGGTGTATTACATTGACGGACTTTAGTAGTGGAACCACCCTTGCATCCCTGGAATGAAGCCTACTTGATCATGGTGGATAATTGTTTTGATGTGTTCTTGGTGTCTGTTTGACAGTATTTTATTGAATATATTTGCGTCGATGTTCATGAGGGAGATCGGTCTGTAGTTCTCTTTCTTTGTTGTATCCTTGTTTGGTTTAGGAATCAGGGTAATTGTAGCCTCATAGAAGGAGTTTGGTAATGTTCCTTCTGTTTCTATTGTGTGGAACAATTTAGAGAGTATTGGTATTAACTCTTCTTTGAAGATCTAGTAGAATTCTGCACTGAAACCATCTGGTCCTGGGCTATTTGTGGTTGGGAGACTTTTAATGACTGTTTCTATTTCGTTAGGGGTTATTGGACTATTTAAATAGTTCATCTGGTCTTGATTTAACTTAGGTATGTGGTACCTATCCAGAAAATTATCCATTTCTTTTAGGTTTTCCAGTTTTGTGGAATAGAGGTTTTTGAAGTATGACCTGATGATTCTCTGGATTTCCTCAATGTCTGTTGTTATGTCCCCCTTTTCATTTCTGATTTTGTTGATTTGGATGCTCTCTCTCTGTCTTTTGGTTAGTTTGGATAAGGGCTTGTCTATCTTGTTGATTTTCTCAAAGAACCAACTCTTTGTTTCATTAATTTTTTGTATTGTTCTCTTTGTTTCTATTTTATTGATTTCAGCTCTCACTTTGATAATTTCCTGGCATCTATTTTTCCTGGGAGACTTTGCTTCTTCTTGTTCTAGAGCTTTCAGGTGTGCTGTTAAGTCACTAGTGTGAGATTTCTCCAACTTATTTATGTGGGCATTTAGTGCTATGAATTTCCCTCTTAGCACTGCTTTCATAGTGTCCCGTAGGTTTGGATATGTGGTGTCTTCATTTTCATTGATCTCTAGGAAGTCTTTAATTTCTTTATTTCTTCCTTAACCCATTATTCAGTTTCCATGAGATTGTAGGTTTTCTGTAGTTTTTGTTGTTGTTGAAGTCTAACTTTAGACCATGGTGGTCTGATAGAACACAGGAGGTTATTCCAATTGTTTTGTATCTGTTGAGATTTGTTTTGTGGCCAAGTATGTGGTCGATTTTAGAGAAGGTTCCATGGGGTGCTGAGAAGAAGGTATATTCTTTTTTGTTAGGATGGAATGTTCTGTAGATATCGATTAAGTCCATTTGAGTCATGACATCAGTTAAGTCCTTTGTTTCTCTGTTAAGTTTCAATTTGGGAGATCTGTCCTCTGGTGAAAGTGGGGTGTGGAAGTCTCCCACTATTAATGTGTGGGGTTTTATAAGTGATTTAAGCTTTAGTAATGTTTCTTTTACATATGTGGGTGCCCTTGTATTTGAGGCATAAATGTTCAGAATTGAAACATCGTGGTGGATCTTTCCTGTGATGAGTATGTAATGCCCTTCTTGATCTCTTTTGATTGATTTTAGTTTGAAGTCTATTTTTCTGGATATCAGGATGGCTACACCCACTTGTTTCTTAAGACCGTTTGATTGGAAAGTCTTTTCCCAGCCTTTTATTTTCAGGTAGTGTCTATCTTTGAATTTGAGGTGTGTTTCTTGTATGCAGCAGAAAGATGGGTCCTGCTTTCGTATCCATTCTGTAAGCCTATGTCTTTTTATAGGTGAATTAAGTCCATTGATATTGAGGGATATTAATGACCAGTGATTGTTCATTCCTGTTATTTTTTGGTGTTAATGTGTTTGTACTTCTCTTCATTGGGGTTTACTGCTGTGGCTTTATCTATTGCCTGTGTTTTCGAGGGTGTATCTGACTTCCTTAGGTTGGAATTTTCCTTCTAGTGCTTTCTGTATGGCTGAGTTTGTGGATAAGTATTGTTTAAGTCTGGCTTTGTCTTGGAATGTCTTGTTCTCTCCATCTATGATGATTGAAAGTTTTGCTGGGTATATTAGTCTAGGCTGGCATCCATGGTCTCTTAGTGTCTACATTACATCTGTCCAGGTCCTTCTGGCTTTCGAAGTCTCCATTGAGAAATCGGGTGTTATTCTGATGGATTTGCCTTTCTAAGTCACTTGGCCTTTTTCCTTTGCTGCTCTTAATATTCTTTCTTTATTCTGTATGTTTAATTGTTTAATTATTACGTGGCAAGGGGACTTTTTTGTGGGGTCTAGTCTGTTTGGTGTTCTATAGGCTTCTTTTATCTTCATAGGCATTTCCTTCTTTAAGTTGGGAAAGTTTTCTTCTATGATCTTGTTGAATACATTTGCTGTGCCCTTGAGTTGGTATGCTTCTCCTTCTTCTACCCCTATTATTCGTAGGTTTGGTCTTTTCATGATGTCCCAAATTTCTTGGACATTTTGGTTCATGACTTTGTTGGCTTTAGTGTTTTCTTTGACTGATGAATCTATTTCTTCTACTGTATCTTCCACACCAGAGATCCTCTCTTTCATCTCTTGCATTCTGTTGGTTATACTTGCATCTGAAGTTCCCGATCATTTAATCAAATTTTCTATTTCCAGCATTCCCTCTGTTTGTGTCTTCTTCATTTTTTCTATTTCCCTTTTCAGGTCTTGGACTGTTTCCTTCATTTGTTTCATTGCTTTTTCTTGATTTTCTTTCAGTACTTTATTGTTTTCATCCAGGACTTTATTGATTTCTTCTAATCTGTTTGCCCTTTCCTCTAGTTGTTTACAGTGTTCTTCCCATTTTTTGTCTTTTCCTCTACACAAGCCTCTACCTTCTTCATGATGTCATTCATAAGGCTGTTTTCTTCTGCTTCTTCCAATTTTAGATGTTCAGGTCTAGATTTGGAGGAGAGCTAGGTTCTGGTGGTACTGTATTGCTCTTCATTTTGTTGTATGTATTTCTGCCTTGACATCTGCCCATCTCCTTGTGGTTTGTTCTTGGTCTTATCCGCACACTTGGTTCAGACAGAGCTGACAGATTCAGGAAGTCTCTCTCTCTTGTCCAGATGGGAGCTCTCTTGTCCAAATGGGAAGTCCCGGGCAGGATGGGAGCTCTTGTCCAGACAGGAAGTCTGGGGCAGGATGGGCGCTCTTGTCCAGAAGGGAAGTCCAGGGCAGTATGGGCAATCTTGTCCAGAAGGGAAGTCTGGGGCAGGATGGGAACTCTAGTCTCTCTCTCTCTCTCTCTCTCTCTCTCTCTCTCTCTCTCTCTCTCTCCCAGAAGGGAAGTCCAGGGCAAGATGGGAGCTGGGGGCCAGTCTCTAAGTCTCAGGAAGTGGCTGGGGGCTCGGGCAGATGGGCGTGGGGGCAGGGCGTGGAGATTGCAGGGTCTGCCTGGGGTCTTGGAGAAGAGGATTCTTCCCGGTGTGGCTAGAATGGAACCTGCTTGGTGGCCAGAACATGGGGCCAAGTTGGGCAAGACTTCCCCGGAGTGCTGGTGCCCAGGGATGGGGTCTGGCCCGAGCCAGGGCACTCACCCGTGGTCCAGAATGGAAGTCTGGGGCAGGATCAGTGAATGTCATTTTTAATGAACAACAAGAAATATGGATTATATACTGTATAATGTGGAATACATTTATGTCGTTTCTCAGAAGTATGACTTTTGTGATGTACAGCCATTGTCATATTTCTCATGTTCTACATAACATATTTATTATTATTATTATTATTATTATTATTATTATTATTATTACTAAGACAGGGTCTTTGTATTCCTGGCAGTCCTGGAACTATTTTGACCAGGATGACCTCATGACCTTAGACTCACAGAAATCTTCTTGCTGCTGCTTCCTGAGTGCTAGGATTGAAAGCTGGGCATTATTTTCAATTTTTAGATGTAGGGCAAGATAAATGTTTTTATTACAGCAATTCCTTGGCAGTGGAGATATGGTTTAGTGGGTAAGAGCACTGTTTGCTCATCCAGAGGACCAGGAATCAATTTTCAACACACACAATAGCTCACAACTGTTTTCATCCACAGCTTCAGGGAATCTGATGCCCTCTACAGGCCTACACAGGCATCAGACAAACATGGAGTGCACAGAAAATTTTGTAGGCAAAAGTTTCCATACACATAAAGAACAATTCACGCAGTTACTGTTGTAGACTTTTATTTCAGTATAAACTCTGATATTTTATAATATTTAAAACTTCAATAAGCTCTTTCATAAGTTTCTTATCTTTTTGTTTCTATTATGTATACTTGTGCCTTTTAAGTAGAGAACACCATATAAATACATGTCACATGGTTCACAATGGTATTTTTCAGTCCTGTATGAACTGTTCGATGTCTTCTAGTACTGAAAAGTGGATATAGGATATGCCATAGTCTTTGCATTAGTGAAGTTTCTCTCCAGTATGAATTTCCTCATGTGCTCTAAGATATTAGCCGCTAGTGAAAGACTTGTCACATTCCTTACACATGTAAAATCTCTCTCCAGTGTGTGCTCTCTGATGTGTTCTAAGATTTGACATGTAGGTAAAGAGTTTGTCACATTCAATGCATTTTTATGGTTTCACTCCAGTATGAAGTTTTTGATGTTGTCTAAAAAATGAGCATGTAGTAAAAGATTTGTCACATTTCCTACATTTGTAAAAGTTTCTCTCTAGTATGTAGCTTATGACGTCCTCTAAGATTTGAATGAGCAGATAAACATTTGCCACATTTCTTACATCTGTAAGGTTTCTCTCCAGTATGAACCCTCTGGTGTTTTTTAAGATGTGAGTACTGGATAAAGGATATGTCACATTACATGTCTCATCCCAGTGTGGACCCTCTGATGTCTTCTAAGATTTTCAGAACTTCTAAAGTATTTATCACATTTCTCACAACTGTAAGGTCTCTCTCCTGTATGTATTCTCTGATGTCTCTTCAAATGTGAACCCTGAGTAAAGGACATGTCACATTCTCCACATTTGTAAGGTTTCTCTCCGGTATGAATTATTTGATGTTGTTTAAGATTTGAGCGCCTAGTAAAATATTTGTTACATTCCCTACATTTGTAAAGTTTCTCTCCAGAATGTAGTTTCTGATGCCTTTCAAGAGTTGAACATGTAGAGAAAGATATGCCGTATTCCTTACATCTGTAAGATCTCTCTCTAGTATGAACACTTTGATGTGTTTTAAGTTGTGAGTTTTGGTTAAAGGACTTTTTGCATTCCATACATTTGTAAGGTTTCTCCCCAGTGTGAATTCTCTGATGTCTTCTAAGATTTGAGCAACAGGAAAAGGATTTGTCACATTCCTTACATCTGTAAGGCCTTTCTCTGGTATGAACCCTCTGGTGTCTTTTAAGATGTGAGTACTGGATAAAGGACATATCACATTCCATGCATTTGTAAGGTCTCTCCCCAGTGTGGACCCTCTGATGACTTCTAAGATTTTCAGAACTTGTAAAGTATTTATCACATTTCTTACAACTATAAGGTCTCTCTCCTGTATGTATTCTCTGATGTCTTTTCAATTGTGAACCCTGAGTAAAGGACACGTCACATTCTCCACATTTGTAAGGTTTTTCTCCAGTATGAATTCTTTGATGTCTTTTCAAATGTGAACCCTGAGTAAAGGACATGTCACATTCTCCACATTTGTAAGGTTTCTCTCCAGTATGAATTCTTTGATGTCTTTTCAAATGTGAAGCCTGAGTAAAGGACATGTCACATTCTCCACATTTGTAAGGTTTCTCTCCAGTATGAATTTTCTGGTGTTTTTTAAGATATGAGCACCTAGTGAAAGATTTGTTACATTCCCTACATTTGTAAAGTTTCTCTCCAGTATGTAGTTTCTGATGCCTTACCAGAGTTGAATGTGTAGAGAAAGATATGCCACAATCCTTACATCTGTAAGATCTCTCTCTAGTATGAACCCTTTGATGTGTTTTAAGTTGTGAGTTTTGGGTAAAGGACTTGTCACATTCCATACATTTGTAAGGTTTCTCCCCAGTGTGAATTCTCTGATGTATTCTAAGATTTGAGCAATGGGAAGACTCCTTTTCAGTCTTCACATGTTGATGGACAGGATCATATTTGCAATAGTTCCCTGAAAATGAGTACATCTCAGATTAGCAGGGCTTCTATTAAACTTTTGATAAATGATGGTCGACATCAGATTTCTCTTATGATAAGTCAACCAGCAACCACTTAGACACTTTTCTTTCACTGTATTTCAATGTATTCTCACAAAACAGCCAAACAGCCTTCAAGGGTCAATGATTACTAATAAATGACTGGTCTTTATCAAAAATGTCTAATGGCACAAGATGGATCAGGAAACCTTGGAATCAGTAATTAGCTTTGTGACAGCTTATGACTGTGGGACTGTGGGACAAGGAAAACCTCAGTTACATCTAATAGTTCCTACAGGCAGGTTGCATCCTGGGGCCATAAAACTACAGTAAGTTAATGATCAGCAATCCTTTCAAGTGGAATTGAGTATCACAAAACCATTTTCACCTCTTGCTTTCTCTGTCACTTGAAGCCTTCAAGGTTGTCCTGCTAATACTCTAACCCACCATAGTTGTGGATACTCTCTGTTCTCCACGTTCCTGGGCATTCTCATTTGCTCTGGACAGGTGTCCAGGTCTATCTTTCATTAACCACGTGTTCTGTGATGTAGCCCATGACCCATGCTAGAATTTTCAGAAAGAATACAGAATTCTAACATAGTACTGTGCTTAGTACATGAAGAAAACACAAAGTAGAGGAATCTGGGAATGATTTCCAATGGCTCTTTCCCATCAGAATCTTTAGCATATAAATATGCTAAAGTACTTCTCAATTTGCACATCTTGAGCTTTTCCCACAATTAAAACTATGTGAGGTAGAGTGATGTAATTGGAGCTTAAAAAATGGGTATAAATATTATATGATACTAAATTTCTGAATGCATTGTGGAATCAAATTATAGGCGCATGACTCTTCTAACATGCAAAATAGAAAGAAATATTAAATACAGTAGAAAAGTTGTTCTCTACTACCAAAATTTTCCTAGTCTTCTGTTCTTTCTAAGAAAGCTTAAAGGAGAGTTTACAACCTATAAAGCCAGTGTATAAAAAGGATTACTTAGAAGCAAAATGTCCTCACCCACAGAAATCAGGTTCCTGTAATTCTCCAACATCACATCAATGTACAAAGCCCTCTGAGCAGTGTCCAGGCATTCCCACTCCTCTTGGGAGAAGTCCACAGTCACATCCTGGAATGTCAGTGGATCCTGAAACAAAAAAAGTGTTAGACCACATGCTTGCAGACAGAGTGTTTTCCTGGATATAAGTAGACTTGAAAAAAAGGAGGGATGTAGACGATGAAGACAATTACACAATCAGATGATTTCAATATAGACACATCATATGATGGATTTTCTAACTCTGTGGAAACAGGATGACACAATAGGCTCACATACAATATATACAAAACAACACACATTTAAGGTCTGGACATGGATGTCTATCTATTATGGATGCTGTGTTTATGTCCCACAGGATCACAGTGTACATGTCTCAGAATGAAAATTCATGATGAGGAAATGTGCTTTAATTGCTGTACCTGTAGATCATAGTAAGAACCTGCCACTCAATATTAAACCACATATACATGAACACCTAATTTTTGACAAAGAGGCTAAAACTGTACAATGGAAAAAAGAAAGCATCTTCAACAAATGGTGCTGGCATAACTGGATGTCAAAAAGTAGAAGATTGCAAATAAATCCATATCAATCACCATGCACCAAGTTTAAGTCCAAGTGGATCCAAGATCCCAACATAAATCCAATTATTCTGACCTTGATAGAAGAGAAAGTAGGAAGTAGTCTTGATGGCATTGGCACTGGATATCACTTCCTAAATGCACAGACACTGAGAGCGACAATTAATGAATGGGACCACCTGAAACTGAGAAGCAAATGACACAGTCCATAAGACAAAACAAGAGCCTACAGAATGGGAAAAGGTCTTCACCAACCCCACATCTGACAGAGGCCTGATATCCAGAATATATAAAGAACTCAAGAAACTACACATCAAAATACCTAACGGTCCAATTAAAAAAAATGGGCTATAGAGCTAAACAGAATTCTCAACAGAAGAAGCTCAAATGGATAAACGATATTTAAAGAATTGCTCAACACCCTTAGTCATCAGGGAAATGCAAATCAAAACAAATCTGAGATACCATCTTATGCCTGTTCAGAATGGCTAAGATTAAAAACACTGAAGACAGCTTATGTTGGAGAGGATGTAGAGCAAGGGGAATACTCCCACACTGTTGTTGGGAATGCAAACTTGTACAGACACTTTGGAAATCAGTATGGTGGTTCCTCAGAAAATTGGGAATCATTCTTCCTCAAGACCCAGCTATACCATTCCTGGGTATATACCCAAAGAATGCTCAATCATACCACTAGGACACATGCTCAACTATGTTCATAGCAGCATTATTTGTAATAGCCAGAACCTGGAAACAACCTACATGCCCTTCAACTGAAGAATGGATAAAGAAAATATGGTACAATAAACAATGGAGTACTACTCAGCAAAGAAAAACAATAACATCATGAGGTTTGCAGGCAAATGAATGGAACAAGAAAAAAGTCATCCTTAGTGAGGTATCCCAGGCTCAGAATGACAAACATGGTATGTACTCACTCATAAGTAGATACTAGATGTAAAGCAAAGGCTAACCAGACTGAATCTCATAGCTCCAGGGAGGCTAGCTAGTAAAGAGGACCCTAGGAAAGACACTGGGATCACCCAGCAATGGAGAAATGGATGATATCTACATGAGCAAACTGGGGGTGAGGGAGTGTAATGGAGGGCAAGGGTCAGGGGAAAGAGAGCTTAGGGGAGTGGGAGGTCCTAGTTGGATCAGGAACAGAATGGGAGAACAAGGAAAGAGATACCACGATGAAGGAAGACACCATGGGAATAGAAAGAATCAGAGTGCTGGAGAGTTCCCCAGGAATCCACAAAGATGACTTCACTATAGTCTACTGGCAATGGTCGAGAGGGTGCCTTAGCTGACCTACTCTGGTGATTGGATGGCTGAACACCCTAACTGCCATGATAGAACTCTCATCTAGTTTCTGATGGAAGCAGATGCAGAAATCCATGGCCAAGCCCCAGGCAGAGATCCATGAGCCCAGTCAATGAGAGAGAGGAGGGATCATAAGAGCAAGAGACATTGAGACCATGACTGGAAAAAATACAGAGGCAACCAGTCAAACTAGTGGAAACACATGAACTGTGATCCAATAGCTGAGGAACCCCCGTAGAACTGGACTAGGTTCTGGATAAGTGAGACAATTGTTTAGCTTAAACTGCTTAGGGGGCTCCCAGGCAGTTACTCGGGAACCTGTCCTCAGTGCATGAGCTGGCTTTTTGGAACCTAGAGCCTATGCTGAGACACTTTGCTCAGCCTTGGTGCAGGGAGGAGGGGATTGGACCTGCCTCAACTGAATGTATCAGGCTCTGCTGACTGCCCAGGGAGGACCTTGCCTTGGAGGAAAAGGGAATAGGGGGTGGGTTGGAGAAGGAAGGCTGTGGAGTGAAAGGAAGGAGGAAAGGAAAATCTGTGATTGATATGTAAATCGAATAGAAAATCTCTTAATAAAAAGTAAAATAAAATAAATTTTAGGAAATAAAAAAAGAGAAAAAGAAACTGCCACTCAATCAATTCTATGAATTCCCTGGCCTTTCATGGTTATATACTAACGTGGTCAGTTTGTATGTTTATATTCTAGGTCCAATGCCATTCCATTAATGTGCAAAGTGGTAGATATGGAAGGTAGAATTTATGGTTGATTAGATAAGCAAAGAATTTTCATTTTTCCACAATAACAACAAGTGTAATAACATTGCATACTGTCATTTTTAACATTGACATGCAAAAACAGGTAATATATGGGATTATTTTATAAGCATTTTGATCCACTACCAAGCAGGTAGAAAAATCTGCATCAACCTCATTTGATATAATCTAAAATTTCCATAATACATTATGAATATTCTAACATAGGCAAATCAACAATTTCAGAAGTTTTGAAGGCTACAAAAATTGAGGAAAGTCTTGTTACAGGATAGTTGTTTACACTGCGTGAGAAATACCTTCACTTTTCAGTGCTTTTCAAATGTAATAATGCTCAGATCAGTTCAGGAGAAAATATGAGAATTTTTGTGCCTGAAATTTGTAGTTTTTAATGTGTTCCTTTTTAGTAGTTATCCTGTACTGTCTAACAGATTTTAGGTTAGCAGTGTTTATGACTTCCTTCATTACAAACTGTCAAACTGCATAGTGGTGATATATTCTGTCCGAGTCATGAGTCAAGAACACATGCAAACCTGGCAGTCAGAGCTCATTCCCCAAATCTCTGCTTTAAAACTTTGCAGGTTCAGGGTTGGGGAGTAGAGTCATGACTCTCACAGGAGCTAACTGGGGGAAAGCAATCCTGAGGAATGTTCTTTCAGCATCAAATGTGATGGATTGTGTACATCAATCAGTCAGTGTCCTCAAGACATTATTTCTGATGTATTAGATGTAATACTACCTAATGAGTTCCAGGGAGTAATGGCTACACAGTGGGATCTTGTTTAGGCAATAAAAAAGGAATAAAAATGCTGATCTCAAGCCAGGTGTGGTGGTACATGCCTTTAATCTCAGCACTTGGAGAAGGAGATATGTGTACCTCTGAGTTTGAGGCCAGTATGGACTACAGTGCCACTTCTAGAAGAGACAGGGCTATACAGAGACACCTTGTGTCAAAATACAAAACACAGTAAAAAACCAAAACACTAATCTCTCTAGCTTAGGATGTTCCAACTGAGCATTCTAACCAAGTGAGTGATGTGAGTAGCAATTCTCCTGAGACAAACAGATAGCAGGTGTCAACAAACATGTGCAGACATCATCATTACCATGATATTGAACACCGAAGAGAAATAAAAGTAGACCACTGTGGTAGTTTGAATGTAATTAGGCACCATTGGGAATGGCCCTATTAGGAAGTGAGGCTTTTTGGAGTAGGTATGTCCTTGTTGGAGGAAGTGTGTCACTGTGGGGGTAAGATTGGAGATCTCCTTTGTTTAAGCTTCACTCAATGTGACACTCAGTTGACCTCCTGTTGCCTGGAGATGTAGGACGCTCAGCTAGTACTCCATCTTGTCTGCCTCTATGCTGCCATGATGATAATTGACTGAAATCTGAAACTGTAAGCTGCCACCTCAATTAAATGCTTTCCTTTATAAGAGGTGCCATGGTCTTAGTGTGTCTTCACAGCAATTGCAGTCTTAACAAAGTCAACTACAATCTGAATCTACACTCAAGAACATGACTTTCATGGTAGGATCAAGCCACTTGTACAAGCCTGTTCTGCACTGTCTAGTTTCCTTAAATTTTTAGTATTAGGAACCAAGTATTACTTAGCATTAAAAACCAAGCTTTGTCTCTTAAGTGCACATAGTGCTAAGATATGAAATCTCTCATGTGCTTCTTTATAACCATGATTCAAGGAAGTGGTACAGTTCACACAAATGAAGCCTGCATAACACAGGAGTCCTCACTCACTAATATATACAGATATAGCTCTTATCCTACAACAATTACACAACTAGCAATGTATTTTTCTTCATGTGTTAAAATGGAATTTTTTTCAAAATTATTAGTCATAATTTCATGTGACATTCTTATTCTTGGGGAAAAATAATCTGGGAAGGGCAGAATGGATAAAAATGATGTAAGTGTGCATTTATAAAATTACATTGTATACCTGTAGTCATAAATACAGCATGTTACAGTCATTTAAAAAGAGAATGATAAGAGATTATGATAGAGGACCCAGAAAGAAAGAAAATTTAAAAAGCTAAGGTACTTATTTGACAAAGGAGGCAAAAAGATGCAGCACAAAAATGTAGACATTTAACAAATGGTGTTGGTAAAACTGAACACAGCAGTAGAATGGAATTGGATACTTAGGTTTCATTTATACAAAGTCCATTCAAAGTGGATCAAAAAATCTTATTTCAAATCAGAAACACATAGACAACTACAAAACGTAGAGAAGATCCATCAGGATATTGGGATAGGCAAGGCCTATTGATTAGGAAGAACACCAACAACAGTGGAAGTGAAACAATGGGACTACATGAATAGAAAAAGTTTCTCGTTGGAAACCGTCAGCACAGCACACAGACACCCAAGTGATGGAAGAGAATCTGTGCCAGTGACATTGTTGACAGGGGCTCATACCTAGAATTTACCAAGATTTACAGAAATTAAATACCAAGGAAATTATGCTGCCATTTATAGATGCACAAAAGAGCTGAATAGACATTTTTTAAAGACAAATACACAAATGGCCAATAAATATTGCAAAAGAGTTCAGAATCCCTAAGAAAATGCCATCATGGAATCCCAAATTAAAACTGCTTTGAAATATCACCTCACCCCAGGCTGAGAACAGCTGTCATCAACTAACCAGAAAACAAATGTTAGGCAAGGTGAGGAGAGAAAGGAAGCCTTATTCACTGTGGTTGAGGTTGTGTGAAAATTATACACTCAGTGTGGTAATGAGTTTCAAGATTATTAAAAAAATGAAGATAGAACTAATGTATGACCCAACAATGTCATTCCTGGAAACATAATTTGTAAACTCCACACCTCACTACAGAGATGTTTACACTGCACATTCTCTGCTACTGCCTTCAATATGTCAAAGTATTAGAATTAACCTAATTATATGAAGACTGTACACATACATAATGGAATACCATTCAGCTGAAGAGAAAAATGCAGGAAAATGGTTAGACATAGAATGTGTAATATTAAGTTAGGTCACACAGTGACAGAAAGAAGAAATCACATTTTCCTCACATGGAGAAACTGGCCAATAATATGTGTCTATGAGTAACAAAATGCACAGGGGCTTAGCAGAACAGGAAAAAAGAGATCAAGAAAAGTTAAATAACAGGGTTGAGGTAGGACTGAATGCAGATAATGTTCAACAGTTGTGAAAAATTATATAAACTAAGTAATTTTCAAGCTGTGGTTTTCCCAAAGTAATTTTTCTTTTTTTCTGATGGATAAGTTGATAAAAATATATTCAATAACAAAAATATAAGACTCCAGAGCTTATGTCCCCAACAAATATTCTAGCTGAATAAAATTGCAATATTTGTACAGTACTTATACAGTAATTGAGTCCAGTTAATTTCAGTGTGTGAGTGTGTGTGTGTGTGTATGTGTGTGTGTGTTGTTTATTTGCAACAATTGTCATAATAAAATTTAAAATATTGTCAGTAGCAGAAAATTAAAGGTTTTGCAATATCTGAACATATAACATTTCTAGAAAATGAGGCATGACCACTGACCTGGAACATGCTTACTGGAGAATCAGCCATTTCTTTCTGTTTCTTTTCTCTGATGTTCTCTTTCAGGAACAAGGAATAGATGACTTTCTGACCTTTCATATAAGGGGTCAAAAAAAAAGAAAAAATTAATACTGAAAGCTGTAGCACAAATTATAGTTGGTCTTATTAATAAAACCGAAAGTCGGATTTCAGGGGGAAAGCTGAAAGATCAGAGAAGCAACACAGCCAGCTGCTAGTTCTTAAACCTGTAAGATTCTCCAACTGAAAGAGTGCTGAGCTCCTGTCTCCTTCGACCTTATATTCCTTTCCCTGGCCAGCCTTATGACATCTTATCCCAAAAAGGTATGTGTACCTCCCCAGCACTGGGAACAAAGACATGAGATGCCAATTGCTGGGATTAAAGGAGTGTGCCATCACTGCCTGGCTCTGTTTCTCTTTTAAACTGGATCAGTCATGTGTAGCCCAGGGTGACCTTGAATTTGCAGAGATCTGTCTGCCTCTGCCTCCGGAGTTCTGGGATTAAAAGTGTGTGCCACCACTGCCTGGACTCTGACTAACTAGTGGCTGGCTTTGTTTGCCCTCTGATCTTCAGGCAAGCTTTATTTGTAAGAGCATACACAAACTACCACCACAGTAACCTGTTAGAAAACAATGTCAAACCACAGGAAAAAACCCAAGAAACAATCTATGACCAGGTATCCAGACAATTATCACAAATCCAGAAGAGAGTGGAATGATATTCAAGCTTGAAGAGAAAATCGCTGTCAACCGTATTTTTGCATCAAGAAAAAAAAATTATCTTAAAATTGATAGAGACATAAGTGCATTTGAAGATAGCCTTGAGATAACACCATTGATTTCACTAAAGCACCTTTGCTGACAATAACTAGAGGTAAAATTTATACAGGGGTATCAGAAGAATTATCCATGTAAATACAGAAAATAATAATTCTATGTGGTGACTACATAAATACAGGAGAACTTGGAAGTAATCATCCATGGACAAGACAGCAAATCACCAATTTTCACACAGAAGGAAGAAAAATATGTTGCAAGATTCTTAACATGGTCTTATAATAAAAAACCTGAAACAAAATATTGGGGTAATGGCTGAAAGATCAGAGAAGCAGAGCAAGCCACAGCCATGACCTCTTACCTCACCAACTCCTCAGCCTGAAAGAACTCAGCCAAGAGGCCTCAAGCTGAATGAGCTTCCTCAGCTGCAAAGGTCTCAGCCCAAATGCCTTTAGTTCCTGTCTCCTCAAGCCTTATATACCTTTCTCTGCCCAGCCATCACTTCCTGGGATTAAAGGGTGTGTGCTTCCCAGTACTGGGATTAAAGGTGTGTTCCACCACTGCCTGGCTCTGTTTTCTCTCCTACGATGAGTCAATCTAATGTAGTCCAGGGTGGCTTTGAACTCACAGAGATCCAGATGGATCTCTGCCTCCCGACGCCTAGGACTGCGGTGTGTGCCACCACTATGTGACCTCTATGTCTAATCTAGTAGCTTGTTCTGTCCTCTTATCTTCAGGCAAATTTTATTAGGGTACAAAACACATCACCACATGAACGCTAACAATAATCTAACCCACCAACAATATAAAAGAAATCTGAGTGAACGATAATGCCATGATCAAAAACCTAGCCATTCTGGAAGTTGATATGGAGACTACTCAATTAAGCAAATCCACAAGTTAAATAAACCTAGCACCGTACTGCACTCACCACTAGATGGTGGTCTTGTCATTTTACTAACTGAAGAACAAGTTTGTCTTCTGTGACTCATAATAAGCTGATTTGACTCACCCCAACACACAGAGACACACACAGACACACAGACACACACACTAACCCCACCCATTCCTGGTGGGTGCAGAGACTCTTGTTGTGCCAAAAGTAGAAAGTAAGTAAGGTATGTGGTTCCTGGCCTAAAAATGTCAGTTACACCTTCCATCTATGGTTCCACAAACAATGAGGAAGCAGAAAAGGAGGAAAGGGAGTAAGAAGGGAATGAGGAGGAAGGGCTAAGGACATGCCATTCTCTACACTCCACACAGCTGTTGTAATCAGTAACCAACAGCAGCTGTACTGACCTGCATGGACCTCACACTAGACCACAGACGAGGAAAGGGAAAGGCTCACAGAGCCCACTCTTTACCTTTCAAATGTTGGCTATAGATAGAGTGTAGGAGAAGAATCTCTGCCTTTAGTTGTAGTCCTCTCCTGAGTCAACCAGACTCTGACACATAGCTCCAAACCCACAGTCTCACAGATGGCCCTGGATAATCTTGGGGGATCCCAAGCAAAATTAATAGAGATGAACACTCTAGAGAAATTGGTTGGAATTATGGACCAAGAAAGCAGACAGGTAGGAGGTGAGAGTGGGCAGTGTTTGATGTGTGCATGCTCAGACACACACAGAGTGTGTGTATATGTACACATTTGTATGTGAGCATAAAACAGGTATTATTTTTAAAAAAATCCTGGTTTTTGAATCAGGGTTTCTCTGTGTAATACTGGCAGTCATGAAACTTCAGGTTGAAGTAAATTCCCAGAGATCTGCTTACCTCTGTCTTGGGTGTGTTGCGATGAATGGTGTGCACCACCCTACCCTTCTCAGAAATTTATCATAAA
The DNA here is from genome assembly GCF_949786415.1 of Peromyscus eremicus. Taxonomy (NCBI): domain Eukaryota; kingdom Metazoa; phylum Chordata; class Mammalia; order Rodentia; family Cricetidae; genus Peromyscus; species Peromyscus eremicus. The sequence goes on along the minus strand of NC_081416.1, from coordinate 187,640,733 downwards.
TGACCAAAACAGTCTGTACATTCCTTTTCATTGTATAATTATCTGGTATTTTTGTTTGGTTTTGGTTTTGGTTTTTTGAGACTGGGTTTGTCTGAGTAATAGTCCTGGCTGTACTAGAATTCCCTTTATAAAAAAGGATGATCTGGAACTCACTGAGATTGACCTACCTCTGCTCTGGCATGCTGGGATTAAAGGAGTGTGCCACCACACCCTGCACATTATCTGGTTTAATATCAGGTAAAACTAAGAGTCAAAAGGAATCTTCTCTTTTGTGAGTCAAGAAGATTTTGTTTGTTTGTTTTTTTGTTTTGGGTTGCTTATTTTTTTTTGTTTTGAACAAGGGTTTTATGTTATAGTCTTGTCTGTCATGGAATATGAACACTAGGCTATCTTTGAACTCACAGAGATATGTCTGCCTCCGGTGTGCTGGTATTAAAGGTGTGTGCCACTGTTAAGAAATATTTCAAGCTGGGTGGTGGTGATGCATGCCATTAAACCCAGCACTCAGGAGGCCAAGGCAGGCAGATCTCTGTGAGTTCAAGGCCAGCCTGGTCTACAAAGTGAGCTCCAGGAAAGGCACAAAGCTACACAGAGAAACTCTGTCTCGAAAAACCAAAAAAAAAAAAAAAAAAAAGAGGAAGAAGAAGTATTTCTAGTAACTTTGATGTTAGTTTTTCTCTGGAGTTCTGAAGGAATCCTGTAAATCTGTTCAAGGGGTAGTTTTAGAGGTGGCATTTTATACCTGTTTCAGTCACATTGCTACTGATGTTCTGATCATATCTATTTACTTATTATTTCATGTTGTTTAAATTTGGTGTGTTATATTCATCCATTTCAATTAGAGTTTCCAATTTGTGTAATGAAAGTGTTTAATGTCAGGTAAAAAGAGATCCAGTTGATCACTCATTCCTATCATTTTGGCTGTGCAGTTACCTTGTATAATTGTCAAGACGTGATAATAGGACAGGTGGTGGTAGCAAACAGCTTTAATCTCAGCACTCAGGAGGCAAAGACAGACACATCTCTGTGATTTCAAGACCAGCCTGGTCTACAGAGTGAATTCCAGGTCAGCAAAGGCTACAGAGCAAATAACAAAAACAATAATAACAAAAAGTTATGCTTAGTTCAGCAAGGTCATGCAAGCCTTTTAACCCAGCACTCAGGAGGCTTGGGCTAGGGAACTCTGAGTTCATGGCCAGTGATATTTACACAGTGAGATTAGGAAAGTGGAAAGACACAGAGACATTGTCTCAAAATCATGTAATTTGCTCCATGAGCAATAGCTTTCATGGTTTCAGAAGGACCATGCAAGCTTCCAAAGCAGTGAGCCAAACAAAAGTCCTGTGATGCCTATGAACCACATCAACTGTCATCCTCAAACAGTAGCCCTAAGAAAGTAGTAGTGGCAAGCATACCTTGGTGGTAACCTGAATTGGGATCCTAATTAGCATTATTTTAAAAAACCCCTAGACAGATATTGAGGGAGAAAACTGAAATATTAGAAAAAGGAGAGCAGCCAGCCACCAGAGAATTCTTACCTCTATAAAATCTCAAACCAAGTGCTGGAGGGAACCTGTCTCCATATATTGTAAGACTGAATAGGCCAAGATCCTGAGTCCACTTGCCTTATATTCCTGTCTCTAACTCCCTAGTGCTGGGATTAAAGGTGTGAGTCAATACCACCCAGCTCTGTTTCTCTTTTAGACTGATTCAATCTCATGTAGCCCAAGGTGGCCTTGAAGTCTAGATCTTCCTGCTTCTTACTCTCAAATCAAGATTAAAAGTGTATGCCACCACTGCCAGGCCTCTATGTTTAACTACTGACTAGCTCTGCACTCTGATCTGCAGGCAAGATTTATTTGTCTGAACACAAACAAAGTATCATACAACAACAACCCACACCTCTCTCATTAAACTTAAGACCACTTCACAAAAGAGAACAATGACAGGTAAAGAAAAACTGTCTACATTATTGGTGTGAGTGAAGACATGAATCATGGAGGACAACAAACAATTACCATTTTAGTAAACCATCATAATCCTTAACAAATAACTAAATATTTTCCTTTGTACCCACAGGCAATCTTAGCTTTCACCCCTCATCAGTGAAACCTCTTTTTTGAACAGATATCACTACAAAAATCCACAATGAATACAAATGCAGAGTTGTGGAGACTGGGCCAATGGATGCATCTGTAAAACACTCCTGAAGAGGAGATATAATGATTAAAAGAGGCTGAGGACCTGGGAGTTTGTTGTGAGATTGTGTCTACTAGTGTATTAGTCACGGTTCTCTAGTGAAACTGAACTTACGGAATGAATATATATATATATATGAATATATATACATATATATGTATATATATACATATATGGTGAGAATTTATTGTAATGACTTACAAGCTGCTGTCCAGCTGATCCACCAATGGCTGGTTATAAAGGAAAGTCCAAAAATCCAGCAGTTGCTTAGTCCACATGGCTGGATGTCTTGGCTCTTTTTCAGTATATAATGGAATCCCAAAGAAGTAGGCTCCAATGCCAGTGAAGGAATGGATGTACTAGCAAAAAAATGAGCCAACAAATGGGCAGTGAGCAAAATGATGCCTCTTTCCAGGTCTTCATATAGTCTTCCAGCAGAAGGTGTGGCCTACCTTCTCTATTCTATTCAAAGGTGTTGGTCCTTCAGACTCAAGATGTGGATTAATGGATGGCATTTGTCTTCCTGTCTGAAATTGCAGACTAAAAGTAGATTCATTCATTTCCAAACAAGCAAAAATAATGTCTCTCAGATATGCCCTCCGTTTCTGGATTCTAGCTCATTTCAGATGTAGTAAACTTGATAACCAAGAATAAACATCACACCTAGCAATATCAAAAGCTATGTTTATATAATCTCACCAATATGACATCCCAAATGTGGGCTGGACAAAACCAAGAACAATGGACATTCCAAAGTAGTTAGGGAATTAACCACAGGATGAGACTAGGGACCTACTGGACCTACTGTGGGTGAGACATCAGCCAGAACTCCATTAATCACCTGGCCTCTATAAGCCCCTACTTTAACTGGAGTGCCACCATGTTTCTTGGGATACCCTGGAATCAGCTTCAATTCAGAACCAGCTGATATAGAAACACTGTCTTGAAAAAACAAAACAAACAAACAAACAAACAAAAACCTGGACATACAGGGCCCATAGGAACATTATCACTGAATTTGCCAAAATGCAGTGAAATGATTCTTCAAGTTCCTGCTTTGCATGGAAGACTCCCAAATATTCTACAGGACACAAGAAGCAACTATAAACTCTAGACCTACTGACTGAAGATGGACACCTCAACATTAGAGAGGATCTTTGGATCACTGTCCAAGCAGGCAACTGTCTCCGCCATTTCCTGAATTTTGGAATTTGCTTGCAATGCACTTCCTGTTTACTTAGGTAATGTTATATCGTTCTGGGACTTTGATGGAGTTGAAGACTAGATAGTTTTCCTCTGGAGTTCTGATAGAATCCAGTCAATCTGGTCAGGTGATTGTTTGCAAGGTGGCATTTTATACCTCCTTCAGTCACATTGGTTCTGATGCTCTGTGTACATATTTATTTCATGTTGTTGAAATTTGGTATGTTTTCTTCAGCTAGAAATTTACCTATTTCTTCTTTTTTTGGTAATTTTGTTTTGAGACAGGGTTTCTCTGTGTAGTTTTGGGGCCTATCCTGGATCTTCCTCTGTAGATAGGAGGGCCTCAAACTCATAAAGATGCACCTTAGTCTGCCTCCTGAGTGCTGGAATTAAAGGTGTGTGCCACTCATAGATCATATACTTGGAAAATATAAAGACAAATTTAAGATGCCAAAGAGGAAATAAACAATAAGGGAGAGTAGAAGGACATCAAAAAGAAACAAAGAATCCAGCTAAACAAGGTCCCAGTGGTCAAAGCTGTAATTTTATTATAAACTAATTATTATATTTAACTATAAACCAAAATGTAAAATAAATATTCTTGGGACAATAATAACAAAAGTAATAACTGGATAAATAAACTAATGATGAAATTAAAAAAAAAAGGTGTGTGCCACCACCACCCAGCCAGAAATCCATCTATGTCAATAAGCGTTTCAAATTGAGTATCATAGACATCTTTAATGGCAGTAAACAAGGGATCCAGTTGATCACTCATTTCAGTCAAGTAGGCTGGGTAATTTTCCAGACATGATAACAGGACTGGTGCTGATGCAGACATCAATCTTGGTGGAAAAGAAACAACCACCACTTTACTAAACCATCATAATCCCTAACAAATAACTAAACATGTTCTTTGTACCCACAGGTAAGTTAGTCTTCACCCCTCATCAAGGAACATTCCCTTTTCAACAGAGAACACTACAAAAATCCACAAGTAATTAAAATGCAGAGTCTGGAGCCAGGCCCAAAGGATACATCTTTAAAACACTCCTGCACCTAAAGCTCAAGCTTCATTCATGAAGTGGGGGATATAAACACTGTAAGACTTAGAGGACCAGGGAGTTAGTTGTGAGATTGTTTCTCCTGGTTTATGAGACAAAGTTCTCCAGTGTAACAGAATTTATAAAAGAAATGTGTGTGTGTGTTTGTGTGTGTGTGTGTGTGTGTGTGTGTGTGTGTGTGTGTGTGTTTGTTTGTTTGTGTGTGTTAGGGATTTACTGTAATGACTTACAGGTTGCTTTCCAGTTAATCCACCTCTGACTGGATCTAACAGAATGTCCAAAAATCCAATAATTTCTTAGTCCCAAAGGATCGCTGTCTCAGCTGCTGTTCAGTATATGTTGGAAGCCCAAAGAACAAGATTCTAATGCTAGTGAAGGAATGGATATGCTAGCTAAAAACTTAGCCAACAAACAGGCAGAGAGAAAATGACTCCTATTCCCACGTCTTTGTATGCTTTCAACAGAAGGTGTGGCCAGATTAAAAGTATATCTTCTAGTCTCTCTATCCTGATCAAAAGAGTGTGTCCTTCAGCCTGAAGAGGTGAACTAATGGCATTTGTCTACCTATCTCAAAGTTCCAGAGTAGAAGTGGATTCAGTTACTTAAAAATAAGCAAAAATATGTCTCTCAGGTATGCCCTACCATTTCTGGATTCTATTTCATTCCAGATGTAGTCAAGTGGACAACCAAGAATAACCATCACACCTAGCAATGCCAGAAGCTTTGTCTACCATGATAAATGATGACCCCGTGAGAATAGGAAGAAGCAGAGTGCTAGAGAGGTCCCCAGAAATCCACAAGATACCTCAACTATAGACTACTGGCAATGTCAAGAGAGTACCTGAGCTGACCTATTCTGAGATTGGGTGGCCAAACACACTAACTGTCATGATAGGACTCTCATCCAGTGACTGATGGAAGCAGATGCAGAGATCCATGGCCTAGGCCCAGGTGGAGCCAGGAGTCCATGTGTGAGTTAGGAGGGATTATATGAGCAAGAGATATTGAGACTATGATTGGAAAAAGCACAGCGACAAATAGCCAAACTAGTAGAAACACATGAACTGTGAACCAACAGCTGACGAGCCACCATGGAACTGGACCAGGCCCTCTGGATAAGTGAGACAGTTCATTAGCTTGAACTGTTTAGGAGGTTCCCAGACAGTGGAACCTGGACCTGTCCTTGGTGCATGAACTGGCTTTTTGGAACCTAGGGTCTAGGCTGAGACACTTTGCTCAGCCTTGGTGTAGGGAGGAAAGGACTGGACCTGCCTCAACTGAATCTACCAGGCTGGGCTGACACCCCAGGGTAGATCTTGCCGTGGAGGAGGTGGCAATAGGGGGTGAATTTGGGGGGGGGGGAGGCTGGGTGTGGGAGGAGGGAGGACAGGGGAATCTATGGCTGATATGTAAAATTAAATTAATTATAAAATAAAAATATTTTAAAACATCTCACCAACAGGGCATCCCAAGTGTGAGTTTTAAATGTCAAGAACAATGGACATACTCTAGTGGATGGAATTATTTTCTCTGAATTTGTCAAATACAAATGAACTAGATATTGTTTAGGTATTTATTACTTGTGTATATTCTATATAGTTATTGTACTTTTGTATATAGTTTTTCTTATGTTAGTTAAAAGCTTTTTCCTTTTTTCTTTTTATTAAAATAGAAAAGGGGAAATATGGTGATATTTTACTTGTATTAAAATGTAATTTGTATGTTAATAAATAAAGTTGCCCGGGGGTCAGAGCTATTAGCAAGCCATAGGAAAGCAGGGCAGTGGTGGCATACGCTTGTAATCCCAACACTTGCTAGGCAGAGCTAGGTAAGTCTCTGTGTGTTCAGGGATACAGCCAGTATTGGATACACATGCCTTTAATCTCAATACTAATCATGGAAAACCTGGAGGTCTATACAGACAGGCCGTGACTAGGAAGTGATGTGGTTGGGTTTACAACCAATGAGAAGGCAGAACAGAAATTCTATATAAGGACTTTAACACAGAAAGTAGCTCTGGTTCGGAGAGGTAGGACCACCGCAGGAGGAAGGGTAAGGTTTTAGCTCTTAGCTCTGACCTCTTGGCTTTCTTCTTTGCCTTGGTTCTGTGTTTCTTATTTAAAAAGACGGTAGGGTACATCTACCAACTTAAGTAAAAAATACATTGACAGAGGATAGTAGAACACAAGTATTATTAAATATGGATTCTTGAATACTACATGCTAGATTTTCAATGGGGGATGGGCAGGTAGAAAGGATGAGTAGTGGGAGGGTTAACCAACAGGATGACTTTATGAAGAAGCCTCATGAAATCCCACTGTCTTACTACTTAATAAGAAGTATAATTTTAAAACTTTGATTAGAGGTGTTGCACATGGCGCAATAATGTTACTCCCAGTCACAGGGATATTAAATGGAAATCTCTGTGCCAAGCACTGGTTACCTGCCTAGGACTTACTGGTCAGGGAGGCCTCAGAGTCACCCTAAACAAAACAGGACATTTCCAATGCTCTTGCTTGAGTTCTCTAAGTTGATGGTGTTCCTAAAGACACCAAAAACATGGTGTGTGTTGGTTGTGTGTGTGTGTGTGTGTGTGTGTGTGTGTGTGTGTGTGAGAGAGAGAGAGAGAGAGAAAGAGAGAGACAGAGACAGAGAGAGACAGAAAGACAGAGACAGAGAAAGAGACAGAAAGAGAGAGAGTTACAGAGTAACAGAGAGAGAGAGAGAAAGAAACAGAGAGAGAGAAAAAACTGGACAATATCAAATATATCTGGAAACTCTCCTTCATGAGTACATTTTGTAGGCTGCTGTCAGAGAAAAGATGTTAATTGTCTTAGTTACACCTAAACCTGCTGTGGGATGGTCTGTATGTCAAGTGTGTTGCTGATTGGTCAGTAAATAAATCACTGATTGGCCATTGGCTAGGCAGGAAGTATAGGCGGGACAAGGAAAAGAATTCTGGGAAGTGGAAGGCGGAGGGAGAGACACGGCCAGCCGCCATCAGGACAAGGAAGATGTAAGTTACCAGTAAGCCATGAGCCATGTGGCAAAGTAAAGATTAATAGAAATGGGCTAAATATAAGAGTAAGAGCTAGACAATAACAGGCCTGAGCTAATGGCCAAGCAGTTTAAATAATGTAAGAGTCTGTGTGTTTATTTTATAAGTGGGCTCTGGGACTGGCGGGACTCGGTGGCGGGAGCTGGAGAAAAGTTCTCCAGCAACATAAACCCTGTATCATGCAATAACATCCTTCTAGGCAAGTTGTTTATACTGGTATAATGGTAGCATGACTATTTATGCGTGTAATCAGTGTCTCTCTTGATTGGATTTCAAAGCTGATCCATAAAGACAAATTCATGCCATGGTCAAAATCCAAAGCTTGAAATTATAAATCCAAGGAGAGAACCTATTGATGCTTTTTTAAAGATCCTTTTGTTAATATGACCTCTTAATATTTTTGTTTAGAATTATCAATTTTTACTGCTCTCAATCTTGGTGAAAGTAGTCTCCTCTTGAAGTTAGTGCTGGGTAATTCAGAGACTCAATACCACTTAGAAAGTACTAAGAAAAAGCAACTGTGTAAGATTGGGGCAATTACCATTCATCATGGAAATGAGAGGGTCCCAACACTCTCCCTTTACCTCCCCGACTGTCTAATGGCATTTAATGAAAGCTATGTCATTTTGTTTTAAAGTGTGGAATAAACATTTCCCTGTTTTCTTTATCAGTACTTTGAAATGAAATTGTGCATTCCCTCAAGTTTTTGTTTTTTTAATTGTTTTTTTTTTCATATGGGGTTTCTCTGTGTAGACCTGGTTGTCTGGGGATATGGACCTTGGACCAGGCTGAACCCACAGAGATCCATCTGCTTCTGCCTCCAGATTGCTGAGATTATGCACCACTGAGCCCAAACCCCTTGGAGATTTCTCAGTTATTTGTGAGCATGCCTGTGAGGTTACATGCTGCAAGGGCATGTTGGCACCCCTTTTGGTTTACAAGTTCCAGAGAGGTAGAAAGGAGTAGGTAAAGAAGGGTTGAGTCAGACCTTGTTGGTTGGGAGAATCTTTCAGAGTGACTGATTAATTTAGTAAACAAGGATAGATCCATGCTGTTCCAAAACATTGATCATGCCATTTTTTGTTTATGGATATGTGTTTAATTTTATGTTGCATCTTTTGGTGATCTTTGATAAACTGTGAAAAAGCAGAGATATCTTTTACAAACATTTTGACTCACCAACCCCATAACCAAACTTCTAAGAATACAGAGGCATATGACAGCCCATTCTCAACCTGGCAGCTCTTGTGGCTTTAAGAACATTAGACAGAAAAATAATCCCAATCCAGCCCAAGCAGACTGCCTTGTTCTGAGTAGTGTATTATTAACATTTAGTGGTCAGAGTGCCCAAGAAAAATCCTCAGGCCAAAGCTGTTGCAGTTATTATTCAATTTAAGGCATAATAAAATATTCATATTTTATATAATTGTAAAATTAATTTACATGTCAAATCCTGATATTCTTTTAGTCTTGCTCACACAGTGGCCCTGCACAAGATAACTTTTCTAAGAAAGTAAGTTCCTGCCACCTCATTTTTTTAAATCAATTTTTTACAATAGTCTTTGCCCATCAACATATCCCTGTGTAGGACAGATGTACTCCAACCAATCTAATTTTGTTGCTGGATATGGTACATTATCATCTAAATGTATAGTAGGAAGAGCCTTGTACTTTGTTCTGATTTTCATATTCCTGAGTAATTACAGGGGCAGGTGTTTCAAGAATATGTCAGAGCCTCAACATGAGATCTCTGCCGTCTTTATGTGCATCACAACTACCAAGACATAGGAAGAGCTTCAAGTAGATGATATCTTCCTAAAAGTAGTAGAGGAATTCTGCTCAGGACTTTGCTGGGGAATCTTAGAAGCAGTACTTATGAGGGAATTCAAAAATGATTAATAAAAATTTCCCATTAAACTAACATCCCAAAGTTGCTCGAATATGAATGCCCCTCCAAAGCATACCACACATGAAGATCAAAGCCTAGTAAGGTACGGCAGCCATCCTGTGGCACAGCTTTGCTAGATCTAGGTCAAGCAGCTCTGCAAACTTTATGACTTTCAACATTTCCATCAGAAAGGGCTGCACCAACATTAACAGCTTCTTTCTCTACAGGTTATCACCTTTTTTCTATGTTAAGGTTTAGCTCTAGTATGAAGATTATGAATGTGAACAAATGATGAGACTTTATTGGAATATTTTTGTATGTTCATTTGGTTTGGGTTTGCTTTGAGGTCAACAATTTGAGCACTAGGTAAAGGATTTGTCAAATTGAACGAATTTGGTGACTTTCATTTTCAATGGACAACAAGATATAGGGATTATATATGGTATAATATGGAATACATTTATGGCATCTGTCAGAAGTATGAGTTTCGTGATGTACAGCCATAATCATATTACTTATGTTCTGTATTTTGTCGTATTATTATAATTATTACTGAGACATGGTCTATGTAGTGCTGGCAATTTTGGAACTCACTATATTGGCCAGGAAGGCCTCAGACTTACAGAACTCTTCTTGCTTCTGCTTCCTGAGTGCTGGGATTGAAAGCATGCATCACCTTGCTTGGCATTATTTTCAATGTTTAGATGTAGGACAAGTTAAATGATTTATTATAACAATTCCTTAGTGGTGGAGAGATGGCTTAGTGGGTAAAAGCACTTTTTGCTCTTCCAGAGGACTAGGGTTCAATTTTCAACACACACAATAGCTTACAACTGTATTTATCTACAGCTTCAGGGAATCTCATACCCTCTTCAGGACTACATAGGCATCAGACAAACATGGAGTGCACAGAAAATTTTGTAGACAAAAGTACTCATACACATAAAGAACAATGCACACAGTTACTGTTGTAGAATTTTATTTGAATATAAACTCTGATATTTTACACCATTTAAAACATCAATAAACCCTTTCATAAGTTTCTTATCTTTATGTTTCTATTATGTATACTTGTGCCTTTTAAACAGAGAACACCATAGAAATACACAATGGTATTTTTCAGTCCTGTATGAACTGTCTGATGTCTTCTAAGAATTGAAAGGTCGATACAGGATATGTCACAGTCTTTGCATTTGTGAAGTTTCTCTCCAGTATGAATTTTCTGATGTGCTCTAAGATATGAGCAGCTAGTGAAAGACTTGTCACATTCCTTACACCTGTAAAATCTCTCTCTAATGTATACTCTCTGATGTCTTCTAAGACTTGACATGTAGGTAAAGAATTTGTCGTATTCCAGGTATTTATAAGGTTTCTCTCCATTATGAAGTTTCTGATGTCTCCTAAGCTGAAATCTGATTGAAGGATGTGTTACAGTCTTTGTGTTTGTAAGGTTTCTCTCTAGTATGAATTTTCTGATGTTGTCTAAGATATGAGCACATACTAAAAGATTTGTCACATTCCCTACATTTGTAAGGTTTCTCTCCAGTATGAATTTTCTGATGTACACTAAGATGTGAGCCTGTAGTAAAGGATTTGTCACAATCCCTGCATTTGTAAAGATTCTCTCCGGTATGTAGTTTCTGATGATTTATAAGAGTTGAAAGTGTAGACAAAGATTTGCCACACTCCTGACAACTGTAAGGTCTCTCTCCAGTATGAACCCTCTGATGTTTTCTAAGATGTAAGTTTTGGTTAAAGGACTTGTCACATTCCATACATTTGTAAGGTTTCTCCCCTGTGTGAATTCTCTGATGTCTTCTAAGATTTCCACAAGTGGTAAAGGATTTGTCACATTCCTTACATCTGTAAGGTCTCTCTTCTGTATGAACCCTACTTTGTCTTCTAAGATATGAGTCCCAGGTAAAGGATTTGTCATGTTGTATACATTTGTAAGAGTTCTCTCCAGTATGAATTTTCTGAAGTACAGTGAGGCTTGAGGCATTACTGAAGCATTTCTCACATTTCCCACACTGCTGGGCTTTCTCTCCAATGTAGAATGGTTGTTTGAACAGACTGTGTGCAGAGCTGAAATAGTCATCATATTCTCCCTGCCTGTTCTCTTTCTTTGCAATGTAGAGTCTCTGATCTCGAGTACTGTTGGGACTCAAATTTAAAGACTTCTCACAGTCTTTAGATTTGCAAGGTTCTTCTCCAGTGTGCATGCTTTCATGTCTATGTGAGTTTGAAGACTCAATAAAGGCCTCCCTATAATTACTGCACCTGTAGTTATTAGAGTTTTCTGGAATTTTACCTGTTTTATCACGAGCACATGTGGAGGGGTCATGAAGCACTTTGCCAAGCTCATTATACTGACAAGACTCGTTTTCAGTCTTCACATGTTGATGAACAGAATCATGTTTGTAATAGTTCCCTGAAAATGAGTACAGTTCAGATTAGTAGGGCTGATGATTAACCTTTGGATAAATGACTGTCCACCTCAGTTTTCTCTTAAGGGAAGTCAACCAGCAACCACTTAGATATTTTTCTTTCACTGTATTTCAATGTATTCTCATAAAACAGCAGAAAAGCCTTCCAGGGCCTGTGATTCATAATAAATAACTTATCTCTATAGAAAAATGGAAAATGGAACAAGATGCATCAGGAAATTGTGAAATCAGTAGTTAGCTTCGTGACAGAGCTCATCGACTAATTATATTTAGAATACATGTCTCTATTTAAATATTTCTTCTCAGAAACTGATGAAAAAGAGTTTAATCCAATTCCAGGTCACTGTATTTATACTGACTAAGTGATAAGCAAAGGGGAGTATTGTTCATTTGACCTGAATCCTTAAAAGGTTAAAGTCTAAAAAAAACCATCACAGGGTTTATTTATTTTCTAGAAAAACACATTAGATTTTCTTATGTAATAGAGGCAGAACAAGTATTCTGGCAGGTGCCAGAAATCAGATCAATTGAGGCAGGGCTGTCATGGGCAGCTACTGCTGATTTCTATCCTCTACTGTGTGAGCTCCACACAGGACTGTGTTTCTTTACTTATATGGTTATTCTCAAGTCTAGTCTGTATACCAAATCCTGAGAATATTTTCCAGATGGATGTCTGAGTATCAGCCACTGGAAAGAAAATAAAGAATGTAATAAAAAAGATAGACAGTAAGGAAGGCAATTAAAGAATAATCCTACTTCATCAACCCACATTAGGCTTATAATCTGTAAGATTATTCTAATCTGATGTCAACAAAGTCAAATAAAATTGCATTTTGTACTCGTACTGTCACCAGAGTTCAAGTGCAATAGGCCCAATGTCTTCTAATGGTTACATCAGGCAGGATGCATCCTGGGTCCAGAACACTACAATAAGTAAATGATTAGGAATCTTTTCAAGTGGAATTGAATATCACAAAACCATTTTCAACTCTTGCTTTCTCTTTCACTTGAAGCCTTCAAGGTTGTCCTGCTAATTCACTAACCCACCATAGTTGTGTATACTCTCTGTTCTCCACATTCCTGGACATTCTCATTTGCTCTGGACAGGTGTCCAGGTCTATCTTTCATTAACCACATGTTCTGTGATGTAGCCCATGACCCATGCTAGAATTTTTAGAAGGAATACAGAAATCTAACATAGTACTGTGTTAGTACATGAAGAAAACACAAAGTAGAGGAATCTGGGAATGATTTCCAATGGCTCTTTCCCATCAGAATCTTTAGCATATAAATATGCTAAAGTACTTCTCAATTTGCACATCTTGAGCTTTTCTCACAATTAAAATTATGTGAGGTACAGTGATGTAATTGGAGCTTAAAAATATGGGTATAAATATTATATGATACTAAATTTCTGAATGCATTGTGGAACCAAATTAGGGATGCATGACACTTCTAACATGCAAAATGGAAAGAAACGTATTAAGTACTGTGAAAAAGTAGTGTTCTACTACCAAACTTTCCCTAGTGTTCTCCTGTTTCTTACAGCTGGAGAGAGTTTATAACCTATAAAGCCAGTATACAAAAATGATTACTTAGAAGCAAAATGTTCTCACCAACAGAGACCAGGTTGCTGTAATTCTCCAACATCACATCAATGTATAAAGCCCTCTGAGCAGTGTCCAGGCATTCCCACTCCTCTTGGGAGAAGACCACAGTCACATCCTGGAATTTCAATGGACCCTGAAACAAAAAAGTTGTTAGACCACATGCTACCAGACAGAGTGTTTTCCTGGATGTAAGTAGACCTGAGGAAATGAGGGATGTAGACGATGAAGACAATTACACAATCAGATGATTTTGATATAGTCACATCATATGATAGATTTTCTACTCTGTGGAAACAGGATGATACAATAGGCTCACATACAATATACACACAAAAAAAACTCCACTCATTTAAGGTCTGGACATGGATGACTATCTATTAGGGATGGTGTTTGTGTCCCACAGGATCACAGTGTACATGTCTCAGAATGAAAATTCATGATGAGGAAATGTGCTTTAATTGCTGTACCTGTAGATCATAGTAAAACACTGCAACTCAATCAATTCTTGCATTCTTTGGCCTTACATAATTATATTCTAACAAGCTCAGGGCAAAGATATGGAAAGTAGAATTTATATTTGACTAGGTAAGCAAAGAATTCGCCTATTTTCCACAGAAACAATGAGTGTAATAATATTGCATTTTGTCAGTTTTAAAATTAACATTCAAGAACAGGTAATATATGAGATTATTTTATCAGTATTTTGATCCACTACCAAGCAGGTTGAAAAATCTGTATCAACCACATTTGATATAATCTAAAATTTTCCTAATAAATTATGAAAATGCCAACTTAGGCAAAAACAATAATTTCAGAAGTTTTGAAGAACATTTCATTTCTGAATAGTTACAAAAATTGAGGGAAGTCCTGTTGCAGGATATTTTTTTATACTGTATAAAAAATACCATCACTTTTCAGTGCTTTTCAAATGTCATGGTGCTCAGAAGGTCAATTCAGGAGAGAATATGAGAATTTTTGTGCCTGAAATTTGTAGTTTTTAATGTGTTTCTTTTTAGTAGTTATCCTGTACTGTCTAAACAGATTTTAGGTTAGCAGTGTTTATGATTCTTCCTTTATTACAAACTGTCAAACTGCATAGTGGTGACATATTCTGTCTGAGTTGTGAGACAAGAATAAATGCAAACTTGGCAGTCAGAGCTCATTCCCCAAATCTCTGCTTTAAAACTTTGCAGGTTCAGGGTTGGGGAGTAGAGTCAAGACTCTCACAGGCACTGACCAGAGGAAAGCAATCCTGAGGAATGTTCTTTCAGCATCAAATGTGATGGATTGTGCACATCAATCAGTCAGTGTCCTCAAGACATTATTTCTGATGCATTCTATGTAATGCTACCTAATGAGTCCCAGACAGTAATGGCTGTACAGTGGGATCCTGTTTAGGCAAAAAAAAAAAAAGAAATAAAAATGCTGATCTCAAGCCAGGTGTGGTGGTACATGCCTTTAATCCCAGCACTTGGAGAAGAAGATATGTGGAACTCTGTGAGTTTGAGGCCAGTTTGGCCTACAGTGCCACATCTAGAAGAGATAGGGCTATACAGAGACACCTTGTTTGAAAAAACAAAACATAACAAAAAACCCAAAACTCTAATCTCTCTAGTTTGGGGTGTTCCAACTGAGCATTCTAACCAAGTGTGTGATGTGAGTAGCAATTCTCCTGAGACAAAGAGTTAGCAGGTGTCAACAAACATATGCAGACATCATCATTACCATGATATTAAACACCGAAGAGAAATAAGTAGACTACTGTGGTAGTTGAATGTAATTAGGCACCATTGGGAGTGGCACTATTAAGAGGTGTGGCTTTGTTGGAGTAGGAATGGCCTTGTTGGAGGAAGTGGGTCACTGTGGGGGTGAGATTGGAGATCTCCTTTGTTTAGGCTTCACTCAAGGTGACACTCAGTTGACCTCCTGTTTCCTGGAGACATAGGACTCTCAGCTACTACTCCATTATGTCTGCCTCTATGCCGCCATGATGATAATGGACTGAACCTCTGAAACTGCAAGCTGCCTCCTCAATTAAATGCTTTCCTTTATAAGAGGTGCCATGGTCTTAGTGTGTCTTCACAGCAATTGCATTCTTAACAAAGTTAATGACAATCTGAATCTACACTCAAGAACATGATTTTCATGGTAGGATCAAGACACTTGTGCAAGCTATGTTCTGCACTGTCTAGTTTCCTTAAATTTTTAGTATTAGGAACCAAGTATTACTTAGCATTAAAAACCAAGCTTTGTCTCTTAAGTGCACATGGTGCTAAGATGTTGTAAAAACTCTCATGTGCTTCAATATGAACTCTTTATAACCATGATTCAAGAAGATGGGACAGTTGCCACAAAAAGAGCCTACAAGACACAGGATTCCTCACTCACTCATATATAAAGATATAGCCCTTATTCTACAACAATTATACATCACATCAATGTATTTTTTGTTCATGTGTTAAAATGGAAATTTTTTCAATGTTACTACTCATAATTTCATGTGAGATACTTATTTTTGGGGGAAAATAATGTGGGAAGAACAGAATGGATAAAAATCATGTAAGTGTGGATTTATGCAATTATATTGTGTACCTGTAGTCATAAATACAACATGGTACAGTCATTTAAAAAAGACAATGATAAGAGATTATGATAGAGGGCCCCGAAAGAGAGAAAAATTGAAAAGCTAAGGTACTTAATATTTGACAAAGGAGGCAAAAAGATACAGCACAAAAATGTAGTCTTTTTAACGTATGATGTTGGTAAAACTCAACACAGCAGAAGAATGTAATCAGATGCTTATATTTCATTTGTACAAATGTCCATTCAAGGTACATCAAAAATCTTATTTTAAATCAGAAACACATAGACAACTAGAAAATGTAGAGAAGATCTATCAGGATATTGGGATAGGCAAGGCCTTATTCTTTAGAAAGAATACCAACAACAGAGGAAGTGAAACAATTGGACTACATGAATAGAAAAAGTTTCTGTTTGGAAATCATCAGCATTAGCCCACAGACACCCAAGTGATGGAAGAGAATCTGTACCAGTCACATTGTTGACAGGGACTCATACCTAGAATTTACCAAGAATTACAGAGATTAAATACCAAGGAAATTATACTGCCATTTATAGATGCTCAAATGAGCTGAATAGTTATTTTTTAAAGACAAACTCACACATGTCAAATAAATATTGCAAAAGTGTTCAGGATACCTAAAAAAACGCCATCAAGGAATCCCAAATTAAAACTGCTTTGAAATATCACCTCACCCCAGGCTGAGAATGGCTTTCATCAACTAACCAGAAAACAAATGTTAGGCAAGGTGAGGAGAGAAAGGAAGCCTTATTCACTGTTGATGTTGGTGTGTGAAAATTATACACTCAGTGTGGTAATGAGTTTCAAGATTATTAAAAAATGGAAGATAGAACTAATGTATGACCCAGCAATGTCACTCCTGGAAACATAATTTGAAAACTCCACACCTCACTACAGAGATCTTTACACTCCACATTCACTGCTAGTGCCTTCAACATGGCAAAGTATTAGAATTACCCTAATTATATGAAGACTGTACACATACATAATGGAATAACATTCAGCTGAAGAGAAAATTGTAGGAAGATGGTTAGACATAGAATGTGTAATATTAAGTTAGGTCACACAGTGTCAGAAAAAAGAAATCACATTTTTCCTCTTATGCAGAAACTGGCCAATAATATGTGTCTATGAGAAACAAAATGCATAGTGGCTTAGCAGAACATGGAGAAAAGAGACCAAGAAAGGTTTAATAACAGGGTTGAGGTAGGACTGAATGCAGATCATGAGAAGCAGTTGTGAAAAATTATATAAACTAAGTAATTTTCTAGCTGTGATTTTTCCAAAGTAATTTTTCATTTTTTTCTGATGGAAAAGTTGTTAAAACTATATTCAATAACAAAAATATAAAGCCCCGATTGAAAGACTCCAGAGCTTATGTTCCCAATAAATAGTCTGGCTAAATAAAATTGCAATATTTGTACAGTACTTGTACAGTAATTGTGTACAGTTAATTTCAGTGTGTGTGTGTGTGTGTGTGTGTTGTTTATTTGTAACAATTGTCATAATAAAATTTAAAATATTGTCAGTAGCAGAAAATTAAAGGTTTGCAATATCTGAACATATAACATTTCTAGAAAACGAGGCATGACCACTGACCTGGAAAATACATACTGGAAAATCAGCCATTTCTTTCTGTTTCTTTTCTCTGATGTTCTCTTTCAGGAACAAGGAATAGATGACTTTCTGACCTTTCATATAAGGAGTCAAAAAGAAAAGGAAAAAATTAATACTGAAAGCTCTAGCACAAATTCTTGTTGGACTAATTAGTAAAAACCCAAAGTCTGATATCAGGGGGAACCTGAAAGTTCAGAGAAGCAACACAGCCAGCTGCTAGTTCTTAAATTTGTAAGATTCTCCAACTGAAAGAGTGCTGAGCTCCTGTCTCCTTCCACCTTATATTCTGTTCTCTGCCCAGCCATATGACTGACATCCTATCCCAAACTCCGATTGACATCCTACCCCAAACTCCTTAGCACAGGGTTTAAAGGTGTGTGTGCCTCCCCAGCACTAGGAACAAAGACACAAGATCCCAAGTGCTGGGATTAAAGAAGTGTGCCACCACTGCCTGGCTCCGTTTCTCTTTTAAACTGGATCAGTCTTGTGTAGCCTAGGGTGACTTGACTTTGCAGAGATCTGTCTGCCTCTGCCACCGGAGTACTGGGATTAAAGCTGTGTGCCACCACTGCCTGGACTCTATGACTAACTAGTGCCTGGCTTTGTTTGCCCTCTGATCTTCATGCCAGCTTTATTTGTAAGAGCATACACAAACTACGACCAAATCACCAATTCTCACAGAGAAGGAAAAAAATTTGTTGTAAGATTCTTAAAATGGTCTTATAATAAAAAACCTGAAACAAAATATTGGGGTAAAGGCTGAAAGATCAGAGAAGCAGAGCAAGCCACAGCCATGACCTTTTACCTCACCAACTCCTCAGCCTGAAAGAACTCAGCCAAGAGGCCTCAAGCTGAATGAGCTTCCTCAGCTGCAAAGGTCTCAGCCCAAATGCCTTTAGTTCCTGTCTCCTCAAGCCTTATATACCTTTCTCTGCCCAGCCATCACTTCCTGGGATTAAAGGGTGTGTGCTTCCCAGTACTGGGATTAAAGGTGTGTTCCACCACTGCCTGGCTCTGTTTTCTCTCCTACGATGAGTCAATCTAATGTAGTCCAGGGTGGCTTTGAACTCACAAAGATCCAGATGGATCTCTGCCTCCCGACTCCTAGGACTACGGTGTGTGCCACCACTACGTGACCTCTATGTCTAATCTAGTAGCTTGTTCTGTCCTCTGATCTTCAGGCAAAATTTATTAGGGTACACAACACATCAACACATAAATACTACCAATAATCCAACTAGCAACAGTATAAAAAAAGTATAGTGAGTAATAATGCCATGACCAAAAATCTAGCCATTCTGGAAGTCGATATGAAGACTACTCAATTAAACAAATCAAGAAGTTAAATAAATCTAGCACTGTACCTTTCTCACCACTAGATGGTAGGCCTGTCATTTTACTAACTTAGGAACAAGTTTGTTTCCTGTGACTCAGGATAAGGTGATTAGACTCACTCCCAACACACAAACACAGACACACAGACACAAACACACACACACACACACACACACACACACACACACACACACACACACCCCACCCATCACTGGTGGGTGCAGAGACTCTTGCTTTGCCAAAGTAGAAAGTACGTAAGGCAAGTGGTTCCTGGCCAAAATATCAGTTACACCTTCCGTATATGGTTCCAGAAACAATGAGGAAGAGGAGAAGGAAAGGTAATAAGAAGGGAATGAGGAGGAAGGGCTAAGACATGTCATTCTCTAGACTCCACACAGCTGTTGTAATCAGTAACCAACAGTAACTGTACTGACCTGCATTGACCTCACACTAGACCACAATCAGTCTAGGAAAGGGAAAGGCTCACAGAGTCCACTCTTTACCTTTCAAATGTTGGCTATAGATAGAGTGTAGGAGAAGAATCTCTGCCTTTAGCTGTAGTCCTCTCCTGAGCCAACCAGACTCCAACACAGAGCTCCAAATCCACAGTCTCACAGATGGCCCTGGATAATCTCAGGGGATCCCAAGCAAAATAAATTGAGATGAACACTCTATAGAGATATTGGTTAGAATTTTGGACCAGGATAGCAGACAGGTAGGAGGTGAGAGTGGGCAGTGTTTGATGTGTACATGCTCAGACACACACAGAGAGTGTATATGTACACATATGTATGTCAGTGTGAAACAGTTATTATTTAAAAAATTTCATGGTTTTTGAATCAGGGTTTCTCTGTGTAACACTGGCAGTTCTGGAATTTGCTTTGTAGATCAGGCTGGACTAAATTCCCAGAGATCTGCCTACCTCTGTCTTGGGTATGTTGGGATTAATGGTGTGCAGCACCCTACCCTTCTCAGAAATTTATTTTAAATGACCATATCAGTCTGTACATTCCTTTTTATTGTATAATTATCTGGTTTTTTGTTTTGGTTTTTTTGAGACTAGGTTTGTCTGAGTAACAGCCCTGGCTATCCTAGAATTGCTTTTTTTGAAAAGGGTGATCTGGAAATTAATGAGATTGACCTACCTCTACTCTGCATGCTGGGATTAGAGGAGTGTGCCACCACATCCTGCACATTATCTGGTTTAATATCCTGTAAAATTAAGAGTCAAGGGGAATCTCCTTTTTTTGTGTCAAGAAGATTTTGTTTGTTTGTTTGTTTTTGGTTGTTTTATTTTGTTTTGTTTTGAAAAAGGGTTTTAGTTATAGTCGTGACTCTCAGGGAATTATGAACACCAGATTATCTTTGAACTCATAGAGACATGCCTTCCTCTGCTTCTGGTGTGCTGGTATTAAAGGTGTGTGCCACTGTTAAGAAGTATTTCAAGTAACGTTGAGGTTAGTTTTTCTCTGGAGTACTGATGGAATCCTATCAATCTGTTCCTTGGGTAGTTTTAGGGGCTGCATTTTATACCTGCTTCAATCACATTGCTACTGATGTTCTATTAACATATTTATTTACATATTAGTTCATGTTGTTTAAATTTGGTGTGTTATATTCATCTATTTCAAACAGAGTTTCCAATTTAGTGTAACAAAAGTCTTTAATATCAAGTAACAAGAGATCCAGTTGTTCACTCATTTCTATCATGGAGGCTGTGCAGTTAGTTACCTTGTATAATTGTCAAGACATGATAACAGGACAGGCTGTCATAGCAAACTGCTTTTATGCCACCACTCAGGAGGCAGAGACAGACAGATCTCTGTGATTTCAAGACCAACCTGGTCTACAGAGTGAGTTCAAGTCAGCAAAGGCTACAGAGCAAATAACAAAATATAATGGTAACAAAAAGTTATGTATAGTTCAGCAAGGTCATATAAGCCTTTTAACCCAGCACTCAGGAGGCTTGGGCTAGGGAACTGAGTTCAAGGTCAGTGATATCTACACAGTGAGATTAGGAAAGTGGAAAGACACAGAGACATTGTCTCAAAATAATGTAAATTGCTCAGGGAGCAATAGCTTTCATGGTTTCAGAAGGACCATGTAAGCTTCCAAAGAGGTGAGCCAAACAAAAGTCCTATGATGCCTATAAACCACATCAACTGTCATCCTGGAATAATAGACCTAAGAAAGCAGTAGTGGCAAGTATACCTTGGTGGTAACCTGAATTTTGATCCTAATTAGCATTATTTTTGGAACCCATATTCAGATACTGAGGGAGAAAACTGAAATATCAGAGAAGGAGAGCAGCCAGCCACCAGAGAATTCTTACCTCTATGAAATCTCGAACCAAATGGTGGAGGGAACCTGTCTCTATATATTCTAAGACTGATTGGGTCAAAATCCTTTCTCCACCTGTCTTATACTCCAGTCTCTACCTCCCTGTGCTGGGATTAAAGGTATGAGCCACCACCACCTCCACCACCACCCAGCTCTGTTTCTTTTTTAGACTGATTCAATCTTGTGTAGCCCAAGGTGGCCTTGAACTCCTGATCTTCCTGCTTTCTCCCCGGAAAGACCAAGATTAAGGTGTGCTTGGCATCTTGGCTAACTAGTGGCTAGCTCAAGCCTCTGATCTCCAGGTAAGCTTTATTTGTCTGAACATATAATATCATTAAAAAGTAACTAACACTCTCTCAATGAACTTAAGACTCTCTTCACAAAAATGAAACAATGACAGGTAATGAAAAATGGTCTACACTACTGGTGCTGGTGAATACATGAATCTTGGAGGACAACAAAAAACACCAGTTTATTAAAACATCATCATCCCTAACAAATAACTAAACATTTCTTTGTAGCCATAGGTAAGATAAATTTTGACCCTAATCAAGGAAACTTCCGTTTTTAACAGAGACCAAAACAAAAATCCACAACTTATCAAAATGAAGATTTGTGGAATCCAGGCCCACTGGATGCATCTTCAAAACACACCTGAAGAGAGGCTATAATGATTAAAAGAGGCAGAAGACCAAAGAGTTTTGTGTGAGATTGTGTCTGCTAGTGTAGACATCACGTTCTCTAGTGTTTGATATATATATATATATATATATATATATATATATATATATATATATATATATATAAATGATATATCTCATTTTATATATATATATATATATATATATATATATATATATAATGAGAATTTGTTAGAATGATTTAGAGGCTGCTGTCAAGGTAATCCAACAATGGCTGGATGTAACAGAAAGTCTAAAAATCAAGTATTGCTTAGTCCACAGGTTGAGTGTCTTGGCTGATTTTCAGTATATGATGGAATCCCAAAGAAGTGGGCTCCAATGCCAGTGAAGGAATGGATGTGCTAGCAAGAAAACGAGCCAACAAATGGGCAGTGAGCAAAATTATTCCTCTTTCCATGTCTTCATGTAGTCTTCTAGCAGAAAGTGTGGCCTTCTATCTCTATCCTATTCAAGGGTGTTGGTACTTCAGCCTCAAAATGTGGATTAAGGGCATTTGTCTTCCTGTCTGAAATTCCAGACTAAAAGTAGATTCATTCATGTCCAAATAAGCAAAAATAATGTCTCTCAGGTATGCCCTCCATTTCTGGATTCTAGTTCATTTCAGATGTAGTAAACTTGATAACCAAGAATAAGCATCACACCTAACAATATCAGAAGCTATGCTTATAAAATCTCACCAATATGACCTCCCAAATGTGAGCTGGACAAAATGAAGAATAGTGGAAATGCCAAAGTAGTTAGGGCAATAACCACAGGATGAATCTGGGGACCGACTGGACCTACTGTGAGTGAGACATCAGCCAAAACGCCATTAATCACCTGGCCTCCATAAGCCACTACTTTAACTGGAGGGCCACCATGTTTCTTGGGATAGTCTGGAATCAGCATCAGTTCAGAATCAGTATCCAACAGAGCCTGGAAAGTATGATTGTTTCCTTCCCCCAAGGTACAGTTGCCCTTGTAAAAGGCCATGGTCTCTCTGGGGAAGAATTGGGGAAAGGCTATCTGCAGAACTTTTAGTTTTCTTATCAGGATCCTTCCTCAGGGGAACCTGGCCTTCATTCAAGTGGGTCTAGGTCTTCAAACTGGCTCAAGTCTAGAAATTTATTCGCTTGTCATGATTGCCTATTACACGATCCTATGCAGCCTTTTTTTCATTTGTTAGAGAATTTTTCTGCTCACATAGATCAAACAGAAGTGCTGTAGAATTCTCATCTATTTCATGCCTAGAAACACCATATGAGTCATGCCACTATAAAATTCACCTTGCCTGTGCTGACAATAATGGGATGGGCCAGTGCAAACATTGTTTTGTCTATGTTGCCTAATATGATAACAATGATCACTTTGCCTCTGGCAGTTCATGGCAGCTACCTGGCCATTGTTATCTTGGAGCCCAAATAAACTCACTGCATTTCATTGGTCCAGTTGAGCAACATCATCACCAACAGTAAGGTTTGGCACAAGGACGAGGATGACAATAAAACATTTCAAATGTGCCGGTACCCCTACCGCCAGTTTGCATCTTATAGGACTTGTGAAGGGCATGTCTTCTGCATCTTCCCATTAAAGATGATTGGGTTTTACACAGCATACACACTGTAGCACTGCAGTTTCCCTGAGCCTTTAATTCCCTTCATTAAGCTAAGCCAAGGGTATTAGGCATAAACAAATCCCTTTCAGTAGTCCAGCTTTTGACAAATGCTTCAGCCAACCATTCAAAAATACTTTTCACACCTTTTTCTTTAAATATGTGAATTTCTGTATTAAACCTAGAATCTCCACTCAGTAGGCCCATATCAATAAACTCAGCATGATCTAGTTTTATTTTCTTCCAATATTATTCCACACTCTTAACATCCATTCCCACACATTTTCTCAGACTTATGCTTGAACAAATTACCAAAACCATTAAGCTCCTACCAATTGTAGCTCAATTCTCCATTGACTACACATTCTATTTGTCATTTTTAAGCCTATTTTGCTGTAAGTTTGGTTATAGGTCTACAGCCAAGTAGTAGTGGGACCCTGAGGAATGTTAGTACTATCTTGCCTGGGATATCCTTCAGAAAATGTCACTTCTGGATTAGCAGATAGTGAAGAATTAGTTTCCTCAGTCATATATGGAAAGGTCAATATTTCAAGGGTTGGGGCTCATGGTACTACTTCCTCAGGTAAGATAAACCCTTGAAAATCAGAGAATTCAAGTTCTCAGATGTAATAGGGTTCTCCCACTCATCCCCACCCCAAGTTATAGGATACCATTCTTAATCAATTAATGCCCTTACTTCAATTGCCTACACTATCTGAGGCTGAGACTTGAAATTTTGATGTAATTCAGTCCACTTTATAGTAAGGGCTTTAGTTTGATTTTCTGAAACTCAAGCTCTGGGACTACTGGAGGGAAGATTCTCTTCCTGGGCACACTTAGAAAACCTTAGACCATTTATTGGCATCTAAATCTGGGCAATTTCATCACTAACTTCATTCTTCCTGCAGTTGATTAAGATTATCATGCACCTATTCCTATCCTTTATCAAGAGTTATTAAGAGTAACCAACCAGCAGCATCATTTTCAACATTTCCTCCCAAACTGTCAAAAGTTCCTATATAGGGTCATTAAATACATAGTCACTCACTATTGATGAACAAAGATAATCAAAGACATTTATCTCTTTAAGTTTGAAATATAGTTTGCACCATGGACTTTCAGTACCCTCTGAGATTCCAGGAGACAGAGTAAATGGAGAGGCTTCAGAAATTGAAGGTGCTGGTGAGTTTGAAGGTGCTGGTGAATCAAAAAACCTGTTCCATCTTGCCCCGGACTTCCGTTCTGAAGCACAGCACAGCTCCCAGCTCCCATCTTGCCCGGACTTCCCTTCTGAAGCACAGCCCCACCAGGAAGGATCCCCTTCTCTAAGACCCCTGGCAGACCCTGCAGTCTCCACGCCCTGCCCCCATGCCCATCCGCCTGAGCCCCAAGCCTCTTCCTGAGACTTAGAGGCCGGCCACCAGCTCCCATCTTGCCCAGGACTTCCCTTCTGAAGCACAGGTGAGTGCCCTAGCTTGCCCCCAACCCCATCCCTGGGCACCAGCCACTCCGGGGAAGACCTGCCCAACTTGGCCCCAGGTTCTGCTCACCTGGAAGGTTCCCTTCTAGCCCCACTGGGAAGGATTCCCTTCTCCAAGACCCCTGGCAGACCCTGCAGTCTCCACGCCCTGCCCCCATCCCCATCCGCCTGAGCCCCAAGCCTTTTCCTGAGACTTAGAGGCCGGCCCCCAGCTCCCAGCTCCCATCTTGCCCCGGACTTCCCTTCTGAAGCACAGCCCCACCGGGAAGGATCCCCTTCTCCAAGACCCCTGGCAGACCCTGCAGTCTCCACGCCCTGCCCCCACCCCCATCCGCCTGAGCCCCAAACCTCTTCCTGAGACTTAGAGGCCGGCCCCCAGCTCCCAGCTCCCATCTTGCCCCAGACTTCCCTTCTGAAGCACAGCCCCACCTGGAAGGATCCCCTTCTCTAAGACCCCTGGCAGACCCTGCAATCTCCACGCCCTGCCCCCACGCCCATCCGCCTGAGCCCCAAGCCTCTTCCTGAGACTTAGAGGCCGGCCCCCAGCTCCCATCTTGCCCTGGACTTCCCTTCTGAAGCACAGCCCCACCAGGAAGGATCCCCTTCTCCAAGACCCCTGGCAGACCCTGCAGTCTCCACGCCCTGCCCCCACCCCCATCCGCCTGAGCCCCAGGCCTCTTCCTGAGACTTAGAGGCCGGCCCCCAGCTCCCAGCTCCCATCTTGCCCCAGACTTCCCTTCTGAAGCACAGCCCCACCGGGAAGGATCCCCTTCTCTAAGACCCCTGGCAGACCCTGCAATCTCCACGCCCTGCCCCCACGCCCATCCGCCTGAGCCCCAAGCCTCTTCCTGAGACTTAGAGGCCGGCCCCCAGCTCCCATCTTGCCCCGGACTTCCCTTCTGAAGCACAGCCCCACCAGGAAGGATCCCCTTCTCCAAGACCCCTGGCAGACCCTGCAGTCTCCACGCCCTGCCCCCACCCCCATCCGCCTGAGCCCCAGGCCTCTTCCTGAGACTTAGAGGCCGGCCCCCAGCTCCCATCTTGCCCTGGACTTCCCTTCTGAAGCACAGCCCCACCTGGAAGGATTCCCTTCTCCAAGACCCCTGGCAGACCCTGCAGTCTCCACGCCCTGCCCCCATCCCCATCCGCCTGAGCCCCAAGCCTCTTCCTGAGACTTAGAGGCCGGCCCCCAGCTCTCATCTTGCCCTGGACTTCCCTTCTGAAGCACAGCATAGCACAGAGAGCTCCCATCTGGACAAGAGAGAGAGACTTCTTGAATCTGTCAGCTCTGTCTGAACCAAGTGTGCGGATAAGGCCAAGAACGAGCCACAAGGAGATGGGCAGACGTCAAGGCAGAAACACATACAACAAAATGAATAGCAATACACCATCACCAGGCCCTAGCCCTCCTCCAACACCTAGACCTGAACATCAGAAATTGGAAGAAGCAGAAGAAAATAGCCTTATGAATGTCATCATGAAGAAGCTAGAGGCTCGTGTAGAGGAAAAGACAAAAAAATGTGAAGAACGCTGTAAACAACTAGAGAAAAGGGCAAACAAATTAGAAGAAATCAAAAAAGTCCTAGAGGATAACAATAAAATACTGAAAGAAAATCAAGAAAAATCAATGAAACAAATGAAGAAAACAGTCCAAGACCTGAAAAGGGAAATAGAAAAAATGAAGAAGACACAAACAGAGGAAATGCTGGAAATAGAAAATCTGAGAAAACGATTGGGAACTTCAGATGCAAGCATAATCAACAGAATGCAAGAGATGGAAGAGAGAATCTCTAGCGTTGAAGATACAATAGAAGAAATAGATTCATCAGTCAAAGAAAACACTAAAGTCAACAAAGTCATGAACCAAAATGTCCAAGAAATTTGGGACACCATGAAAAGACCAAACCTACGAATAATAGGAGTAGAAGAAGGAGAAGAATACCAACTCAAGGGCACAGAAAATATATTCAACAAGATCATAGAAGAAAACTTTCCCAACTTAAAGAAGGAAATGCCTATGAAGATACAGAAAGCCTATAGAACACCAAACAGACTAGACCCCCAAAAAAGTCCCCTCGCCACATAATAATTAAATAATTAAACGTACAGAATAAAGAAAGAATATTAAGAGCAGCAAAGGAAAAAGGCCAAGTGACATATAAAGGCAAACCTATCAGAATAACACCCGATTTCTCAATGGAGACTTTGAAAGCCAGAAGGTCCTGGACAGATGTAATGCAGACACTAAGAGACCATGGATGTCAGCCTAGACTAATATACCCAGCAAAACTTTCAATCATCATAGATGGAGTGAACAAGACATTCCATGACAAAGCCAGATTTAAACAATATTTATCCACAAACCCAGCCCTACAGAAAGCACTAGAAGGAAAATTCCAACCTAAGGAAGTCAGATACACCCTCGAAAACGCAGGCAATAGATAAAGCCACAGCAGTAAACCCCAACGAAGAAAAGTACACACACATCACCATCAAAAAATAACAGGAATGAACAATCACTGGACATTAATATCCCTCAATATCATTGGACTTAATTCACCTATAAAAAGACATAGGCTTACAGAATGGATACGAAAGCAGGACCCAACTTTCTGCTGCATACAAGAAACACATCTCAAATTCAAAGATAGACACTACCTAAAAATAAAAGGCTGGGAAAAGACTTTCCAATCAAACGGTCTTAAGAAACAAGCGGGTGTAGCCATCCTGATATCCAGCAAAATAGACTTCAAACTAAAATCAATCAAAAGAGATCAAGAAGGGCATTACATACTCATCACAGGAAAGATCCACCAAGATGAAGTCTCAATTCTGAACATTTATGCCCCAAACACAAGGGCACCCACATATGTAAAAGAAACATTATTAAAGCTTAAATCACATATAAAACCTCAACACCCCACTTTCACCACTGGACAGATCGCCCAAATCGAAACTTAACAGAGAAATAAAGGACTTAACTGATGTCATGACTCAAATGGACTTAATCGACATCTACAGAACATTCCATCCTAACAAAAAAGAATATACCTTCTTCTCAGCACCCCATGGAACCTTCTCTAAAATCGACCACATACTTGGTCACAAAACAAATCTAAACAGATACAAAACAATTGGAATAACCTCCTGTGTTCTATCAGACCACCATGATCTAAAGTTGGATTTCAACAACAACAAAAACTACAGAAAACCTACAATCTCATGGAAACTGAACAATACCCACCTGAATCACCAATGGGTTAAGGAAGAAATAAAGAAAGAAATTAAAGACTTCCTAGAGATCAATGAAAATGAAGACACCACATATCCAAACCTATGGGACACTATGAAAGCAGTACTAAGAGGGAAATTCATAGCACTAAACGCCCACATAAATAAGCTGGAGAAATCTCACACTAGTGACTTAAGAGCACACCTGAAAGTTCTAGAACAGGAAGAAGCAAAGTCTCCCAGGAAAAATAGATGCCAGGAAATTATCAAAGTGAGAGCTGAAATCAATAAAATAGAAACAAAGAGAACAATACAAAAAATTAATGAAACAAAGAGTTGGTTCTTTGAGAAAATCAACAAGATAGACAAGCCCTTATCCAAACTAACCAAAAGACAGAGAGAGAGCATCCAAATCAACAAAATCAGAAATGAAAAGGGGGACATAACAACAGACATTGAGGAAATCCAGAGAATCATCAGGTCATACTTCAAAAACCTCTATTCCACAAAACTGGAAAACCTAAAAGAAATGGATAATTTTCTGGATAGTTACCACATACCTAAATTAAATCAAGACCAGATAAACTATTTAAATAGTCCAATAACCCCTAACGAAATAGAAACAGTCATTAAAAGTCTCCCAACCAAAAAAAGCCCAGGACCAGATGGTTTCAGTGCAGAATTCTACCAGATCTTCAAAGAAGAGTTAATACCAATACTCTCTAAATTGTTCCATACAATAGAAACAGAAGGAACATTACCAAACTCCTTCTATGAGGCTACAATTACCCTGATTCCCAAACCAAACAAGGATACAACAAAGAAAGAGAACTACAGACTGATCTCCCTCATGAACATTGATGCAAAAATACTCAATAAAATACTGGCAAACAGACTCCAAGAACACATCAAAACAATTATCCACCATGATCAAGTAGGATTCATTCCAGGAATGCAAGGATGGTTCAACATACGAAAGTCTATCAATGTGATACACCATATAAACAAACTCAAAGAAAAAGACCACATGATCATCTCACTAGATGCTGAAAAGGCATTTGACAAAATCCAACACCCCTTCATGATAAAGGTCTTGGAGCGATCAGGAATACAGGGAACATACCTAAACATAATAAAGGCAATTTACAGCAAGCCAACAGCCAACATCAAATTAAATGGAGAGAAACTCAAAGCAATTCCACTAAAATCAGGAACAAGGCAAGGCTGTCCGCTCTCCCCATACTTATTCAATATAGTACTTGAAGTTCTAGCCAGAGCAATAAGACAACATAAGGAGATTAAGGGGATACAAATTGGAAAGGAAGAAGTCAAGCTTTCCCTATTTTCAGATGACATGATAGTATACTTGAGCAACCCCAAAGATTCCACCAAGGAACTGATACAACTTATAAACACCTTCAGCAACATAGCAGGATACAAGATCAACTCAAAAAAATCAGTAGCCCTCCTATATACAATGGACAAAAAAGCGGAGAAGGAAATCAGAGATACATCACCCTTTACTATAGCCACAAATGACATAAAATACCTTGGGGTAACACTAACCAAGCAAGTGAAGGACCTATATGACAAGAACTTTAAGTCCCTGAAAAAAGAAATTGAAGAAGATGTCAGAAAATGGAAAGATCTCCCATGCTCATGGATAGGCAGAACTAACATAGTAAAAATGGCAATCTTACCAAAAGCAATCTACAGATTCAATGCAATCCCCATCAAAATACCAACACAATTCTTCACAGACCTGGAAAGAATAATACTCAACTTCATATGGAAAAACAAAAAACCCGGTATAGCCAAAAGAATCCTGTACAATAAAACAACCTCTGTAGGCATCACGATCCCTGACTTCAAGCTGTACTATAGAGCTACAGTAATAAAAACAGCTTGGTACTGGCATAAAAACCGACATGTGGACCAATGGAATCAAATTGAAGACCCTGACATTAATCCGCACACCTATGAACAAATAATTTTTGACAAAGAAGCCAAAAGTGCACAATGGAAAAAAGAAAGCATCTTCAACAAATGGTGCTGGCAAAACTGGATATCAACATGTAGAAGGCTGCAAATAGATCCATATCTATCACCGTGCACAAAACTTAAGTCCAAGTGGATCAAGGACCTCAACATAAACCCAGCTACTCTGAACCTGCTAGAAGAGAAAGTAGGAAGTAGTCTTGAACGCATTGGCATAGGAGACCACTTCCTAAATAGAACACCAGTAGCACAGACACTGAGAGAAACAATCAATCAATGGGACCTCTTGAAACTGAGAAGCTTTTGTAGGGCAAAGGACACGGTCAACAAAGCAAAGCGACAGCCTACAGAATGGGAAAAGATATTCACCAATCCCACATCTGACAGAGGACTGATATCCAGAATATATAAGGAACTCAAGAAATTAGATATCAAAATGCCCAGCAGTCCAATTAAGAAATGGGCTATAGAACTAAACAGAGAATTCTCAACAGAGGAAACTCAAATGGCTGAAAGACATTTAAGGAATTGCTCAACATCCCTAATCATCAGGGAAATGCAAATCAAAACAACTCTGAGATACCACCTTATGCCTGTCAGAATGGCTAAGATCAAAAACACTGAAGACACCTTATGCTGGAGAGGATGTGGAGCTAGGGGAACTCTCCTCCACTGCTGGTGGGAATGCAAGCTTATACAACCACTTTGGAAATCAATATGGCGATTTCTTAGAAAATTGGGAATCCATCTCCCCCAAGATCCAGCTATACCACTCTTGGGCATATACCCAAGGAATGCTCAACCACACCACAAGAGCACTTGTTCAGCTATGTTCATATCAGCATTGTTTGTAATAGCCAGAACATGGAAACAACCTAGATGCCCTTCAACTGAAGAATGGATAAACAAAATGTGGTACATATACACAATGGAATACTACTCAGCAGAGAAAAACAATGACATCATGAGGTTTGCAGACAAATGCATGGACCTAGAAAAAATCATCCTGAGTGAGGTATCTCAGACTCAGAAAGACAAACATGGTATGTACTCACTCATAACAGGATACTAGATGTGGAACAAGGATGACTGGACTGCTACTCACATCACCAGGCAGGCTACCTGGAAAACAGGACCCCAAGAAAGACACAGGGATCGCCCAATGACAGAGAAATGGAATGAGATCTACATGAACAGCCTGGACATGAGTGGGGGTAGTGAAGGGCGAGGGTAGAGGGAAAGAGAGCTTGGGTGAGTGGGAGATCCCAGCTGGATCAACAACAGAGAGGGAGAACAAGGAATAGGAGACCATGGTAAATGAAGACCACATGAGAATAGGAAGAAACAAAGTGCTAGAGAGGCCCACAGAAATCCACAAAGATACCCCCACAACAGACTGCTGGCAATGGTCGAGAGACAGTCCGAATTGACCTACTCTGGTGATGGGATGGCCAAACACCCTAATTGTCGTGCTAGAAACTTCATCCAACTACTGAGGGATCTGGATGCAGAGATCCATGACTAGGCCCCAGGTGGATCTCTGGGAGTCCAATTAGCGAGAATGAGGAGGGTTTATATGAGAGAGAATTGTTGAGACCAAGGTCGGATAAAGCACAGAGACAAATAGCCAAACAAATGGAAACACATGAAATATGAACCAATGGCTGAGGGGTCACCAACTGGATCAGGCCCTCTGAGTGGGTGAGACAGTTGATTGGCCTGATCTGTTTGGGAGGCATCCAGGCAGTGGCACTGGGTCCTGTGCTCATTGCATGAGTCGGCTGTTTGAAACCTGGGGCCTATGCAGGGTCGCTTGGCTCGGCCTGGGAGGAGGGGACTGGACCTACCTGGACTGAGTCCACCAGGTTGATCTCAGTCTGTGGGGAAGGCTTTGCCCTGGAGGAGATTGGAATGGGGGGCGGGCTGGGGGGAAAGTGAGGGGGGCGGGAGGGGGGAGAACAAGGCAATCTGTGCCTGTATGTAGAACTTAATTGTATTGCAAAATAAAAATTTAAAAAAATATATAGTCTGGTCAGTATGCATCCAAATTCTCAGTCTTTATCCTGGATGTCTGAGGTTATCAGTCACGTCCATCCAAGAGTTGTTACCTCACAGCCCCACTCCAACCTTCCTGAATACACTTGCAGGGAAGCTCCACTCTTCATGCTTCCTTCTCTTCAGAGGGAACATGTGTGGGGAGTTCCTCTTCTGAGAAAATAATGCATGTGTCTTCTTCAGATGAATTATCAGACATCTGGCAGGAAGGATTTAAAGATTGATTTCTGACCTGAAGTTTCTATGAAAAACAAAACAAAACCGTTTTGTCTGCATTCTCTGTATGTCTTTTTTTTTCACACTCTAAGCATGAAAAAAAAAAACCTGTTCCAGATACTTAAAAGATGCACCCTTGTACTTCCATTTCTCTAGAACCACTCTGATACCACAACGGTCTTAGGGTTCTCTAGAGTCACAGAACTTATGGAATGAATCTCTCTTTCTCTCTCTGTTTCTCTCAGTATCTGTCTCCCTCTCCCTCATGGTCTCTGTCTCTAGGTGTCTGTTTCAGTCTCTCTCACATACACACACAGAAATATCTCTATATATGAATTCATTGGAAAAACTTACAAGCTGCATTACAACAATGGCTAGTTGTGAATGGAAAGTCCGGGAATCTAGTAGCTGCTCAGTCCTTTGAGACTGGGTGTCACAGCTGGTCTTCTGTATAGACTGGAATCACAAAGAACCAGGCTCCAATGACAGTGAAGAAATAGAAGTGTTGGCAAGGCAAGGGCTAGCAAGCAAAGAAGGAATGCACACCATTCCTTCTTGTCCGTATATAGGTTCTTGTAGAAGGTGAGGCTCAGATTAAAAATGTACCTTCCAGCCTCAAGGTCTGGATCAAAGGCATGGGTCATGCTGCCTCAAGATCCACATCAAAGCCATGTTGTGGTTGTTGTTGTTTTGCCTCAAGATCTGGATCACAAGTGTGCCCTCCAATTCTGGATTATAGTTCACTCCAGATATAGTCAGGTTAACAACCAAGAATAGCCATCACAATATACATAGACATACTATAACAATTAGTGTGAAAGAGGCCATGGAATTTAAACCAATCAGGTAGAGTATATGGGAAAATCTGTCAAGAGGAAAGCAAGAGTTGAAATGTTCTAATTATATAATAAATTCAAATTAAAATGTAAAAACAAAACAAACCAACAAGAGGCAATAACAAATCCAAACTAAACCAAAACAAAAAATCAAAAGTCATATACCTATTAGGGAAATGCAGACTAGGGGTCTTATAAGCTTCCAATCTTCCCTAGCTATAAGGTCAATCAATCATCAGGAAGAGGATTCATAGCTAAGGTTGGCATGCATTTGAGGAAAGGAGGTCAAACACTGCTGTGGGAGTTAGAACTACAGACTTACCTTAGGAAATCATTACAGTGTTCTCAAAACAATGAATAAAGGAAAGAAAGAAAACTACTGCACTATGCAAACTAGTGTGTGACACTATTCCTGTGGAAACAATGACAAATGTCTATTTAGCATAGGTAAGGAGATAATGACCAATAGAAGCTGGGAGACCAACAAAACCTCATTGGTGAACTGATAAGGATTTTGTTTGCTTTCTTATTGGCAGGTGTTTTGTCTGCATGGATATCTCTGCACCAGTGTGTTCCTAGTGCTAGCAGAGGCCAGAGAGGGCATTGGATACCCTCAAGTTCAGCTGACACATTGAGTGCCCATGTGAAGGTGTTTGGAATTCAAAATGAATCTTTTGAAAAAGGAGACATTCAGGCAAAATGCTTAGTCACCCCTGGGCCTTACATCCTGTGTATACATCCTATGTAATGGATACATATGTGCAGCATGGCCAAGTAATCTATAGCAATCTATAGACATGAGTGGCATGGCTACATAAGTCCTTATATGCATATGCTGAGCTACCTATAAAGATGGATATGCCTGTTCCACACTCTCCCCACATTTCTTCCAGACAGGCCTCCACACTCCCCCTTTCTCCTTTCTCTACTCTCTACCAATAAAAGAATTAAAGTGGGTTTCCTTGTATACCTTATGGTCCATTCTCATGTATAGTAAATAATACTGGCTTTGCTCTATGAATATATAAATGTTCAGAAGTGATATCCAATAACATACCAGCATCAATACATGTATGGAGAGTACAACATTCACAAGTGATACTACAATTATTAGGGTTTCATTGTATAGGTCCTTTCAATAATATATAAAGTAAAGGTATATGTGTTACGAAAGTGTGACTTTGATTCAATTCAAAGGACAAAGTGTACTTAGGATCATAATATTTACCTTTCATTTTTCAAGTTTAAGAGGGCATAAGGCACTTGCCAATTTTCACAAATTAGTCTGAACTGAATTGCCAAATTATAATATGGAACCTGACATTCCAACTCCATTCTATTGGATAGGTTCATCAACAGTAGAACTTATTTGCAAAGTTTCATTCAAGCTATATCACTCCATCGAGGAGAATAATTTCCTCGAGGTAAGTCATAAAGGCTCCAATTAATGATGTCTCCATGGGTAGATATTAATAAGCCCTTGAGGTTTCTCACCTTTGTATTGTTGCCAATGTGTCCAGTCAGATTCCTTGTTGGTAATCAACATCTCAAAGATGGTAGATTTATGGAACTAGTAGAATTAATTTCCTGTCCTCTAAAACCAGATGCATGAAGCATATAAAATTTATCATGAAAATGATTAACTAAAGATAGTCAAAATTAAAAAGTTCTATATAGAAAGTGAATTACATTATCTATAAAAATTTGAATTCCTTGCACTCCCAGTGTAGTTTGTAATCTCCTCACCCTCTTCCTCAGATTTAGCAGGTCCTCTGTGGTCATAAGAACCAGACAGACAGGAGGAGGACTCACTGTCCACATCAGGAATATCCATATCTCCCTAACTTACTCCTTTGTTAATTGGAGGATCCAGAAAATAAGCCCAGTAAGTACGATCAATCACCGTTACCTGTTTATTTATCATGGACAGCATAGCACGGAACAAAGTTGTAGCACTCAAAGGTTTTGCAGCCAGAAAAACTATTGCTTCTCTTTCTGAAGTCAATTTCTTGAGCTGTCCCCATGTAGGAGGATGAGCTCTATGCTTCAAAGGTTTTCTGTATCTTTTTCTCCCCAGAGCTGTGGTATCCATATCAGCAGCCAAGCCATCCAGGAGACTGCTCTTGTTCATGCTACGTTTTATAAATTTTGATGATATCCACAATTTCTTGTTTTCTGCAGAAACATAAGCTTAACATTGATCCCATTATAAAACCTTCCCCAGTTTCCACACTGATGTCAAGGCATTCCTGTAGTACACAGGCTGATTTAATTCAGCAGTTTTTTCTTTTTCTTTCTTTTTTTTTTTACACAATTATGCTAGTATTTTATTAATCCAAAAGCACTTTACAAGAAAATATAAGTATGGCTTCCAATAGGAATGTCATACTTGGACTTGATACCAAGCTCACAGATCTGAGTGTACAAGGAAAAACAGGCTTTCAAGTTAAACAACAATTTGTAACCAAAACTTTAATCCCAAGGATTCTCACAAAAATATTACAAATGACAGCATGAAAAAGATATCTTGCACAGTAACTCAAAAGTTCAGCTCTACAATGTACCCTTAAACTGATAGTACACTGCTAACTTAAAGCCTTCCATTTCAAATAAAATGTTACAAACAGCTTTTTGTCCATCTATAGCAATCAGTGAGGAACCTCTTTGCAAGCCTTCGGAGTGCAGTTCCCACCCTTTACCTGTTGGCTTGTGTTCACAGCAGCTTTTAAAGACTGCTTATCGTTCCCCCACAGCTCCACACGTATCCCAGCGACTAGAGAAACTACAGCTTTTCCATTTCTGTCAGCTCTTTCTATATCATTAGCACATCACACTTTAACTGGGCAGGTTCTAGGTTTATTTCAGTCTAAACTAAAGTTCAAAGCAAAAGCAATCTTGCTTAAGGGAACATTGTAAAGTAACACTTCTTGATGTTACATGCCTCCTAGGATCCATTTGGAACCAAAGAGAATTACATTATTGTGTGTCACTGTTCCAAGAGACAAAACAAATTTTTTTGTTTTTTTTTTTTGGTTTTTCGAGACAGGGTTTCTCTGTGTAGCCTTGCGCCTTTCCTGGAACTCACTTGGTAGTCCAGGCTGGCCTCGAACTCACAGAGATCCTCCTGGCTCTGCCTCCCGAGTGCTGGGATTAAAGGCGTGTGCCACCACCGCCCAGCTGACAAAACAAATTTGAACAGCTAAAACATCTTAAAAATGCACCAAGCTTATGAAGTCTCAAACAAACTTGAATTTCCTGTACATACTCCTGTCAAATGAAGTTCTTTCCTGTACATCACTTCTTTTGCAAACTGGTCTTCTACTTCCTTTCATTTGACCTAGATCGGCTATGAGACCTAGAGAAGGATCGAGAGGGCTTGTGATTTCTCTCGCGAGACAGAGACCTTTCTCTTATCCTATCTCTAGAAAGTGACCTGCTCTGGCTTCGAGAGAAGCTTCTCCTTCTTGGAGATCTTCGCCGAGGTGGAGGATTCCTCCTACGGAAATCATCTCCAGGGCAATGACCCCAGGAGGAAGGTGGGCCACGATTCCGACTTCTTTTTACACCATTCGAAAGTTCCACTCTTATAAGGTAGCCACATAGTGTTCTTCCATCGAGCTCTCGGACAGCATCAGTGGCATCTTGGGGATCCTCAAATTCAACGAACACAAAGCCAGGAGGGTTTCGAGCAACCCACACACTTTGGAGTGGTCCATAATAGCCAAAAGCCCTTTCTAATTCAGTCTTGTTCCCATTGTTTCCGAGATTACCTACATACACCTTACAATCTAATGGACAGGAATCAGGATGCATTTTGAGATCCTGGGTTCAAACAGCTGAAGCTCAAGTCCCAACACTCCCACAGGCCCACCCATGCCCTTCAGGATCTGCTTCCACAGATGCTCTCTGTTCCCTGGCGTCCACGAAATGGCGGCTCAGCATTTTTTTCTATGGTCTAATGCCTTTTAGCAACTGTTATCTCTGCATCATTAGCATTAAAAAAATTTAAAGTTAGTAAAGCATTATGTAATCTATATCTGGGAGTCCTCAAATCTTCCTTTGGTTTTTATGAGCACCTCCTTTACAGTGCAACTGCTTGTTCTGTACGATTATATGTTATTTTTATAATGTTTAATGTTATCATGTGTAAAAAATTGTTTTATTTTACCTGAAAATTAAGGAAAAGCATTATCAGTTTCCATTTGTATTGATATACCCATTAGAGCCATTGTCTCTAATAAATGTCTAATTACAAAATCAGCCTTTTCAAAATTAAGGCAGATGCCTATTGAAATCCACAGTATGTATCAATAGTATGATGAACATATTTTAATTTTCCAAATTACACTAAATGAAATACATCTATTTTCAAGGAAGGGCTGTCAGGTTTCCAGCAGTGTCATTTATTTTAAATTTGGACAGCCAATTTTTGTCCTATCTTGTTTTGTACAACCTGTTTAATCTATTATTTTTCCTTATAACTCTTCCTGATGCTCTTTCCACTTCAGATAAGGATAATTCAAACTTTCCTGGTCCTGGGACCTCCTCCCTAACCCTTGGATCCCTCAGCAATCCTTCCCCCCCCTCCCCCCCACTCCCCCACCCCCCACCCCCCCACCCCACCCCCACCCACCCCCACCCCCGCCATGGTAAAATTTTTTCTAAACTTCATCTTCTACCTCGCCTGCACCTTGTCAGAAACAAACAATCACAGAGACTGTGCAGCAGAAGGCAATGGACAATTCCCAAAGCAGTAGAGGACACTCCACTACCTCAGGATGTCTGGCTACCCTAAAGCTTCATTCCTCACCCCAAAAGTTAACTGATGCCCAGCAAGTCAGCTGGAAGCAGTTTCAGGAGACAAGGCACCCATGTACCCATTTATCCAGCTTTTTTTTTTTACAATAAAAAAGCATTTGGAATATTAGAATTCCTAGCCACTCCCCAGCTACATGAACACACATGTGCTGTCCAGTAGCCAGGCAAGATGCTTAGTCATTCCAGGGTATTATCTTATATCCTATGTAACCCGTGTGCTGCATGATCATGTATTTGCAAGCAGCATAATCACATGTTGTATGCCCATGTGTGGTGTAACTACATAAGTCCATATGTGCATCTGCAGGGGGACTACCTATAGAAGCATGTTCCACCTATTCCTTGTCTCTCTTCCTGCATGATCATTCCATAGGCCTATGCACACCCCATCTCTATTCCCTCAATAAACTCTTACAGTCGGTTTTGTGGTGCCTCATGGCTTTTCTTGCACGGTAAACAGCACCACTTAATAAATAACATTTTGCCACTTACTAAATAACAGGCTAACAGTAGCCAAGTAGGAGGCAGTGAGAGACCAATATTGTGATGTCAGCAGCAGCAAGAGGGAGTGCATAGCCCAAGAATCCTGGGATCTATCGCATCATTGCCAGAAGCTGCAAAGAGAAGGAGTATGGGACCAAGTCTGATTGTAAAGGTGGATGAGTTTTAAAAACTTCAAAAAGGGTATTAAGCATAGAGGCTTGGTGATGGTTGGCTTATTTCCCATGAGTGAGGCAGAATGATTTGGGTGCAAGCTACTGTGGAATTCATCAAACACAGAGCAGGGGCCCTAAGGATGCTGGGATCTGAGAGACAAGACAGGCACAGGCTGCTTCAAAGTTTTGTCAAAGAGAATTCAGGAGCCAAAGGGCTGAGCCTGAGGGCCAGAAATTCTGAGAGACTTAATGAGGCCTTACTCATGGGTGATGGGGGGAATTGCCAATTATGCCTGTGTTGGATAAAGTGAGCAATGAAGGTTCCAGGGATCTTAGCATGTTTCAGACAGCTAGCAGGAAGGAGAAAACACCAGGAGGGCCTCTGCTGAACACAGAACCAATGTTATAAAATGGCGGGAGAGAGACCTGGGTGGGCTACAGCCAAGGGGCACTGTGGATAGTCACTCACACCATGCAATAGTGCCCATGTGAAAAGTTTCATTATTAAAGGGAGAACAGGGAAGGGCGAAGAGAAGAGAGGGGGAGATAAAGAGAAAGAGTGGAGTTGCATGTGCTCTGTTGGCGAGAAAGTGGAAGGAAGAGAGAGGGGGAGGAGTTTTCTCTTAAAGAGGACTTCACATAAGATGATGTCAAAAGGCTGGGTGGGTCCCCAAGTACAGGTGTGAATGCTAACTGGTATGTTGTGCATTCGTTTGTGGATAGGTACTGTTTAAATCTGGTTTTGTCACGGATATCTTGTCTCCATCAATGGTGATTCAAATTTTTCTGGGTAGAGCAACCTGGGATAGCGTATGTGGTCTCTTAATGTCTGCAAAATGTCTGTCCAGGGCCTTCTGGTTTTTAGGTCTCCGTTAAGAAGTTGGGTATATATTTACTTGTTCTATTTCAGTCTTCAGTTCTTGAACTGTTTCTTTCACCTTGTTTCTTCTTGGCTTTCTCTAAGGGATTTATTGATTTCTTCCATTTTTTTGTTTGTCTTTTCCACCATTTCTTTAAGGGACTTTTTCATTTCCTCTTAGGGGCCTCTATCATCTTCATAAAGTTATTTTTAAGGTTGTTTCCTTCTGCTTCATCTGTCTTGGAATATTCAGGTCTTGTTGTTGTAGACTCACTAGGTTCTGGTGGTACCATATTTCCCTTTATGTTGTTGAATGTACTCTTACACTGCCATTTACCTACCTGTGTTTGGGATAATTATAGGAACAGGTGTTGATTCTTGTGATGTCATTGTTGGTTGGGTCTTTTGTTCCATTATTGTCTGTTTTCTTTATTGTCTTTTGGCCTGAATGACCAATGGTTCTGGTGATTGGCTGGTTGTCAGGTTGAGTAGGATTGTCTCAACTGAGGTTTGTAGGGGTTTCAGTACCTAGATCCAGCGTTTTGTCCAGTTCTTTTGGCTGGTGTGGGCTGTCCTTGTGCCTATGAGCTCCGTTCTTCCAACTGGTGTAGGTTTTGCCAATGTTTGTTCTTCCAGCTGGCATGAGTAGCACTAGTGCTGCTTAGATCTGCTGATGTTGCTAGAGAGGGCTGTTCATGGGGAGGCTGCTTTTCTTCCAATGGGTGCAGGTGGTGCTAGTGTTTCTAGGGACTAGTGCTGGCTGGCTGCTGGTGCTCTTCTTCCAAAGCTTCAGGTAGTGCTTGCACCTCTAGGTACTGAAGACCCTCTTCTTCCACTTGGTCAGGTAGTGTTTGTGCCTCTGGGAAATACTCCTCTTCCTACAATTTTGTGCAGGTGGGGCTTGTGCCTCTAGGGACTGCTAACTTTGCCAGGGATGCTTGGCCAGGGGAAAGATGATGGCCTTGGTGGGATTTGTGTGGCAGAGGATACCCCCAGGCTTTGGAGGCCAATGAGTGGAGGCAGTGGTGGTGAGGCCTGCCTCTAGGACTCTTAACTACTGCCTGGTTTCTGGGACTTAGAAGGAAAGAACAGGGTCATAGGACATATCCTGGGGCTTAGCAGCTAGGGATTGGGGTAGTTCATCTGGGAGACCAGTCACTCACCTCTTCCTCCAAATGATGCCTCATGGTGCTTGTGCTTTTATGGGCAGCTGATTTTGCAGGGGATGGTTGGTCAGGGGGAGGATGATGGGTTCCATGGGTTTGGGTGGTGGAATGGGTCTTCTAGGTCACAGGGTCCAACGGGTGGTGGAAGTGGTAGCTACAGGACTCTTACATGCTAGCCTTGGGGTTTATTTTTTATTTATTATTTAGTTTTTAGTTTTTCAAGACTGGGTAACCGTGTGTAACAGCACTGGCTCTCCTTCATACACAAAGATAGCCTTGAATTTACTGACATCTACCTTTATCTGTCACTGATAAGCTGGGATAAAAGGAGTATGCCACCAAGAACCACTTATTATCTGGCTTAATATCAGGTAATACTAAGAGTCAAGGAGAGTCTTCTTTTTGTGTAGAGATTTTTGTTTTTTTGTTTGTTTGTTATATTTGAGGCAGGTTTTCATTTTCTAGTCCTGACTGTCTTGGAACTCTGATCACCTGGTTGGCTTTGAACTCTGGAGTACTGGGATTAAAGGCATGGGCCACCACCACCCCACTGTCAAGAAATATTATAAGTAACTTTGCTGTTAGTATTTCTCTAGAGTTCTGATAGAATCCAGTCAATCTGGTCAGGTAGTTGTTTTAAAGGTGGCATTTTATACCTCCTTCAGTCACATTGGCTCTGATGTTCTGTGTACATCTTTATTCCATGTTGTTGAAATTTGGTGTTATCTTCACCTGGAAATTTATCTATTTCAAAAAGAGTTTCCATTTTAATGTAATAGATGTCTTTATGTCAATAAACAAGAGATCCAGTTGATCTTTCATTTCTATTAATTAGGCTGTTTTCGAGTCATGATAACAGGAGTGTTTCTGATGAAGATCTGAATCTTGGAAGACAAGAAACAACCACCACTTTACTAAACCACCTTAATCCCTAACAAATAACTAAACATTTTCTTGATACCCACAGGTAAGTTAGTCTTCACCCCTCATCAAGTAACATTCTCTTTTCAACAGAGAACACTACAAAAATCCACAAGTAATCAAAATGCAGAGTTGTGGAGCCAGGCTCACTGGATACATCTTTAAAACACTCATGTACCTAAAGATCAAGTTTCATTTAAGAAGGGCAGCCTATAAAATCGTAAAGCTCCGAGGACCAGAGAGTGAATTGTGAGAGATTGTTCATCCTAGTGTATTAGACAAAGTTATTTAATGTAATAGAATTTATAGAATGAATGTGTGTGTGTGTGTGTGTGTGTGTGTGTGTGTGTGTGTGTGTGTGTGTGTGGTGTGTTGGGGATTCATTGGAATGATGTGCAGGCTGCTTTCCAGGTAATCCAACAATGGCTGGCTGTAACAGAATGTCCAAAAATCCCGTAGCTTCATAGTCCACTAGGATCAATGTCTCAGCTGGTCTTCAGTATGTGTTGGAAGCCCAAAGAGGTAGGCTTGAATAGGAGTGAAGGAATGGATATGCTAGCTAGAAAATGAGCCAACTAACTGGCAGAGAGAAAAATGATTCCTATCTCCATGTCCTTTTATATGCTTTCAGCAGAAGGTGTGGCCCAGATTAAAGGTGTATCTTTCAGTCTCTTTATCCTGATCAAGATGTGGCTGAATGGCATTTGTCTACCTATCTCGAAGTTGCAGAGTAGAAGTGGATTCAGTCACTTAAAAATAAGCAAAAATATGTCTCTCAGGTATGCCCTCCATTTATGGATTCTAGTTCATTCCAAATGCAATCAAGTTGACAACCAAGAATACCATCACATCTAACAATGCCAGAAGCTGTGTCTATAAAATCTCACCAACATGGCATCCCAAACGTTAGCCAAACAAAGACAAAAACAATGGACATGCCAAAATGGATGATGAAAAGCCGATAATGCCTCAACCCTACAGAGAGAATTACTGCTAAGTGGGGGGTTCTGGGAGCAAGAGAAATAGTCTCCCCTGGGAAGAGCACACTAACTGGTTATTGAATACCAAATGGTCAACAATGAAAACACATATACAAGTAACAAAATATAGACTGAGCAGTTTAG
Source organism: Peromyscus eremicus (assembly GCF_949786415.1). Lineage (NCBI taxonomy): Eukaryota > Metazoa > Chordata > Mammalia > Rodentia > Cricetidae > Peromyscus > Peromyscus eremicus. Next base: position 187,597,718 of record NC_081416.1, on the reverse strand, counting down.
TTATGATTATATACAAATAGACATATATGCATACAATAATAATAATGGAAAAAAATGCCATGATTTTTTTTAAATTTTATTTTATAATTTAATTTAATTTTACATATCAGCCACGGATTCCCTTGTCCTCCTCCTTCCCTCCCTCTTGGCCCCTGCCACCCCACATTTCCATCTCCTCCAGGGCAAAGACTCCCCTGGACATTGAGTTTAACCTGGTAGATTCAGTTCAGGCCAGTCCATTCTCCTCCTCCCAGGCTGAGCTAAGTGTCCCTGTATAAGCCACAGGTTTCAAACAGCCAGCTCATGCATCGAGGACAGGTCCAGTCCCACTGCTTGGATGCCTCCCAAAAAGTTCAAGTTAATCAACTGTCTCACTTATCCAGAGGGCCTGATCCTGTTGGGGGCTCCTCAGCTATTGGCTCATGGTTCATGTGTTTCCATTCATTTGGCTATTTGTCCCTGTGCTTTTTCCAATTTTGGTTCAACAATTCTCACTCATACAAACCCTCCTCTTTCTCACCAATTGGACTCCTAGAGCTCCACCTGGGGCCTGGCCATTGATCTCTGCATCCAGTTCCCTCAGTCATTGGATGAGATTTCTAGCTCGACCATTAGGGTGTTTGGCCATCCCATCACCAGAGTAGGTCAGTACGGGCTTTCTTTCAACCATTGCCAGTAGTCTATTGTGGAGGTATCTTTGTGGATTTCTGTGGACCTCTCTAGCACTTTGCTTCTTCCTATTCTCATGTGGTCTTCATTTATCATGGTCTCTTATTTCTTGTTCTCCCTCTCTGTTCTGGATCCAGCTGGGATCTCCCATTTCCCTAAGCTCTCTTTTCCTCGACCATCACCCTTCATTACCCCCACGCACGTCCAGGTTGTTCATGTAGATCTCATCCATTTCTCTGTCATTGGGCAATTCCTGTGTCTTTCTTAGGGTACTCTTTTCCAGGTAGCCTCCCTGGAGTTGTGAGCAGCAGTCTAGCCATCTTTCTTTTCATCTAGTATCCTCCCATGAGTGAGTACATACCATGTTTGTCTTTCTGAGTCTGGGTTACTTCACTCAGGATGATTTTTTCTAGATCCATCCATTTGCCTGTAAAACTCATGATGCCATTTTTTTCTCTGCTGAGTAGTATTCCATTGTGTATATGTATCACATTTTATTTATCCATTCTTCAGTTGAAGGGTATCTAGGTTGATTCCAGGTTCTAGCTATTACAAACAATGCTGATATGAACATAGCTGAGCAAGTGTCCTTGTGGTATGATTGAACATTCCTTGGGTATATGCCCAAGAGTGGTATAGCTGGGTGGTGGGGGAGATTGATTCCCAATTTTCTAAGAAAGCACCTTATTGATTTCCATAGTGGTTGTACAAGCTTGCATTCCCACCAGCAGTGGAATGTTCCCCTAGAGGAGAGTTCCCCTAGCTCCACATCCTCTCCAGCATAAGCAGTCTTCAGTGTTTCTGATCTTAGCCATTCTGACAGGTGTAAGGTTGCTGTGGGATGTATGGCAAATGTGTTGCTGATTAATCAATAAAACACTGATTGGCCGTTGGCTAGGCAGGAAGTATAGGCGGGGCAAGGAGGAGAATAAAGCTGGGAAGTGGAAGGCTGAGTCAGAGAGACACTGCCAGCTGCCACGATGACAAACAGCATGTGAAGATGCCGGTAAGCCACGAGCCAAGTGGCAAGGTTTAGATTTATAGAAATGGATTAATTTAAGCTATAAGAAAAATTAGCAAGAAGCCTGCCACGGCCATACAGTTTGTAACCAATATAAGTCTCTGTGTTTACTTGGTCGGGTCTGAGTGGCTGTGGGACTGGCAGGTGAGAGAGATCTGCCTGACTGTGGGCCAGGCAGGAAAACTCAAGCTATATGGCGCCCAACGTGGGGCAAGAGTTTCCACCTAAAACCTGAGAAAAGATTCTAAAACGGAAATAAAAACAGCTTCCTAATTGTCTCTCTCAAATGAGCGGCAGCTGCTGGTTTGAGTTACTGGTGGATTCCTAGGGTGCGCACTCAACCTGCAGTAGGGCGGGAATGAGGCCTCTGCAAGTGGCACATTAAGCTGCATGGTGGATTTAGCCTTTGCTGGTACAAAGCAAAGAGGTTTCTGGGCTACACGTTGCTTGGATAAAAGCATAGACCCACGATAGCTCCCAGAGCCGGTGGTAAAGTACCACGGCCAGGTTGGGAAGCTGAGGTGGGCAGAGCCAGCAGCCACAGCTGCTGCAGTTTAAGGCAATAAATTCACAATAAGACAGATTCAGATGTAATAGTTTACAATGTGTATGAAATATACGTAGGCTTGAAAGAGACAAAAAAGGTGATATATACAGTTATATAAACAAATACATAGTTTTAAAAAATAGTCTTTAAAGAGACAGTAAAATTAATATAGAAAATAAGCCATGTAAAGATGAATATTACACAGAGACTCTGGATTGTGTTGTCATTGGGATTCTTAACTGCAGAGAGATATTTGGTTGTAAAGGAAGCTGAGTTAAACCAATATGTATACATTAAAGATACCTTGACTTCAAAATTTGGATATAAGGATATGTTGCTTTGGAAAAGAGTCTCTGCTTTTGTTCCCACAGAAAGCCAGAGGCTATGGATTTGTTCAAGATTAAGATACATCAGGTTTGACCAGCCAAGACCCCCTGAAAGGTCTCTGATGACACCATGGCCCAGATGATCCAACATCCAGAATGGTTTGAAGGCATCTGGCTCAGATGATACAGCCTCATGGACTATTCCATAATTCTAAAATTTTGTTTGTATCCCCATAAGATACAGTGCCCCCCTCCAGCAGGAAGTAGTAAGAGAAGCTACGCCCAAATTCCCAAATTATATGTAATTTTACTTTGTTAAGGTTAAAACCTTCCTTTCTGAAAAAAAAAAAAGGGAAAGTGCTGTGGGATGTATGGCAAATGTGTTGCTGATTAATCAATAAAACACTGATTGGCCGTTGGCTAGGCAGGAAGTATAGGCGGGGCAAGGAGGAGAATAAAGCTGGGAAGTGGAAGGCTGAGTCAGAGAGACACTGCCAGCTGCCACGATGACAAACAGCATGTGAAGATGCCGGTAAGCCACGAGCCAAGTGGCAAGGTATAGATTTATAGAAATGGATTAAATTAAGCTATAAGAAAAGTTAGCAAGAAGCCTGCCACGGCCATACAGTTTGTAACCAATATAAGTCTCTGTGTTTACTTGGTCGGGTCTGAGTGGCTGTGGGACTGGCAGGTGAGAGAGATCTGCCTGACTGTGGGCCAGGCAGGAAAACTCAAGCTACATAAGGTGGTATCTCAGAGTCATTTTGATTTGCATCTCCCTGATGATTAAGGATGTTGAGCAATTCCTGAAATGTCTTTCAGCCATTTGAGCTTCCTCTGTTGAGAATTCTCTGTTTAGTTCTATAGCCCATTTCTTAATTGGACTGTTGGGCATTTTGATGTCTAATTTCTTGAGTTCTTTATATATTCTGGATATCAGCCCTCTGATAGATGTGGGGTTGTTGAACACCTTTTCCCATTCTGTAGGCTGTTGCTTTGCCTTGTTGACCGTATCCTTTGCTCTACAAAAGCTTCTCAGTTTCAAGAGGTCCCATTGATTGATTGTTTCTCTCAGTGTCTGTGCTACTGGTATTATATTTATGATGTGATCTCCTATGCCAATGCAATCAAGACTACTTCCTACTTTCTCTTCTATCAGTTTCAGAGTAACTGGATTTATGTTGAGGTCTTTGATCCACTTGGACTTAAGTTTGTGCACGGTGACAGATATAGATCTATTTGCAGCCTTCCACACATTAATATCCAGTTATGCCAGCACTATTTGTTGAAGATGTTTTCTTTTTTCCATTGTACACTTTTGGCTTCTTTGTCAAAAAGTATATGTTCATAGGTGTGCGGATTAATGTCAGGGTCCTCAATTCAATTCCATTGGTCCCCATGTGGTTTTTATGCCAGTACCAAGCTGTTTTTATTACTGTAGCTCTATAGTAGAGCTTGAGGTCAGGGATCATGATGCCTCCAGAGGTTGTGTTATTGTACAGGATTCTTTTGGCTATCCTGGGTTTTTTGTTTTTCCATATGAAGTTGAGTATTATTCTTTCCAGGTGAAGAATTGTGTTGGTATTTCAATGGGGATTGTATTGAACCTGTAGATTGCTTTTGGTAAGATTGCCATTTTTACTGCCTATCCATGAGCATAGGAGATCTTTCCATTTTCTGATATCTTCTTCAATTTCTTTTTTCAGGGATTAAAGTTCTTGTCATATAGGTCCTTCACTTGCTTAGTTAGTGTTACCCCAAGGTATTTTATATCATTTGTGGTTCTTGTAAAGGGTGATGTATCTCTGATTTCCTTCTCAGCTTGTTTGTCAAGTGTATATAGGAGAGCTACTGATTTTTTGAGTTGATCTTCTATCCTGCTGTGTTGCTGAAGGTGTTTATAAGCTGTATCAGTTCCTTGGTTGAATCTTTGGGGTCACTCAAGTATAGTATTATGTCACCTGCAAATAGGGAAAACTTGAATTCTTCTGTTCCAATTTGTATCCCCTTAATCTCCTTATGTTGTCTTATTGCTCTGGCTAGAACTTCAAGTACTATATTGAATAAGTATGTGGAGAGCAGACAGCCTTGCCTTGTTCTAGAATTTAGTGGAATTGCTTTGATTTTCTCTCCATTTAATTTGATGTTGGCTGTTGGCTTGCTGTAAATTGTCTTTTTTGTGTTTAGGTATGTTCCCTGTACTCCTGATCGCTCCAAAACCTTTATCATGAAGGGGTGTTGGATTTTGTCAAATGCCTTTTCTGCATCTAGTGAGACAATCATGTGTTTTTTTTCTTTGAGTTTGTTTATATGGTGTAATACATTGATGGACTTTTGTATGTTGAACCACACATCCCTGGGATGAAGCCTAATTGATCATGGTGGATAATTGTTTTGATGTGTTCTTGGAATCTGTTTGCCAGTATTTTATTGAGTATTTTTTCATCAATGTTCATGAAGGAGATCGGTCTGTAGTTCTCTTTCTTTGTTGTATCTTCTGTTTGGTTTAGGAATCAAGGTAATTGTAGCCTCATAGAAGGAGTTTGGTAATGTTCCTTCTGTTTCTACTGTCTGGAACAATTTAAAGAGTATTGGTATTAACTCTTCTTTGAAGACCTGGTAGAATTCTGCTCTGAAACCATCTAGTCCTGGGCTTTTTTGGTTGGGAGACTTTTAATGACTAATTCTATTTCCTTAGGGGTTATTGGACTACTTAAATAGTTTATCTGGTCCTGATTTAACTTAGGTGTGTGGTACCTATCCAGAAAATTATCCATTTCTTTTAGATTTTCCAGTTTTGTGGAGCAGAGGTTTTTGAAGTATGACCTGATGATTCTCTGGATTTCCTCATTGTCTGTTGTTATGTGTAACTAAAGTTTTCCTGCCTGACCCACAGTCAGGACAAATCTCTCTTACCTGCCAGTCCCACAGCCACTCAGACCCAACCAAATAAACACAGAGACTTATATTGGTTACAAAGTGTATGGCCATGGCAGGCTTCTTGCTAACTGTTCCTACAGCTCAAATTCATCCATCTCTATAAATCTATACCTTGCCACGTGGCTCGTGGCTTACCAGCATCTTAACGTGCTGTTTGTCATTGTGGCAGCTGGCAGTGTCTCTCTGACTCAGCCTTCCACTTCCCAGCTTTATGCTCCTCCTTGCCCTGCCTACTCTTCCTCCTGCCTGACTACTGGCCAATCAGTGTTTTATTTACCAACCAATCAGAGCAGCACATTTGACATACAGAACATCCCACAGCAGTTATGTCCCCATTTTCATTTCTGATGTTGTTAATTTGGATGCTCGCTCCCTGTCTTTTGGTTAGTTTGGATAAGGGCTTGTCTATCTTGTTAATTTTCTCAAAGAACCAACTCTTTGTTTCTATTTTATTGATTTCAGCTCTCAGTTTGATAATGTCCTGGCATCTATTCTTCCTGGGAGACTTTGCTTCTTCTTGTTCTAGAGCTTTCAGGTGTGCTGTTAAGTCACTAATGTGAGATTTCTGCAACTTCTTTATGTGGGCATTTTGTGCTATGAATTTCTCTCTTAGCACTGCTTTCATAGTGTTCCCATAAGTTTTGGTATGTGGTGTCTTCATTTTCATTGATCTCTAGGACGTCTTTAATTTCTTTCTTTATTTCTTCCTTAACCCATTGGTGATTCAGTTGAGTATTATTCAGTTTCCATGAAATTGTAGGTTTTCTGTAGTTTTTGTTGTTCAAATCTACCTTTAAACCATGGTGGTCTGATAGAACACAGGAGGTTATTCCAATTGTTTTGTATCTGTTGAGATTTGCTTTGTGGCCAAGTATGTGGTCGATTTTAGAGAAAGTTCCATGGGGTGCTGAGAAGAAGGTATATTCTTTTTTGTTAGGATGGAATGTTCTGTAGATATCGATTAAGTCCATTTGAGTCATGACATCAGTTAAGTCCTTTATTTCTCTCTTAAGTTTCGATTTGGCTGATCTGTCCAGTGGTGACAGTGGGGTATTGAAGTCTCTCACTATAAATGTGTGGGGTTTTATATGTGGTTTAAGCTTTAGTAATATTTCTTTTACATATGTGGGTGCCCTTGTGTTTGTGGCATAAATGTTCGGAATTGAAACTTCACCTTGGTGGATCTTTCCTGTGATGAGTATGTAATGCCTTTCTTGATTTCTTTTGATTGATTTTAGTTTGAAGTCTATTTTGCTGAATATTAGGATGGATACACCTGCTTGCTTCTTAAGAGCATTTGATTGGAAAGTCTTTTCCCAGCCTTTTATTCTTAGGTAGTATCTATCTTTGAATTTGAGGTGTGTTTCTCGTATGCAGCAGAAAGATGGGTCCTGCTTTTGTGTCCATTCTGTAAGCCTGTGTCTTTTTATATGTGAATTAAGTCCATTGATATTGAGGGATATTAATGACCAGTGATTGTTCATTTCTGTTATTTTTTGGTGGTAGTGTGTGTGTACTTCTCTTCTTTGGGGTTTACTGCTGTGGCTTTATCTATTGCGTGTGTTTTGCAGGGTGTATCTGACTTCCTTAGGTTGGAATTTTCCTTCTAGTGCTTTCTGTATGGCTGAGTTTGTGGATAAGTATTGTTTAAATCTGGCTTTGTCTTGGAATGTCTTGTTCACTCCGTCTATGATGATTGAAAGGTTTCCTGGGTATATTAGTCTAGGCTGGCATCCATGGTCTCTTAGTGTCTGCATTACATCTGTTCAGGTCCTTCTGGCTTTCAAAGTCTCCATTGAAAAATCGGGTGATATCCTGAAGGGTTTGCCTTTCTAAGTCACTTGACCTTTTTTCTTTGCTGCTCTTAATATTCTTTCTTTATTCTGTATGTTTAATTGTTTAATTATTATGTGGCGAGGGGACTTTTTGGGGGGTCTAGTCTGTTTGGTGTTCTATAGGCTTCTTTTATCTTCATAGGCATTTCCTTCTTTAAGTTGTGAAAGTTTTCTTCTATGATCTTGTTGAATATATTTTCTGTGCCCTTGAGTTGGTATTCTTCTCCTTCCTCTATCCTTATTATTCATAGTTTTGGTCTTTCCATGGTGTACCAAATTTCTTGAACATTTTGGGTCATGACTTTGTTGGCTTTAGTGGTTTCTTTGACTGATGAATCTATTTCTTCTACTGTATCTTCCAAGCCAGAGATCCTCTCTTCCATCTCTTGCATTCTGTTGGTTATACTTGCATCTGTAGTTCCTGTTCATTTACTCAGATCTTCTATTTCCCGCATTCCCTTTGTTTGTGTCTTCTTCATTTTTTCTATTTCCCTTTTCTGGTCTTGGACTGTTTCCTTAATCTATTTCATTGCTTTTTAATGATTTTCTTTCAGGGATTTATTGTTTTTTTCTGCTTTATTTGTTCTTTCCTCAAGTGTTCCTCCCATTTTTTGTTTATATTTTCCTCAATTTCATTTTTGATTTATTCTATATAAGCCTCTACCCTCTTCATTATGTTATTCATAAGGTTGCTTTCTTCTGCTTCTTCCGTTTTGTGATGTTCAGGTCTAGCTTTTGGAGGAGGGCTAGGATCTGGTGATGCTGTATTGCTCTACATTTTGTTGTATGTACTTGTGTCTTGAGGTCTGTCCATCTCTTTGTGGATTCCTTCTTAGTCTTATCAGCACTCTTGGTCCAGATAGAGCTGACAGATTCAGGAAGCCTCTCTCTGTTCCAATGGAAGCTCTGGGCCAGATGGGAGCTGGGTGCTGGTCTCTGAGTCTCAGGCTATGGCTGGGGTCCTGGGCAGATGGGCGTGGGGGCAGGGCACGGAGATTGCAGGGTCTGCCAGGGGTCTAAAGAAGGGGAACCTTCCCAGTGGGGGTGGGAGAGGTCCTGCCTGATGGCCAGAACCTGGATCCAAGCTAGGCAGGTCCTCCCAGGAATGGCTGGCGCACAAGGATGGGACCCAGGATCAGGCCTCTCTGGGTATGAGCCCAGGCACTCACCAATTGTCCAGATGGGAGCAGGGGCTGGTCTCTAAGTATCAGAAAGTGGCTGAGATCTTGGCGGATGGGTGTGGGGGCATGGTGTAGAGATGGCAGGGTCTCCTGAGGGGATTGGAGAAGGGGAATATTCCCAGTGGGGGTAGGGGTGGGGTCCTGCCCAATGGCCAGAATCTGGGGCCAAGCTGAGCAGGTCCTCCCCGGAATGGCTGGATCCCAGGGATCAAGATGCCATGAATTTAACTGCAAACATCGAGGTGCATGGGAGAATTTGTAGAGAAGAAAGAGTGAGGAGAGAAGTTCTAATTATGTAATCAATTGAAAATTATAAATCTAAAAAATGTAAAACTAAAATGAAACAAATGAACAAACAATTACAAACCCAGACTAAAACCGAAACAAACATACAAGTTACATAATTTTTAGGGCAAGCAGATAGGAATCATTTAAGCCTCAATGATGCCCTAGCAACAATGACAGTCATGAATAGAAATGATAACTAATGTTGACATAATGTGGGGAGAGGAGATCAAACACTGCTGTGGGAGTGAAAATTAGAGAATGAAGTTTTGAAATTAGTCTCATATTCTCAAAACAATGAATAAATGAAAGAAAGAAAACTACTCTGCTACCCCACTACAGCACTGATGTTGACACTATTCCTGTGGAAACAATTGCAAACATCTACTAATGGCACATAAAGAATCAATGAAAACCAAAGATGGGAACTAACAATGTTTATCTTGTTGAACCAATGAGGTTCTATTTGTTTTCTCTTTTTGGGATGCTTTTTCCTGCATGTGTGTCAGTGTACAGATGTGATCCTAGTGTTTGCAGAAGCTAGAAGAGAGCATTGGACATCCAGAAATTGAGGTTACAGGTTGAGTGCCCATGTGAGGGTCCTAGAAATACAAACTGAGTCTTCTGAAAGAGTACACAGTACTCTAAAGCACTGAGTCATCTCTAAAGCTTAGTGGACCCATGAGTTTTATTGGGGTGACCTTCCAGACTGGTGGTTAGAAGTAACTTATAGAATCACAAAGAACTCAGAGACAGCTGAATCACCCTGTCATGGAGAAGCCTAATGAAGCGAGAAACCTGAGAAATCACTGCATAGCTTGCAGGCAGCTTAAGGTAGGTTGGAAGTGTCTCTCAAGCCACTCACTGCCTCTTCCAGACAGCTTGTTTTCTCTTGTCTGGTCCAGGCAACTTGCACAGTGTCTGTTAAATGCCTTGTCTGAACATCTTCTGTGCATCTCAAATGTCTGACAGTTTCAGTAGTCCTTGCTGATTATATATGCTTAAGGGAGGAGGGCACTGATGAATCTTTCCAGTTTCTGTGACTTCATGGAGTTATTAAGTTGTCTATGAGTTTGTGCAGTTTTTCTGCATAATGAGGTATTTCATCTTTCCTCACAAAAATAGCAGTCAACTTTTGTGTCAGAACATCCTTGGAATCACATATCAGATCCCCTGAATATCAGATATTTATATTATGATTCATATCAGTAGCAAAATTACTGTTAAATAGTATAACAAGAATAATTTTACAGTTGAGTACTACAACCTGGAACATTTTGAAAGTGACATAACAGTAGGAAGATTGAGAACTACTGCCTTGGGGTATTCCATTCCTTTATGTAACTTTTAATAGCCTGTATTTAAGGATCATCCTACAAAATAAAAGTGTTTAATCTCAGAGAATATAGGTACACAGTAAACACTCCTAAGCTGAACTCCATGGACTTGCCATATTTCCAATTTGAATTTTCCCAACGTACTTAACGCTGCTTTATTGATAGTATTTATGATACAGAATCAACCTAGATATTCATCAACTGACAAATGGGTAAATCAGAATGAGCTTTCTACTTCATTCTTCTTGCTTTTTGTGTTCAAGTAAGACTACATGTACAAGACAGTAAGGCAGAAATATACCTTTAGTGGGGAGATGCACGGAAAGAGGATGAATAGTATAATGTAGATGATAGGAAATTAGAGACTGGGCAGAATATTCAAATATGTGGTGCATGGATGGAGAAGAGAGGGGACTGCTGTAAGGTCAACCCAAATGAGATGTCCATGAGAAGCTACATGGGAACCTATCATTTTGTAACGCAAGTAAAAAATACAATAACAGAAGAGAGTAGAATACAAATATTCTTAAATATGGGTTATTGAATACTACATGCTAGGTTTTCAACTGGGGATTGGCATGAAGAAATGAGGAGTTGTGGGAGGGTTAACCAACAGGATGACGGTATGAAGAAGTTTCATAAAATCCCACTGTCTTACTAGTTAATAGGAAGTATAATTTTAAAACTTTAAACAGAGTTATACCACGTGGGTCAATAATGCTACTCCAGGACACAGGAATATTAAATGGAACTCTTTGTGCCAAGTACTGGTTACCTGCCTAGGACTTATTGGTCAGGGAGGCCTCAGAGACACCCTAAACAATAAGGACCTTGCCAATGCTCGTGCTTGAGTTCCTTAAGTGTATGGTGTTCCTAAAGACACCAAATACTTTGGGTGTGTTTTTTTGTGTGTGTGTGTGTCTGTGTGTGTGTGTGTGTGTGTGTGTGTGAGAGAGAGAGAGAGAGAGAGAGAGGGAGGTGCACAACGTAGAACATACCTACAAACAGTCCTTCATGGTTACATTTTGTAGGCTGCTCTCAGAGAAAAGATGTTAACTGTCTTACTTACCCCTGGACCCTGTATCATATAATACCATCCTTCTAGGCAAGTTGTTTGTACTGGTATAATGGTAGCACGGCTATTTTTGGGTGTAATCAGTGTCTTTCTTGATTAGATTTCAAAGCTGATTCATAAAGACAAATTCATGCCATGGTCAAAAAACAAAGCTTGGGAACTCTAAGTCCAAAGAGAGAACATATTGATGTTTTTTTAAGGATCTTTTTGTTAACCTGACCTCTAAATATTCATGTTTAGAATTATCACTTTTTACTACTTTCAATCTTGGTGAAAGAAGTCGCCTCTTGAAATTAGTACTGAGTAATTCAGAGACTCATAACTATTTAGAAAGTACTAAGAATAAGCATCAATGTAAGATTGGGGCTATTACAATTCTTCATGTATGAGGAAGGCCCCATGAGTCTCCTTTATCTCCAGGAGTGTCTAATGGAATTCAATGGAAGCTATGTCATTTTATTTTAAATTGTGGAGTAAACCCTTCCCCATTTGTTTTGGTACTTCAAAATGAAATTGTGGGTTCCCTCAAGTATTTGGTTTTTATTGTTTTGCTTTTTCATATGGGGTTTTGACGTGTAGCCCAGGTTGTCTTGGAATATGGACCTTGGACCAGGCTGAACCCACAGAGATCCACTTGTTTCTGCCTCCAGAGTGCTGAGATTACGCACCAGTGAGCCCAGAGCCTTGGGGATTTCTAAGTTGTTTGTGAGCATGCCTGTGAGGTCACATGCTGCAAGGGCATATTAGCAGCTGTTTTGGTCAACAGGTTCCAGAGAGGAGACAAGGAATAGGTGAAGGAGGGTTGAGTCAGATCTTGGTGGTTAGGAGAATATTTCAGAGTGACTGATTAACAGTCAGGTGCTTCTTTGATTATATAGAAATCAGTTAAAATGGATAGATTCATGTTGTTCCAAAACATTGATCATGTCATTTTTGTTTCTGGATATGTGTTTGACATTGGGTTACATCTTCTGGACATCATTGATAAATTGTGAAAAAGCAGAGATAACTTTTACAATCATTTTTACTCACCAACCCCATAACCAAACTTCTAAGAATATAGAGGCACATGACTGCCCATTCTGAAGCTGGCAGCTCTAGTGGCTTCAAGGATATTAGACAGAGAAAAACATCTCAGGCCAGCCCAAGCAGACTGCCTTGTTCCAAGTAGTGTGTTATCAACATTTAGTGGTCAGAGTGCCCAAGAAAAACCCTGAGGCCCAAACTGTGGCAGTTACTATTCGATTTGTGGCACAAAAATTAATATTTTATTTCATTAGAAAATTAATTTATATGTCTATTCCTGGTATTCTTTTTGTTTGCTCACACAGTGGCCCTGCATGAGATACTTTTCTAAGAAAGTAAGGTCCTGCCACCTCATTGTTTTAATCAATTTTTAACAACAGTCTTTGCCCATCAACGTAAATCCCTGTGTAGGGTAGATGTATTTCACCCAATCTAATTTTTTTTTTGCTGGATATGCCACATCATCACTTAACTGTATAGTAGTAGGAGGAGGCTTGTACTTTGCTTTGTTTTTTATATTCCTGAGTAATTACAGGGGCAGATGTTTCAATAATATCTCAGAACCTCAACATGAGATCTCTGACTTCTTTACGTGCATCACAACCCTAAGACAAAAGGAAGACATTCAAGTAGATGATCATATCACCCCAAATAGGAGGGGTATAATGTTCATGACTTTCCTGGGGAATCTTAGAAGCAGTACTTTTGGAGGATAATGATTCATAAGAAATTTATAAATGATTCATAAGAAATTTCCCATCAAAGTAATATCCCAAAGTTGCTCAGATATGAATGCCCCCACAAGCATGCCACACATGAAGATCAAAGCCTAATATAGCACGGTGGCCATCCTGTGGCTCAGCTCTGCTGAATCTGTGTCAAGCAGCTATGCAGACTTTATGACTTTCAACATTTCCATCAGAAAGGGCTGCACCAATATTGACATCTTCTCTCTTTACAGGTTATCACCTTCTTTCTATGTTAAGGTTTAGCTCTAGTATGAAGATTTTGAAAGTTAACAAATGATGAGACTTTATTGGAGCATTTTTGTGTTTTCTTTTGGGTTGGGTTTGCTTTGATTTCATCAACTTGACCACTAGGTAAAGGATTTGTCAAATTGAATGCATTTGGTGAATGTCATTTTTAATGAACAACAAGAAATATGGATTATATATGGTATAATATGGCATACATTTATGTCATTTCTCAGAAGTATGAGTTTTGTGATGTACAGCCATTGTCATATTTCTTATTTTCTATATTTTGTATTATTATTATTATTATTATTATTATTATTATTATTATTATTATTATTACTGAGACAGGGTCTTTGTATTTCTGGCAGTCCTAGAACTGATTATGTTGACCAGGATAACCTCAGACTCACCGATCTGCTTGGTGCTGCTTCCTGAGTGCTGGGATTGAAAGCTTGGCATTATTTTCAATTTTTAAATGGAGGGCAAGATAAATGTTTTTATTACACCAATTCCTTGGCAGTGGAGATATGGTTTAGTGGGTAAGAGCACTGTTTGCTCACCCAGCGGACCAGGTTTCAATTTTCAACACACACAATAGCTCACAACTGTTTTCATCCGCAGCTTCAGGAAATCTGATGTCCTCTATAGGCATACACAGGCATCAGACAAACATGAAGTGCACAGAAAATTTTGTAGGCAAAAGTACTCATAAACATAAATAATAATTCACACAGTTACTGTTGTAGAACTTTATTTGAATATAAACTCTGACAATTTATAACTTTTAAAACGTCAATAAGCCCTTTCATAAGTTTCTAAACTTGTTTCTATTATGTGCACTTGTGCCTTTTAAGTATAGAACACCATAGTAATATGTCACCTGGTTCACAATGCTTTTTTTCAGTCCTGTATGAACTGTCTGATGTCTTCTGGTACTGAAAAGTGGATATAGGATATGCCATAGTCTTTGCATTTGTGAAGTTTCTCTCCAGTATGAATTTCCTCATGTGCTCTAAGATATGACCAACTAGTGAAAGACTTATAACATTCCTTGCACCTGTAAAATCTCTCTCCAGTGTGTGCTCTCTGATGTGTTCTAAGATTTGAAATGTAGGTAAAGAATTTGTCACATTCCAGGCATTTTTTAAGGTTTGACTCCAGTATGAAGTTTCTGATGTTGTCTAAGAAATGAGCATGTACTAAAAGATTGGTCACATTTCCTACAATTGTAAAAGTTTCTCTCTAGTATGTAGTTTGCAATGTTCTCTAAGAGTTGAAACAGTAGATAAACATTTGCCACATTCCTTGCATCTATAAGGCCTTTCTCTGGTATGAACCCTCTGGTGTCTTTTAAGATGTGAGTACTGGATAAAAGATCTGTCACATTCCATACATTTGTAAGGTCTCTCCCCAGTGTGGACCCTCTGATGTCTTCTAAGATCTTCAGAACCTGTAAAGTATTTATGACATTTCTCACAACTGTAAGGTCTCTCTCCTGTATGTATTCTCTGATGTCTTTTTAAATGTGAACCCTGAGTAAAGGACATGTCACATTCTCCACATTTGTAAGGTTTCTCTCCAGTATGAATTCTTTGATGTCCTTTCAAATGTGAACCCTGAGTAAAGGACATGTCACATTCTCCACATTTGTAAGGTTTCTCTCTAGTATGAATTCTCTGATGTCTTTTAAAATTTGAATTCTGGATAAAGGACATGTCACATTCTCCACATTTGTAAGGTTTCTCTCCAGTGTGAATTTTCTGATGTTGTTTAAGATTTGAGCAGTTGGTAAAGGATTTGTCACATTCCCTACATTTGTAAAATTTCTCTCCAGTATGTAGTTTCTGATGCCTTACAAGAATTGAACATGTAGATGAAGACATGCCAGATTTCTTACATCTGTAAGATCTCTCTCTAGTATGAACCCTTTGATGTGTTTTAAGTTGTGAATTTTGGTTAAAGGACTTGTCACATTCCATACATTTGTAAGGTTTCTCCCCAGTGTGAATTCTCTGATGTATTCTAAGATTTGAGCAACGGGAAAAGGATTTGTCACATTCCTTACATCTGTAAGGTCTCTCTCCAGTATGAACTCTCTGATGGCTTCTAAGACATGATTCCCAGGTAAAGGATTTGTCACATTCCATACATTTGTAAGATTTCTCTCCAGTATGAATCGTCTGATGTACAGTGAGTCTTGAGGCATTACTGAAGCATTTCTCACACATCTCACACTGGTGTGGTTTCTCTTCAATGTAGATTGGTTGTTGCAAAAGACTGTGTGTAGAGCTGAAATAATCATCACATTCTTTCTGCCTGTGCTTTTTCTTTTCAGTGTAGAGTCTCTGATCTTGAGTAAGGTTGGAAATCGAATTTAAGAATTTCTCACAGTCTTTAGATTTGCACGGTTCTTCTCCAGTGTGCATGCTTTCATGTCTATGTGGGTTGGAAGACTCAATGAATTTATCACTGTGATTACTGCACTTGTAGTTATTAGAGTTTTCAAGAGTTTCACTTGTTTTATAAGATGCACATGTGGAGGGGTCATGAACCATTTTACCAAGCTCATTACACTGACAAGACTCCTTTTCAGTCTTCACATGTTGATGGACAGGATCACATTTGCAATAGTTCACTGAAAAAGCGACAATTCAGATTAGCAGGGCTGCTATCAAACTTTTGATAAATGATGGTTGACATCAGATTTCTCTTATGATAAGTCAACTAGCAACCACTTAGACATTTTTTTCACTGTATTTCAATGTACTCTCACAAAAACAGCCAAACAGCTTTCAAGGGTCTGTGATTACTAATAAATAACTTATCTTCATCAAAAATGTCTAATGGCACAAGAGGGATCAGGAATCTGTGGAATCAGTAATTAGCTTTATGACAGCTCATGGCTGTGGGACTGTGGGACCAGAAAATTTTCAGTAACATCTAATAGTTACAACAGGCAGGATGCATCCTGGGGCCTTAAAACTACAGTACGTTAATGATCAGGAATCCTTTCAAGTGGAATTGAAACTCACAAAACCATTTTCAACTCTTGTTTTCTCTTTCACTTGGAGCCTCGCAGATTGTCCTACTAATACACTAACCCACCATACTTGCGGATACTCTCTGTTCTCCACATTCCTGGGCAATCTCATTTGCTCCTGGCAGGTATCTAGGTCTACCTTTCATCAACCATATGTTTGTGAGGCAGCCCATGACCCATGCTAGATTTTTTAGAAGGAATACAGAAGTCTAACATATTATTGTGCTTAGTACATGAAATAAAAACAAAGTAGAGGAATCTGGGAATGATTTCCAATGGCTCTTTCCCATCAGAAACTATGTGAGCAGTACTTCTCAATTTGCACATCTTGAGCTTTTTTCAAAATTAAAACTACGTGAGGTACAATGATGTAATTGGAGCCTAAAAATATGGGTATAAATATTATATAATACTAAATTTCTGAATGCATTGTGGAACCAAATTAGGGATACATGACACTTCTAAGATGCAAAATGGAAAGAAAATATTAAATA
This sequence comes from Peromyscus eremicus, assembly GCF_949786415.1. NCBI lineage: Eukaryota > Metazoa > Chordata > Mammalia > Rodentia > Cricetidae > Peromyscus > Peromyscus eremicus. The sequence goes on along the minus strand of NC_081416.1, from coordinate 187,580,965 downwards.
CCATGAAAAAGTAGTGGTGTACTAACAAACTTTCCCTAGTCTTCTGTACTTTCTAAGAAAGCTTAAGAGAGAGTTTATAACCTATAAAGCCAGTATATAAAAAGGATTACTTAGAAGCAAAATGTACTCACCCACAGAAACCAGGTTGCTGTAAATCTCCAACATCACATCAATGTACAAAGCCCTCTGAGCAGTGTCCAGGCATTCCCATTCTTCTTGGGAGAAGTCCACAGTCACATCCTGGAATGTCAGTGGACCCTGAAACAAAAAAGTTGTTAGATCATGTGCTACCAGACAGAGTGTTTTCCTGGATAAAAGTAGACTTGAGGAAACGAGGGATTTAGACGATGAAAACAATTCCACAATAAGATGATTTAAATATAGTCACATCATATGATGGCTTTTCTAACTCTGTGGAAACAGGATGACACAATAGGCTCACATACAATATAAACAAAACAACACACATTTAAGGTCTAGACATGGATGTCTATCTATTATGGATGCTGTGTTTGTGTCCCACAGGATCACAGTGTACATGTCTCAGAATGAACATTCATGATGAGAAAATGTGCTTTAATTGCTGTACCTGTAGATCATAGTAAGAACCTACCACTCAACATTAAACCACATTATGAACATCTAATTTTTGACAAAGAGGCCAAAACTGTACAATGGAAAAAAGAAAGCATCTTCAACAAATGGTGCTGGCATAACTGGATGTCAACATGTAGAAGATTGCAAATAAATCCACATCTGTCACTGTGCACCAAGCTTAAGTCCAAGTGGATCAAGATCTCAACAAAAATCCAGTTAGTCTGACCCTGATAAAAGAGAAAGTAGGAAGTACTCTCCAATGCATTGGCACTGTAGATCACTTCCTAAATACAACACCAGTAGCACAGACACTGAGAGTGATAATTAATAAATGGGACCACCTGAAACTGAGAACCTTTTGCAGGGCAAAGAACACAGTCCATAAGACAAAACAAGAGCCTACAGAATGGGAAAAGATCTTTACCAATCCCACATCTGACAGAGGGCTGCTATCCAGAATATAGAAAGAACTCAAGAAACTACACATCAAAATATCTAAGAGTCCAATTAAAAAATGGGCTATAGAGCTAAACAGAGAATACTCAACAGAAGAAGCTCAAATGGTTGTAAGACATTTAAGGAATTGCTCAACATCCTTAATCAGCTGGGAAATGCAAATCAAAAGGACTCAAGATACCATCTTACATGTGTCAGAATGGCTAAGATCAAAAATAGTGAAGATAGCTTATGCTGAAGAGGATGTGGAGCAAGGGGGACATTTCTCCACTGTTGGTGGGAATGCAAACTTGTACAACCACTTTGAAAATCAGTGTGGTGCTTTCTCAGAAAATTAGGAAGCAATTTTCCTCAAGACCCAGCTATACCACTCTTGGGCCTATAACAAAGGAATGCTCAATCATACCACTAGGACTCATGCTCAACTATGTTCATAGCAGCATTATTTGTAACAGCCAGAACCTGGGAACAACCTGGATGCCCTTCAACTGAAGAATGGATGAAGAAAGTGTGGTACAATAAACAATTTTTACTCAGCAGAGAAAAGCAATGACATCATCAGGTTTGCTGGCAAATGGATGGAACTAGAAAAAAATCATCCTGAGTGAGGTAACCCGGACTCAGATAGACAAACATGGTATGTACTCACTCATAAGTAGATACTAGATGTAAAAGATAACCAGAGTGCATGTCAAAGCTCGAGGGAGGTAGCTAGTAAAGAGAACCTTATGAAAGACACAGGGATCTCCCAACAATGGAGAAATGGATGAGATCTACATGAGCAAACTGGGAGTAATGGGGCTTTAATGGAGGGCAAATGTCAGGGGAAAGAGAGCTTAGGGGAGCAGGAGGTCCTAGCTGGACCAGGAATGGATTGGGAGAACAAGAAAAGAGATAACATGATAAATGAAGACCCTATGAGAATAGGAAGAAACAGAGTGCTAGAAAGGTCCCCAGTAATCCACAAAGATGACTCCACTATAGAATACTGGCAATGGTCAAGAGGGTGCCTGAGTTGACCTACTCTGGTGATTAGATGGTCAAATGCCCTAACTGTCATGACAGAACTCCCATCTAGTGATTGATGAAAGCAGATGCAGAAATCCATGGCCAAGCCCCAGGTGGAGCTCCTGGAGCCCAATCAGTGAGAGAGAGAAGGCATCATGCGAGCAAGAGACATCGAGACCATGATTGGAAAAAGTACAGAGACAACTAGCCAAACACGTGAAAACACATGAACTGTGAACCAATAGCTGAGGAGCACCCATGGAACTGCACTAGGCCTTCTGGATAAGTGAGACAGTTGTTTAGCTTAAACTGTTTAGGGGGTCCCCAGGCAGTGAGACCTGGACCTGTTCTTAGTGCATGAGCCGGCTTTTTGGAACCTAGTGTCTATGCTGAGACACTTTGCTCAGCCTTGGTGCAGGGAGGAGGGGATTGGACCTGCCTCAACTGAATGTATCAGGCTCTGTTGACTCCCCAGAGAAGACCTTGCCTTAGATGAAGTGGGAATCGGGGGTGGGCTGGGGAGGGAATGCTGTGGGTTGAAAGGAGGGAGGACAAGGAAATCTGTGGTTGATACATAAAACGAATAGAAAATCTCTTAAGAAAAAAATAAAATAAAATAAATTTTAGGAAATAAAAAGAATGAAAAGAAACTGCCACTCAATCAATTCTATGCATTCCCTGGACTTACTTGGGTATATACTAACATGCTCAGTTTGTATGTTTAAATTCTAAGTCGAATCCCATCTCATTAGCAAGCAAAGTGGTACATCAGGAAGGCAGAATTAATAGTTGATTAGATAAGCAAAGAATTTTCCTTTTTTCCACAGTAACAATGAGTGTAATAACATAGCATACTGTCAATTTGAACCTTGACATGCAAAAACAGGTAATACATGGCATTATTTTATAAGCATTTTGATCCACTACCAAGCAGGTAGAAAAATCTGTATCAACCTCATTTGATATAATCTAAAATTTCCCTAATACATTATGAATATGCCAATTTAGGCAAATCAACAATTTCAGAAATTTTGAAGAACATTTCATTTCTGAATAGCTACAAAAATTGAGAAAACTCTTTTTACAGGATATTTGTTTACATTGCATGAGAAATACCATCACTTTTAAGTGGTTTTCAAACATAATAATGCTCAGATCAGTTCAGGAGAAAATATCAGAATTTTTGTGCCTGAAATTTGTAGTTTTTAGTGTGTTCCTTTTTAGTACTTATCCTACACTGTCTAACAGATTTTAGGTTATTGGTGTTTATGATTCTTCCTTTATTTCTGTCAAACTGCATAGTGGTGACATATTGTGTCCCAGTCATGAGTCAAGAATAAATGCAAACCTGGCAGTCAGAGCTCATTCCACAAATCTCTGCTATAAAACTTCACAGGTTCAGGGTTGAGGAGTAGAGGCATGACTCTCACAGGAATTGACTAGAGGAAAGCAATCACGAGGAATGTTCTTTCCGCATCAAATGTGATGGATTGTGCACATCAATCAGTCAGTGTTCTCAACACATTTTTTTCTGATGCATTCCGTGTTCTGCTACCCAAGAGTCCCAGACAGTAATGACTACACAGTGGGATCCTGTTTAGGCAATAAAAAAAAGAAATAAAAATGCTGCTCTCAAGCCAGGTGTGTTGGTACATGCCTTTAATCCCAGCACTTGGGAGAAAAAGAATAGTGGACCTCTGTGAGTTTGAGGCTAGTCTGGCCTACAGTGACACTTCTAGAAGAGCCCAGGCTATACAGAGAAACCTTGTTTCAAAATCCAAACCATAACAAAAAACCCAAAACTCTAATCACTCTAGTTTGGGATATTCCAACTGAGCATTCTAACCAAGTGTGTGATGTGATTAGCAATTCTCCTGAGACAAACAGATAGCAGATGTCAACAAACATGTACAGACATCATCATTACCGTGATATTAAACACCGAAGGGAAATAAGTAGACTACTGTGGTAGTTTGAATGTAATTAGGCACCAATGGGAGTGGCACTATGAGGAGGTGTGGCTTTGTTGGAGTAGGTATGGTCTTGTTGGAGGAAGTATTTCACTGTATGGGTGAGATTGGAGATCTCCTTTGTTTAAGCTTCACTCAGTGTGACATTCAGTTGACTTTCTGTTGTCTGGAGATGTAGGACGCTCAGCTAGTACTCGATCTTGTCTGCCTCTATGCTGCCATGACGATAATGGAATGAACTCTGAAACTGTAAGCTGACACCTCAATTAAATGCTTTCCTTTATAAGAGGTGCCATGGCCTTGGTGTCTCTTCACAGTAATTGCAGTCTTAACAAAGTCAACTACAATCTGAATCTACACTCAAGAACATGATTTTCATGGTAGGATCAAGCCACTTATGCAAGCCATGATCTGCATTGTCTAGTTTCCTTAAATTTTTGGTATTACGAAGCAAATATTACCTAGCATTAAAAACCAAGCTTTGTCTCTTAAGTGCACATAGTGCTAAGATGTTGTGAAAACTCTCATGTGCTTCAATGTGAGTTCTTTATAACCATGATTCAAGGAAATGGGACAGTTCCCACAAATAAAGCCTACATGACACAGGAGTCTTCACTCACTAATATATAAAGATATAGCCCATCTTATACAATAATTACACATGACATAAATGTATTTATTGTTCACTGTTAAAATGGAAATTTTTTCAAAATTACTAGTCACAATTTCATGTGAGATACTTATTCTTAGGGGAAAATAATCTGGGAAGTGCAGAATGGACAAAAATGCTGTAAGTGTGGATTTATGAAATTACATTGTATACCTGCATCATAAATACAGCATGGTACAGTCATTTAAAAAAAAGACAATGATAAGAGATTATGATAGAAGATCCAGAGAAATAAAAATAAAAAAGCTAAGGTACTTAATATTTGAGAAAGGAGGCAAAATATACAGTATAAAAATGTTGTCTTTTTAACAAATGGTTTTGGTAAAACTGAACACAGCAGAAGAACATAATTAGATTCTTATCTTTCATTTGTACAAAAGTCCATTCAAAGTGGGTCAAAAATCTTATTTTAAATCAGAAACACATAGACAACTAGGAAACGTAGAAAGGATCCTTCAGGATATTGGGATAGGCAAGGCCTATTGATTAGAAAGAACACCAACAACACAGGAAGTGAAACAATGGGAGTACATGAATAGAAAAAATTTCTGTTTGGAAACCATCAGCCCAGCACACAGACACCCAAGTGATGGAAGAGAATCTGTGCCAGTGACATTGTTGATAGGTGCTCATACCTTGAATTTACCAAGATTTATAGAAATTAAATACCAAGGAAATTATACTGCCATCTATAGATGCACAAAGGAGTTAAAGACATTTTTTAAAGACAAATACACAAATGGCCAATAAATATTGCAAAAGAGTTCAGGATCCCTGAAAAAATGCCATCATGGAATCCCAAATTAAAAGTGCTTTGAAATATTACCTCTCCCCAGGCTGAGAATGGCTGTCATCAACTAACCAGAAAACAAATGTTAGGCAAGATGAGAAGAGAAAGGAAGCCTTATTCACTGTGGTTGGGGGTGTGTGAAAATTATACACTCAGTGTGGTAATGAGTTTCAAGATTATTAAAAAAATTGAAGATAGAACTAATGTATGACCCAGCAATGTCACTCCTGGAAACATAATTTGAAAACTCTACACCTCACTACAGAGATGTTTACACTCCACATTCACTGCTAGTGCCTTCAACATAGCAAAATATTAGAATTACCCTAATTATATGAAGACTGTACACATACCTAATGGAATACCATTCAGCTGAAGAGAAAATTGTAGTAAAATGGTTAGACATAGAATGTGTAATACATAGAACTAAACAGAGAATTCTCAACAGAGGAAACTCAAATGGCTGAAAGACATTTAAGGAATTGCTCAACATCCCTAATCATCAGGGAAATGCAAATCAAAACAACTCTGAGATACCACCTTACGCCTGTCAGAATGGCTAAGATCAAAAACACTGAAGACACCTTATGCTGGAGAGGATGTGGAGCTAGGGGATCTCTCCTCCACTGCTGGTGGGAATGCAAGCTTGTACAACCACTTTGGAAATCAATATGGCGCTTTCTTAGAAAATTGGGAATCCATCTCCCCCAAGATCCAGCTATACCACTCTTGGGCATATACCCAAGGAATGCTCAACCACACCACAAGAGCACTTGTTCAGCTATGTTCATATCAGCATTGTTTGTAATAGCCAGAACATGGAAACAACCTAGATGCCCTTCAACTGAAGAATGGATAAACAAAATGTGGTACATATACACAATGGAATACTACTCAGCAGAGAAAAACAATGACATCATGAGGTTTGCAGACAAATGGATAGACCAAAAAAAAATCATCCTGAGTGAGGTAACCCAGACTCAGAAAGACAAACATGGTATGTACTCACTCATAACAGGATACTAGATGTGGAACAAGGATGACTGGACTGCTACTCACATCACCAGGTAGGCTACCTGGAAAACAGGACCCCAAGAAAGACACAGGGATCGCCCAATGACAGAGAAATGGAATGAGATCTACATGAACAGCCTGGACATGAGTGGGGGTAGTGAAGGGCGAGGGTGGAGGGAAAGAGAGCTTGGGTGAGTGGGAGATCCCAGCTGGATCAACAACAGAGAGGGAGAACAAGGAATAGGAGACCATGGTAAATGAAGACCACATGAGAATAGGAAGAAGCAAAGTGCTAGAGAGGCCCACAGAAATCCACAAAGATACCCCCACAACAGACTGCTGGCAATGGTCGAGAGACAGTCCGAATTGACCTACTCTGGTGATGGGATGGCCAAACACCCTAATTGTCGTGCTAGAAACCTCATCCCACTACTGAGGGATCTGGATGCAGAGATCCATGACTAGGCCCCAGGTGGATCTCTGGGAGTCCAATTAGCGAGAATGAGGAGGGTTTATATGAGAGAGAATTGTTGAAACCAAGGTCGGATAAAGCACAGAGACAAATAGCCAAACAAACGGAAACACATGAAATATGAACCAATGGCTGAGGGGTCACCAACTGGATCAGGCCCTCTGAGTGGGTGAGACAGTTGATTGGCCTGATCTGTTTGGGAGGCATCCAGGCAGTGGCACTGGGTCCTGTGCTCATTGCATGAGTCGGCTGTTTGAAACCTGGGGCCTATGCAGGGTCGCTTGGCTAGGCCTGGGAGGAGGGGACTGGACCTACCTGGACTGAGTCCACAAGGTTGATCTCAGTCTGTGGGGAAGGCTTTGCCCTGGAGGAGATTGGAATGGGGGGCGGGCTGGGGGGAAGGTGAGGGGGGCAGGAGGGGGGAGAACAAGGGAATCTGTGCCTGTATGTAGAACTTAATTGTATTGCAAAATAAAAATTAAAAAAAAAGAATGTGTAATACTAAGTTAGGTCACACAGTGCCAGAAAGAAGAAATCACGTTTTTTCTCATATGCAGAAACTGGCCAATAATATGTATCTATGAGAAACAAAATGCATGGGGGCTTAGCAGAACAGGAAAAAAGAGATCAAGAAAGGTTAAATAACAAGGTTGAGGTAGGACTGAATACAGGTAATGAACAACAGTTGTGAAAAAGGATATAACCTAAGTAATTTTCTAGCTGTGATGCTTCCACAGTAATTATTCTTTTTTTCTGATGGATAAGTTGATAAAAAATATATTCAATAACAAAAATATAAACCCCACTTGAAAGACTCCAGAGCTTAAGTTCCCAATGACTACTCAAATATAATTGCAATATTTGTACAGTACTTGTACAGTAATTGAGTCCAGTTATATTACAGTGTGTGTGTGTGTTGTTTATTTGCAACAATTGTCATAATAAAATTTAAAATATTGTCAGTAGCAGAAAATTAAAGGTTTGCAATATCTGAACATATAACATTTCATGAAAAGTAGGCATGACCACTGACCTGGAACATGCTTACTGGAGAAACAGCCATTTCTTTCTATTTCTTTTCTCTGAGTTTCTCTTTCAGGAACAAGGAATAGATGACTTGCTGACCTTTCATATAAGGGGTCAAAAAGAAAAGGAAAAAATTAATACTAAAAGCTGTAGCACAAATTCTAATTAATAAAAACCCGAAGTCTGATATCAGGGAGAAAGCTGAAAGATCAGAGAAGCAACACAGCCAGCTGCGTGTTCTTAAACCTGTGAGATTCTCCAACTGAAAGAGTGCTGAGCTCCTGTCTCCTTCCACCTTATATTCCTTGCTCTGCCCAGCCTTATGACAACATCCTATCCCAAACTCCTTAGCACAAGGTTTAAAGGTGTATGTGCCTCCACAACACTGGGAACAAAGACACAAGATCCCAAGTGCTGGGATTAAAGGAGTGTGCCACCACTGCCTGGCTCTGTTTCTCTTTTAAACTGGATCAGTCTTTTGTAGCCTAGGGTGACCTTGACTTTTCAGAGATCTGTTTGCCTCTGCCTCTGGAGCACTGGGATTAAAGGTGTGTGCCACCACTGCCTGGACTCTGACTAACTAGTGGCTGGCTTTGTTTGCCCTCTGATCTTCAGGCAAGCTTTATTTGTAAGAGCATACACAAACTACCACCACAGTAACCTGTTAGAAAACAATGTCAAACCACAGGAAAAAAACCCAAGAAACAATCTATGACCAGGTATCCAGACAATGATCCCAAATTCAGAAGAGAGTGAAATAATCTTTCAAGCTTGAAGAGAAAATCAATGTCAACCCTATTTTTGCATCAAGAAAAAATATTATCTTAAAATTGATAGAGACATAAGAGCATTTGAAGATAGCCTTGAGATAACATAATTGTTTTCACTAAAGCAGCTTTGCTGACAGTAACTAGAGGCAAAATTTATACAAGGCTATCAGAAGAATTATCCATGTAAATACAGGAAATAATAATTTTATATGGTGACTACATAAATACAGGAGAACTTGGAAGTAATCATTCATGGGCAAGACAGCAAATCACCAATTCTCACACAGAAGGAAGAAAAATATGTTGTAAGATTCTTAAAATGGTCTTGTAGCATGAATCTTAAAAGTTCTTATTAATAAAACAAACCCGGGCCACGTATTGGGGTGAAATGCTGGATGGTCAGAGAGACAGAACAAGCCACAGCTATCTCACCTCGCTGGATCCTCAGCTGGTCTTGCTTCCTCAGACTGGAAGCCTCTGAGTCCTCATCCAGAATGAATCTCAGCTGAACTGTGTTGCTCCGAAGCCTGAAAGCTTAACCAGCCAAATGCTTCTAGTTTCTGGTCCTCATGCCTTATATACCTTTCTGCTTTCTACCACCACTCCCTGGGGTTAAAGGATGGCTTTCTGGGATCAAAGGCATGAGTCACCATGCTTGGCTGTTTCCAATGTGGCCTTGAACTCACAGAGATGCAGAGGGATTTCTATCTCTGGAATGCTAGGATTAAAGGTGCGAGTGCCACCATTTTCTAGTCTCTGTATCTAGTGGTTGTCTGTTCTCTGACCCCAGATAAATTTATTAGGGTACACAATATTTTGGGGAACACAATACCACCACATGGTCTTATAAAAAAAACCTGAAACAAAATATTGGGGTAAAGGCTGAAAGATCAGAGAAGCAGAGCAAGCCACAGCCATGACCTCTTACCTCACCAACTCCTCAGCCTGAAAGAACTCAGCCAAGAGACCTCAAGCTGAATGAACTTCCTCAGCTGAAAAGGTCTCAGCCCAAATGCCTTTAGTTCCTGTCTCCTCAAGCCTTATATACCTTTCTCTGCCCAGCCTTTACTTCCTGGGATTAAAGGCTTGTATGCTTCCCAGTACTGGGATTAAAGGTGTGTGCCACCACTGCCTGGCTTAGTTTTCTCTCCTACGCTGAGTCAATCTAATGTAGTCCAGGGTGGCTTTGAACTCACAGAGATCCAGATGGGTCTCTGCCCCCCGACTCCTAGGAGTAAGGTGTATGCCACCACTATGTGACCTCTATGTCTAACCTAGTAGCTTGTTCTGTCCTCTGATCTTCACGCAAATTTTGTTAGGGTACACAACACATCACCACATAAATGCTACAAATAATTTAACCCACCAACAATATAAAAGAAATCTAAGTGAATGATAATGCCATGATCAAAAATCTAGCCATTCTGGAAGTCGATATGGAGACTACTCAAATAAATCCAGAAGTTAAATAAATCTAGCACCGTACTGCTCTCACCACTAGATGATGGTCTTGTCATTTTACTAACTCAGGAACAAGTTTGTCTTCTGTGACTCATAAAAAGCTGATTAGACTCAGACTCACCCCAACACACAGACACAGACACAGACACACACACACACACACACACACACACACACACACACACACACACACACAAACACTAACCCCACCCATCCCTAGTGGTTGCAGAGACTCTTGCTGTGCCAGAAGTAGAAAGTAAGTAAGGTATGTGGTTCCTGAGACAATGAGGAAGTGGAGGAGGAAAGGGAGTAAGGAATGAGGAGCAAGGGCTAAGACATGCCATTCTCTAGACTCCACACAGCTATTGTAATCAGTAACCAACAGCAGCTGTACTGACCTGCATTGACCTCACACTACACCACAATCAGACTAGGAAAGGGAAAGGCTCACAGAGCCCACCCTTTACATTTCAAATGTTGGCTATAGATAGAGTGTAGGAGAAGAATCTCTGCCTTTAGTGTAGTTCTCTCCTGAGCCAACCAGACTCCGACACATAGCTCCAAACCCACAGTCTCACAGACGGCCCTGGATAATCTCAGGGGATCCCAAGCAAAATTAATAGAGATGAACACTCTAGAGAAATTGGTTGGAATTGTGGGCCAGGATAGCAGACAGATTGGTGTAGCAGGAATCTTAAAAGAGTCTTACTAATAAAATCAAACCCGAGGCCAGTTATTGGGGTCCATGCTGGTAGATCAGAGAGACAGAACAAGCCACAGCTATCTGACCTTTCCAATTCCTCAGCTGGTCCTGTTTCCTCAGACTGGAAGGCTCTGAGTCCTCATCCAGAATGAATCTCAGCTGAACTGTGTTGCTCCAAAGCCTGAAAGCTTAACCAACCAAATGCTTAACCAGCCAAATGCCTCTAGTTTCTGGTCCTCAGGCCTTATATACCTTTCTGCTTTCTACCACCACTCCCTGGGATTAAAGGTTTGCTTTCTGGAATTAAAGGCATGATGAGTCACCATGCCTGTCTGTATCCTTGAACACATGGATTTCTGCCTCTGGAATGCTAGGTTTAAAGGTGTGTGCTACCACTGCCTGTCCTCTATGTTTAATAATGTGGCTGTTCTGTCTCTGACCCCAGATAAGTTTATTAGCGAGCACAATATTTGGGGGAACACAACACCACAGGTAGGAGTTGAGAGTGGACAGTGTTTGATGTGTGCATGCTCAGACACACACAGAGAGTGTATATGTACACATATGTATGTCAGTATGAAACAGTTATTATTAAAAAATATTCCTGGTTTTTGAATCAGGGTCTCGCTATGTAACACTGGAAGTTCTGGAATTTGCTTTGTATCAGGCCGGAATAAATTCCCAGAGATCTGCCTACTTCTGTCTTGGATGTTTTGGGATTAATGGTGTGCATCACCCTACCCTTCTCAGAAATTTATTTTAAATGACCATATCAATCTATACATTCTTTTTCATTGTATAATTATCTGGTTTTTTGTTTTGTTTTGGTTTTGGTTTTTTGAGACTGAGTTTGCCTGAGTAACAACCCTGGCTGTTCTGGAACTCTTTTATAGAAAAGAATGATTTGGAAGTCACTGAGATTGACCTACCTCTGCTCTGGCATGCTGGCATTAGAGGAGTGTGCCACCACACCCTGCACATTATCTGGTTTAATATCAGGTAAAACTAAGAGTCAAGGGGAATCTCCTTTTTTGTGTGTCAAGAAGATTTTGTTTGTTTGTTTTTTGTTGATATATTTTGTTTTGTTAAAAAAAGGGTTTTATGTTATAGTCCTGACTGTCATAGAATTATGAACACCAGGCTATCTTTGAACTCGTAGAGATATGCCTGCCTCTGCTTCCAGTGTGCTGGTATTAAAGGTGTGTACCACTGTTAAGAAGTATTTCAAGTAACTTTGATGTTAGTTTTTCTCTGGAGTTCTGATGGAATCCTGTCAGTCTTTTCAAGGGGTAGTTTAGGGGCAGCATTTTATACCTGCCTCAGTCACATTGCTACTGATGTTCTGTTTACATAGTTATTTACATATTATTTCATGTTGTTTAAATTAGATGTGTTTTATTCATCTATTTCAATTAGAGTTTCCAATTTAGTGTAACAAAAGTCTTTAATGTCAGGTAACAAGAGATCCAGTTGATCTCTCATTTCTATCATGGAGGCTGTACAGTTACCTTGTATAATTGTCAAGACATGATAACAGAACAGGTGGTAGTGGCAAACAGCTTTAATCTCAGCACTCAGGAGGCAGAGACAGACACACCTCTGTGATTTCAAGACCAGCCTGGTCTACAGTGTGAGTTCCAGGTCAGCAAAGACTACAGAGCAAGTAACAACATATAATGATAACAAAAAGTTATGTCTAGTTCAGAAGGTCATGCAAGCCTTTTAACCCAGCACTCAGGAAGCTTGGGCTAGTGAATTGAGTTCAAGGTCAGTGACATTTACACAGTGAGATTAGGAAAGTGGAAAGACACAGAGACATTGTCTCAAAATAATGTAAATTGCTCCATGAGGAATAACTTTCATGGTTTCAGAAGGACCATGCAAGCTTCCAAAGCAGTGAGCCAAACAAAAGTCCTATAATGCCTATGAACCACATCAACTGTCATCCTGGAACAATAGCCCTAAGAATGTCACAGTGGCCAAAATACCTTGGTGGTAACCTGAATTTACATCCTAATTAGCATTATTTAAAAAACCTATATTAAGATATTGAGGGAGAAAACTGAAATATCAGAAAAGGAGAGCAGCCAGCCACCAGAGAATTCTTACCTCTATGAAATCTCGAACGTAATGGTGGAGGGAACCTGTCTCTATATAGTCTAAGACTGAATGGGCAAAAATCCTTTCTCCACCTGCTTTATATTCCTGTGTCTACCTCCCTAATGCTGGGATTAAAGATGTGAACCACCACCACCCAGCTCTATTTCTATTTTAGACTGATTCAATCTCTTGTAGCCGAAGGTGTCCTTGAACTCCAGATCTTCCTGCTTCTTCCTCTCAAACCAAGATTAAAAGTGTATGCCACCACTGCCAGGCCTCTGTAGTTAACTTCAGGCTAGCTCTACACTTTGATCTGCAGGAAAGATATATTTGTCTGAACACAAACAAAATATCATACAACAACCCAGACCTCCTCTCATTGAACTTAAGACGGCTTCACAAAAGAGAACAATGATAGGTAATGAAAATCTGGATACACTACTGGTGCAGGAGAAGACAAGAATCTTGGAGGACAACAAACAATTACCATTTTAGTAAACCATCATAATCCTTAACAAATAACTAAACATTTTTGTTTGTAACCACAGGCAATCTTAGCTTTCACCCCTCATAAGGCAAACTTCTCTTTTCAACAGATATCATTTCAAAAATCGACAATGGATTAATATGCATAATTGTGGAGCCCAAGACCACTGGATGCATCTGTAAAACACTCCTGAAAAGGAGCTATAATGAATAAAAGAGGCTGAGTACCTGGAAGTTTGTTGTGAGATTGTGTCTACTAGTGTATTAGTCAGGGTTCTCTAGTGTAACTGAAGTTATGGATGAATATTTCTTTATTTATTTATTTATATTTATTTATTTATTTATATATAATGATAATTTATTGTCTTGACTTACAAGCTGCTATCCAGCTAATCCACCAAAGGCTGGTTATAACAGAAGTCCAAAAATCTATCAGTTGCTTTGTCCACATGGCTGGATGTCTTGGCTCTTTTTCAGTATATGATGGAATCCCAAACAAGTAAGCTCCAATGCCAGTGAAACAATGGATGTGCTAGCACAAAAAAATGAGCCAAAAAATGGGCAGTGAGCAAAATGATGCCTCTTTCCATGCCTACCAGTAGAAGTCGTGGCCTTCCATTTCTGTCCTATTCAACGGTGTTGGTCCTTCAGCCTCAAGATGTGGATTAATGGCATTTGTCTTTCTGTCTGACATTCCAGACTAAAAGTGGATTCATTCATGTTCAAATAAGCAAAAATAATGTCTCTCAGGTATGCCTTCCATTTATGGATTCTAGTTCATTTCAGATGTAGTAAATTTGATAACCAAGAATTACCATCACGAGCTCCCATCTTGCCCAGGACTTCCCTTCTGAAGCACAGGTGAGTGCCCTAGCTTGCCCCCGACCCCATCCCTGGCCACCAGCCACTCCGGGGAAGACCTGCCCAACTTGGGCCCAGGTTCTGGACCCCGGGCAGGTGCCCTTCTACCCCAACCGGGAAGGATCCCCTTCTCCAAGACCCCTGGCAGACCCTGCAGTCTCCACGCCCTGCCCCCACGCCCATCTGCCTGAGCCCCAAGCCTCTTCCTGAGACTTAGAGGCCGGCCCCCAGCTCCCATCTTGCCCAGGACTTCCCTTCTGAAGCACAGGTGAGTGCCCTAGCTTGCCCCCGACCCCATCCCTGGGCACCAGCCACTCCGGGGAAGACCTGCCCAACTTGGGCCCAGGTTCTGGACCCCGGGCAGGTGCCCTTCTACCCCAACCGGGAAGGATCCCCTTCTCCAAGACCCCTGGCAGACCCTGCAGTCTCCACGCCCTGCCCCCACGCCCATCTGCCTGAGCCCCAAGCCTCTTCCTGAGACTTAGAGGCCGGCCCCCAGCTCCCATCTTGCCCAGGACTTCCCTTCTGAAGCACAGGTGAGTGCCCTAGCTTGCCCCCGACCCCATCCCTGGGCACCAGCCACTCCGGGGAAGACCTGCCCAACTTGGGCCCAGGTTCTGGACCCCGGGCAGGTGCCCTTCTACCCCAACCGGGAAGGATCCCCTTCTCCAAGACCCCTGGCAGACCCTGCAGTCTCCACGCCCTGCCCCCACGCCCATCTGCCTGAGCCCCAAGCCTCTTCCTGAGACTTAGAGGCCGGCCCCCAGCTCCCATCTTGCCCAGGACTTCCCTTCTGAAGCACAGGTGAGTGCCCTAGATTGCCCCCGACCCCATCCCTGGGCACCAGCCACTCCGGGGAAGACCTGCCCAACTTGGGCCCAGGTTCTGGACCCCGGGCAGGTGCCCTTCTACCCCAACCGGGAAGGATCCCCTTCTCCAAGACCCCTGGCAGACCCTGCAGTCTCCACGCCCTGCCCCCACGCCCATCTGCCTGAGCCCCAAGCCTCTTCCTGAGACTTAGAGGCCGGCCCCCAGCTCCCATCTTGCCCAGGACTTCCCTTCTGAAGCACAGGTGAGTGCCCTAGCTTGCCCCCGACCCCATCCCTGGGCACCAGCCACTCCGGGGAAGACCTGCCCAACTTGGGCCCAGGTTCTGCTCCCCGGGCAGGTGCCCTTCTAGCCCCACTGGGAAGGATCCCCCTCTCCAAGACCCCTGGCAGACCCTGCAGTCTCCACGCCCTGCCCCCACGCCCATCCGCCTGAGCCCCAAGCCTCTGCCTGAGACTTAGAGGCCAGGCCCCCCAGCTCCCATCTTGCCCAGGACTTCCCTTCTGAAGCACAGGTGAGTGCCCTAGCTTGCCCCCGACCCCATCCCTGGGCACCAGCCACTCCGGGGAAGACCTGCCCAACTTGGGCCCAGGTTCTGGTCCCCGGACAGGTGCCCTTCTAGCCCCACCGGGAAGGATCTCCTTCTCCAAGACCCCTGGCAGACCCTGCAGCCTCCACGCCCTGCCCCCACGCCCATCTGCCTGAGCCCCAAGCCTCTTCTTGAGACTTAGAGGCCGGCCCCCAGCTCCCATCTTGCCGTGGATTTCCCATCTGGAGGAGAGAGAGAGAGAGAGAGAGAGAGAGAGAGAGAGAGAGAGAGAGAGAGGAGAGCACCCATCCTCCCCCGGACTTCCCTTCTGAACAAGAGCTTCCATCCTGCCCCGGACTTCCAATTTGGACAAGAGAGCTCCCATCTGGACAAGAGAGAGAGACTTCCTGAATCTGTCAGCTCTGAACCAAGTGTGCGGATAAGGCCAGGAACGAACCACAAGGAGATGGGCAGACGTCAAGGCAGAAACACATACAACAAAATGAATAGTAATACACCATCACCAGGCCCTAGCCCTCCTCCAACACCTAGACCTGAACATCAGAAATTGGAAGAAGCAGAAGAAAATAGCCTTATGAATGTCATCATGAAGAAGCTAGAGGCTCGTGTAGAGGAAAAGACAAAAAAATGTGAAGAACGCTGTAAACAACTAGAGGAAAGGGCAAACAAATTAGAAGAAATCAATAAAGTCCTGGAAGAGAACAATAAAATACTGAAAGAAAATCAAGAAAAATCAATGAAACAAATGAAGGAAACAGTCCAAGACCTGAAAAAGGAAATAGAAAAAATGAAGAAGACACAAACAGAGGGAATGCTGGAAATAGAAAACCTGAGAAAACGATTGGGAACTTCAGATGCAAGTATAATCAACAGAATGCAAGAGATGGAAGAGAGGATCTCTAGCGTTGAAGATACAATAGAAGAAATAGATTCATCAGTCAAAGAAAACACTAAAGTCAACAAAGTCATGAACCAAAATGTCCAAGAAATTTGGGACACCATGAAAAGACCAAACCTACGAATAATAGGGGTAGAAGAAGGAGAAGAATACCAACTCAAGGGCACAGAAAATATATTCAACAAGATCATAGAAGAAAACTTTCCCAACTTAAAGAAGGAAATGCCTATGAAGATACAGGAAGCCTATAGAACACCAAACAGACTAGACCCCCAAAAAAAGTCCCCTCGCCACATAATAATTAAACAATTAAACGTACAGAATAAAGAAAGAATATTAAGAGCAGCAAAGGAAAAAGGCCAAGTGACATATAAAGGCAAACCTATCAGAATAACACCCGATTTCTCAATGGAGACTTTGAAAGCCAGAAGGTCCTGGACAGATGTAATGCAGACATTAAGAGACCATGGATGTCAGCCTAGACTAATATACCCAGCAAAACTTTCAATCGTCATAGATGGAGTGAACAAGACATTCCATGACAAAGCCAGATTTAAACAATATTTATCCACAAACCCAGCCCTACAGAAAGCACTAGAAGGAAAATTCCAACCTAAGGAAGTCAGATACAACCTCGAAAACACAGGCAATAGATAAAGCCACAGCAGTAGACCCCAACGAAGAAAAGTACACACACATCACCACCAAAAAATAACAGGAATGAACAATCACTGGACATTAATATCCCTCAATATCAATGGACTTAATTCACCTATAAAAAGACATAGGCTTACAGAATGGATACGAAAGCAGGACCCATCTTTCTGCTGCATACAAGAAACACATCTCAAATTCAAAGATAGACACTACCTAAAAATAAAAGGCTGGGAAAAGACTTTCCAATCAAACGGTCTTAAGAAACAAGCGGGTGTAGCCATCCTGATATCCAGCAAAATAGACTTCAAACTAAAATCAATCAAAAGAGATCAAGAAGGGCATTACATACTCATCACAGGAAAGATCCACCAAGATGAAGTCTCAATTCTGAACATTTATGCCCCAAACACAAGGGCACCCACATATGTAAAAGAAACATTATTAAAGCTTAAATCACTTATAAAACCCCACACATTAATAGTGGGAGACCTCAACACCCCACTTTCACCACTGGACAGATCCCCCAAATCGAAACTTAACAGAGAAATAAAGGACTTAATTGATGTCATGACTCAAATGGACTTAATCGACATCTACAGAACATTCCATCCTAACAAAAAAGAATATACCTTCTTCTCAGCACCCCATGGAACCTTCTCTAAAATTGACCACATACTTGGTCACAAAGCAAATCTAAACAGATACAAAACAATTAGAATAACCTCCTGTGTTCTATCAGACCACCATGGTCTAAAGTTGGATTTCAACAACAACAAAAACTACAGAAAACCTACAATCTCATGGAAACTGAACAATACCCACCTGAATCACCAATGGGTTAAGGAAGAAATAAAGAAAGAAATTAAAGACTTCCTAGAGATCAACGAAAATGAAGACACCACATATCCAAACCTATGGGACACTATGAAAGCAGTACTAAGAGGGAAATTCATAGCACTAAACGCCCACATAAATAAGCTGGAGAAATCTCACACTAGTGACTTAACAGCACACCTGAAAGTTCTAGAACAGGAAGAAGCAAAGTCTCCCAGGAAAAATAGATGCCAGGAAATTATCAAAGTGAGAGCTGAAATCAATAAAATAGAAACAAAGAGAACAATACAAAAAATTAATGAAACAAAGAGTTGGTTCTTTGAGAAAATCAACAAGATAGACAAGCCCTTATCCAAACTAACCAAAAGACAGAGAGAGAGCATCCAAATCAACAAAATCAGAAATGAAAAGGGGGACATAACAACAGACATTGAGGAAATCCAGAGAATCATCAGGTCATACTTCAAAAACCTCTATTCCACAAAACTGGAAAACCTAAAAGAAATGGATAATTTTCTGGATAGGTACCACATACCTAAATTAAATCAAGACCAGATAAACTATTTAAATAGTCCAATAACCCCTAACGAAATAGAAACAGTCATTAAAAGTCTCCCAACCAAAAAAAGCCCAGGACCAGATGGTTTCAGTGCAGAATTCTACCAGATCTTCAAAGAAGAGTTAATACCAATACTCTCTAAATTGTTCCATACAATAGAAACAGAAGGAACATTACCAAACTCCTTCTATGAGGCTACAATTACCCTGATTCCCAAACCAAACAAGGATACAACAAAGAAAGAGAACTACAGACCGATCTCCCTCATGAACATTGATGCAAAAATACTCAATAAAATACTGGCAAACAGACTCCAAGACCACATCAAAACAATTATCCACCATGATCAAGTAGGATTCATTCCAGGGATGCAAGGATGGTTCAACATACGAAAGTCTGTCAATGTGATACACCATATAAACAAACTCAAAGAAAAAAACCACATGATCATCTCACTAGATGCTGAAAAGGCATTTGACAAAATCCAATACCCCTTCATGATAAAGGCCTTGGAGCGATCAGGAATACAGGGAACATACCTAAACATAATAAAGGCAATTTACAGCAAGCCAACAGCCAACATCAAATTAAATGGAGAGAAACTCAAAGCAATTCCACTAAAATCAGGAACGAGGCAAGGCTGTCCGCTCTCCCCATACTTATTCAATATAGTACTTGAAGTTCTAGCCAGAGCAATAAGACAACATAAGGAGATTAAGGGGATACAAATTGGAAAGGAAGAAGTCAAGCTTTCCCTATTTGCAGATGACATGATAGTATACTTGAGCAACCCCAAAGATTCCACCAAGGAACTGATACAGCTTATAAACACCTTCAGCAACATAGCAGGATACAAGATCAACTCCAAAAAATCAGTAGCCCTCCTATATACAATGGACAAAAAAGCGGAGAAGGAAATCAGAGATACATCACCCTTTACTATAGCCACAAATGACATAAAATACCTTGGGGTAATACTAACCAAGCAAGTGAAGGACCTATATGACAAGAACTTTAAGTCCCTGAAAAAAGAAATTGAAGAAGATGTCAGAAAATGGAAAGATCTCCCATGCTCATGGATAGGCAGAACTAACATAGTAAAAATGGCAATCTTACCAAAAGCAATCTACAGATTCAATGCAATCCCCATCAAAATACCAACACAATTCTTCACAGACCTGGAAAGAATAATACTCAACTTCATATGGAAAAACAAAAAACCCAGGATAGCCAAAAGAATCCTGTACAATAAAACAACCTCTGGAGGCATCACGATCCCTGACTTCAAGCTGTACTATAGAGCTACAGTAATAAAAACAGCTTGGTACTGGCATAAAAACCGACATGTGGACCAATGGAATCGAATTGAAGACCCTGATATTAATCCGCACACCTATGAACAAATAATTTTTGACAAAGAAGCCAAAAGTGCACAATGGAAAAAAGAAAGCATCTTCAACAAATGGTGCTGGCAAAACTGGATATCAACATGTATAAGGCTGCAAATAGATCCATATCTATCACCGTGCACAAAACTTAAGTCCAAGTGGATCAAGGACCTCAACATAAATCCAGCTACTCTGAACCTGCTAGAAGAGAAAGTAGGAAGTAGTCTTGAACACATTGGCATAGGAGACCACTTTCTAAATAGAACACCAGTAGCACAGACACTGAGAGAAACAATCAATCAATGGGACCTCTTGAAACTGAGAAGCTTTTGTAGGGCAAAGGATACGGTCAACAAAGCAAAGCGACAGCCTACAGAATGGGAAAAGATCTTCACCAATCCCACATCTGACAGAGGACTGATATCCAGAATATATAAGGAACTCAAGAAATTAGATATCAAAATGCCCAACAGTCCAATTAAGAAATGGGCTATAGAACTAAACAGAGAATTCTCAACAGAGGAAACTCAAATGGCTGAAAGACATATAAGGAATTGCTCAACATCCCTAATCATCAGGGAAATGCAAATCAAAACAACTCTGAGATACCACCTTACGCCTGTCAGAATGGCTAAGATCAAAAACACTGAAGACACCTTATGCTGGAGAGGATGTGGAGCTAGGGGAACTCTCCTCCACTGCTGGTGGGAATGCAAGCTTGTACAACCACTTTGGAAATCAATATGGCGATTTCTTAGAAAATTGGGAATCCATCTCCCCCAAGATCCAGCTATACCACTCTTGGGCATATACCCAAGGAATGCTCAACCACACCACAAGAGCACTTGTTCAGCTATGTTCATATCAGCGTTGTTTGTAATAGCCAGAACATGGAAACAACCTAGATGCCCTTCAACTGAAGAATGGATAAACAAAATGTGGTACATATACACAATGGAATACTACTCAGCAGAGAAAAACAATGACATCATGAGGTTTGCAGACAAATGGATGGATCTAGAAAAAATCATCCTGAGTGAGGTATCCCAGACTCAGAAAGACAAACATGGTATGTACTCACTCATAACAGGATACTAGATGTGGAACAAGGATGACTGGACTGCTACTCACATCACCAGGCAGGCTACCTGGAAAACAGGACCCCAAGAAAGACACAGGGATCGCCCAACGACAGAGAAATGGAATGAGATCTACATGAACAGCCTGGACAGGAGTGGGGGTAGTGAAGGGCGAGGGTCGAGGGAAAGAGAGCTTGGGTGAGTGGGAGATCCCAGCTGGATCAAAAACAGAGAGGGAGAACAAGGAATAGGAGACCATGGTAAATGAAGACCACATGAGAATAGGAAGAAACAAAGTGCTAGAGAGGCCCACAGAAATCCACAAAGATACCCCCACAACAGACTGCTGGCAATGATCGAGCGACAATCCGAACTGACCTACTCTGGTGATGGGATGGCCAAACACCCTAATTGTCGTGCTAGAAACCTCATCCAACTACTGATGGACCTGGAGGCAGAGATCCATGACTAGGCCCCAGGTGGATCTCTGGGAGTCCAATTAGCGAGAATGAGGAGGGTTTATATGAGAGAGAATTGTTGAGACCAAGGTCGGATAAAGCACAGAGACAAATAGCCAAACAAACGGAAACACATGAAATATGAACCAATGGCTGAGGGGTCACCAACTGGATCAGGCCCTCTGAGTGGGTGAGACAGTTGATTGGCCTGATCTGTTTGGGAGGCATCCAGGCAGTGACACAGGGCCCTGTGCTCACTGCATGAGTCGGCTGTTTGAAACCTGGGGCCTATGCAAGGTCCCTTGGCTCGGCCTGGGAGGAGGGGACTGGACCTACCTGGACTGAGTCCACCAGGTTGATCTCAGTCTGTGGGGAAGGCTTTGCCCTGAAGGAGATTGGAATGGGGGGCGGGCTGGGGGGAAGGTGAGGGGGGCGGGAGGGGGGAGAACAAGGGAATCTGTGGCTGATATGTAGAACTGAATTGTATTGCAAAATAAAAATTAAAAAAAAAAAAAAAAAAAAGAATTACCATCACACCTACCAATATCAGAAGCTATATTTATGAAATCTCACCAACATGACTGCCCAAATGTGGGCTGGACAAAACCAAGAACAATGGACATGCCAAAGTAGTTAGGGCAATAACCACAGGATGAATCTGGGGACCGACTGGACCTACTGTGAGTGAGACATCAGCCAAAACTCCATTAATCACCTGGCCTCCATAAGCCCCTACTTTAACAGGAGGGCCACCATGTTTCCTGATTCCCCTGGTGTAGCACGAATTGTTAGAAGGTTTTATTAATAAAAACAATCCTGGAGCCTGGTACTGGGGTCAATGCTGAAAGATCAGAGAAGCAGAACAAACCACAGCCACTTCACCTTGCCAATTCCTCAGCTGATCCTGTTTCCTCAGACTGGAAGCCTTCGAGTCCTCATCCATAAGGATTTCAGCTGAACTGTTGCTAAAAGCCTAAAAGCTTAACCACCTAATTTTTCATGCCTTATATACCTTCTGTTCTCTGCCATCCCTTCCTGGGATTAAAGGCGTGAGTCCCCATGCCTGGCTATTTCCAGTGTGGCTTTGAACTCACAGAGAGAGACCCATGTCTCCAGAAGGCTAGGATTAAAGGTGGGGTGCCACCATTTTCTGGCCTCTATGTCTGTCTAGTGGCTGATATTCTGTTCTCTGACCCCAGATAAATTTATTTGGGTGCATGATATATTGGGGAACACATTATCACCATACCCTGGAATAAGCTTTAATTCAGAACCAGCTGATATAGAAATGTAGAATATAGATATGATAGGATGAAAGAGTAGATTATTGAATCTGCTTTTAAAGAGCAATAACTTGTTTAAAATATTTTACATTGTTATAGATTTTAGTTTATTAATACAAATTTAAAGTTAATATTGTTGTACTTTATGCATATTTCTAGTCTTGTCTAAGGTTTGTTTTGTGCTGCTCATTTGAAATTGTAATGGATAATTAAGAAATACAGATTCATAAATAGACTTTTATGAAAGTCAAACTTTAGTCATGTTAGTTAAGTTTTTTAGGTATACATAGATATAATTCAATTAGGCATGTAAACTTCAAACACTTCAAAGACCTACAGAATATGGCTTTTAAAATGCTTTAAAAACTTAACCTTTCTGGACAGTGAGACATGTCTTCTCCTGGCAGCACCAATTTACTTCAAAAAGAAAGATGGGCATCAAAGACTCTCTATATTGAGTTTATCTTCTTCTTGGCAAAAATTGCCATTGGTGTAAAAGGCTGGTCTTGCCTGGACTGATGACCATATGTTGTGTAAATTGAACATACAGGACCCATATGAAAATGACTACTGAATTTGCTAAAATTGAGCGAAATGGTTCTTTAGGTTCCTGCTTTGCAGAGAAGACTCCCAAATATTCTACAGGACACATGAAAAAGCAACTACAAACTCTAGGCCTGTTGACTGAAGATGGACACCTCAACATTACAGAGGACGTTTAGATCACTGTCCAGGCAGGCAACTGTCTCTGTCATTTCCTGAATTTCGGAAGTTGCTTGCAATGCATTTCCTGTTTACTGAGGTAATACTATATCCTTCTGTGGTCTTTGATGGAGTTGAAGACTAGATAGTTTTTCTCTGGAGTTCTGATAGAATCCAGTCAATCTGGACAGGTGGTTGTTTTCAAGGTGGCATTTTATACCTCCTTCAGTCACTTTGGTTCTGATGTTCTGTGTACATATTTATTTCATGTTGTTGAAATTTGGTATGTTATCTTCAGCTAGAAATTCACCTATTCTTTTTTTAGTATTTTTTGAGACAGGGTTTCTCTGTGTAGTTTTGGTGTCTGTCCTGGATCTTCCTCTATAGAAGAGGCTGGCCTTGAACTCACAAGATCTGCCTGGCTCTGCCTCCTGAATGTTGGGATTAAAGGTGTACACCACCACCAGGCCAGAAATTCATCTATGTCAATAAGTGTTTCAAATTTAATATCATAAACATCTTTAAAGGCAGTATACAAGGAATCCAGTTGATAACTCATTTCAATCAAGTAGGCTGTGCAGTTACCTTGGATAATTTTCCAGACATTATAATAGGACTGGTGCTGATGCAGACATTAATTTTTTTTTGAGACAGGGTTTCTCTGTGAAGTTTGGGGCCTATCCTGGATCTCGATCTGTTACCAGGCTGGCCTCGAACTCAGAGAGATCTGCCTGCCTCTGTATCCTGAGTGCTGAGAGTAAAGGCGTGTGCCAATGCCTGGCCAAAGACATGAATCTTGGTGGAAAAGAAACTACTACAACTTTATCAAACCATCACAATCTCTAAGAAATAACTAAACATGTTCTTTGTACCCACAGGTAAGTTAGTTTTCAGCCTTCATCAAGGAACATTCTCTTTTCAACACAGAACACTACAAAAATCCACAAGTAATCAAAATGCAGAGTTGTGGAGCCAGGCAAACTGGATACTTCTTTAAAACACTCCTGCATCTAAAACTCAAGCTTCATTCATGAAGTGGAGGACATAAAAATTGTAAGACTTAGAAGACCAGGGAGTTTGTTGTGAGATTGTTTCTCTTGGTGTATGAGACAAAATTCTGTAATGCAATAGAATTTATAGAATCAATGCGTGTGTGTGTGTGTGTGTGTGTGTGTGTGTGTGTGTGTGTGTGTGTTGTGGATTTAATGGAATAACTTACAGGTTGCTTTCCAGTTAATCCAAGATTGGCTAGCTGTAAGAGAAAGTTCAGAAATCAAATAATTGCTTAGTCCCAAAGGATCGCTGTCTCAGCTGGTGTTGAGTATATGTTGCAAGCCCAAAGAAGTAGGTTCCAATGAAGGAATGGATACACTGGCTAGATAATTAGCGAACAAACAGGCAGACAGCAAAATGATTCCTATTTCCACGTCCTTTTATATGATTTCAGCAGAGGACGTAGCCCAGATTAAATGTACATATTCTACTCTCTCTATCCTGATCAAATGAGTGTGTCCTTCAGCCTCAAGGTGTGGCTTAATGGCATTTATCTACCTATGTGAAAGTTCCAGCTAGAAGTGGACAGTCACTTAAAAATAAGCAAAAATAATGTCTCTCAGGTATGCCCTCCATTTCTGGATTCTAGTTCATTCTAGACGTAGTCAAGTTGATAACCAAGAATAACCATCCCACCTAGCAATGCCAGAAGCTTTGTGTATAAAATCTCACCAACATCGCATCTCAAATGTGAGCTGGATAAAGACAAGAACAATGGACATGACAAAGTGAATGGGGAAAAGCCCCAAATGCCTCAACCCTACAAAGAGAATTACAGGCAGGTGGGGGGCTCTGGGTGCAGGAGTACAGTCTCTCCCTAGGAGGAGCACACAAACTGGTTATTCAATACCAAATGGTCAATGTTGAAAACACATATACAAGTAACATAATATAGACTCAGTAAATTAGTTATGATAATGGATGTACATAAATAGACATATATGCATACAATAAAAATTAATAAAAAGATGCCATGAATTTAAGTGCAAGCATAGAGGTGTATGGGAGAATTTGTAGAGAAGAAAGTGAGAGGAGAAAAGTTATAATTATGTAATAAATTCAAAATTATATGTAAAAAATATAAAAGTAAAATAAAACAAATTAACAAACAATTACAAACCCAGACTAAAACCAAAACAAACAAATGAAATGCATATCTATCAGGTAAAGCAGACTATGATTCCTTTAAGCCTCCATGATGCCCTAGCAACAATGACAGTCATGAGGAATAGAAATGATAACTAATGTTGACATAATGTGAGGAAAAGAGATCAAACACTGCTGTGGGAGTGAGAATTAGAGAAAGAACTTTTGAAATCAGTGTAGTGTTCTCAAAACAATGAGTAAATGAAAGAAAGAAAACTACTCTGCTACCTAATTACAGCACTGATGTGTCACACTATTCCTGTGGAAACACTAAGAAACATCTACTAATGGCAAATAAGAAACCAAAGAAAACCAAAGATGGGAACCAACAATGTTTATCTTGGTGAACCAATGAGGTTCTGTTTGTTTTCTCTTTGGGGGATGCTTTTTCCTGCATGTATATCTGATTATCGTGTGTGATCCTAGTGCTAGCAGAGGTGAGAAGAGGGCATTAGACATCCAGGAAGTAGGTTACAGGTTGAGTGCACATGTAAGGGTGCTGGAACTACAAAGTGAGTCTTCTGAAAGAGCACACAGTACTCTAAAGCACTGAGTCATCTTTTTTTTTTTTTTGGTTTTTCGAGACAGGGTTTCTCTGTGTAGCTTTGCGCCTTACCTGGAACTCACTTAGTAGCCCAGGCTGGCCTCGAACTCACAGAGATCTGCCTGGCTCTGCCTCCCGAGTGCTGGGATTAAAGGCGTGCGCCACCACCGCCTGGCCTGCACTGAGTCATCTTCTAATGCTAAGTGGACCGAAGAGATTTATTGGGGTGACCTTCCAACTAGTGGTGAGAAGTTAGTTATAAAATCACTAAGGACTCAGAGACAGCTGTATCACCCTGTCAAGGAGAAGCCTAATGAAGAGAGAAACCTGGGAATTCACTGCACAGCTTGGAGGCAGCTTAAGGAAGATTGGAAGTGTCTCTCAAGTCACTCACTGCCTCTTCCAGGCAGCTTGTCTTCTCTTGTCTGGTCCAGGCAACTTGCATAGTGTCTGCTCCTTGCCTTGTCTGAGCATCTTCTGTGCATCTCAATTTGTCTGACAGATTCAGAAGTCATTACTGATTATATATGCTTGAGGCAGGAGGTCACTGATGAATCTTTCCAGTTTCTGTGACTTCCTGGAGCTATTAAGTTGTCTGTGAGTTTCTGGATATTCTCTGCATATTGCAGTATTTCACCTTCCCTGAAAAAATGGCAGTCAACTCTTGTGTCAGGACCCCTTTGGGATCACATGTCAGATACCCTGCATGTCAGATATTTACATTATGATTTGTATCAGTAGCAAAATTACAGTTAAATAATATAACAAGATTAATTTTACAGTTGAGGGAAACTACAACTAGAGGAACATTTTCAAATTGGCACAAAATAGGAAGATTGAGAACTACTGCCTTGGGCTATCCTATTCCTTTATGAAGCTTTAGATACCCTGTGTTTAAGGATCATCCTACAAGATGAAAGTGTTTAATCTCAGAGAAAACTGATACACAGTAATTACTCCTAGGCTAATAAACTTCATGGAATTGCCATCTTTACAATGATAATATTATCATCTGCAGTGGGATGTTCTGTATGTTAACTGTGTTGCTCTCATTGGTTAATAAATAAAACACTGATTGGCCAGTAGCCAGGCAGGAAGTATAGGCAGGACAAAGAAAGAAGAGAATTCTGGGAAGTGGAAGGCTGAGTCAGAAAGATGCTGCCACCCGCTGTGATTAGAAGCAACATGTTAAGATACCGGTAAGCTACAAGCTATGTGGCAACTTAAAGATTAATAGAAATTGGTTAATTTAAGATATAAGAACTAGATAACAAGAAGCCTGCCATGGTCATACAGTTTGTAAGTAATATAAGTCTCTGTGTGTTTACTTGGTTGGGTCTGAGCGGCTGGGGTGTTGGCAGTGAGAGAGATTTGTCCTGACCATGGGCCAGGCAGGAAAAATCTAGGTACATTCATCGTTTGTTCATGTTTTTCTCTGACTTTCATATTCCTGAGTAATTACAGGGGCAGATGTTTCAAGAATATCTCAGAGCCTCAACATGAGATCTCTGCCTTCTTTATGTGCATCACAACCCCCAAGACATTAGGAAGACCTTCAAGTAGATGATGACATCTCCCTAAAAGTAACAGTGGTATTGTGCTCAAGCCTTTCCTGGGGAATCTTAGAAGCAGTACTTCTGGAGGAAGTCATAAATGATTCCTAAGAAATTTCCCATCAGAGTAATATCCCAAATTTGCTCAAATAATAATGCCCTCCCCAAAGCATGCCACACATGAAGATCAAAGCCTAATATGGCATGGTGGCCATTCTGTGGCTCAGCTTTGCTGAATCTGGGTCAAGCAGCTCGGCAGACTTTATGACTTTCAACATTTCCATCAGAAAAGGCTGCAACAACATTGACAGCTTCTCTCTTTACAGGTTATCACCTTTTTTCTATGTTAAGGTTTAGCTCTAGTATGAAGATTTTGAAAGTGAACAAATGATGAGTCTTTATTGGAGCATTTTTGTGTTTTTTTTTGGGGGGGGGTTGTGTTTGCTTTGATGTCATTAATCTGAACACTAATTAAAGGATTTGTCAAATTGAATGCATTTGGTGAATGTCTTTTTTTAAATCTTTTATTTTTTATTCCCTTGTTCTCCCCCCTACGGCCCCCCTCACATTCCCCCCAGTCCACTCCCCATTCCCACTTCCTCCAGGGCAAAGCCTCCCCTGCGGACTGAGATAAACCTGGTAGACTCAGTCCAGGCAGGTCCAGTCCCCTACTCCCAGGCCGAGCCAAGCAACCCTGCATAGGCCCCAGGTTTCAAACAGCCAACTCATGCAATGAGCACAGGACCCGGTCCCACTGCCTGGATGCCTCCCAAACAGATCAAGCCAATCAACTGTCTCACCCATTCAGAGGGCCTGATCCAGTTGGTGACCCCTCAGCCATTGGTTCATAGTTCATGTGATTCCAATTGTCTGGCTATTTGTCCCTATGCTTTATCCAACCTTGGTCTCAACAATTCTCACTTATATAAACCCTCCTCATTCTCACTAATTGGACTCCCAGAGACCCACCCGAGGCCTAGCCATGGATCTCTGCATCTAGATCCCTCAGTAGTTAGATGGTGTTTCTAGCACGGCAATTAGGATGTTTGGCCATCCCATCACCAGAGAAGGTCAGTTCGGGCTGTCTCTTGACCATTGCCAGCAGTCTGTTGTGGGGGTATCTTTGTGGATTTCTGTGGGCCTCTCTAGCACTTTGCTTCTTCCTGTTCTCATGTGGTCTTCATTTACCATGGTCTCCTATTCCTTGTTCTCCCTCTCTGTTGTTGATCAAGGTGGATCTCCCGCTCCCCAAGCTGTCTTTCCCTCGACCCGAGCCATTCATTACCCCCACTCATGCCCAGGCTGTTCATGTAGCTTTCTTTCATTTCTCCATCATTGGGCGATCCCCGATTCTTTTTTGGGGTCCTGTTTTCGAGGTAGCCTCCCTGGTGATGTGAGTAGCAGTCCAGTCATCCTTGTTCCACATCTAGTATCCTCCTATGAGTGAGTACATACCATGTTTGTCTTTCTGAGTCTGGGTTACCTCACTCAGGATGATTTTTTCTAGATCCATCCATTTGTCTGCAAACCTCATGATGTCATTGTTTTTCTCTGCTGAGTAGTATTCTATTGTGTATATGTACCACATTTTGTTTATCCATTCTTCAGTTGAAGGGCATCTAGGTTGTTTCCATGTTCTGGCTATTACAAACATTGCTGATATGAACATAGCTGAACAAGTGCTCTTGTGGTATGATTGAGCATTCCTTGAGTATATGCCCAAGAGTGGTATAGCTGGATCTTGGGGGAGATGAATTCCCAATTTTCTAAGAAAGCACCATATTGATTTCCATAGTGGTTGTACAAGCTTGCATTCCCACCAGCAGTGGAGGAGATTTCCCCTAGCTCCACATCCTATCCAGCATAAGGTGTCTTCAGTGTTTTTGATCTTAGCCATTCTGACAGGCATAAGGTGGTATCTCAGATTTGTTTTGATTTGCATTTCCCTGATGATTAGGGATGTTGAGCAATTCCTGAAATGTCTTTCAGCCATTTGAGTTTCCTCTGTTGAGAATTCTCTGTTTAGTTCTATAGCCCATTTCTTAATTGGACTGTTGGGCATTTTGATGTCTAATTGCTTGACTTACTTATATATTCTGGATATCAGTCCTCTGTCAGATGTGGGGTTGGTGAAGATCTTTTCCCATTCTGTAGGCTGTTGCTTTGCCTGTTAACCATATCCTTTGCTCTACAAAAGCTTCTCAGTTTCAAGAGGTCCCACTGATTGATTGTTTCTCTCAGTGTCTGTGCTACTGGTGTTCTATTTAGGAAGTGATCTCCTATGCCAATGCGTTCAAGAATACTTCCTACTTTCTCTTCTAGCAGGTTCAGAGTAGCTGGATTTATGTTGAGGTCCTTGATCCACTTGGACTTAAGTTTTGTGCACGGTGATAGATATGGATCTATTTGCAGCCTTCTACATGTTGATATCCAGTTATGCCAGCACCATTTGTTGAAGATGCTTTCTTTTTTCCATTGTGCACTTTTGACTTCTTTGTCAAAAATTATATGTTCATAGGTGTGCGGATTAATAAAAGGGTCTTCAATTCGATTCCATTGGTCCACATGTCGGTTTTTATGCTATTACCAAGCTGTTTTTATTACTGTAGCTCTGTAGTAGAGCTTGAAGTCAGGGATCATGATGCCTCCAGAGGTTGTGTTATTGTACAGGATTCTTTTGGCTATACCGGGTTTTTTGTTTTTCCATATGAAGTTGAGTATTATTCTTTCCAGGTCTGTGAAGAATTGTGTTGGTATTTTGATGGGGATTGCATTGAATTTGTAGATTGCTTTTGGTAAGATTGCCATTTTTACTATGTTAATCCTGCCTATCCATGAGCATGGGAGATCTTTCCATTTTCTGACATCTTCTTCAATCTCTTTTTACAGGGAATTAAAGATCTTGTCATATAGGTCCTTCACTTGCTTGGTTAGTGTTACCCCAAGGTATTTTATGGCATTTGTGGCTATTGTAAAGGGTGATGTATCTCTGATTTCCTTCTCCGCTTATTTGTCTATTGTATATAGGAGGGCTACTGATGTTTTTGAGTTGATCTTGTATCCTGCTATGTTGCTGAAGGTGTTTATAAGCTGTATCAGTTCCTTGGTGGAATGTTTGGGGTCGCTCAAGTATACTATCATGTCATCTGCAAATAGGCAAAGCTTGACTTCTTCCTTTCCAATTTGTATCCCCTTAATCTCCTTACGTTGTCTTATTGCTCTGGCTAGAACTTCAAGTACTATATTGAATAAGTATGGGGAGAGCAGACAGCCTTGCCTCGTTCCTGATTTTAGTGGAATTGCTTTGAGTTTCTCTCCATTTAATTTGATGTTGGATGTTGGCTTGCTGTAAATTGCCTTTATTATGTTTAGGTATGTTCCCTGTATTCCTGATCGCTCCAAGACCTTTATCATGAAGGGGTGTTGGATTTTGTCAAATGCCTTTTCTGCATCTAGTGAGATGATCATGTGGTTTTTTTCTTTGAGTTGGTTTATATGGTGTATTACATATATGACGGACTTTAGTATGTGGAACCACCCTTGCATCCCTGGAATGAAGCCTACTTGATCATGGTGGATAATTGTTTTGATGTGTTCTTGGTGTCTGTTTGACAGTATTTTATTGAGTATATTTGCATCGATGTTCATGAGGGAGATCGGTCTGTAGTTCTCTTTCTTTGTTGTATCCTTGTTTGGTTTAGGAATCAGGGTAATTGTAGCCTCATAGAAGGAATTTGGTAATGTTCATTCTGTTTCTACTGTGTGGAACAATTTAGAGAGTATTGGTATTAACTCTTCTTTGAAGATCTTGTAGAATTCTGCACTGAAACCATCTGGTCCTGGGCTTTTTTGGTTGGGAGACTTGTAATGACTGATTCTATTTCCTTAGTGGTTATTGGACTATTTCAATAGTTTATCTGGTCTTGATTTAACTTAGGTATGTGGTACCTATCCAGAAAGTTATCCATTTCTTTTAAGTTTTCCAGTTTTGTGGAGTAGAGGTTTTTGAAGTATATCCTGATGATTCTCTAGATTTCCTCAATGTCTATTGTATGTCCTCCTTTTCATTTCTGATTTTGTTGATTTGGATTCTCTCTCTCTGTCTTTTGGTTAGTTCGGATAAGGGCTTGTCTATCTTGTTGATTTTCTCAAAGAACCAACTCTTTGTTTCATTAATTTTTCATATTGTTCTCTTTGTTTCTAGTTTATTGATTTCAGCTCTCACTTTGATAATTTCCTGGTGTCTATTTTTCCTGGGAGACTTTGCTTCTTGTTCTAGAGCTTTCAGGTGTGCTGTTAAGTCACTAGTGTGAGATTTCTCCAACTTATTTATGTGGGCATTTAGTGCTATGAATTTCCCTCTTAGCATTGCTTTCATAGTGTCCCATAGGTTTGGGTATGTGGTGTCTTCATTTTCATTGATCTCTAGGAAGTCTTTAATTTCTTTATTTCTTCCTTAACCCATTATTCAGTTTCCATGAGATTGTAGGTTTTCTGTAGTTTTTGTTGTTGTTCAAGTCTAACTTTAGACCATGGTGGTCTGATAGAACACAGGAGGTTATTCCAATTGTTTTGTATCTGTTGAGATTTGTTTTGTGGCCAAGTATGTGGTCAATTTTAGACCATGGGGTGCTGAGAAGAAGGTATATTCTTTTTTGTTAGGATGGAATGTTCTGTAGATATCGATTAAGTCCTTTTGAGTCATGATATCAGTTAAGTCCTTTATTTCTCTGTTAAGTTTCAATTTGGGAGATCAGTCCTGTGGTGAAAGTGGGGTGTGGAAGTCTCCCACTATTAATGTGTGGGGTTTTATATGTGATTTAAGCTTTAGTAATGTTTCTTTTACATATGTGGGTGCCCTTGTATTTGAGGCATAAATGTTCAGAATTGAAACATCTTGGTGGATCTTTCCTGTGATGAGTATGTAATGCCCTTCTTGATCTCTTTTGATTGATTTTAGTTTGAAGTCTATTTTTCTGGATATCAGAATGGCTACACCCACTTGTTTCTTAAGACCATTTGATTGGAAAGTCTTTTCCCAGCCTTTTATTTTCAGGTAGTGTCTATCTTTGAATTTGAGGTGTGTTTCTTGTATGCAGCAGAAAGATGGGTCCTGCTTTCATATCCATTCTGTAAGCCTGTCTTTTTATAGGTGAATTAAGTCCATTGATATTGAGGGATATTAATGACCAGTGATTGTTCATTCCTGTTATTTTTTGGTGTTAATGTGTTTGTACTTCTCTTCATTGGGGTTTACTGCTGTGGCTTTATCTATTGCCTGTGTTTTCGAGGGTGTATCTGACTTCTTTAGGGTGGAATTTTCCTTTTAGTGCTTTCTGTAGGGCTGGGTTTGTGGATAAGTATTGTTTAAATCTGGCTTTGTCTTGGAATGTCTTGTTCTCTCCATCTATGATGATTGAAAGTATTAGTCTAGGCTGGCATCCATGGTCTCTTATTGTCTACATTACATCTGTCCAGGTCCTTCTGGCTTTCAAAGTCTCCATTGAGAAATCGGGTGTTATTCTGATGGATTTGCCTTTCTAAGTCACTTGGCCTTTTTCCTTTGCTGCTCTTAATATTCTTTCTTTATTCTGTATGTTTAAGTGTTTAATTATTATGTGGCAAGGGGATTTTTTGGGGGGGTCTAGTCTGTTTGGTGTTCTATAGGCTTCTTTTATCTTCATAGGCATTTCCTTCTTTAAGTTGTGAAAGTTTTCTTCTTTGATCTTGTTGAATATATTTGCTGTGCCCTTGAGTTGGTATGCTTCTCCTTCTTCTACCCCTATTATTCGTAGGTTTGGTCTTTTCATGATGTCCCAAATTTCTTGGACATTTTGGTTCATGACTTTGTTGGCTTTAGTGTTTTCTTTGACTGATGAATCTATTTCTTCTACTGTATCTTCCACGCCAGAGATCCTCTCTTTCATCTCTTGCATTCTGTTGGTTATACTTGCATCTGAAGTTCCCGATCATTTACTCAAATTTTCTATTTCCAGCATTCCCTCTGTTTGTGTCTTCTTCATTTTTTCTATTTCCCTTTTCAGGTCTTGGACTGTTTCCTTCATTTGTTTCATTGCTTTTTCTTGATTTTATTTCAGTACTTTATTGTTTTCTTCCAGGACTTTATTGTTTTTTTTTCTAATCTGTTTGCCCTTTCCTCTAGTTGTTTACAGCGTTCTTCCCATTTTTTTGTCTTTTCCTCTACACAAGCCTCTACCTTCTTCATGATGTCATTCATAAGGCTGTTTTCTTCGGCTTCTTCCAATTTTAGATGTTCAGGTCTAGATTTGGAGGAGGGCTAGGTTCTGGTGATGCTGTATTGCTCTTCAATTTGATGTATGTGTTTCTGCCTTGATGTCTGCCCATCTCCTTCTGGTTCGTTCTTGGTCTTATCAGCACACTTGGTTCAGACAGAGCTGACAGATTCAGGAAGTCTCTCTCTTTTGTCCAGATGGGAGCTCTCTTGTCCAAATGGGAAGTCCCGGGCAGGATGGGAGCTCTTGTCCAGACAGGAAGTCCGGGGCAGTATGGGAGCTCTTGTCCAGACAGGAAGTCCGAGGCAGAATAGGCACTCTTGTCCAGAAGGGAAGTCTGGGGCAGGATGGGAACTCCTCTCTTTCTCTCTCTCTCTCTCTCTCTCTCTCTCTCTCTCTCTCTCTCTCGTCCAGAAGGGAAGTCCAGGGGGCCAGTCTCTAAGTCTCAGGAAGTGGCTGGGGGCTCGGGCAGATGGGTGTGGGGGCAGGGCATGGAGATTGCAGGGTCTGCCTGGGGTCTTGGAGAAGAGGATTCTTCCCGGTGGGGCTAGAATGGAACCTGCCCGGTGGCCAGAACATGGGGCCAAGTTGGGCAAGTCTTCCCCGGAGTGGCTGGTGCCAGGGATGGGGTCCGGCCCAAGCCAGGGCACTCACCTGTGGTCCAGAATGGAAGTCTGGGGCAGGATCGGTGAATGTCATTTTTAATGGACAACAAAAAATATGGATTATATACTGTATAATGTGGAATACGTTTATGTCGTTTCTCAGAAGTATGACTTTTGTGATGTACAGCCATTGTCATATTTCTCATATTCTATGTAACATATTTTATTATTATTATTATTATTATTATTATTATTATTATTACTAAGACAGGGTCTTTGTATTCCTGGCAGTCCTGGAACTGACTATTTTGACCAGGATGACCTCATGACCTTAGACTCACAGAAATCTTCTTGCTGCTGCTTCCTGAGTGCTAGGATTGAAAGCTGGGCATTATTTTCAATTTTTAGATGTAGGGCAAGATAAATATTTTTATTACAGCAATTCCTTGGCAATGGAGATATGGTTTAGTGGGTAAGAGCACTGTTTGCTCATCCAGAGGACCAGGAATCAATTTTCAACACACACAATAGCTCACAACTGTTTTTATCTACAGCTTCAGGGAATCTGATGCCCTCTACAGGCCTGCACAGGCATCAGACAAACATGGAGTGCACAGAAAATTTTGTAGGCAAAAGTTTCCATACACATAAAGAACAATTCACACAGTTACTGTTGTAGACTTTTATTTCAGTATAAACTCTGATATTTTATAATATTTAAAAGTTCAATAAGCCCTTTCATAAGTTTCTTATCTTTTTGTTTCTATTATGTATACTTGTGCCTTTTAAGTAGAGAACACCATATAAATACATGTCACATGGTTCACAATGGTATTTTTCAGTCCTGTATGAACTGTTCGATGTCTTCTAGTACTGAAAAGTGGATATAGGATATGCCATAGTCTTTGCATTCGTGAAGTTTCTCTCCAGTATAAATTTCCTCATGTGCTCTAAGATATTAGCAGCTAGTGAAAGACTTGTTACATTCCTTACACATGTAAAATCTCTCTCTAGTGTGTGCTCTCTGATGTGTTCTAAGATTTGACATGTAGGTAAAGAGTTTGTCACATTCAATGCATTTTTATGGTTTCACTCCAGTATGAAGTTTTTGATGTTGTCTAAAAAATGAGCATGTAGTAAAAGATTTGTCACATTTCCTACATTTGTAAAAGTTTCTCTCTAGTATGTAGTTTATGACGTCCTCTAAGATTTGAATGAGCAGATAAACATTTGCCACATTTCTTACATCTGTAAGGTTTCTCTCCAGTATGAACCCTCTGGTGTTTTTTAAGATGTGAGTACTGGATAAAGGATATGTCACATTACATGTCTCATCCCAGTGTGGACCCTCTGATGTCTTCTAAGATTTTCAGAACTTCTAAAGTATTTATCACATTTCTCACAACTGTAAGGTCTCTCTCCTGTATGTATTCTCTGATGTCTCTTCAAATGTGAACCCTGAGTAAAGGACATGTCACATTCTCCACATTTGTAAGGTTTCTCTCCGGTATGAATTATTTGATGTTGTTTAAGATTTGAGCGCCTAGTAAAATATTTGTTACATTCCCTACATTTGTAAAGTTTCTCTCCAGTATGTAGTTTCTGATGCCTTTCAAGAGTTGAACATGTAGAGAAAGATATGCCACATTCCTTACATCTGTAAGATCTCTCTGTGGTATGAACCCTTTGATGTGTTTTATGTTGTGAGTTCTGGGTAAAGGACATTTCGCATTCCGTACATTTGTAAGATTTCTCCCCAGTGTGAATTCTCTGATGTCTTCTAAGATTTGAGCAACGGGAAAAGGATTTGTCACATTCCTTACATCTGTAAGGCCTTTCTCTGGTATGAACCCTCTGGTGTCTTTTAAGATGTGAGTACTGGATAAAGGACATATCACATTCCATACATTTGTAAGGTCTCTCCCCAGTGTGGACCCTGTGATGACTTCTAAGATTTTCAGAACTTGTAAAGTATTTATCACATTTCTCACAACTATAAGGTCTCTCTCCTGTATGTATTCTCTGATGTCTTTTCAATTGTGAACCCTGAGTAAAGGACATGTCACATTCTCCACATTTGTAAGGTTTCTCTCCAGTATGAATTCTTTGATGTCTTTTCAAATGTGAACCCTGAGTAAAGGACATGTCACATTCTCCACATTTGTAAGGTTTCTCTCCAGTATGAATTCTTTGATGTCTTTTCAAATGTGAAGCCTGAGTAAAGGACATGTCACATTCTCCACATTTGTAAGGTTTCTCTCCAGTATGAATTTTCTGGTGTTTTTTAAGATATGAGCACCTAGTAAAAGATTTGTTACATTCCCTACATTTGTAAAGTTTCTCTCCAGTATGTAGTTGCTGATGCCTTACCAGAGTTGAATGTGTAGAGAAAGATATGCCACATTCCTTACATCTGTAAGATCTCTCTCTAGTATGAACCCCTTGATGTGTTTTAAGTTGTGAGTTTTGGGTAAAGGACTTGTCACATTCCATACATTTGTAAGGTTTCTCCCCTGTGTGAGTTCTCTGATGTATTCTAAGGTTTGAGCAACAGGAAAAGGATTTGTCACATTCCTTACATCTGTAAGGTCTCTCTCCAGTATGAATTTTCTGACCTACAGTGAGGCTTGAGGCATTACTGAAGCATTTCCCACACATCCCACTCTGCTGTGGTTTCTCACCAATGTAGATTGGTTGTTGAAAAAGACTGTGTGTAGAGCTGAAATAATCATCATAATCTTTCTGGCTGTGCTCTTTCTTTTCAGTGTAGAGACTCTGATGTTGAGTAAGATTGGAATTCAAATTTAAGAATTTCTCACAGTCTTTAGATTTGCAAGGTTCTTCTCCAGTGTGCATGCTTTCATGTCTATGTGGGTTGGAAGACTCAATGAATTTATCCCTGTGATCACTGCACTTGTGGTTATTGGAGTTTTCAGGAGTTTCACTTGTTTTATAAGATGCACATGTGGAGGGGTCATGAACCATTTTACCAAGCTCATTACACTGACAAGACTCCTTTTCAGTCTTCACATGTTGATGGACAGGATCATATTTGCAATAGTTCCCTGAAAATGAGTACATCTCAGATTAGCAGGGCTGCTATTAAACTTTTGATAAATGATGGTCGACATTAGATTTCTCTTATGATAAGTCAACCAGCAACCACTTAGACACTTTACTTTCACTGTATTTCGATGTATTCTCACAAAACAGCCAAACAGCCTTCAAGGGTCTATGATTACTAATAAATGACTGGTCTTTATCAAAAATGTCTAATGGCACAAGATGGATCAGGAAACCTTGGAATCAGTAATTAGCTTTGTGACAGCTTATGACTGTGGGACTGTGGGACAAGGAAAACCTCAGTTACATCTAATAGTTCCTACAGGCAGGTTGCATCCTGGGGCCATAAAACTACAGTAAGTTAATGATCAGCAATCCTTTCAAGTGGAATTGAATATCACAAAACCATTTTCACCTCTTGTTTTCTCTTTCACTTGAAGCGTTCAAGGTTGTCCTGCTGATACTCTAACCCACAATAGTTGTGTATACTCTCTGTTCTCCACATTCCTGGGCATTCTCATTTGCTCTGGACAGGTGTCCATATCTATCCTTCATCAACCACGTTTTCTGTGAGGTAGCTTAAAACCCATTCTAGATTTTTTAGAAAGAATACAGAATTCTAACATAGTACTGTGCTTAGTACATGAAGAATACACAAAGTAGAGAAATCTGGGAATGATTTCCAATGGCTCTTTCCCATCAGAATCTTTAGCATATAAATATGCTAAAGTACTTCTCAATTTGCACATCTTGAGCTTTTCCCACAATTAAAACTATGTGAGGTACAGTGATGTAATTAGAGCTTAAAAAATGGGTATAAATATTATATGATACTAAATTTCTGAATGCATTGTGGAATCAAATTATAGGTGCATGACTCTTCTAATATGCAAAATAGAAAGAAATAGTAAATACAGCAGAAAAGTTGTTCTCTACTACCAAAATTTTCCTAGTCTT
Source organism: Peromyscus eremicus (assembly GCF_949786415.1). NCBI lineage: Eukaryota > Metazoa > Chordata > Mammalia > Rodentia > Cricetidae > Peromyscus > Peromyscus eremicus. The sequence goes on along the minus strand of NC_081416.1, from coordinate 187,542,170 downwards.
CTGTTCTTTCTAAGAAAGCTTAAAGGAGAGTTTACAACCTATAAAGCCAGTGTATAAAAAGGATTACTTAGAAGCAAAATGTTCTCACCAACAGAGACCAGGTTGCTGTAATTCTCCAACATCACATCAATGTACAAAGCCCTCTGAGCAGTGTCCAGGCATTCCCACTCCTCTTGGGAGAAGACCACTCTCACATCCTGGAATGTCAATGGATCCTGAAACAAAAAAAGTGTTAGACCACATGCTTGCAGACAGAGTGTTTACCTGGATATAAGTAGACTTGAAAAAAAAGGAGGGATGTAGACGATGAAGACAATTACACAATCAGATGATTTCAATATAGACACATCATATGATGGATTTTCTAACTCTGTGGAAACAGGATGACACAATAGGCTCACATACAATATATACAAAACAACACACATTTAAGGTCTGGATATGGATGTCTATCTGTTATGGATGCTGTGTTTATGTCCCACAGGATCACAGTGTACATGTCTCAGAATGAAAATTCATGATGAGGAAATGTGCTTTAATTGCTGTACCTGTAGATCATAGTAAGAACCTGCCACTCAATATTAAACCACATATATATGAACACCTAATTCTTGACAAAGAGGCCAAAACTGTACAATGGAAAAAAAAGCATCTTCAACAAATGGTGCTGGCATAACTGGATGTCAAAAAGTAGAAGATTGCAAATAAATCCATATCAATCACTGTGCACCAAGTTTAAGTCCAAGTGGATCCAAGATCCCAACATAAATCCAATTACTCTGACCCTGATAGAAGAGAAAGTAGGAAGTAGTCTTGAAGGCATTGGCACTGGATATCACTTCCTAAATATAACACCAGTAGCACAGACCCTGAGAGCGACAATTAATGAATGGGACCACCTGAAACTGAGAAGCAAACGACACAGTCCATAAGACAAAACAAGAGCCTACAGAATGGGAAAAGGTCTTCACCAACCCCACATCTGACAGAGGCCTGATATCCAGAATATATAAAGAACTCAAGAAACTACACATCAAAATACCTAACGGTCCAATTAAAAAAATGGGCTATAGAGCTAAACAGAATTCTCAACAGAAGAAGCTCAAATGGATAAACGATATTTAAAGAATTGCTCAACATCCTTAGTCATCAGGGAAATGCAAATCAAAACAAATCTGAGATACCATCTTATGCCTGTTCAGAATGGCTAAGATCAAAAACACTGAAGACAGCTTATGTTGGAGAGGATGTAGAGCAAGGGGAATACTCCCACACTGTTGTTGGGAATGCAAACTTGTACAGACACTTTGGAAATCAGTATGGTGGTTCCTCAGAAAATTGGAAATCATTCTTCCTCAAGACCCAGCTATACCATTCCTGGGTATATACCCAAAGAATGCTCAATCATACCACTAGGACACATGCTCAACTATGTTCATAGCAGCATTATTTGTAATAGCCAGAACCTGGAAACAACCTACATGCCCTTCAACTGAAGAATGGATAAAGAAAATATGGTACAATAAACAATGGAGTACTACTCAGCAAAGAAAAACAATAACATCATGAGGTTTGCAGGCAAATGAATGGAACAAGAAAAAAGTCATCCTTAGTGAGGTATCCCAGGCTCAGAATGACAAACATGGTATGTACTCACTCATAAGTAGATACTAGATGTAAAGCAAAGGCTAACCAGACTGAATCTCATAGCTCCAGGGAGGCTAGCTAGTAAAGAGGACCCTAGGGAAGACACTGGGATCACCCAGCAATGGAGAAATGGATGATATCTACATGAGCAAACTGGGGGTGAGGGAGTGTAATAGAGGGCAAGGGTCAGGGGAAAGAGAGCTTAGGGCAGTGGGAGGTCCTAGTTGGATCAGGAACAGAATGGGAGAACAAGGAAAGAGATACCACGATGAAGGAAGACACCATGGGAATAGAAAGAATCAGAGTGCTGGAGAGTTCCCCAGGAATCCACAAAGATGACTTCACTATAGTCTACTGGCAATGGTCGAGAGGGTGCCTTAGCTGACCTACTCTGGTGATTGGATGGCTGAACACCCTAACTGCCGTGATAGAACTCTTATCTAGTTTCTGATGGAAGCAGATGCAGAAATCCATGGCCAAGCCCCAGGAAGAGATCCATGAGCCCAGTCAATGAGAGAGAGGAGGGATCATAAGAGCAAGAGACAATGAGACCATGACTGGAAAAATACAGAGGCAACCAGTCAAACTAGTGGAAACACATGAACTGTGATCTAATAGCTGAGGAACCCCCATGGAACTGGACTAGGTTCTGGATAAGTGAGACAGTTGTTTAGCTTAAACTGCTTAGGGGGCTCCCAGGCAGTTACCCAGGAACCTGTCCTCAGTGCATGAGCTGGCTTTTTGGAACCTAGAGCCTATGCTGAGACACTTTGCTCAGCCTTGGTGCAGGGAGGAGGGGATTGGACCTGCCTCAACTGAATGTATCAGGCTCTGCTGACTGCCCAGGGAGGACCTTGCCTTGGAGGAAATGGGAATGGGGGGCGGGTTGGAGAAGGAAGGCTGTGGAGTGAAAGGAAGGAGGAAAGGAAAATCTATGATTGATATGTAAATCGAATAGAAAATCTCTTAATAAAAAGTAAAATAAAATAAATTTTAGGAAATAAAAAAAGAGAAAAAGAAACTGCCACTCAATCAATTCTATGAATTCCCTGGCCTTTCATGGTTATATACTAACATGGTCAGTTTGTATGTTTATATTCTAGGTCCAATGCCATTCCATTAATGTGCATAGTGGTAGATATAGAAGGTAGAATTTATGGTTGATTAGATAAGCAAAGAATTTTCATTTTTCCACAATAACAACAAGTGTAATAATATTGCATACTGTCATTTTTAACATTGACATGCAAAAACAGGTAATATATAAGATTGTTTTATAAGCATTTTGATCCACTACCAAGCAGGTAGAAAAATCTGCATCAACCTCATTTGATATAATCTAAAATTTCCATAATACATTATGAATATTCTAACATAGGCAAATCAACAATTTCAGAAGTTTTGAAGGCTACAAAAATTGAGGAAAGTCTTGTTACAGGATAGTTGTTTACACTGCGTGAGAAATACCTTCACTTTTCAGTGCTTTTCAAATGTAATAATGCTCAGATCAGTTCAGGAGAAAATATGAGAATTTTTGTGCCTGAAATTTGTAGTTTTTAATGTGTTCCTTTTTAGTAGTTATCCTGTACTGTCTAACAGATTTTAGGTTAGCAGTGTTTATGATTCTTCCTTCATTACAAACTGTCAAATTACATAGTGGTGATATATTCTGTCCGAGTCATGAGTCAAGAATAAATGCAAACCTGGCAGTCAGAGCTCATTCCCCAAATCTCTGCTTTAAATCTTTGCAGGTTCAGGGTTGGGGAGTAGAGTCATGACTCTCACAGGAACTGACTGGAGGAAAGCAATCCTGAGGAATGTTCTTTCAGCATCAAATGTGATGGATTGTGCACATCAATCAGTCAGTGTCCTCAAGACATTATTTCTGATGTATTAGATGTAATACTACCTAATGAGTTCCAGGGAGTAATGGCTACACAGTGGGATCTTGTTTAGAAATAAAAAAAAAATAAAAATGCTGATCTCAAGCCAGGTGTGGTGGTACATACCTTTAATCTCAGCACTTGGAGAAGGAGATATGTGTAACTCTGAGTTTGAGGCCAGTACGGACTACAGTGCCACTTGTAGAAGAGACAGGGCTATACAGAGACATCTTGTGTCAAAATACAAAACATAGTAAAAAAACCAAAACACTAACCTCTCTAGCTTAGGATGTTCCAACTGAGCATTCTAACCAAGTGTGTGATGTGAGTAGCAATTCTCCTGAGACAAACAGATAGCAGGTGTCAACAAACATGTGCAGACATCATCATTACCATGATATTAAACACCGAAGAGAAATAAAAGTAGACCACTGTGGTAGTTTGAAAGTAATTAGGCACCATTGGGAATGGCCCTATTAGGAAGTGAGGCTTTTTGGAGTAGGTATGTCCTTGTTGGAGGAAGTGTGTCACTGTGGGGGTGACATTGGAGATCTCCTTTGTTTAAGCTTCACTCAATGTGACACTCAGTTGACCTCCTGTTGCCTGGAGATGTAGGACGCTCAGCTAGTACTCCATCTTGTCTGATTCTCTGCTGCCATGATGATAATAGACTGAAATCTGAAACTGTAAGCTGCCACCTCAATTAAATGCTTTCCTTTATAAGGGGTGCCATGGTCTTAGTGTGTCTTCACAGCAATTGCAGTCTTAACAAAGTAAACTACAATCTGAATCTACACTCAAGAACATGATTTTCATGGTAGGATCAAGCCACTTGTACAAGCCTGTTCTGCACTGTCTAGTTTCCTTAAATTTTTAGTATTAGGAACTAAGTATTACTTAGCATTAAAAACCAAGCTTTGTCTCTTAAGTGCACATAGTGCTAAGATATGAAAACTCTCATGTGCTTCAGTATGAGCTCTTTATAACCATGATTCAAGGAAGTGGTACAGTTCCCACAAATGAAGCCTGCATAACACAGGAGTCCTCACTCACTAATATATAAAGATATAGCCCTTATTCTATAACAATTACACAACTAGCAATGTATTTTTCTTCATGTGTTAAAATGGAATTTTTTTCAAAATTATTAGTCATAATTTCATGTGAGATTCTTATTCTTGGGGAAAAATAATCTGGGAAGGGCAGAATGGATAAAAATGATGTAAGTGTGCATTTATAAAATTACATTCATTGTATACCTGTAGTCATAAATACAGCATGTTACAGTCATTTAAAAAGAGAATGATAAGAGATTATGATAGAGGACCCAGAAAGAAAGAAAAATAAAAAAGCTAAGGTACTTATTTGACAAAGGAGGCAAAAAGATGCAGCACAAAAATGTAGACATTTAACAAATGGTGTTGGTAAAACTGAACACAGCAGTAGAGTGGAATTGGATACTTATGTTTCATTTATACAAAGACCATTCAAAGTGGATCAAAAAAATCTTATTTCAAATCAGAAACACATAGACAACTAGAAAACGTCGAGAAGATCCATCAGGATATTGGGATAGGCAAGGCCTATTGATTAGGAAGAACACCAACAACAGTGGAAGTGAAACAATGGGACTACATGAATAGAAAAAGTTTCTCTTTGGAAACCATCAGCACAGCACACAGACACCCAAGTGATGGAAGAGAATCTGTGCCAGTGACATTGTTGACAGGGGCTCATACCTAGAATTTACCAAGAATTACAGAAATTAAATACCAAGGAAATTATGCTGCCATTTATAGATGCACAAAAGAGCTGAATAGACATTTTTTAAAGACAAATACACAAACGGCCAATAAATATTGCAGAAGAGTTCAGAATCCCTAAGAAAACGCCATCAGGGAATCCCAAATTAAAAGTGCTTTGAAATATCACCTCACCCCAGGCTGAGAACGGCTGTCATCAACTAACCAGAACACAAATGTTAGGCAAGGTGAGAAGAGAAAGGAAGCCTTATTCACTGTGCTTGGGGTGTGTGAAAATTATACACTCAGTGTGGTAATGAATTTCAAGATTATTAAAAAAAAATTGAAGATCGAACTAATGTATGACCCAACAATGTCATTCCTGGAAACATAATTTGAAAACTCCACACCTCACTACAGAGATGTTTACACTCCACATTCACTGCTACTGTCTTAAGCATGGCAAAGTATTAGAATTACCTTAATTATATGAAGACTGTACACATACATAGTGGAATACCATTCAGCTGAAGAGAAAATTGCAGGAAATTTTAGACACAGAATGTGTAATATTAAGTTAGGTCACACAGTGCCAGAAAGAAGAAATCACATTTTCCTCACATGAAGAAACTGGCCAACAATATGTGTCTATGAGTAACAAAATGCACTGGGGCTTAGCAGAGCAGGAAAAAAAGAGATCAAGAAAGGTTAAATAACAGGGTTGAGGTAGGACTGAATGCAGATAATGTTCAACAGTTGTGAAAAAGTATATAAATTAAGTAATTTTCAAGCTGTGGTTTTCCCGAAGTAATTTTTCTTTTTTTCTGAGGGATAAGTTGATAAAAAATATATTCAAAAACAAAAATATAAGACTCCAGAGCTTATGTTCCCAACAAATATTCTAGCTAAATAAAATTGCAATATTTGTACAGTACTTATACAGTAATTGAGTCCAGTTAATTTCAGTGTGTGTGTGTGTGTGTGTGTTGTTTATTTGCAACAATTGTCATAATAAAATTTAAAATATTGTCAGTAGCAGAAAATTAAAGGTTTGCAATATCTGAACATATAACATTTCTAGAAAACGAGGCATGACCACTGACATGGAAAATACATACTGGAGAATCAGCCATTTCTTTCTGTTTCTTTTCTCTGATGTTCTCTTTCAGGAACAAGGAATAGATGACTTGCTGACCTTTCATATAAGGAGTCAAAAAGAAAAGGAAAAAATTAATACTGAAAGCTGTAGCACAAATTATAGTTGGTCTTATTAATAAAACCGAAAGTCTGATATCAGGGGGAAAGCTGAAAGATCAGAGAAGCAACACAGCCAGCTGCGAGTTCTTAAATCTGTGAGATTCTCCAACTGAAGTAGTGCTGAGCTCCTGTCTCCTTCCACCTTACATTCCTTTCCCTGGCCAGCCTTATGACATCTTATCCCAAAAAGGTATGTGTACCTCCCCAGCACTGGGAACAAAGACTTGAGATGCCAATTGCTGGGATTAAAGGAGTGTGCCACCACTGCCTGGCTCTGTTTCTCTTTTAAACTGGATCAGTCATGTGTAGCCCAGGGTGACCTTGACTTTTCAGAGATCTGTCTGCCTCTGCCTCCGGAGTTCTGGGATTAAAGGTGTGTGCCACCACTGCCTGGACTCTGACTAACTAGTGGCTGGCTTTGTTTGCCCTCTGATCTTCAGGCAAGCTTTATTTGTAAGAGCATACACAAACTACCACCACAGTAGCCTGTTAGAAAACAATGTCAAACCACAGGAAAAAACCCAAGAAACAATCTATGACCAGGTATCCAGACAATTATCACAAATCCAGAAGAGAGTGGAATGATATTCAAGCTTGAAGAGAAAATCGCTGTGAACCATATTTTTGCATCAAGAAAAAAAATTATCTTAAAATTGATAGAGACATAAGTGCATTTGAAGATAGCCTTGAGATAACACAATTGATTTCACTAAAGCACCTTTGCTGACAATAACTAGAGGTAAAATTTATACAGGGGTATCAGAAGAATTATCCATGTAAATACAGAAAATAATAATTCTATGTGGTGACTACATAAATACAGGAGAACTTGGAAGTAATCATCCATGGGCAAGACAGCAAATCACCAATTTTCACACAGAAGGAAGAAAAATATGTTGTAAGATTCTTAAAATGGTCTTATAATAAAAAACCTGAAACAAAATATTGGGGTAAAGGCTGAAAGATCAGAGAAGCAGAGCAAGCCACAGCCATGACCTCTTACCTCACCAACTCCTCAGCCTGAAAGAACTCAGCCAAGAGACCTCAAGCTGAATGAGCTTCCTCAGCTGCAAAGGTCTCAGCCCAAATGCCTTTAGTTCCTGTCTCCTCAAGCCTTATATACCTTTCTCTGCCCAGCCATCACTTCCTGGGATTAAAGGGTGTGTGCTTCCCAGTACTGGGATTAAAGGTGTGTGCCACCATTGCCTGGCTCTGTTTTCTCTCCTAAGATGAGTCAATCTAATGTAGTCCAGGGTGGCTTTGAACTCACAGAGATCCAGATAGATCTCTGCCTCCTGACGCCTAGGACTACTGTGTGTGCCACCACTATGTGACCTCTATGTCTAATCTAGTAGCTTGTTCTGTCCTCTTATCTTCAGGCAAATTTTATTAGGGTACAAAACACATCACCACATAAACACTACCAATAATCTAACCCACCAATAATATAAAAGAAATCTGAGTGAACGATAATGCCATGATCAAAAATCTAGCCATTCTGGAAGTTGATATGGAGACTACTCAATTAAACAAATCCAGAAGTTAAATAAACCTAGCACTGTACTGCTCTCACCACTAGATGGTGGTATTGTCATTATACTAACTCAAGAACAAGTTTGTCTTCTGTGACTCATAATAAGCTGATTTGACTCAGACTCACCCCAACACACACACACACACACAGACACACACAGACACAGACACACACAGACACACACACACACACACACACACACACACACACACACACACACACACACACACACTAACCCCACCCATCCCTGGTGGGTGCAGAGACTCTTGTTGTGCCAAAGTAGAAAGTAAGTAAGGTATGTGGTTCCTGGCCAAAAAATGTCAGTTACACCTTCCATCTATGGTTCCAGAAACAATGAGGAAGCAGAAAAGGAAGAAAGGGAGTAAGAAGGGAATGAGGAGGAAGGGCTAAGGACATGCCATTCTCTAGACTCCACACAGCTGTTGTAATCATTAACCAACAGCAGCTGTACTGACCTGCATGGACCTCACACTAGACCACAGACTAGGAAAGGGAAAGGCTCACAGGACCCACTCTTTACCTTTCAAATGTTGGCTATAGATAGAGTGTAGGAGAAGAATCTCTGCCTTTAGCTGTAGTCCTCTGCTGAGCTAAACAGACTCTGACACATAGCTCCAAACCCACAGTCTCACAGATGGCCCTGGATAATCTTGGGGGAAGCCCAAGCAAAATTAATAGAGATGAACACTCTAGAGAAATTGGTTGGAATTATGGACCAGGAAAGCAGACAGGTAGGAGGTGAGAGTGGGCAGTGTTTGATGTGTGCATGATCAGACACACACAGAGTGTGTGTATATGTACACATTTGTATGTGAGCATAAAACAGGTATTATTTAAAAAAATCCTGGTTTTTGAATCAGGGTTTCTCTGTGTAACACTGGCAGTCATGAAACTTCAGGCTGAAGTAAATTCCCAGAGATCTGCTTTCCTCTGTCTTGGGTGTGTTGCGATGAATGGTGTGCACCACCCTGCCCTTCTCAGAAATTTATCATAAATGACCAAAACAGTCTGTACATTCCTTTTCATTGTATAATTATCTGGTATTTTTGTTTTGTTTTGGTTTTGGTTTTTTGAGACTGGGTTTGTCTGAGTAATAGTCCTGGCTGTACTAGAATTCCCTTTATAAAAAAGGATGATCTGGAACTCACTGAGATTGACCTACCTCTGCTCTGGCATGCTGGAATAAAGGAGTGTGCCACCACACCCTGCACATTATCTGGTTTAATATCAGGTAAAACTAAGAGTCAAGGGGAATCTCCTCTTTTGTGAGTCAAGAAGATTTTGTTTGTTTGTGTGTTTTGGGTTGCTTATTTTGTTTTGTTTTAAAGAAGGGTTTTATGTTATAGTCTTGTCTGTCATGGAATATGAACACTAGGCTATCTTTGAACTCATAGAGATATGTCTGCCTCCGGTGTGCTGGTATTAAAGGTGTGTGCCACTGTTAAGAAGTATTTCAAGCTGGGTGGTGGTGATGCATGCCATTAAACCCAGCACTCAGGAGGCTGAGGCAGGCAGATCTCTGTGAGTTCAAGGCCAGCCTGGTCTACAAAGTGAGCTCCAGGAAAGGTGCAAAGCTACACAGAGAAACTCTGTCTCGAAAAACCAAAAAAAAAAAAAGAAGAAGAAGAAGAAGTATTTCAAGTAACTTTGATGTTAGTTTTTCTCTGGAGTTCTGATGGAATCCTGTCAGTCTGCTCAAGGGGTAGTTTTAGAGGTGGCATTTTATACCTGCTTCAGTCACATTGCTACTGATGTTCTGATTACATATCTATTTACTTATTATTTCATGTTGTTTAAATTTGGTGTGTTATATTCATCTATTTCAATTAGAGTTTCCAATTTGTGTAATGAAAGTCTTTAATGTCAGGTAACAAGAGATCCAATTGATCACTCATTCCTATCATTTTGGCTGTGCAGTTACCTTGTATAATTGTCAAGACATGATAACAGGACAGGTGGTGGTAGCAAACAGCTTTAATCTCAGCACTCAGGAGGCAAAGACAGACACATCTCTGTGATTTCAAGACCAGCCTGGTCTACAGAGTAAATTCCCGGTCAACAAAAGCTACAGAGCAAGTAACAAAAACAATAATAACAAAAAGTTATGCTTAGTTCAGCAAGGTCATGCAAGCCTTTTAACCCAGCACTCAGGAGGCTTGGGCTAGGGAACTCTGAGTTCATGGCCAGTGACATTTACACAGTGAGATTAGGAAAGTGGAAAGACACAGAGACATTGTCTCAAAATCATGTAATTTGCTCCATGAACAATAGCTTTCATGGTTTCAGAAGGACCATACAAGCTTCCAAATCGGTGAGCCAAACAAAAGTCCTGTGATGCCTATGAACCACATCAACTGTGATCCTCAAACAGTAGCCCTAAGAAAGAAGTAGTGACAAGCATACATTGGTGGTAACCTGAATTGGGATCCTAATTAGCATTATTTTAAAAACCCCTAGACAGATATTGAGGGAGAAAACTGAAATATTAGAAAAAGGAGAGCAGCCAGCCACCAGAAAACTCTTACCTCTATGAAATCTCAAACCAAGTGCTGGAGGGAACCTGTCTCCATATATTGTAAGACTGAATAGGCCAAGATCCTGAGTCCACTTGCCTTATATTCCTGTCTCTAACTCCCTAGTGCTGGGATTAAAGATGTGAGTCAATACCATCCAGCTCTGTTTCTCTTTTAGACTAATTCAATCTCATGTAGCCCAAGGTGGCCTTGAACTCTAGATCTTCCTGCTTCTTCCTCTCAAATCAAGATTAAAAGTGTATGCCACCACTGCCAGGCCTCTATGTTTAACTACTGACTAGCTCTGCACTCTGATCTGCAGGCAAGATTTATTTGTCTGAACACAAACAAAGTATCATACAACAATAACCCACACCTCTCTCATTAAACTTAAGACCACTTCACAAAAGAGAACAATGACAGGTAAAGAAAAACTGTCTACATATTGGTGTGAGTGAAGACATGAATCATGGAGGACAACAAACAATTACCATTTTAGTAAACCATCATAATCCTTAACAAATAACTAAATAGTTTCCTTTGTACCCACAGGCAATCTTAGCTTTCACCCCTCATCAGGGAAACTTCTTTTTTGAACAGATATCACTACAAAAATCCACAATGAATACAAATGCAGAGTTGTGGAGACTGGGCCAATGGATGCATCTGTAAAACACTCCTGAAGAGGAGATATAATGATTAAAAGAGGCTGAGGACCTGGGAGTTTGTTGTGAGATTGTGTCTACTAGTGTATTAGTCACGGTTCTCTAGTGAAACTGAACTTACGGAATGAATATATATATATATATATATATGAACATATATACATATATGGTGAGAATTTATTGTAATGACTTACAAGCTGCTGTCCAGCTGATCCACCAATGGCTGGTTATAAAGGAAAGTCCAAAAATCCAGCAGTTGCTTAGTCCACATGGCTGGATGTCTTGGCTCTTTTTCAGTATATAATGGAATCCCAAAGAAGTAGGCTCCAATGCCAGTGAAGGAATGGATGTACTAGCAAAAAAATGAGCCAACAAATGGGCAGTGAGCAAAATGATGCCTCTTTCCAGGTCTTCATATAGTCTTCCAGCAGAAGGTGTGGCCTACCTTCTCTATTCTATTCAAAGGTGTTGGTCCTTCAGACTCAAGATGTGGATTAATGAATGGCATTTGTCTTCCTGTCTGAAATTACAGACTAAATGTAGATTCATTCATTTCCAAACAAGCAAAAATAATGTCTCTCAGATATGCCCTCCGTTTCTGGATTCTAGTTCATTTCAGATGTAGTAAACTTGATAACCAAGAATAAACATCACACCTAGCAATATCAGAAGGTATGTTTATATAATCTCACCAATATGACATCCCAAATGTGGGCTGGACAAAACCAAGAACAATGGACATTCCAAAGTAGTTAGGGAATTAACCACAGGATGAGACTAGGGACCTACTGGACCTACTGTGAGTGAGACATCAGCCAGAACTCCATTAATCACCTGGCCTCCATAAGTCCCTACTTTAACTGGAGTGCCACCATGTTTCTTGGGATACCCTGGAATCAGCTTCAATTCAGAACCAGCTGACATAGAAACGTAGGATGTAGATATGATAGAATGAAAGGGTAGGTTATTGAATCTACTTTTAAAGAGCAACAACTTGTTTAAAATATTTTACATTGCTATAGATTATAGTTTATTGATACAAAATTAAAGTTAATTTTGTTATATTTTAATGTGTATTTCTACTCTTATCTAAGGTATGTTTGTGCAGCTCATTTAAAATTGTAACGGATAATTAAGAAATAGGTATTAATAATTCGTCTTCTATGATAGTCAAATTTTAGTCATGTTAGTTAAGTTTTCTAGGTATACATAGATATAATTCAATTAGATAGGTAATTTTCAAACACTTTGAAGACCTACAGAATATAGCATTTAAAATATTTTAAAAACTTTGACTTTCTGGCAGTGAGACACGTCTGCTCCTGGCAGTAACAATTTAATTCAAAGACAAAGATGGCACTCTATAATGAGTTTCTCTTTTTCTTGGCAAAAATTGCCATTGGGGCTAGAGGCTGCCCTTGTCTGGACTGCTTACAGTGTGTTGTAAAGACTGGACATACATTTTTGTTTGTGAGCCTAGTCTTTTAACGGCTGAGCTATCCCTCCATCAGAGGCAGGCGGATCTCTATGTGTTCGAGGCCAGCCTGGTCTCCAAAGCCAGTTCCAGGAAAGGCGCAAAGCTACACAGAAAAACACTGTCTCAAAAAAACAAAACAAACAAACAAACAAACAAACAAAAACCTGGACATACAGGGCCCATAGGAACATTATCACTGAATTTGCCAAAATCTTTGCTTGGAAGACTCCCAAATATTCTACAGGACAAAAGAAGCAACTATAAACTCTAGACCTACTGACTGAAGATGGACACCTCAACATTAGATGGGATCTTTGGATCACTGTCCAGGCAGGCAACTGTCTCTGCCATTTCCTGAATTTTGGAATTTGCTTGCAATGCACTTCCTGTTTACTTAGGTAATATTATATCTTTCTGGAGACTTTGATGGAGTTGAAGACTAGATAGTTTTCCTCTGGAGTTCTGATAGAATCCAGTCAATCTGGTCAGATGGTTGTATTCAAGGTGGCATTTTATACCTCCTTCAGTCACATTGGTTCTGATGCTCTGTGTACATATTTATTTCATGTTGTTGAAATTTGGTATGTTATCTTCAGCTAGAAATTCACCTATTTCTTCTTTTTTTGGTATTTTTGTTTTGAGACAGGGTTTCTCTGTGTAGTTTTGGGGCCTATCCTGGATCTTCCTCTGTAGATAGGCTGGCCTCAAACTCATAAAGAATCACCTGGCTCTGCCTCCTGAGTGCTGGAATTAAAGGTGTGTGCCACTCATAGAACATATACTTGGAAAATATAAAGACAAATTTAAGATGCCAAAGAGGAAATAAACAATAAGGGAGGGTTGAAGGACATCAAAAAGAAACAAAGAATCCAGCTAAACAAGGTCCCAGTGGTCAAAGCTGTAATTTTATTATAAACTAGTTATTATATTTAACTATGAACCAAAATGTAAAATAAATATTCTTGGGACAATACTAACAAAAGTAATAACTTGATAAATAAACTAATGATGAAATTTAAAAAAAAGGTGTGTGCCACCACCACCCAGCCAGAAGTTCATCTATGTCAATAAGAGTTTCAAATTGAGTATCATAGACATCTTTAATGGCAGTAAACAAGGGATCCAGTTGATCACTCATTTCAATCAAGTAGGCTGGGTAATTTTCCAGACATGATAACAGGACTGGTGCTGATGCAGACATCAATCTTGGTGGAAAAGAAACAACCACCACTTTACTAAACCATCATAATCCCCAGCAAATAACTGAACATTTACTTGGTACCCAAGGTAAGTTAGTATTCACCCCTCATCAAGGAACATGCTCTTTTCAACAGAGAACACTACAAAAATCCAATAGTAATTAAAATACAGAGTCTGGAGCCAGGCCCAAAGGATACATCTTTAAAACACTCCTGCACCTAAAGCTCAAGCTTCATTCATGAAGTGGGGGATATAAACACTGTAAGACTTAGAGGACCAGGGAGTTTGTTGTGAGATTGTTTCTCCTGGTGTATGAGACAAAGTTCTCCAGTGTAACAGAATTTATAAAAGAAATGTGTGTGTGTGTGTTTGTGTGTGTGTGTGTGTGTATGTGTGTGTTTGTGTGTGTTAGGGATTTACTGTAATGACTTACAGGCTGCTTTCCAGTTAATCCACCTCTGACTGGATGTAACAGAATGTCCAAAAATCCAATAATTTCTTAGTCCCAAAGGATCGCTGTCTCAGCTGCTGTTCAATATATGTTGAAAGCCCAAAGAACAAGATTCTAATGCTAGTGAAGGAATGGATATGCTAGCTAAAAACTTAGCCAACAAACAGGCAGAGAGAAAATGACTCCTATTCCCACGTCTTTGTATGATTTCAACAGAAGGTGTGGCCAGATAAAAAGTATATCTTCTAATCTCTCTATCCTGATCAAAAGAGTGTGTCCTTCCCTATATGACAAGAACTTTAAGTCCCTGAAAAAAGAAATTGAAGATGTCAGAAAATGGAAAGATCTCCCATGCTCATGAATAGGCAGGACTAACATAGTAAAAATGGCAATCTTACCAAAAGCAATCTACAGATTCAATGCAATCCCCATCAAAATACCAACACAATACTTCCCAGACCTGGAAAGAATAATACTCAACTTCATATGGAAAAACAAAAAAACCAGGATAATCAAAAGAATCCTGTACAATAACACAACCTCTGGAGGCATCATGATCCCTGACTTCAAGCTCTACTATAGAGCTACAGTAATAAAAACAGCTTGGTACTGGCATAAAAACCGACATGTGGACCAATGGAATCGAATTGAAGACTCTGACATTAATCCGCACACCTATGAACATATAATTTTTGACAAAGAAGCCAAAAGTGCACAATGGAAAAAAGAAAGATTCTTCAACAAATGGTGCTGGCAAAACTGGATATCAACATGTAGAAGGCTGCAAATAGATCCATATCTATCACCGTGCACAAAACTTAAGTCCAAGTGGATCAAGGACCTCAACATAAATCCAGCTACTCTGAACCTGCTAGAAGAGAAATTAGGAAGTAGTCTTGAACACATTGGCATAGGAGACCACTTCCTAAATAGAACACCAGTAGCACAGACACTGAGAGAAACAATCAATCAATGGGACCTCTTGAAACTGAGAAGCTTTTGTAGAGCAAAGGATATGGTCAACAAGGCAAAGCGACAACCTACATAATGGGAAAAGATCTTCACCAACCCCACATCTGACAGAGACTAATATCCAGAATATATAAGAAACTCAAGCAATTAGACATCAAAATGCCCAACAGTCCAATTAAGAAATGGGCTAAACAGAGAATTCTCAACAGAGGAAACTCAAATGGCTGAAAAACATTTCAGGAATTGCTCAACATCCCTAATCACCAGGGAAATGCAAATCAAAACAACTCTGAGATACCACCTTACGCCTGTCAGAATGGCTAAGATCAAAAACACTGAAGACACCTTATGCTGGAGAGGACGTGGAGTAAGGGGAACTCTCCTCCACTGCTGGTGGGAATGCAAGCTTGTACAACCACTTTGGAATACAATATGGTGCTTTCTTAGAAAATTGGGAATCCATCTCCCCCAAGATCCAGCTATACCACTCTTGGGCATATACCCAAGGAATGCTCAACCACACCACAAGAGTACTTGTTCAGCTATGTTCATATCAGCATTGTTTGTAATAGCCAGAACATGGAAACAACCTAGATGCCCTTCAACTGAAGAATGGATAAATAAAATGTGGTACATATACACAACGGAATACTACTCAGCAGAGAAAAACAATGACATCATGAGGTTTGCAGACAAATGGATGGATCTAGAAAAAATCATCCTGAGTGAGGTAACCCAGACTCAGAAAGACAAACATGGTATGTACTCACTCATAGCAGGATACTAGATGTGGAACAAGGATGACTGGACTGCTACTCACATCACCAGGGAGGCTACCTGGAAAACAGGACCCCAAGAAAGAACCGGGGATCACCCAATAACAGAGATATGGAATGAGATCTACATGAACAGCCTGGACATGAGTGGGGGTAGTGAAGTGCGAGGGTCGAGGGAAAGACAGCTTGGGGGAGCGGGAGATCCCAGCTGGATCAACAACAGAGAGGGAGAACAAGGAATAGGAGACCATGGTAAATGAAGACCACATGAGAATAGGAAGAAGCAAAGTGCTAGAGAGGCCCACAGAAATCCACAAAGATACCCCCACAACAGACTGCTGGCAATGGTTGAGAGACAGCCCGAACTGACCTACTCTGGTGATGGGATGGCCAAACACCCTAATTGTCATGCTAGAAACTTCACCCAACTACTGAGGGATCTGGTTGCAGAGATCCATGACTAGGCCCCAGGTGGATCTCTTGGAGTCCAATTAGCGAGAATGAGGAGGGTATATATGAGCGAGAATTGTTGAGACCAAGGTTGGATAAAGCACAGGGACAAATAGCCAAACGAACGGAAACACATGAACTATGAACCAATGGCTGAGGGGACACCAACTGGATCAGGCCCTCTGAGTGGGTGAGACAGCTGATTGGCCTAATCTGTTTGGGAGGCATCCAGGCAGTGGCACTGGGTCCTGTGCTCATTGCATGAGTCGGCTTGAAACCTGGGGCCTATGCAGGGTCCCTTGGCTCGGCCTGGGAGGAGGGGAATGGACCTACCTGGACTGAGTCTACCAGGCGGATCTCAGTCTGTGGGGAAGGCTTTGCCCTGGAGGAGATGGGAATGGGGGGCGGGGTGGGAGGGAAGTGAGGGGGGCGGGAGGGGGGAGAACAAGGGAATCTGTGGCTGATATGTAGAAATGAATTGTATTGCAAAATAAAAATTAAAAAAAAAAGAGTGTGTCCTTCAGCCTGAAGAGGTGAACTAATGGCATTTGTCTACCTATCTCAAAGTTCCAGAGTAGAAGTGGATTCAGTTACTTAAAAATAAGCAAAAATATGTCTCTCAGGTATGCCCTACCATTTCTGGATTCTATTTCATTCCAGATGTAGTCAAGTGGACAACCAAGAATAACCATCACACCTAGCAATGCCAGAAGCTTTGTCTACCATGATAAATGATGACCCCATGGGAATAGGAAGAAGCAGAGTGCTAGAGAGGTCCCCAGAAATCCACAAGATACCTCAACTATAGACTACTGGCAATGTCAAGAGAGTACCTGAGCTGACCTATTCTGAGATTGGGTGGCCGAACACACTAACTGTCATGATAGGACTCTCATCCAGTGACTGATGGAAGCAGATGCAGAGATCCATGGCCAAGCCCCAGGTGGAGCCAGGAGTCCATGTGTGTGAGTAAGGAGGGATTATATGAGCAAGAGATATTGAGACTATGATTGGAAAAAGCACAGCGACAAATAGCCAAACTAGTAGAAACACATGAACTGTGAACCAACAGCTGACGAGCAACATGGAACTGGACCAGGCCCTCTGGATAAGTGAGACAGTTGATTAGCTTGAACTGTTTAGGAGGCCCCCAGACAGTGGAACCTGGACCTGTCCTTGGTGCATGAACTGGCTTTTTGGAACCTAGGGTCTAGGCTGAGACACTTTGCTCAGCCTTGGTGTAGGGAGGAAAGGACTGGACCTGCCTCAACTGAATCTACCAGGCTGGGCTGACACCCCAGGGTAGATCTTGCTGTGGAAGAGGTGGGAATAGGGGGTGAATTTGGGGGAGAAGGCTGGGTGTGGGAGGAGGGAGGACAGGGGAATCTATGGCTGATATGTAAAATTAAATTAATTATAAAATAAAAATATTTTAAAACATCTCACCAACAGGGCATCCCAAGTGTGAGCTTTAAATGTCAAGAACAATGGACATACTCTAGTGGATGGAATTATTTTCTCTGAATTTGTCAAATACAAATGAACTAGACATTGTTTAGGTATTTATTACTTGTGTATATTGCATATAGTTATTGTACTTTTGTATATAGTTTTTCTTATGTTAGTTAAAAGCTTTTTCCTTTTTTCTTTTTATTAAAATAAAAAAGGGGAAGTATGGTGATATTTTATTTGTATTAAAATGTTATTTGTATGTTAATAAATAAAGTTGCCCGGGGGTCAGAGCTATTAGCAAGCCATAGGAAAGCAGGGCAGTGGTGGCATATGCTTGTAATCCCAGCACTTGGTAGGCAGAGCTAGGTAAGTCTCTGTGTGTTCAGGGATACAGCCAGTATTGGATACACATGCCTTTAATCTCAATACCAATCATGGAAAACCTGGAGGTCTATACAGACAGGCCGTGACTAGGAAGTGATGTGGTTGGGTTTACAACCAATGAGAAGGCAGAACAGAAATTCTATATAAGGACTTTAACACAGAAAGTAGCTCTGGTTCGGAGAGGTAGGACCACCGCAGGAGGAAGGGTAAGGTTTTAGCTCTTAGCTCTGACCTCTTGGCTTTCTTCTTTGCCTTGGTTCTGTGTTTCTTATTTTAAAAGACGGTAGGGTACATCTACCAACTTAAGTAAAAAATACATTGACAGAGGATAGTAGAACACAAGTATTATTAAATATGGGTTCTTGAATACTACATGCTAGATTTTCAATGGGGGATGGGCAGGAAGAAAGGAGGAGTAGTGGGAGGGTTAACCAACAGGATGACTTTGTGAAGAAGCCTCATGAAATCCCACTGTCTTACTACTTAATAAGAAGTATAATTTTAAAACTTTGATTAGAGGTGTTGCACATGGCGCAATAATGTTACTCCCAGTCACAGGGATATTAAATGGAAATCTCTGTGCCAAGCACTGGTTACCTGCCTAGGACTTACTGGTCAGGGAGGCCTCAGAGCCACCCTAAACAAAACAGGACATTTCCAATGCTCTTGCTTGAGTTCCCTAAGTTGATGGTGTTCTAAAGACACCAAAAACATGGTGTGTGTTGGTTGTGTGTGTGTGTGTGTGTGAGAGAGAGAGAGAGAGAGACAGAGACAGAGACAGAGACAGAGACAGAGAGAGACAGAGACAGAAAGAGAGAGAGTTACAGAGTAACAGAGAGAGAGAGAGAAAGAAACAGAGAGAGAGAAAAAACTGGACAATATCGAATATATCTGGAAACTCTCCTTCATGAGTACATTTTGTAGGCTGCTGTCAGAGAAAAGATGTTAATTGTCTTAGGTACACCTAAACCCTGTATCATACAATAACATCCTTCTAGGCAAGCTGTTTATACTGGTATAATGGTAGCATGACTATTTATGCATGTAATCAGTGTCTCTCTTGATTGGATTTCAAAGCTGATCCATAAAGACAAATTCATGCCATGGTCAAAATCCAAAGCTTGAAATTATAAATCCAAGGAGAGAACCTATTGATGCTTTTTTAAAGATCCTTTTGTTAATATGACCTCTTAATATTTTTGTTTAGAATTATCAATTTTTACTGCTCTCAATCTTGGTGAAAGTAGTCTCCTCTTGAAGTTAGTGCTGGGTAATTCAGAGACTCAAAACCGTTTAGAAAGTACTAAGAAAAAGCAACTGTGTAAGATTGGGGCAATTACCATTCATCATGGAAATGAGAGGGTCCCAACACTCTCCCTTTACCTCCTCGACTGTCTAACGGCATTTAATGAAAACTATGTCATTTTGTTTTAAAGTGTGGAATAAATACTTCCCTGTTTTCTTTATCAGTACTTTGAAATGAAATTGTGCATTCCCTCAAGTTTTTGTTTTTTTAATTGTTTTGTTTTTTCATATGGGGTTTCTCTGTGTAGACCTGGTTGTCTGGGGATATGGACCTTGGACCAGGCTGAACCCACAGAGATCCATCTGCTTCTGCCTCCAGAGTGCTGAGATTATGCACCACTGAAACCAGATCCCTTGGAGATTTCTCAGTTATTTGTGAGCATGCCTGTGAGGTTACATGCTGCAAGGGCATGTTGGCACCCCTTTTGGTTTACAAGTTCCAGAGAGGTAGAAAGGAGTAAGTAAAGAAGGGTTGAGTCAGACCTTGTTGGTTGGGAGAACCTTTCAGAGTGACTGATTAATTTAGTAAACAAGGATAGATCCATGCTGTTCCAAAACATTGATCATGTCATTTTTTGTTTATGGATATGTGTTTAACTTTATGTTGCATCTTTTGGTGATCTTTGATAAACTGTGAAAAAGCAGAGATATCTTTTACAAACACTTTTACTCACCAACCCCATAACCAAACTTCTAAGAATACAGAGGCATATGACAGCCCATTCTCAAGCTGGCAGCTCTTGTGGCTTTAAGAACATTAGACAGGAGCCGGGCGGTGGTGGCGCACGCCTTTAATCCCAGCACTCGGGAGGCAGAGCCAGGCGGATCTCTGTGAGTTCGAGGCCAGCCTGGGCTACCAAGTGAGTTCCAGGAAAGGCGCAAAGCTACACAGAGAAACCCTGTCTCGAAAAACCAAAAAAAAAAAAAAAAAAAAAAAAAACATTAGACAGAAAAAAAATCCCAATCCAGCCCAAGCAGACTGCCTTGTTCTGAGTAGTGTATTATTAACATTTAGTGGTCAGAGTGCCCAAGAAAAATCCTCAGGCCAAAGCTGTTGCAGTTATTATTCAATTTAAGGCATAATAAAATATTCATATTTTATATCACTGTAAAATTAATTTACATGTCAAATCCTGATATTCTTTTAGTCTTGCTCACACAGTGGCCCTGCACAAGATAACTTTTCTAAGAAAGTAAGGTCCTGCCACCTCATTTTTTTAATCAATTTTTTACAACAGTCTTTGCCCATCAACATATCCCTGTGTAGGGCAGATGTACTCCAACCAATCTAATTTTGTTGCTGGATATGGAACATCATCATCTAAGTGTACAGTAGGAAGAGCCTTGTACTTTGTTCTGATTTTCATATTCCTGAGTAATTACAGGGGCAGGTGTTTCAAGAATATGTCAGAGCCTCAACATGAGATCTCTGCCTTCTTTATGTGCATCACAACTACCAAGACATAGGAAGAGCTTCAAGTAGATGATATCTTCCTAAAAGTAGTAGAGGAATTCTGTTCAGGACTTTGCTGGGGAATCTTAGAAGCAGTACTTATGAGGGAATTCAAAAATGATTAATAAAAATTTCCCATTAAACTAACATCCCAAAGTTGCTCGAATATGAATGCCCTCCAAAGCATACCACACATGAAGATCAAAGCCTAGTAAGGTACAGCGGCCATCCTGTGGCACAGCTTTGCTAGATCTAGGTCAAGCAGCTCTGCAAACTTTATGACTTTCACCATTTCCATCAGAAAGGGCTGCACCAACATTAACAGCTTCTTTCTCTACAGGTTATCACCTTCTTTCTATGTTAAGGTTTAGCTCTAGTACGAAGATTATGAAAGTGAACAAATGATGAGACTTTATTGGAATATTTTTGTATGTTCATTTGGGTTGAGTTTGCTTTGAGGTCAACAATTTGAGCACTAGGTAAAGGATTTGTCAAATTGAACGAATTTGGTGACTTTCATTTTCAATGGACAACAAGATATAGGGATTATATATGGTATAATATGGAATACATTTATGGCATCTGTCAGAAGTATGAGTTTTGTGATGTACTTATGTTCTGTATTTTGTCATATTATTATAATTATTACTGAGACAGGGTCTATGTAGTGCTGGCAATCCTGGAACTCACTATGTTGGCCAGGAAGGCCTCAGACTTACAGAAATCTTCTTGCTTCTGCTTCCTGAGTGCTGGGATTGAAAGCATGCATCACCTTGCTTGGCATTATTTTCAATGTTTAGATGTAGGACAAGTTAAATGTTTTATTATAACAATTCCTTAGTGGTGGAGAGATGGCTTAGTGGGTAAAAGCACTGTTTGCTCTTCCAGAGGACTAGGGTTCAATTTTCAACACACACAATAGCTCACAACTGTATTTATCTACAGCTTCAGGGAATCTCATACCCTCTTCAGGACTACATAGGCATCAGACAAACATGGAGTGCACAGAAAATTTTGTAGACAAAAGTACTCATACACATAAAGAACAATGCACACAGTTACTGTTGTATAATTTTATTTGAATACAAACTCTGATATTTTACACCATTTAAAACATCAATAAACTCTTTCATAAGTTTCTTATCTTTATGTTTCTATTATGTATACTTGTGCCTTTTAAACAGAGAACACCATAGAAATACCATGTCACATGGTTCACAATGGTATTTTTCAGTCCTGTATGAACTGTCTGATGTCTTCTAAGAATTGAAAGGTCAATACAGGATATGTCACAGTCTTTGCATTTGTGAAGTTTCTCTCCAGTATGAATTTTCTGATGTGCTCTAAGATATTAGCAGCTAATGAAAGACTTGTCACATTCCTTACACCTGTAAAATCTCTCTCTAGTGTATACTCTCTGATGTCTTCTAAGACTTGACATGTAGGTAAAGAATTTGTCATATTCCAGGAATTTATAGGGTTTCTCTCCATTATGAAGTTTCTGATGTCTCCTAAGCTGAAATCTGATTGAAGGATGTGTTACAGTCTTTGTGTTTGTAAGGTTTCTCTCTAGTATGAATTTTCTGATGTTGTCTAAGATATGAGCACATACTAAAAGATTTGTCACATTCCCTACATTTGTAAGGTTTCTCTCCAGTATGAAGTTTCTGATGTTCTCTAAGAGCTGAATGAGTAGATAAAGATTTGCCACATTCCTTACATCTGTAAGGCCTCTCACGGGTATGAATCCTCTGATGTTTTCTAAGTTGTGAGTCCTGTTTGAAGGACATGTGACATTCCATACATTTGTAAGGTCTCTCCCCAGTGTGGACCCGCTGATGTCTTCTAAGATGTGAGGAATTGGTAAAGTATTTATCACATTCCTTACAACTGTAAGGTCTCTCTCCTGTATGGATTCTTTGATGTCTTCTAAAATTTGAACTCTGGATAAAGGACATGTCACATTCTCCACATTTGTAAGGTTTCTCTCCAGTATGAATTTTCTGATGTACACTAAGATGTGAGCCTGTAGTAAAGGATTTGTCACAATTTCTGCATTTGTAAAGATTCTCTCCGGTATGTAGTTTCTGATGATTTATAAGAGTTGAAAGTGTAGACAAAGATTTGCCACACTCCTGACAACTGTAAGGTCTCTCTCCAGTATGAACCCTCTGATGTTTTCTAAGATGTGAGTTTTGGTTAAAGGACTTGTCACATTCCATACATTTGTAAGGTTTCTCCCCTGTGTGAATTCTCTGATGTCTTCTAAGATTTCCACAAGTGGTAAAGGATTTGTCACATTCCTTACATCTGTAAGGTCTCTCTTCTGTATGAACCCTACTTTGTCTTCTAAGATATGAGTCCCAGGTAAAGGATTTGTCACGTTGTATACATTTGTAAGAGTTCTCTCCAGTATGAATTTTCTGACCTACATTGAGGCTTGAGGCATTACTGAAGCATTTCTCACATTTCCCACACTGCTGGGCTTTCTCTTGAATGTAGAATGGTTGTTTAAAATGATTGTGTGCAGAGCTGAAATAGTCATCATATTCTCCCTGCCTGTGCTCTTTCTTTGCAATGTAGAGTCTCTGATCTCGAGTACTGTTGGAACTCAAATTTAAAGACTTCTCACAGTCTTTAGATTTGCAAGGTTCTTCTCCAGTGTGCATGCTTTCATGTCTATGTGAGTTTGAAGACTCAATAAAAGCCTCCCTATAATTACTGCACCTGTAGTTATTAGAGTTTTCTGGAATTTTACCTGTTTTATCACGAGCACATGTGGAGGGGTCATGA
Source organism: Peromyscus eremicus (assembly GCF_949786415.1). Classification (NCBI taxonomy): domain Eukaryota; kingdom Metazoa; phylum Chordata; class Mammalia; order Rodentia; family Cricetidae; genus Peromyscus; species Peromyscus eremicus. The sequence goes on along the minus strand of NC_081416.1, from coordinate 187,518,195 downwards.
AGCACTTTGCCAAGCTCATTACACTGACAAGACTCGTCTTCAGTCTTCACATGTTGATGGACAGAATCATGTTTGTAATAGTTCCCTGAAAATGAGTACAGTTCAGATTAGTAGGGCTGATGATTAACCTTTGGATAAATGACTGTCCACCTCAGTTTTCTCTTAAGGTTAGTCAACCAGCAACCACTTAGATATTTTTCTTTCACTGTATTTCAATGTATTCTCACAAAACAGCAAAAAAGCCTTCAAGGGCCTGTGATTCATAATAAATAACTTGTCCCTATAGAAAAATGGATAATGGCACAAGATGGATCAGGAAATTGTGAAATTAGTAGTTAGCTTTGTGACAGAGCTCATGGACTAATTATATTTAGAATACATGTCTCTATTTAAATATTTCTTCTCAGAAACTGATGAAGAAGAGTTTAATCCAATTCCAGGTCACTGTATTTATACTGACTAAGTGATAAGCAACGAGGAGTATTGTTCATTAGACCTGAATCCTTAAAAGGTTAAAGTCTTAAAAAAAAACCATCACAGGGTTTATTTATTTTCTAGAAAAACACATTAGATTTTCTTATGTAATGGAGGCAGAGCAAGTATTCTGGCAGGTGCCAGAAATCAGATCAATTGAGGCAGGGCTGTCATGGGCAGCTATTGCTGATTTCTATCCTCTACTGTGTGAGCTCCACACAGGACTGTGTTTCTTTACTTATATGGTTATTCTCAAGTCTAGTCTGTATACCAAATCCTGAGAACATTTTCCAGATGGATGTCCGAGTATCAGCCACTGGGAAGAAAATGAAGAATGTAATAAAAAAGATAGACAGTAAGGAGGCTATTAAAGAACAATCCTACTTCATCAACCCACATTAGGCTTATAATTTGTAAGATTATTCTAACCTGATGTCAACAAAGTCAAATAAAATTGCATTTTGTATTCGTACTGTCACCAGAGTTCAAGTGCAATAGGCCCAATGTCTTCTAATAGTTACATCTGGCAGGATGCATCCTGGGGCCAGAACACTACAGTAAGTTAATGATTAGGAATCTTTTCAAGTGGAATTGAATATCACAAAACCATTTTCAACTCTTGCTTTCTCTTTCACTTGAAGCCTTCAAGGTTGTCCTGCTAATTCCCTAACCCACCATAATTGTGTATACTCTCTGTTCTCCACATTCCTGGGCATTCTCATTTGCTCTGGACAGGTGTCCAGGTCTATCTTTCATTAACCACATGTTCTGTGATGTAGCCCATGACCCATGCTAGAATTTTTAGAAAGAATACAGAAATCTAACATAGTACTGTGTTAGTACATGAAGAAAACACAAAGTAGAGGAATCTGGGAATGATTTCCAATGGCTCTTTCCCATCAGAATCTTTAGCATATAAATATGCTAAAGTACTTCTCAATTTGCACATCTTGAGCTTTTCTCACAATTAAAACTATGTGAGGTACAGTGATGTAATTGGAGCTTAAAAAATGGGTATAAATATTATATGATACTAAATTTCTGAATGCATTGTGGAACCAAATTAGGGATGCATGACACTTCTAACATGCAAAATGGAAAGAAACGTATTAAATACTGTGAAAAAGTAGTGTTCTACTACCAAACTTTCCCTAGTGTTCTGTTGTTTCTTACAGCTGGAGAGAGTTTATAACCTATAAAGCCAGTATATAAAAATGATTACTTAGAAGCAAAATGTTCTCACCAACAGAGACCAGGTTGCTGTAATTCTCCAACATCACATCAATGTACAAAGCCCTCTGAGCAGTGTCCAGGCATTCCCACTCCTCTTGGGAGAAGATCACAGTCACATCCTGGAATTTCAATGGACCCTGAAACAAAAAAGTTGTTAGACCACATGCTACCAAACAGAGTGTTTTCCTGGATGTAAGTAGACTTGAGGAAATGAGGGATGTAGACGATGAAGACAATTACATAATCAGATGATTTTGATATAGTCACATCATATGATAGATTTTCTACTCTGTGGAAACAGGATGACACAATAGGCTTACATACAATATACACAAAAAAAAACCCACTCATTTATGGTCTGGACATGGATGACTATCTATTAGGGATGGTGTTTGTGTCCCTCAGGATCACAGTGTACATGTCTCAGAATGAAAATTCATGATGAGGAAATGTGCTTTAATTGCTGTACCTGTAGATCATAGTAAAACACTGCAACTCAATCAATTCTTGCATTCTTTGGCCTTACATAGTTATATTCTAACAAGCTCAGGTTGTATGTTTAAACACTAGGTCGAATACCATTCCATTGCAGGGCAAAGATATGGAAAGTAGAATTTATATTTGACAAGGTAAGCAAAGAATTCGCCTATTTTCCACAGAAACAATGAGTGTAATAATATTGCATTTTGTCAGTTTTAAAATTAACATTCAAGAACAGGTAATATATGAGATTATTTTATCAGTATTTTGATCCACTACCAAGCAGGTTGAAAAATCTGTATCAACCACATTTGATATAATCTAAAATTTTCCTAATAAATTATGAAAATGCCAACTTAGGCAAAAACAATAATTTCAGAAGTTTTGAAGAACATTTCATTTCTGAATAGTAACAAAAACTGAGGGAAGTCCTGTTGCAGGGTATTTTTTACACTGTATAAAAAATACCATCACTTTTCAGTGCTTTTCAAATGTCATGGTGCTCAGAAGGTCAATTCAGGAGAGAATATGAGAATTTTTGTGCCTGAAATTTGTAGTTTTTAATGTGTTCCTTTTTAGTAGTTATCCTGTATTGTCTAACAGATTTTAGGTTAGCAGTGTTTATGATTCTTCTTTTATTACAAACTGTCAAACTGCATAGTGGTGGCATATTCTGTCTGAGTTGTGAGTCAAGAATAAATGCAAACCTGGCAGTCAGAGCTCATTCTCCAAATCTCTGCTTTAAAATTTTGCAGGTTCAGGGTTGGGGAGTAGAGTCATGACTCTCACAGGAACTGACTGGGGAAATCAATCCTGAGGAATGTTCTTTCTGCATCAAATGTGATGGATTGTGCACATCAATCAGTCAGTGTCCTCAAGAAATTATTTCTGATGCATTCTATGTAATGCTACCTAATGAGTCCCAGACAGTAATGGCTGCACAGTGGGATCCTGTTTAGGCAAAAAAAAAAAAAGAAATAAAAATGCTGATCTCAAGCCAGGTGTGGTGGTGCATGCCTTTAATCCCAGCACTTGGAGAAGAAGATATGTGGACCTCTGTGAGTTTGAGGCCAGTTTGGCCTACAGTACCACATCTAGAAGAGACAGGGCTATACAGAGTCAACTTGTTTCAAAAAACAAAACATAACAAAAAACCCAAAACACTAATCTCTCTAGCTTAGGATGTTCCAAATGAGCATTCTAACCAAGTGTGTGATGTGAGTAGCAATTCTCCTGAGACAAACAGATAGCAGGTGTCAACAAACATGTGCAGACATCATCATTACCATGATATTGAACACCGAAGAGAAATAAGTAGACTACTGTGGTAGTTGAATGTAATTAGCCACCATTGGGAGTGGCACTATTAGGAGGTGTGGCTTTGTTGGAGTAGGAATGGCCTTGTTGGAGGAAGTGAGTCACTGTGGGGTGAGATTGGAGATCTTCTTTGTTTAAGCTTCACTCAAGGTGACACTCAGTTGACCTCCTGTTTCCTGGAGACATAGGACTCTCACCTACTACTCCATTATGTCTGCCTCTATGCCGCCATGATGATAATGGACTGAACCTCTGAATCTGTAAGCTGCCTCCTCAATTAAATGCTTTCCTTTATAAGAGGTGCCATGGTCTTAGTGTCTCTTCACAGCAATTGCAGTCTTAACAAAGTAAACTAAAATCTGAATCTACACTCAAGAACATGATTTTCATGGTAGGATCAAGCCACTTGTACAAGCCTGTTCTGCACTGTCTAGTTTCCTTAAATTTTTAGTATTAGGAACCAAGTATTACTTAGCATTAAAAACCAAGCTTTGTCTCTTAAGTGCACATAGTGCTAAGATGTTGTAAAAACTCTCATGTGCTTCAATATGAACTCTTTATAACCATGATTCAAGGAAGTGGTACAGTTCCCACAAATGAAGCTTGCATAACACAGGAGTCCTCACTCACTAATATATAAAGATATAGCCCTTATTCTACAACAATTATACATCACATCAATGTATTTTTTTTCATGTATTAAAATGGAAATTTTTTCAAAATTACTAGTCATAATTTCATATGAGATACTTATTTTTGAGGGAAAATAGTTGAGAAGGTTGTATGGACAAAAATCATGTAAGTGTGGATTTATGAAATTATATTGTATACCTGTAGTCATAAATACAACATGGTACAGTCATTAAAAAAGACAATGATAAGAGATTATGATAGAGGACGCAGAAAGAGAGAAATATTGAAAAGCTAAGGTACTTAATATTTGACAAGGAGGAAAAAGATACAGCACAAAAATGTACTCTTTTTAACACATGACGTTGGTAAAACTCAACACAGAAGAAGAATGCAATTAGATGCTTATATTTCATTTGTACAAAAGTCCATTCAAGGTGGATCAAAAATCTTATTTTAAATCAGAAACACATAGACAACTAGAAAATGTAGAGAAGATCTATCAGGATATTGGGATAGGCAAGGCCTTATTCTTTAGAAAGAATACCAAAAACAGAGGAAGTGAAACAATTGGACTAAATGAATAGAAAAAACACCCAAGTGATGGAAGAGAATCTGTACCAGTCACATTGTTGACAGGGACTCATACCTAGAATTTACCAAGAATTACAGAAATTAAATACCAAGGAAATTATGCTGCCATTTATAGATGCACAAAGGAGCCTAATAGATATTTTTTAAAGACAAACTCACAAATGTCAAATAAATATTGCAAAAGTGTTCAGGATACCTAAAAAAATGCCATCATGGAATCCCAAATTAAAACTGCTTTGAAATATCACCTCACCCTAGGCTGAGAATGGCTGTCATCAACTAACCAGAAAACAAATATTAGGCAAGGTGAGGAGAGAAAGGAAGCCTTATTCACTGAGGTTGGGGGTGTGTGAAAATTATACACTCAGTGAGGTAATGAGATTGAAGATTATTAAAAAAAATTGAAGATAGAACTAATGTATGACCCAACAATGTCACTCCTGGGAACACAATTTGAAAACTCCACACCCCACTGCAGAAATGTTTACACTCCACATTCACTGCTACTGCCTTCAGCATGGCAAAGTATTAGAATTAACCTAATTATATGAAGACTGTACACACATAATGGAATAACAACCAGCTGAAGAGAAAATTGTAGGAAAATGGATAGACATAGAATGTGTAATATTAAGTTTGGTCACACAGTGCCAGAAAGAAGAAATCAAATTTTTCCTCTTATGCAGAAACTGGCCAATAATAAGTGTCTATGAGAAACAAAATGCATGGGGGCTTAGCAGAACATGGAAAAAAGAGACCAAGAAAGGTTAAATAACAGGGTTGAGGTAGGACTGAATGCAGATCATGAGAAGCAGTTGTGAAAAAGTATATAAACTAAGTAATTTTCTAGTTGTGATTCTTCCAAAGTAATTTTTTATTTTTTTTTCTGATGGAAAAGTTGTTAAAAATATATTCGATAATAAAAACATAAAGCCCCGTTTGAAAGACTCCAGAGCTTATGTTCCCAATAAATAGTCTAGCTAAATAAAATTGCAATATTTGTACAGTACTTTTACAGTAATTGTGTCCAGTTAATTTCAGTGTGTGTGTGTGTGTGTGTGTGTGTGTGTGTTGTTTATTTGCAACAATTGTCATAATAAAATTTAAAATATTGTCAGTAGCAAAAAATTAAAGGTTTGCAATATCTGAACATATAACATTTCTAGAAAAGTAGGCATGACCACTGACATGGAAAATACATACTGGAGAATCAGCCATTTCTTTCTGTTTCTTTTCTCTGATGTTCTCTTTCAGGAACAAGGAATAGATGACTTGCTGACCTTTCATATAAGGAGTCAAAAAGAAAAGGAAAAAATTAGTACTGAAAGCTGTAGCACAAATTCTTGTTGGACTTATTAGTAAAAACCCAAAGTCTGATATCAGGGGGGAAAGCTGAAAGATCAGAGAAGCAACACAGCCAGCTACTAGTTCTTAAATCTGTAAGATTCTCCAAATGGAGCTCCTGTCTACTTCCACCTTATATTCCGTACTCTGCCCAGCCATACGACTGACATCCTATCCCAAACTCCGATTGACATCCTATCCCAAACTCTTTATCACAGGGTTTAAATGTGTGTGTGCCTCCTCAGCACTAGGAACAAAAACACAAGATCCCAAGTGCTGTGATTAAAGAAGTGTGCCACCACTACCTGGCTCTGTTTCTCTTTTAAACTGGATCAGTCTTGTGTAGCCTAGGGTGACTTGACTTTGCAGAGATCTCTCTGCCTCTGTCTCTGCCTCCGGAGTACTGGGATTAAAGCTGTGTGCCAGCACTGCCTGGACTCTATGACTAACTAGTGCCTGGCTTTGTTTGCCCTCTGATCTTCATGAAAGCTTTATTTGTAAGAGCATACACAAACTACGACCAAAGAACTCTGTTAGTAAACAATGTCAAACCACAGGAAAAAAATCCAAGCAACAAACTATGACCAGGTGTCCAGACAATGATCCCAAATCCAGAAGAGAGTGGAGTGATATTTCAAGCTTGAAGAGAAAATCACTGTCAACCGTATTTTTGCATCAAGAAAAAAATTATCTTAAAGGTGATAGAGACTCAAGTGCATTTGAAGATAGTCTTGAGATAACATAATTGATTCCACTAAAGCAGCTTTGCTGACAATAACTAGAGGCAAAATTTATACAGGGCTATCAGAAGAATTATCCATGTAAATACAGGAAATAATAATTCTATGTAGTGACTGCACAAATACAGGAGAACTTGGAAGTAATCAAACATGGGCAAGACAGCAAATCACCAATTCTCACACAGAAGAAAGAAAATTTGTTGTAAGATTCTTAAAATGGTCTTATAATAAAAAACCTGAAACAAAATATTGGGGTAAAGGTTGAAAGATCAGAGAAGCAGAGCAAGCCCCAGCCATGACCTCTTACCTCACCAACTCCTCAGCCTGAAAGAACTCAGCCAAGATGCCTCAAGCTGAATGAGCTTCCTCAGCTGAAAAGGTCTCAGCCCAAATGCCTTTAGTTCCTGTCTCCTCAAGCCTTATATACCTTTCTCTGCCCAGCCATCACTTCCTGGGATTAAAGGGTGTGTGCTTCCCAGTACTGGGATTAAAGGTGTGTACCACCACTGCCTGGCTCTGTTTTCTCTCCTACACTGAGTCAATCTAATGTAGTCCAGGGTGGCTTTGGCTTTGAACTCACAGAGATCCAGATGGATATCTGCCTCCCGCCACCACTATGTGACCTCTATGTCTAATCTAGTAGCTTGTTCTGTCCTCTAATCTTCACACAAATTTTATTAGGGTACACAACATATCACCACATTAATACTAACAATAATCCAAGCAGCAATAGTATAAAAAAGAGCATAGTGAGTAATAATGCCATGACCAAAAATCTAGCCATTCTGGAAGTGATATGGAGACTACTCAATTAAACAAATCCAAAAGTTAAATAAATATAGCACTGTACTGCTCTCACCACTAGATGGTGGGCCTGTCATTTTACTAACTCAGGGACAAGTTTGTTTCCTGTGACTCAGGATAAGGTGATTAGACTCACTCCCAACACACAGACACAGACACACACACAGACACACACACACACACAGACACACACAGACACACACACACACACACACACACACACACACACACACACACCCCACCCATCACTGGTGGGTGCAGAGTCTCTTGCTTTGCCAAAGTAGAAAGTAAGTAAGGCAAGTGCTTCCTGGCCTAAAAATATCAGTTACACCTTCCATCTATGGTTCCAGAAACATTGAGGAAGAGGAGAAGGAAAGGTAATAAGAAGGGAATGAGGAGGAAGGGCTAAGACATGCCATGCTCTAGACTCCACACAGCTGTTGTAATCAGTAACCAACAGCAGCTGTACTGACCTGCATGGACCGCACACTAGACCACAATCAGACTAGGAAAGGGAAAGGCTCACAGAGTCCACCCTTTACCTTTCAAATGTTGTCTATAGATAGAGTGTAGGAGAAGAATCTCTGCCTTTAGCTGTAGTCCTCTGCTAGCTAACCAGACTACAACATGGAGCTCCAAACCCACAGTCTCACAGGTGGTCTTGGATAATCTCGGGGGATCCCAAGCAAAATAAATTGAGATGAACACTCTAGAGAAATTGGTTGGAATTTTGGACCAGGATAGCAGACAGGTAGGAGGTGATAGTGGGCAGTGTTTGATGTGTGCATGCTCAGACACACACAGAGAGTGTATATGTACACATATGTTTGTCAGTGTGAAACAGTTATTATTAAAAAAATTCATCATTTTTGAATCAGGGTTTCTCTGTGTAACACTGGCAGTTCTGGAATTTGCTTTGTAGATCAGGCTGGACTAAATTCCCAGAGATCTGCCTACACTCTCTTGGGTATGTTGGGATTAATGGTGTGCACCACCCTACCCTTCTCAGAAATTTATTTTAAATGACCATATCAGTCTGCACTTTCCTTTTTATTGTATAATTATCTGGTTTTTTGTTTTGGTTTTATTTTGGTTTTTTGAGACTAGGTTTGTCTGTGTAACAGCCCTGGCTCTCCTGGAATTCCCTTTATAGAAAAGGGTGATCTGGAAATCACTGAGATTGACCTACCTCTACTCTGCATGCTGGGATTAGAGGAGTGTGCCACCACACCCTGCACATTATCTGGTTTAATATCATGTAAAAATAAGAGTCAAGGGGAATCTCCTTTTTTGTGTGTCAAGAAGATTTTGTTTGTTTGTTTGTTTGTTTTTGGTTGTTTTATTTTGTTATGTTTTGAAAAAGGGTTTTATAGTCATGACTCTCATGGAATTATGAACACCAGATTATCTTTGAACTCATAGAGATATGCCTTCCTCTGCTTCCAGTGTGCTGGTATTAAAGGTGCGTTCCACTGTTAAGAAGTATATCAAGTAATGTTGAGGTTAGTTTTTCTCTGGAGTTCTGATGGAATCCTGTCAATCTGTTCAAGGAGTAGTTTTAGGGGCGGCATTTTATACCTGCCTCAGTCACATTGCTACTGATGTTCTGTTTACATATTTATTTACGTATTATATCATGTTGTTTAAATTTGGTGTGTTATATTCATCTATTTCAATTAGAGTTTCCAATTTAGTGTAACAAAAATCTTTAATATCAAGTAACAAGAGATCGAGTTGTTCACTCATTTCTATCATGGAGGCTGTGCAGTTAGTTACCTTGTATAATTGTCAAGACATGATAACAGGACAGGCGGTCGTAGCAAACTGCTTTTATGCCACCACTCAGGAGGCAGAGACAGACCGATCTCTGTGATTTCAAGACCAACCTGATCTACAGAGTGAGTTCAAGTCAGCAAACACTACAGAGAAAATAACAAAATATAATGATAACAAAAAGTTATGTAGAGTTTAGCAAGATCATATAAGCCTTTTAACCCAGCACTCAGGAGGCTTGGGCTAGGGAACTGAGTTCAAGGTCAGTGATATCCACACAGTGAGATTAGGAAAGTGGAAAGACACAGAGACATTGTCTCAAAATAATGTAAATTGCTCCATGAGCAATAGCTTTCATGGTTTCAGAAGGACCATGCAAGCTTCCAAAGGAGTGAGCCAAACAATAGTCCTATGATACCTATGAATCACATCAACTGTCATCCCTGAATAATAGCCCTAAGAAAGCAGTAGAAACAGCAGTGGCAAGCATACCTTGGTGGTAATCTGAATTTTGATCCTAATTAGCATTATTTTTGGAACCCATATTCAGATACTGAGGGAGAAAACTGAAATATCAGAGAAGGAGAGCAGCCAGCCACCAGAGAATTCTTACCTCTATGAAATCTCGAACCAAATGGTGGAGGGAACCTATCTCTATATATTCTAAGACTGAATGGGCCAAAATCCTTTCTCCACCTGTCTTATACTCCAGTCTCTACCTCCCTTGTGCTGGGATTAAAGGTATGAGCCACCACCACCACGACCACCACCACCCAGCTCTGTTTCTTTTTTAGACTGATTCAATCTCGTGTAGCCTAAGGTGGCCTTGAACTCCTGATCTTCCGGCTTCCTACTCCCAGAGACCAAGATTAAGGTGTGCCTAGCCTCTGTGGTTAACTAGTGGCTAGCTCAACCCTCTGATCTCCAGGTAAACTTTATTTGTCTTAACACAAAATATCACAAAAAAAGTAACAACACACTCTCTCATTGAACTTAATACTCTTCACAAAAGTGAAACAATGACAGGTAATGAAAAACGGTCTACACTACTGGTAGTAGTACCTGTTGGCTTGTGTTCACAGCAGCTTTTAAAGACTGGTTATCATTCCCCCACAGCTCCACACGTATCCCAGCTACTAGAGAAACTACAGATTTTCCATTTCTGCCAGCTCTTTCTATATCATTAGCACATCACACTTTAACTGGGAGGATCTAGGTTTATTTCAGTCCAAACTAAAGTTCAAAGCAAATTCAATCTTGCTTAAGGGACATTGTAAAGTAACACTTCTTGATATTACATGCCTCCTAGGATCCATTTGGAACCAAAGAGAATTACATCGTTGTGTGTCACCGTTCCAAGAGACAAAACAAATTTGAACAGCTAAAACATCTTAAAAATGCACCAAGCTTATGAAGTCTTAAACAAACTTGAATTTCCTGTACATACTCCTGTCAAATGAAGTTCTTTCCTGTACATCACTTCTTTTGCAAACTGGTCTTCTACTTCCTTTCATTTGACCTAGATCGGCTATGATACCTGGAGAAGGATCGAGAGGGCTTGTGATTTCTCTCGCGAGACAGAGACCTTTCTCTTCTCCTATCTCTAGAAAGTGACCTACCTGTTCTGGCTTCGAGAGATGCTTCTCCTTCTTGGAGATCTTCACCGAGGTGGAGGATTCCTCCTACGGTAATCATCTCCAGGGCGACGACCCCAGGAGGGAGGTGGGCCACGATTCCGATTTCTTTTTTCACCATTGGAAAGTTCCACTCTTACAAGGTAGCCACATAGTGTTCTTCCATTGAGCTCTCAGACAGCATCAGTGGCATCTTGAGGATCCTCAAATTCAACAAACGCAAAGCCAGGAGGGTTTTCGAGCAACCCACACACTTTGGAGTGGTCCATAATAGCCAAAAGCCCTTTCTAATTCAGTCTTGTTCCCATTGTTTCCGAGATTACCTACATACACCTCACAATCTAATGGACAGGAATCATGGACAGGAATCACGATGCGATGCATTTCGAGATCCTGGGTTCAAACAGCCGAAGCTCAAATCCCAACACTCCCACAGGCCCACCCATGCCCTTCAGGATCTGCTTCTGCAGATGCTCTCTGTTCCCTGGCGTCCACGAAATGGCGGCTCAGCATTTTTTTCTATGGTCTAATGCCTTTTAGCAACTGTTATCTCTGCATCATTAGCATTTAAAAAATTTAAAGTTAGTAAAGCATTATGTAATCTATATCTGGGAGTCCTCAAATCTTCCTTTGGTTTTTATGAGCACCTCCTTTACAGTGCAACTGCTTGTTCTGTACGATTATATGTTATTCCTATAATGTTTAATGTTACCATGTGTAAAAAATTGTTTTATTTTACCTGAAAATTAAGGAAAAGCATTATCAGTTTCCATTTGTATTGATATACCCATTAGAGCCATTGTCTCTAATAAATGTCTAATTACAAAATCAGCCTTTTCAAAATTAAGGCAGAAGCCTATTGAAATCCACAGTATGTATCAATAGTATGATGAACATATTTTAATTTTCCAAATTACACTAAATGAAATACATCTATTTTCAAGGAAGGGCTGTCAGGTTTCCAGCAGTGTCATTTATTTTAAATTTGGACAGCCAATTTTTGTCCTATCTTGTTTTGTACAACCTGTTTAATCTATGATTTTTCCTTATAACTCTTCCTGATGCTCTTTCCACTTCAGATAAGTATAATTCAAACTTTTCTGGTCCTGGGACCTCCTCCCTAAACCTTGGATCCCTCAGCAACGCCCCCTGCCATGGTAAAATTTTTTCTAAACTTCATCTTCTACCTCGCCTGCACCTTGTCAGATCCAAACAATCACAGAGACTGGGCAGCAGAAGGCAATGGACAATTCCCAAAGCAGTAGAGGACACTCCACTACCTCAGGATGTCTGGCTACCCTAAAGCTTCATTCCTCACCCCAAAAGTTAACTGATGCCCAGCAAGTCAGCTGGAAGCAGTTTCAGGAGACAAGGCACCCATGTACCCATTTATCCAGCTTTTTTTTTTTACAATAAAAAAGCATTTGGAATATTAGAATTCCTAGCCACTCCCCAGCTACATGAACACACATGTGCTGTCCAGTAGCCAGGCAAGATGCTTAGTCATTCCAGGGTATTATCTTATATCCTATGTAACCCGTGTGCTGCATGATCATGTATTTGCAAGCAGCATAATCACATGATGTATGCCCATGTGTGGTGTAACTACGTAAGTCCATATGTGCATCTGCAGGGGGACTACCTATAGAAGTATGTTCCACCTATTCCTTGTCTCTCTTCCTGCATGATCATTCCATAGGCCTATGCACACCCCCTCTCTATTCCCTCAATAAACTCTTACAGTGGGTTTTGTTGTGCCTCATGGCTTTTCTTGCACGGTAAACAGCACCATTTAATAAATAACATTTTGCCACTTACTAAATAACAGGCTAACAGTAGCCAAGTAGGAGGCAGTGAGAGACCAATATTGTGATGTCAGCAGCAGCAAGAGGGAGTGCATAGCCCAAGAATCCTGGGATCTATTGCATCATTGGCAGAAGCTGCAAAGAGAAGGAGTATGGGACCAAGTCTGATTGTAAAGGTGGATGAGTTTTAAAAACTTCAAAAAGGGTATTAAGCATAGAGACTTGGTGATGGTAGGCTTATTTCCCATGAGTGAGGCAGAATGATTTGGGTGCAAGCTACTGTGGAATTCATCAAACACAGAGCAGGGGCCCTAAGGATGCTGGGATCTGAGAGACGAGACAGGCACAGGCTGCTTCAAAGTTTTGTCAAAGAGAAATCAGGAGCCAAAGGGCTGAGCCTGAGGGCCAGAAATTCTGAGAGACTAAATGAGGCCTTGTTCATGGGGTGTGGGCTGGGCTTGCCAATTGTGCCTGTGTTGGATAAAGTGAGCAATGAAGGTTCCAGGGATCTTAGCATGTTTCAGACAGCTAGCAGGAAGGAGAAAGCACCAGGAGGGCCTCTGCTGAACACAGAACCAATGTTATAAAATGGCAGGAGAGAGACCTTGTTGGGCTACAGCCAAGGGGCACTGTGGATAGTCACGCACACCATGCAATGGTGCCCATGTGAAAAGTTTTATTATTAAAGGGAGAACAGGGAAGGGCGAAGAGAAGAGAGGGGGAGATAAAGAGAAAGAGTGGAGGTGCATGTGCTCTGTTGGCGAGAAAGTGGAAGGAAGAGAGAGGGGGAGGAGTTTTCTCTTAAAGAGGACTTTACATAAGAAGATGATGTCAAAAGGCTGGGTGGGTCCCCAAGTGCAGGTCTGAATGCTAACAGGTATGTTGTGAATTTGTTTGTGGATAGGTATTGTTTAAATCTGGTTTTGTCAGAGATATCTTGTCTCCATCTATGGTGATTCAAATTTTTCTGGGTAGAGCAACCTGGGATGGCGTATGTGGTCTCTTAGTGTCTGCAAAATGTCTGTCCAGAGCCTTCTGGTTTTTAGGTCTCCATTAAGAAGTTGAGTGTATATTTTACTTGGCCTTTTCCCTTTTTTTTTTTTTTTTTTTTTTTTTTTTTGGTTTTTCAACATAAGATTTTTTTCTATGTAGCTTTGGAGCCTGTCCAGGAACTCACTCTGTAGCCCAAGCTGGTCTCGAACTTAGAGTGATCTGCTTCTCTCTGCCTCGAGTGCTGGGATTAAAGGTATACACCACGACTGATGAGCTGGCCTTTTTCCTTTGCAATTCTTAATAGTCAAAATACTAAAAATACAGATTAAAGAAAGAATGTGGGGAGAGGAGTTTTCTTTTGGTCCAGTCTATTTGGTATTCTGTAAACTTTTTGTATATATATTTTTAAAGATTTATTGTGTACAGTGTTCTGCCTGCACAGAAGAGGACACCAGATCTCATTACAGATGGTAGTGAGCCAGCATGTGGTTGCTGGGAATTGAACTCCAGACATTTGGAAGAGCAGCCAGTGCTCTTAACCTCTGAGCTATCTCTCCAGCCACAACTTTTTGTATCTTAATAGGCATGTTCTTCTTTAGGTTGGTAAAGTTTTCAGCTATGATTTTGTTGAATATTTTTTATGTGCCTTTGAGCTGAAATTCTTCTCCTTATTCTACTGCTATTATTCTTAGGTTTGGTCTTTTCATGGTGTCCTAGATTTTCTGGATGGTTTTGTTAGGTTTAACATTTTCTTTGAGTGATGAATCTATTTCCTCTATTGTATCTTCAATGCCTGAGAGTCTCTCTTCCACCTCTTGTATTCTGTTGCTTATGCATGAATCTGTAGTTCTTGTTCATCTACCCAGATTTTCTATTTCCAGCATTCCCTCAGTTTATGTTTTCTTTACTGTTCTATTTCAGTCTTCAGTTCTTGAACTGTTTCCTTCACCTTGTTTTTTCTTGTCTTTCTTTAAGGGATTTATTGATTTCTTCCATTTTTTTGTTTGTCTTTTCCACCATTTCTTTAAGGGACTTTTTCATTTCCTCTTAGGGGCCTCTATCATCTTCATAAAGCTATTTTTAAGGTTGTTTCCTTCTGCTTCATCTGTCTTGGGATATTCAGGTCTTGATGTTGTAAACTCACTAGGTTCTGGTGATACAATATTTCCCTTTATGCTGTTGACTGTATTCTTACACTGCCATTTACCTACCTGTGTTTGGGATAGTTATAGGAACAGGTGTTGATTCTTGTGATGTCATTGTTGGTTGGGTCTTTTGTTCCATTATTGTCTGTTTTCTTTATTGTCTTTTGGCCTGAATGACCAATGGTTCTGGTGATTGACTGGTTGTCAGGTCGAGTAGGATTGTTTCACCTGAGGTTTGTAGGGGTTTCAGTACCTAGATCCAGCATATTGTCCAGTTCTTTTGGCTGGTGTGGGCTGTCCTTGTGCCTATGAGCTCCATTCTTCCAACTGGTATGGGTTTTGCCAATGTTTGTTCTTCCAGCTGGCATGAGTAGCACTGGTGCTGCTTAGATCTGCTGATGTTGCTAGAGAGGGCTGTTCATGGGGAGGCTGCTTTTCGTCCAATGGGTGCAGTGGTGCTAGTGTTTCTAGGGGCTAGTGCTGGCTAGCTGCTGGTGCTCTTCTTCCAAAGGTTCATGTGGTGCTTCCACCTCTAGGTACTGAAGACCCTCTTCTTCCAGTTGGTCAGGTGGTGTTTATGCCTCTAGAAACTCCTCCTCCTCCAATTTGTGCAGATGGGGCTTGTGCCTCTAGGTACTGAGGACCCTCTTCTTCCAGTTGGTCAGGTGGTGTTTATGCCTCTGGAAACTACTCCTCCTACAATTGGTGCAGGTGGTGATAGTGTTTCTAGGGGCTGCTAACTTTGCCAGGGATGGTTGGCCAGGGGGAAGATGATGGCCTTGGTGGGCTTGTGTGGCGGAGGATACACCAGGCTTTGGAGGCCAATGGGTGGAGGCAGTGGTTGTGAGGCCTGCCTTTAGGACTCTTAACTACTGCCTGGTTTCTGAGACTCAGAAGAAAAGAAGAGGGTCATGGGACATGTTCTGGGGCTTAGCACCTAGGGATTGGGGTAGTTCATCTGGGAGACCAGTCACTCACCTCTTCCTCCAAAAGATGCCTCATGGTGCTTGTGTTTTTATGGGCAGCTGATTTTGCAGGGGATGGTTGGTCAGGGGGAGGATGATGGGTTCCATGGGTTTGGGTGGTGGAATGGGTCTTCTAGGTCACAGGGTCCAACGGGTGGTGGAAGTGGTAGCTATAGGACTCTTACATGCTGGCCTTGGGGTTTATTTTTTATTTATTATTTATTTTTAGTTTTTCAAGACTGGGTAACCATGTGTAACAGCACTGGCTCTCCTTCATACACAATGATAGCCTTGAATTTACTTACATCTACCTTTATCTGTCACTGATAAGCTGGGATAAAAGGAGTATGTCACCAAGAGCCACTTATTATCTGGTTTAATATCAGGTAATACTGAGAGTCAAGGAGAGTCTTCTTTTTGTGTAAAGATTTTTGTTTGTTTGTTTGTTGAATTTGAGGCAGGGTTTCATTTTCTAGTCCTGACTGTCCTGGAACTCTGATCATCTGGTTGGCTTTGAACTCTGAAGTACTGGGATTAAAGGCATGGGCCACCACCACCCTGCTGTCAAGAAATATTGAAAGTAACTTTGCTGTTAGTATTTCTCTAGAGTTCTGATAGAATCCAGTCAATCTGGTCAGGTAGCTGTTTTAAAGGTGGCATTTTATACCTCCTTCAGTCACATTGGTTCTGGTGTTCTGTGTACATATTTATTTCATGTTGTTGAAATTTGGTGTTACTTTCCCCTGAAATTTATCTATTTCAAAAAGAGTTTCCATTTTAGTTTAATAGATGTCTTTAATGCCAATAAACAAGAGATCCAGTTGACCTTTCACTTCCATTAATTAGGCTGTGCAGAAACCTTGGGAAATTTTCGAGTCATGATAACAGGAATGTTTCTGATGACGACCTGAATATTGGAAGACAAGAAACAACCACCACATTACTAAACCACCCTAATCCCTAACAAATAACTAAACATTTTCTTGGTACCCACAGGTAAATTAGTTTCACCCCTCATCAAGTAACATTCTCTTTTCAACAGAGAACACTACAAAAATCCACAAGTAATAAAAATGCAGAGTTGTGGAGCCAGGCCCACTGGATACATCTTTAAAACACTCCTGTACCTAAAGATCAAGTTTAATTTAAGAAGGGGAGGATACAAAATCATAAAACTCAGAGGACCAAGGAGTGAATTGTGAGAGATTGTTCATCCTAGTGTATTAGACAAAGTTATTTAATGTAACAGAATTTATAGAATGAATGAATGAATGTGTGTGTGTGGTGTGTGTGTGTGTGTGTGTGTGTGTGTGTGTGTGTGTGTGATGTGTGTTGGGATTCATTGGAATGAAGTGCAGGCTGCTTTCCAGGTAACCCAACAATGGCTGGGTGTAACAGAAAGTCTAAAAATCCAGTAGCCGCATAGTCCACTAAGATAGATGTCTCAGCTGGTTTTCAATATGTGTTGGAGGCCCAAAGAGTTAGGCTTGAATATGAGTGAAGGAATGGTACACTAGCTAGAAAATGAGCCAACAACCTGGCAGAGAGAAAAATGATTCCTAGCTCCATGTCCTTTTATATGCTTTCAGCAGAAAGTTTGTCCCAGATTAAAGGTGTATCTTTCAGTCTCTAAATCCTGATCAAATGATGTGTCCTTCAGCCTCAAGATGTGGCTGAATGGCATTTGTCTACCTATTTTAAAGTTCCAGACTAGAAGGGGATTCATTCATTCAAAATTAGCAAAAATACTGTCACTAAGGTATGCCTTCCATTTCTGGATTCTAGTTCATTCCACATGTAATCAAGTTGATAACCAAGAGTAACCATCACATCTAACAAAGCCAGAAGCTTTTTCTATAAAATCTCACCAACATGCCATCCCAAATGTGAGCTGAACAAAGACAAGTACAATGGACATGCCAAAGTGGAGGGGGGAAAACCCATAATGCCTCAACTCTACAGAGAGAATTATAGGCAAGTAGGGGGTTCTGGGAGCAAGAGAAATAGTCTCCTGTAGATGTATTTTTATTAAATGTATTCTTATTAAATAAGAAACACAGAACCAATGCAAAGAAGAAAGCCAAGAGGTCAGAGCTAAGAGCTAAAACCTTACCCTTCCTCCTGCGGTGGTCCTACCTCTCCGAACCAGAGTTACTCCCTGTGTTAAAGTCTTTATATAGAGTTCCTGTTCTGCCTTCTCATTGGTTGTAAACCCAACCATATGACCGCCTCATCACAACCTGTCTGTATAGACCTCCAGGTATTCTATGATTGGTATTGAGATTAAAGGCATGTGTATCCAATACTGGCTGTATCCCTGAACACACAGAGACTAACCTAGCTCTGCCTACCATGTGCTGGGATTACAAACATACGCCACCACTGCCCTGCTTTCCTATGGCTTGCTAATAGCTCTGACCCCTGGGCAACTTTATTTATTAACATACAAATAACATTTTAATACAAATAAAATATCACCATATTTCCCCTTTTCTATTTTAATAAAAAGAAAAAAGGAAAAAGCTTATAACTAACATAAGAAAAACTATATACAAAAGTACAATAACTATATACAATATATACAAGTAACAAATACCTAAACAATGTCTAGTTCATTTGTATTTGACAAATTCAGAGAAAATAATTCCATTATCTATCCTATTGTATCTAATTCATTTTCTATCCTAATTAATCTTCATCTATAACTAACTAATCTTCAACTCCCTCAGAGACCCAAGAAGGAAATAATATTACCTAACAAAAATAAAAACAGGAAGTACATGCAAGCAACTTCAAAAAAATTGTGAGTTGACAGAAACAGCCAGCTGCCTGGACAGTCATCTGAGGTTTCTCCACAGTGATGGGGCATCATCTTCAGCCTATAGGCTTAGCGTATCTGACAGACTCATTTGTGAAGTAGGATGTACACAAGGTCAACAGTTCAACCTCACATTGGGTGAGAGCAGTCTATATACCAGAAACACCTGAATTCCACTAGTGTCATGTCATGATTCAGGATTTTAAATTCTGGAAATTATTGATGTTTTTTTAATTCAACTGTCCATTCTTCTTGGCTATGTGTGTATGTGGCTTCATCTCAGCATCCCATTCTTCTCCACATCCCTCTATTAAATGCCATTCTACTATTGAGAGGCGTGAGCTTAATTACTCTTCAAGAATAACTGTTTCAGCTGCTGTCCCATTGCATATCAGAAGCCATTGGCCACTGCCTGTTTAGGTTCCTTCGAAGAAAAGGGCACTGTACCTTTTCCGGATTGCAAAGGCCACTTCAGGGATGGTGCTATATTGTCCTGGCCTCAGAAGATGCCTTTTGATAAAGCCATAACCACACTTGTTTTGACAAGAATCAGTAATCCTTTGTTTCGTGTCCTGTCTGTCAGTAGATTCGAGGATACTTTGTTGTCCAGTGGCTAACTTTTGCCACAATGAAAGTTAACTCCAATTGCAGTTTTTTCAATGCCCATATTTTCTCTGAAGTAGATTGGTATTGCCAGGAGCCAACATGGATCATAGTCATAACAAAATAGAAAAAAATTCTAAGTTACTAAAACATTCTAAATGCCATATTCTGTAGATCTCTGAAGGGTTTGAAGATAACCTGTCTATCTAAAATATATCTACTCAATCTTGAAAACATACTTAATATAACTACAAGTTCTATTATAATGTCTAACCACTAACTTTCATTTCTTTATATCCTAATAGTTGGTAATAACAACATTCAAGGATCAGAAAATTGCATTACATTGTTAAATGAATGGTATAAGTACAATTAGAAATATACATATAGAATTTTCTAACAATATCAATTTCAATATATATAATTTGCATACAATAAGAAACAATCCAATCAAATTAAAATATTTACATTTTTCTTTTCTTTTCTTTCTTTTTTTTAAACAAGAACCTTAAATCTAATCTCCTTTGCTTAGCCCTTTTCCTAACCCTTGACATACTTGTAACCAACCCCCCTAATCAATGAAAATTATCCCAGACTCAAAACCCATTAAAAGCCAAAAAAACCACCCATCCCACACCACCTCTTTGGAATGTGAGTGTTGTATTCTTGAAATTGCTTCCTGCTGGGTATGGACGAAGGTAACTTTATCCTGAAAAGAATAATTTTAGGTTAATTGTCAAATTCTAAGAAAGGTAACTATGTCCTTCTGTAGCTAGAGTTTTCCTGCCTGGCCCATGGTCAGGGCAAATCTCTCTCACCTGCCAGTCCCACAGCCGATCAGACCCAACCAAGTAAACACAGAGACTTATATTGCTTACAAACTGTATGGCCGTGGCAGGCTTCTTGCTAACTGTTCTTCTTTTTTTCTTTTTTTTTTTTCAAGACAGGGTTTCTCTGTGTAGCTTTGCACCTTTCCTGGAACTCACTTAGTAGCCCAGGCTGGCCTCGAACTCACAGAGATCCGCCTGGCTCTGCCTCCCGAGTGCTGGGATTAAAGGCGTGCGCCACCACCGCCCGGCTGCTAACTGTTCTTATATCTTAAACTAATCCATTTCTATAAATCTATACCTTGCCATGTGGCTCGTGGCTTACCAGCATCTTTACATGTTGCTTGTCATTGTGGTGGCTGGCAGTGTCTCTGACTCAGCCTTCCACTTCCCAGCTTTATTCTCCTTCTTGTCCTGCCTATACTTCCTCCTGCCTGACTGCTGTCCAATCAGTGTTTTATTTATTGACCAATCAGAGCAACACAATTGCCATACAGAACATCCCACAGCATCCTTCGTTATCCAGTCTGTGTATAATGCCAAAGTTCAGGGTTTATCTCAAATTCTTATTCAAGTAGTCTTTGAGACTGGATCATCTCAGCTAGCACTCTCAAAATTGCTCTGAGCACTTTGTAGTTCAAAGCTGATCTGTAGATGATATTTGTCAGCTTAGTGATGTTATTATTGTCCACATGGAATTGTTGTTGTGGGGCCCCATATTCTTCCTGGAGACTTCAGTTCATGTTAGGCCTGGCCATGGTTTCCTGCAAAAAACTGATAAGAGATTCGAACACAAAGACTATATATGCAGGTAATTGAAGCCTTTTTTCTTTTTAGAATTAGTTAGTACTCTATATGACCATTCATATCTTAACAAAGTTTAATATATATATATATATATTAATCTTGTAAATTTTGATGTAAAATTCATATTTTAAGAAAAGTTTAAAGAATCAGAATAGAATCAAAGAGTTGAGATTAGTAATAGAATAGTCCCTTAATTAATTTGGTTTTTCTCCTGTCCCATATTAGAAGATGGCTCTTTTCTTCTGGCATGATACAGGGAGTTTGCATTTTCCTTTTAACAACATGCTTGAGTTTAAAGAAGGAGAGAGCCATTCTCCAACTCCAAAGTCAGCTTTAAATTTTAATTGAAGTGGGACTATTAGAAGATCAATAGTGTTAAATCTTTAAAGAAAAGCAGAAACAAACATTTAGGAAGACATAAATTTTTTTTTAGATAACATACCCATACGCCGTTTCACTCTGTTTCCTGGGATAGATGATTTGTCCCTTTTCTTTAGCTGTTTCATTTGTCCAGTGTTCTTCAGATTCCTTAACCTTCATTCTCCTGAAAGACAAAAACAAAAACCTTTCCCCAAGGTTTTGTGGGGATGTTCCTTTTTGGCAAGTTATTATCTGATTAAATGAAAAGGCATGTGTTACTGGTATAAGTTAGTTTAAATTGGATGTTCACGTTAGTTGATGAATTATCACCTCCTCTAATTAAGAGGTCTCTCTTGTTCAAATCAAACCTTTATCAATTTTGATGGTACCCACAGCTTATCTTCTCCTGTAGAAATAAAAGCAAAACCTCGTCCCCAATGTAACACATATCCTGGTTTGCATTCTGAGGTTAGCACATCCTTAAAGTATATAGGTTGATTTAATTCTGTAGTTTCTTCTATTATCCAATGTCTCTCTGCAGCTGTTGTTCCTTTCTCATTGGCATTGAGAAAATTCAAAGTTAATAGAGCATTATGTAGTAGTCTATTTCTGGGGGTTTTTGTTACCCCTTTCTGTTTATTTAGCATATCCTTTAGAGTTCTGTTTGATCTTTCTATAACTGCTTGACCTGTAGGATTATGTGGTATACCTGCAAGATGGTTTATATTATGATAAGCAAAAAACTGTTTCATTTTAACAGAGACATATGATGGAGCATTGTCAGTTTTGATTTGTGCAGGTATACCCATGATGGCCATAACTTCTAGCAAATGAGTGATTACAGAATCAGCTTTTTCAGAACTCAAAGCAGTTGCCCTGTAGCTAGAGTTTTCCTGCCTGGCCCACAGTCAGGACAAATCTCTCACCCACCAGCCCCACAGCCGCTCAGACCCGACCAAGTAAACACAGAGACTTATATTGCTTACAAACTGTATGGCCGTGGCAGGCTTCTTGCTAACTGTTCTTACATCTTAAATTAATCCATTTCTATTAATCTATACCTTGCCACATGGCTCGTGGCTTACCGGGATCTTCCCATGCGGCTTGTCATGGTGGCGGCTGGTAGTGTCTCTCTCTCCGCCTTCCACTTCCCAGAATTCTTCTCCTTGTCCCGCCTATACTTCCTGCCTAGCCAATGGCCAATCAGTGATTTATTTACTGACCAATCAGCAACACACTTGACATACAGACCATCCCACAGCACTTCCCCTTTTCTTTTCTTAAAAAGGAAGGTTTTAACCTTTATACATCTCCAAAGTCAGTTTGGTATATTTGGGAATTGGGGCGTAGCTTCTCTTACTACTTCCTGCTGGAGGGGGGCGCTGTATCTTATGGGGATACAAAGAAAATTTTAGGATTATGGAGTAGTCCATGAGGGTATGTCGTCTGAGCCAGTTGCCTTGAAACCATTCTGGATGTTGGATCATCAGGGCCATGGTGTCATCGGAGACCTTTCAGGGGGTCTTGGCTGGTCAAACCTGATGTATCTTAATCTTGAACAAATCCATAGCCTCTGGCTTTCTGTGGAAACAAAATCAGAGCCTCCTTTCCAAAGCAACATATCCTTACATCCAAATTTTGAAGTCAAGGTACCTTTAAAATATACATTTTGGCATAACTCAACAGCTTTTGTAATCAAATGTTTTTCTTTAGTTACAAATATCAAAGAGAACATAATCCAGATTCTCTGTGTGGTAGCCATCTTTACGTGGCTTATTTTTTTATATTAGCTTGAGCCTATTGCTTTAAACTGCAGCCTTTTAAGCCTGAAACGGCGACGGCACTATGGCTGCTGGTTCCGCCCACTTCAGTTTCCCAACATGGTGGTAGTACGTTTTCTGCCAGTTCTGGGAGCCATCAACTCTCAGAAATAGTGGGTCTATGCTTCTATCAAAGCAGCATGTAGCCCAGAAACCTCTTTTTTTTTTGTACTAGCAAAGGCTAAATCCACCACACAGCTTAATGTGCCACTTGCAGAGGCCTCATTCCCGCCATACTGCAGGTTGAGCATACACGCCAGGAACCCGCCATAATGGCTCAAACATGCAGGCTGCTGCTAACTTAAAAGAGACAACTAGAAACTGTTTTTAGCTCCGTTTTAGAATCTTTTTTTCTCAGTTTTTAGGTGGAAACTCTTGCCAACACATTGGGCGCCATTTGTAGCTAGAGTTTTCCTGCCTGGCCCACAGTCAGGACAAATCTCTCACCCACCAGCCCCACAGCCGCTCAGACCCGACCAAGTAAACACAGAGGCTTATATTGCTTACAAACTGTATGGCCGTGGCAGGCTTCTTGCTAACTGTTCTTACAGCTTAAATTAATCCATTTCTGTTAATCTATACCTTGCCACATGGCTCGTGGCTTACCGGGATCTTCCCATGCGGCTTGTCATGGTGGCGGCTGGTAGTGTCTCTCTCTCCGCCTTCCACTTCCCAGAATTCTTCTCCTTGTCCCGCCTATACTTCCTGCCTAGCCAATGGCCAATCAGTGATTTATTTACTGACCAATCAGCAACACACTTGACATACAGACCATCCCACAGCATTGCCCATTGAAATCCTGAATAAGTATCGATAGTGTGGTGTCCATATTTCAATTTTCCAAATTCTGCAAAGTGAAACATGTCCATCTGCCAGATTTCATTCCTCTGATTACCCTTTGGGTTACATCCTGCTGGTAATGGCGTTTGATTGTAGAAGGAACAAGTAGGACATTTCTTTACTATTTCTTTGGCTTGTTGCCAGGTTATGGAAAAATCCTTTTTTAAACCTTTCCTATTGACATGATGTTTTTTATGAAATTCTGAGGCCTCCAGCACATTTCCTATCAATAATTTATCAATCTCATCATTGCCTTTTGCTAGAGGGCCTGGCAGACCAGTATGGGATCAGATGTGAGTTATATATAAAGGATGACTCCTTTTCCTGGTTGTATCTTGTAACTGAATAAACAGTTAAGTTAATTCTGAAGCATCGTGGATAAATTCTGCAGTCTCAATATGTAATACTACTCTTTCAGCATACTGAGAGTCAGTTACTACATTGAGATGTTCTGAAAAATCCATTAATACCAACAGAATAACATACAATTCTGATTTTTGAACTGAATTATAAGGACTTTGAACCACTTTACTTAAATTTTCGGATTTGTAACCTGCCTTTCCTTGTTTGTTGGCATCTGTATAAAATGTACGAACTCCAGATATGGGTTCCCCCCCCCAACAAAATTCGAGGCAAGATCCAATCAGCTCTCTTTATAAGATCAATTCTATTGCTTTTGGGATATTTGCTGTTAATTTCTCCCAAAAAATTACTGCAAGCTTTTTGCCAAGCTTCATTTTCTATCCATAATTGTTCAATGTCCTCCTTAGTTAAAGGTACGACAATTTCTGCTGGGTCTATTCCTGCTAATTGACGAAGTCTCGATTTTCCTACCCAAATCAAGTCAGAGATTTTTTTCCACATAAGTTTTTAATTTTTTATTTGGTTTATTTGGTAAAAATATCCATTCCAATATAATATCTTCCCTTTGTATTAATATTCCTGTTGGAGAATTCCTAGAAGGTAAAATAACCAAAATGCAATCCAGCTTTGAATCAATATGATCCACGTGCCCTTCATGTACTTTCTTTTCTACCAAGGCCAATTCTTTCTCAGCTTCAGGTGATAATTCTCTTGGACTATTTAAGTCCTTGTCACCTTCTAAGGTTTTAAACAAATTATCCAGTTCATCATTTTTTACCCAAACAATAGTTCTTAGATGAGAAATGTCTCCAAATATTCTTTGAAAATCATTAAGAGTCTGTAGTCGATCTCTCCTAATTTGTACCTTTTGAGGTCTAATTTTTTGAAGTTCTCTTTTATATCCTAAATAATTAATAGAATCTCCTCTTTGTATCTTTTCAGGAGCAATTTGTAATCCCAGCAAGGCAAAATTTTCTTTACTTCTTCAAACATTCTTTCTAAAGTATCTGCATTTGAGTCAGCTAATAAAATATCATCCATATAATGATAAATTATAGTTAGGAAATTTTTTACGTACCACTTCCAATGGCTGTTGTACAAAATATTGGCAGAGTTGGGCTATTCAACATTCCCTATGGGAGAACCCTCCATTGAAATCTTTTAACCAGTTGAGAATTATTATAAGTAGGCACTGTGAAAGCAAATCTTTCTCTGTCTTTTTCTTGTAAGGGTATTGAAAAGACACAGTCTTTTAAATCAATAACTATGAGAGGCCATCCTTTTGGTAACAGAGTAGGCAAAGGAATTCCAGATTGTAGAGTGCCCATTGGTTGAATTACTTTGTTAATTGCTCTAAGGTCTGTTACCATTCTCCATTTCCCAGATTTCTTTTTCATAACAAATACAGGAGAATTCCAAGGGCTGGTTGATTCTTCAATATGCTGAGCATTTAACTGTTCTTCTACCAGCTCTTCTAAAGCCTGGAGTTTCTCTGCTGTTAAAGGCCATTGCTGAACCCATACAGGCTTGTCTGTCGACCATTTCAAAGGTAGAGCTGTTGGTGTTTTTGGAAGATTATCAGTTGTTGTGCCCTGTTCTTGTATGACATGGATGGCTGGTGAGCACTCATTAGAGTAATATCTTCTAATATTTCTCTCAGAAACATGTACTAGTTTATGATTTGTTTCTGAGATTGAAGGAATATTAATCTGAGTATTCCATTGTTGTAACAAGTCTCGACCCCACAGGTTCATAGCTATGTTAGCCATATATGGTTTTAATTTTTCTTTCTGTCCTTCTGGACCTATACATTCAAGCCATCTTGCACTATGTTTCACTCAAGATAATGTCCCACTTCCTAACAGTTGAATGTTTACCTCCAAAATTCTGGTGCAATTATGGTAATGTCATCACTTGTGTCTACCAGAGCAGACAACAAAACACCATTTATTTTTATTGTTAGTTTTGGTCTTTGTTCATTAATAGAAGTTTGCTAAAAAATTTTCTTTATGTTTTTTTCTTAAATTTCCTATTCTCTCTGTTTCATCATCCTGACCATCATGATTTATTCCAATAGGCATTTGGTTATTTAGTTGCTTTGAGTAGGGGTTTCCTCTACAACTGCAGGAAAGGTTTGAACTGGATTTACTGTGGGGGCCTGCCTGAGGCGTCCCTCTGGGAGTTTCCTGAAGCTTGAGGCAAAGGATTACCCTGTCTGTCCCTTGTTGATCTACATTCGTTGGTCCAGTGTTTTCCCTTACCACACCTTCTGCATACTCCAGAAGAAATGGGCATTCTGTTGCCAGTGTTCCTTGAAGAAACATTATTTCTAGGAATGACCTGTTTACAATCCCTTTTCAAATGTCCTTGCTTTCCACATTCAAAACATCTAACATTTCTCAAACCTTTTGAAATTGCTTCTCCTACCCACATATCATCATGGCCATGAGCCTCAACATTAACCGTGTCTCTAATCCAATCTTCCAAAGGTACAGATCTTGCCTTTAACAGCCTGATTATTCTTTTGCATGCTGCATTTGCATTCTCAAAGGCCAAAGATTTAATTATTATCTGACTAGCCTCTGAATTCAGGACCATTCTCTGTACTGCTGAAGTCAATCTTTGTAAGAAATCTGTGAAAGATTCTTTTGGGCCCTGTATAACCTTTGTAAATGTCTCAGTTTTTTTCCTGGTTCCTCAACTCTGTCCCATGCATTCAAGGCTGCTCTTCGACATAGAATTAGGGTTTGGACATCATATAAACATTGTGTTTGTACTGAAGCATATTGGCCTTCTGAAATAGGCTGATCCTGGCAGACTTGTATTCCTTTATCCCTCCATTGTTTTTCTATAATTTAGCCTCATTATTGAACCACATTTTCCACTGGAGATTTTGTCCAGGTTCAAGAACAGCCTGTGCCAAATCCCGCCAGTCTTTTGGTAGAATCCTATTACAAGTTGACCAGGTGTTTAACATTTGCTTTACATATGGGGAATGCATGCCATAAGATGCTATTGCCTCCTTAAATCTTTGTAAGTCTAACATTTCAATTGAAATCCAAGTATGTTGTTCATTCTCTTCACCAGGTAGCTGCTGTATGACTACCGGATAAATTAAGGGTGATTGTGTGAAAACTGGCTTACTTTCTGTAACCTTATGATCCAATTTTGAAACAACTTCACTGTTAATTTCTTCTGTCTGAATTTGAATTTCTCTATAATTCATTTTTACAGGTTTAACAGGTTTTTCTAAAACTGTTATCCTGTCACTTAAATTGACTATCTTTTTAAATAGTAAAATGAAGATAAGAAAAGTAATAAACTAAATAATTTGATCAATATTAATCTTCTCATATAGTTGTTCCATTGTCAGAGTGCCTAAAATTTCAAAAAAAGCCCAATTTTCTTCCAATGTAAACATAGAGCCCATTTTTTATGTAGAAAAAAATTGTCTTTTAAATAGATATGTTAATTGACTTACCAAGTCTGTGTAGAACAGTAGAAATCCGAGGGAATTTCAAAACAGCCACCTGGTGTTTGAGGTGTGAATCCAGAGAGGAAGAGAGAGAGAGAGAGAGAGAGAGAGAGAGAGAGAGAGAGAGAGAGAGAGACAAAGAGAACAAGAAAGCATAGCCGCTTGAGTCAAGCCTTTGCTTTACAGGCAGGGACCTTGTTCAGCAGGGCAGGCCTGAGTTGTTTGTAGCACCAGTTTTAAGCAAGTAGCAAGAGCTGCGGGACAGTCAGACCTGGGCCCGAGGTAGGGAGCTGGGCCACCCAGGTTGGAAACCAGACCTGCTGCCAAGCCAAGCCTAGTGGTATTTAGTGGATTCTTATCATGATGGGCACCAAATGTAGATGTAACCAACCTTTTTATTAAATAAGAAACATAGAACCAATGCAAAGAAGAAAGCCACGTGGTCAGAGCTAAGAGCTAAAACCTTACCCTTCCTCCTGCAGTGGTCCTACCTCTCCAAACCAGAGCTCCTCCCTGTGTTAAAGTTTTTATATAGAGTTTCTGTTCTGCCTTCTCATTGGTTGTAAACCCAACCATATGACCGCCTCATCACAGCCTGTCTATATAGACCTCCAGGTTTTCTATGATTGGTATTGAGATTAAAGGCATGTGTATCCAATACTGGCTGTATCCCTGAACAAACAAAGACTTACCTAGCTCTGCCTACCAAGTGCTGGGATTACAAACATACGCCACCACTGCCCTGCTTTCCTATGGCTTGCTAATAGCTCTGACCCCTGGGCAACTTTATTTCTTAACATACAAATAACATTTTAATACAAATAAAATATCACCATAGTCTCCTCCTGGGAAGAGCACACTAACTGGTTATTCAATACCAAATAGTCACCAATGAAAACACATATAGAAATAACATAATGTAGACTAAGCAATTTAGTTATGATTATATATGTATACAAATACACATAAATGCATACAATAAAAATTAATGGAAAGATGCCATGAATTTAAGTGAAAGCATAGAAGTGTATGGGAGAAGTTGTAGAGAAGAAAGGGAGAGGACAAAAATTCTAACTATGTAATAAATTGAAAATTATAAATTTAAAAAATGTAAAACTAAAATGAAACAAATGAACAAACAATTACAAACCCAGACAAAAACTGAAACAAACATACAAGTTATATGATTTTTAGGGAAAGCAGATAGGAATCATTTAAGCCTCAATGATGCCCTAGCAACAATGCCAGTCATGAATAGAAATGATAACTAATGTTGACATAATGTGGGGAAAGGAGATCAAACACTGCTGTGGGAGTGAAAATTAGAAAATGAACTTTTGAATTCAGTCTCATATTCTCAAAACAATGAACAAATGAAAGGAAGAAAGCTACTCTGCTACCCAATTACAGCACTGATGTTGACACTATTCCTGTGGAAACAATTACAAACATCTACTAATGGCAGATAAAGAATTAATGAAAACCAAAGATGGGAACCAAAAATGTTTATCTTGGTGAACCAATGAATTTGTTTGTTTTCTCTTTTTGGAATGCTTTTTCCTGCATGTGTGTCAGTGTACAGATGTGATCCTAGTGCTTGCAGAAGCAAGAAGGGGGCATTGGACATCCAGGAATTGAGGTTACAGGTTGAGTGCCCATGTGAGGGTGCTGGAAATACCAAGTGAGTTTTCTGAAAGAGCACACAGTACTCTAAAGCACTTAGTCATCTCTAAAGCTAAGTGGACCGAAGAGTTTTATTGGGATGACTGTCAAGACTGGCGGTGAGAAGTTATTTATAGAATCACAAAGCACTCAGTGACAGTGCATCACCCTGTCATGGAGAAGACTAATGAAGTGAGAAACCTGGGAAATCACTGCACAGCTTGCAGGCAGTTTAAGGTAGGTTGGAAGTGTCTCTCACGCCACTCACTGCCTCTTCCAGGCAGCTTGTCTTCTCTTGTCTGGTCCAGGCAACTTGCATAGTGTCTGCTCCATGCCTTGTCTGAGCATCTTCTGTGCATGTGAACTTGTTTGACAGATTCAGAAGTCCTTGCTGACTATATATGCTTAATGCAGGAGGGCACTGATGAATCTTTCCAGTTTCTGTGACTTAATGGAGCTATTAAGTTGTCTATGAGTTTCTGGAGATTCTCAGCATAATGGGGTATTTCACCTTCCCGCACAATAATGGCAGTCAACTCCTGTGTCAGAACACCTTTGGGATCACATATTAGATACCCTGCATTTCAGATATTTACATTATGATTCATATCAGTAGTAAAATTACAGTTAAATAGTGTAACAAGAACAATTTTACAGTTGAGGGACACTACAACTAGAGGAACATTTTCAAAGTAACACAAAAATAAGAAGATTGAGAACTACTGCCTTGGGGTCTCCCATTGCTTTATGTAACTTTTAATAGCCTGTATTTAAGGATCAACCTACAAAATAAAAGTGTTTAATCTCAGAGAATATAGATACACAGTGAACACTCCTAGGCTGAACTCCATGGACTTGCCATCTTTCCAATGAGAATTTTCCCAACATATTCAACACTGCTTTATTGATAGTATTTACGATACAGAATCAACCTAGATGTTCATCCACTAACAAATTGGTAAATCAGAATGAGATTCCTACTTCCAACTTGTTGCTTTTTCTGTTCAAGTAAGACTACATGTAGAAGCCAGTAAGGCAGAAATGTACCTTTAGTGGGGAAATGCAGGAAAAGAGGATGAATAGTATAATGTAGGTGATAGGAAATTAGAGACTAGGCAGAATATTCAAATATGTGGTGCATGGATGGAGAAGAGAGGGGACTGCTGTAAGGTCAACCCAAATGAGATGTTCATGAGAAGCTACATGGGAACCTTTCATTTTGTAACACAAATAAAAAATACAGTAACAGAGGATAGTAGAACACAAGTATTACTAAATATGGGTTATTGAATACTACATGCTAGATTTTCAATGGGGGATGGGCAGGAAGAAAGGAGGAGTTGTGGGAGGGTTAACCAACAGGATGACTGTATGAAGAAGTTTCATGAACTCCTACTGTCTTACAAGCTAATAGGAAGTATAATTTTAAATCTTTAAACAGAGGTATACCACATTGGTCAATAATATTACTCCCAGTCACAGGAATATTAAATGGTACACTCTGTGCCAAGTACTGGTTACCTGCCTAGAAGGCCTCAGAGCCACCTTAAACAAAACAGGACATTGCCAATGCTCTTGCTTTAGTTCCCTAAGTGTATGCTGTTCCTAAAGACACCAAATACTTGGTGTGTGTTGTTTTTGTTTGTTTGTTTGTGTGAATGTGTGTGTGTGTGTGTGTGTGTGTGTGTGTGAGAGAGAGAGAGAGAGAGAGAGAGAGAGAGAGAGAGAGAGAGAGAGAGAGAGAGAGAGAGAGAGAGAAGAGAAAGCTGCACAATGTAGAATATACCTTGAAACTCTCCTTCATGGTTACATTTTGTAGGCTGCGGTCAGAGAAAAGAGGTTAACTGTCTTCCTTACCTCTGGACCCTGTATCATACAATACCATCCTTCTAGGCAAGTTGTTTGTACTGGTATAATGGTGGCATGACTATTTATGGGCATAATCAATGTCTCTCTTGATTAGATTTCAAAGCTGATCCATAAAGACAAATTCATGCCATGATCAAAAACCAATGCTTGGGAACTATAAGTCCAAGGAGAGAACCTATTGATGTTTGTTAAGGATCTTTTTGTTAACCTGACCTCTAAATATTCGTGTTTAGAATTATCAAATTTTACTACTCTACACTTGGTGAAAGAAGTCTCCTCTTGAAATTAGTATTGGGTAATTCAGAGACTCATAACTAATTAGAAAGTACTAAGAATAAGCACCTGTGTAAGATTGAGGCAATTACCATTCGTCATGTATGAGGAAGGGACCCATGTGTCTCCTTTATCTCCACGAGTGTCTAATGGCATTTAATGGAAGCTATGTCATTTTATTTTAAAGTGGGGAGTAAACACTTCCCAATTTTTTTTCAGTACTTCAAAATGAAATTGTAAGTTCCCTCAAGTATTTGGTTTTTATTGTTTTGCTTTTTCATATAGGGTTTCTCTGTGTAGTCCAGGTTGTCTTGGGATATGGACCTTGGACCAGGCTGAACCCACAGAGATCCACCTGCTTCTGCCTCCAGAGTGCTGAGATTATGCACCAGTGAGCCCAGAGCCTTGGGGATTTCTAAGTTGTTTGTAAGCATGCCTCTGATATCACATGCTGCAAGGGCATGTTGGCAGCTGCTTTGGTCAACAGGTTCCAGAGTAGATACAAGGAGTAGGTGAAGGAGGGTTGAGTCACACCTTGGTGGTTGGGAGAGTCTTTCATAGTGTTTAATTAACAGTCAGAGCTTCTTTGTTTATAAGGAAATCAGTTAACATGGATAGATTAATGTTGTTCCAAAACATTGATCATGTCATTTTTGTTTCCGGATATGTGTTTAGCATTGTGTTGCATCTTCTGGTCATCATTGATAAATTGTGAAAAAGCAGAGATAGCTTTTACAATCATTTTTACTCACCAACCCCATAACCAAACTTCTAAGAACATAGAGGCATATGACAGCCCATTCTCAAGCTGGCATCTCTTGTGGCTTCAAGGATATTAGACAGAGAAAAATATTTCAGGCCAGCCCAAGCAGACTGCCTTGTTCCAAGTAGTGTTTTGTCAACATTTAGTGGTCAGAGTGCCAAGAAAAATCCTCAGGCCCAAAGTGCTGCAGTAATTATTCAATTTATTGCATAAAAATTCACATTTTATTTCATTATAAAATTAATTTATATGTCTATTCCTGGTATTCTTTTAGTTTTGCTCACACAGTGGGCCTGCACAAGATACTCTTCTAAGAATGGAAGGTCCTGCCACCTCATTGTTTTAATCAATTTTTTTTTCGAGACAGAGTTTCTCCGTGTAGCTTTGCGCCTTTCCTGGAATTCACTTGGTAGCCCAGGCTGGCCTCGAACTCACACAGTCTTTGCCCATCAACATAAATCCCTGTGTAGGGCAGATGTATTCCACCTAATCTAATTTTTTTTTTTTTTTTTGCTGGATATGCCACATCATCACCTAACTGTATAGTAGGAGGAGGCGGCTTGTACTTTGCTTTGTTTTTTATATTCCTGAGGCAGGGGCAGATGTTTCAAGAATATCTCAGAGCCTCAACATGAGATTTCTGACTTCTTTACATGCATCACAACCCTAAGACAAAAGGAAGACTTTCCAGTAGATGATGATATCTCCCCCAAATAGGAGGGGTATAATGCTCAGGACTTTCTTGGGGAATCTTAGAAGCAGTACTTTTGGAGGATAATGATTCATAAGAAATTCATAAATGATTCATAGGAAATTTCTCATCAAAGTAATATCCCAAAGTTGCTCAAATATGAATGCCCCCCCAAGCATGCCACACATGAAGATCAAAGGCTAATATGGCATGGTGGCCATCCTGTGTCTCAGCTCTGCTGAATCTGGGTCAAGCAGCTATGCAGACTTTATGACTTTCACCATTTCCGTCAGAAAAGGCTGCACCTACATTGACAGCTTCTCTCTTTACAGGTTATCACCTTCTTTCTATGTTAAGGTTTAGCTCTAGTATGAAGATTTTGAAAGTGAACAAATGATGAGACTTTATAGGAGGATTTTTGTGTTTTCTTTTGGGTTGTGTTTACTTTGATGTCATCAATTTGAGCACTAGGTAAAGGATTTTTCAAAACGAACGCATTTGGTGACTGTCATTTTTAATGGACAAGAAATAGGGATTATATATGGTATAATATGGGATACATTTATGACATTTCTCAGAAGTATGAGTTTTTTGATGTACAGCCATAATCATATTACTTATATTCTGTATTTTGTCATATTATTATAATTATTACTGAGACAGGGTCTATGTAGTCCTGGGAGTCCTGGAACTCACTATGTTGGCCAGGATGGCCTCAGACTCACAGAAATCTTCTTGCTTCTGCTTCCTGAGTGCTGGGATTGAAAGCATGCATCACCTTACTTGGCATTATTTTCAATGTTTAGATGTAGCAGAAGTTAAATGTTATATTACAGCAATTCCTTAGGGGTGGAGAGATAGCTTAGTGGGTAAAAGCACTGTTTGCTCATCCAGAGGACCAGGATTCAACACACAAAATAGCTCACAACTGTTTTTATCTACAGCTTCAGAGAATCTCATACCCTCTTCAGGACTACACAGGCATCAGACATACATGGAGTGCACAGAAAATTTTGTAGGCAAGAGTACCCATACACATAAAGAACAATTCACACAGTTACTGTTGTAGAATTTTATTTGAATATAAACTCTGACATTTTATAACATTTAAAACATCAATAAACCCTTTCATAAGTTTCTTATCTTTATGTTTCTATTATGTATACCTGTGTCTTTTGAACAGAGAACACCATAGAAATACCATGTCACATGGTTCACAATGGTATTTTTCAGCCCTGTATGAACTTTCTGATGTCTTCTAAGAATTGAAAGGTCGATACAGGATATGTCACAGTCTTTGCATTTGTGAAGTTTCTCTCCAGTATGAATTTTCTGATGTGCTCTAAGATATGAGCAGCTAGTGAAAGACTTGTCACATTCCTTACACCTGTAAAATCTCTCTCCAGTGTGTACTCTCTGATGTGTTATAAGATTTGACATGTAGGTAAAGAATTTGTCATATTCCAGGAATTTATAAGGTTTCTCTCCATTATGAAGTTTCTGATGTCTCCTAAGCTGAAATCTGATTGAAGGATGTGTTACAGTCTTTGTGTTTGTGAGGTTTCTCTCTAGTATGAATTTTCTGATGTTGTCTAAGATATGAGCACATAGTAAAAGATTTGTCACATTCCCTACATTTGTAAAGTTTCTCTCAAGTATGAAGTTTCTGATGTTCTCTAAGAGTTGAATGAGTGGATAAAGATTTGCCACATTCCTTACATCTGTAAGACCTCTCTCCAGTAGGGATCCTCTGATGTTTTCTAAGTTGTGAGTCCTGTGTAAAGGACATGTGACATTCCATACATTTGTAAGGTCTCTCCCCAGTGTGGACCCTCTGATGTCTTCTAAGATGTGAGGAATTGGTAAAGTATTTATCACATTCCTTACAACTGTAAGGTCTCTCTCCTGTATGGATTCTTTGATGTCTTCTAAAATTTGAACTCTGGATAAAGGACATGTCACATTCTCCACATTTGTAAGGTTTCTCTCCAGTATGAATTTTCTGATGTACAATAAGATGTGAACCTGTAGTAAAAGATTTGTCACAATCCCTGCATTTGTAAAGATTCTCTCCGGTATGTAGTTTCTGATGATTTATAAGAGTTGAAAGTGTAGACAAAGATTTGCCACACTCCTGACAACTGTAAGGTCTCTCTCCAGTATGAACCCTCTGATGTTTTCTAAGATGTGAGTCCTGGTTAAAAGACTTGCAACATTCCATACATTTGTAAGGTTTATCCCCAGTGTGAATTCTCTGATGTCTTCTAAGATTTCCACAAGTGGTAAAGGATTTGTCACATTCCTTACATCTGTAAGGTCTCTCTCCTGTATGAACCCTACTTTGTCTTCTAAGATATGAGTCCCAGGTAAAGGATTTGTCACGTTGTATACATTTGTAAGAGTTCTCTCCAGTATGAATTTTCTGACGTACATTGAGGCTTGAGGCATTACTGAAGCATTTCTCACATTTCCCACACTGCTGGGCTTTCTCTCCAATGTAGAATGGTTGTTTGAACAGATTGTGTGCAGAGCTGAAATAGTCATCATATTCTCCCTGCATGTGCTCTTTCTTTGCAATGTAGAGTCTCTGATCTTGAATAAGGTTGGAACTCAAAGATTTCTCACAGTCATTAGATTTGCAAGGTTCTTCTCCAGTGTGCATGCTTTCATGTCTATGTGAGTTTGAAGACTCAATAAAGGCCTCCCTATAATTACTGCACCTGTAGTTATTAGAGTTTTCTGGAATTTTACCTGTTTTATCACGAGCACATGTGGAGGGGTCATGAAGCACTTTGCCAAGCTCATTACACTGACAAGACTCGTTTTCAGTCTTCACATGTTGATGGACAGGATCATGTTTGTAATAGTTCCCTGAAAATGAGTACAGTTCAGATTAGTAGGGCTGATGATTAACCTTTGGATAAATGACTGTCCACCTCAGTTTTCTCTTAAGGTTAGTCAACCAGCAACCACTTAGATATTTTTCTTTCACTGTATTTCAATGTATTCTCACAAAATAGCAAAAAAGCCTTCCAGGGCCTGTGATTCATAATAAATAACTTGTCCCTATAGAAAAATGGATAATGGCACAAGATGGATCAGGAAATTGTGGAATCAGTAGTTAGCTTCGTGACAGAGCTCATGGACTAATTATACTTAGAATACATGTCTCTATTTAAATATTTCTTCTCAGAAACTGATGAAGAAGAGTTTAATCCAATTCCAGGTCACTGTATTTATACTGACTAAGTGATAAGCAACGAGGAGTATTGTTCATTAGACCTGAATCCTTAAAAGGTTAAAGTCTTAAAAAAAAAACATCACAGGGTTTATTTATTTTCTAGAAAAACACATTAGATTTTCTTATGTAATGGAGGCAAAGCAAGTATTCTGGCAGGTACCAGAAATCAGATTACTTGAGGCAGGGCTGTCATGGGCAGCTATTGCTGATTTCTATCCTCTACTGTGTGAGCTCCACACAGGACTGTGTTTCTTTACTTATATGGTTATTCTCAAGTCTAGTCTGTATACCAAATCCTGAGAACATTTTCCAGATGGATGTCCGAGTATCAGCCACTGAGAAGAAAATGAAGAATGTAATAAAAAAGATAGACAGTAAGGAGGCTATTAAAGAACAATCCTACTTCATCAACCCACATTAGGCTTATAATTTGTAAGATTATTCTAACCTGATGTCAACAAAGTCAAATAAAATTGCATTTTGTACTCGTACTGTCACCAGAGTTCAAGTGCAATAGGCCCAATGTCTTCTAATAGTTACATCTGGCAGGATGCATCCCGGAGCCAGAACACTACAGTAAGTTAATGATTAGGAATCTTTTCAAGTGGAATTGAATATCACAAAACCATTTTCAACTCTTGCTTTCTCTTTCACTTGAAGCCTTCAAGGTTGTCCTGCTAATTCCCTAACCCACCATAATTGTGTATACTCTCTGTTCTCCACGTTCCTGGGCATTCTCATTTGCTCTGGACAGGTGTCCAGGTCTATCTTTCATTAACCACATGTTCTGTGATGTAGCCCATGACCCATGCTAGAATTTTTAGAAAGAATACAGAAATCTAACATAGTACTGTGTTAGTACATGAAGAAAACACAAAGTAGAGGAATCTGGGAAAGATTTCCAATGGCTCTTTCCCATCAGAATCTTTAGCATATAAATATGCTAAAGTACTTCTCAATTTGCACATCTTGAGCTTTTCTCACAATTAAAACTATGTGAGGTACAGTGATGTAATTAGAGCTTAAAAATATGGGTGTAAATATTATATAATACTAAATTTCTGAATGCATTGTGGAACCAAATTAGGGGTGCATGACACTTCTAACATGCAAAATGGAAAGAAACATATTAAATACTGTGAAAAAGTAGTGTTCTACTACCAAACTTTCCCTAGTGTTCTCTTATTTCTGACAGCTTAAGAGAGAGTTTACAACCTATAGAGCCAGTATATAAAAATGATTACTTAGAAGCAAAATGTTCTCACCCACAGAGACCAGGTTGCTGTAATTCTCCAACATCACATCAATGTACAAAGACCTCTGAGCAGTGTCCAGGCATTCCCACTCCTCTTGGGAGAAGTCCACAGTCACATCCGGGAATGTCAATGGATCCTGAAACAAAAAAGTTGTTAGACCACATGCTACCAGACAGAGTGTTTTCCTGGATGAAAGTAGACCTGAGGAAATGAGGGTTGTAGACGATGAAGACAATTACTCAATCAGATGATTTCGATATAGTCACATCATATGATAGATTTTCTAAGTGTGTGGAAACTGGATGACACAATAGGCTCACATACAATATACACAAAAAAAAAACCCCACTCATTTAAGGTCTGGACATGGATGACTATCTATTATGGATGGTGTTTGTGTCCCACAGGATCACAGTGTATGTGTCTCAGAATGAAAATTCATGATGAGGAAATGTGCTTTAATTGCTGTACCTGTAGATCATAGTAAAACACTGCAACTCAATCAATTCTTGCATTCTTTGGCCTTACATGATTATATTCTAACAAGCTCAGGTTGTATATTTAAACACTAGGTCGAATACCATTCCATTACAGGGCAAAGATATGGAAAGTAGAATTTATATTTGACTAGGTAAGCAAAGAATTCGCCTATTTTCCACAGAAACAATGAGTGTAATAATATTGCATTTTGTCAGTTTTAAAATTAACATTCAAAAACAGGTAATATATGAGATTATTTTATCAGCATTTTGATCCATTACCAAGCTGGTTGAAAAATCTGTATCAACCACATTTGATATAATCTAAAATTTTCCTAATAAATTATGAAAATGCCAACTTAGGCAAAAATAATAATTTCAGAAGTTTTGAAGAACATTTCATTTCTGAATAGTTACAAAAATTGAGGGAAGTCCTGTTGCAGGATATTTTTTTATACTGAATGAGAAATACCATCACTTTTCAGTGCTTTTCAAATGTCATGGTGCTCAGAAGGTCAATTCAGGAGAGAATATGAGAATTTTTGTGCCTGAAATTTGTAGTTTTTAATGTGTTCCTTTTTAGTAGTTATCCTGTATTGTCTAACAGATTTTAGGTTAGCAGTGTTTATGATTCTTCCTTTATTACGAACTGTCAAACTGCATAGTGGTGGCATATTCTGTCTGAGTTGTGAGTCAAGAATAAATGCAAACCTGGCAGTCAGAGCTCATTTCACAAATCTCAGCTTTAAAACTTTGCAGGTTCAGGGTTGGGGAGTAGAGTCATGACTCTCACAGGAACTGACTGGGGGAAAGCAATACTGAGGAATGTTCTTTCTGCATCAAATGTGATGGATTGTGCACATCTATCAGTCAGTGTCCTCAAGACATTATTTCTGATGCATTCTATGTAATGCTACCTAATGAGTCCCAGACAGTAATGGCTGCACAGTGGGATCCTGTTTAGGCAATAAAAAAAAGAAATAAAAACACTGCTCTCAAGCCAGGTGTGGTAGTACATGCCTTTAATCCCAGTACTTGGGATAAGAAAATATGTGGAACTCTGTAAGTTTGAGACCAGTCTGGCCTACAGTGCCACTTCTAGAAGAGACAGGGCTATACAGAGACAATTTGTTTCAAAAAACAAAACATAACAAAAAACCCAAAACACTGATCTCTCTAGTTTGGGAAGTTACAACTGAGCATTCTAACCAAGTGTGTGATGTGAGTAGCAATTCTCCTGAGACAAACAGATATCAGGTGTCAACAAACATGTGCAGACATCATCATTACCATGATATTAAACACAGAAGAGAAATAAGTAGACCACTGTGGTAGTTTGAATGTAATTAGGCACCACTGGGAATGGCACTATTAGGAGGTGTGGCTTTGTTGGAGTGGGTATGGTCTTGTTGGAGGAAGTGGGTCACTGTGGGGGTGAGATTGGAGATCTTCTTTGTTTAAGCTTCCCTCAAGGTGACACTCAGTTGACCTCCTGTTGCCTGGAGATGTAGGACTTTCAGCTACTACTCCATGTTTTCTGCCTCTATGCCGCCATGATGATAATGGAACGAACTCTGAAGCAGTAAGTTGCCTCCTCAATTAAATGCTTTCCTTTATAAGAGGTGCCATAGTCTTAGTGTCTCTTCACAGCAATTGCAGTCTTAACAAAGTCAACTACAATCTGAATCTACACTCAAGAACATGATTTTCATGGTAGGATCAAGCCACTTGTGCAAGCCATGTTCTGCACTGTCTAGTTTCCTTAAATATTTAGTATTAGGAACCAAGTATTACTTAGCATTAAAAACCAAGCTTTGTCTCTTAAGTGCACATAGTGCTAAGATGTTGTGAAAACTCTCATGTGCTTCAATATGAGCTCTTTACAACCATGATTCAAGGAAGTGGGACAGTGTAGCTAGAGTTTTCCTGCCTGGCCCACAGTCAGGACAAATCTCTCTCACCTGCCAGTCCCACAGCCACTCAGACTCGACCAAGTAAACACAGAGACTTATATTGGTTACAAACTGCATGGCCATGGCAGGCTTCTTGCTAACTGTTCTTACAGCTTAAATTAATCCATTTCCATTAATCTATACCTTGCCACATGGCTCGTGGCTTACCTGCATCTTCACATGCTGTTTCTCATCGTGGCGGCTGGCGGTGTCTCTCTGACTCAGCCTTCCACTTCCCAGCTTTATTGTCCTCCTTGTCCCGCCTACACTTCCTGCCTAGCCAATGGCCAATCAGTGTTTTATTTATTGACTAGTCGGCAACACATGTGACATACAGAACATCCCACAGTAGGACAGTTCCAACAAATAAAGCCTACATCATAGGAGTCTTCACTCTTAAATATATAAAGATATAGCCCTCATTCTACAACAATTATACATCACATCAATGTATTTATTTTTCATGTGTTAATATGAATATTTTTTTAAATTACTACTCATAATTTCATGTGAGATACTTATTCTTGGGGGAAAAAATCTGGGAAAGTTGTATGGACAAAAATCATGTAAGTGTGGATTTATGAAATTACACTGTATACCTATAGTCATAAATACAGCATGGTACAGTCATTTAAAAAAGACAATGATAAGAGATTATGATAGAGGACCCAAAAAGAAAGAAAAATTAAAAAGCTAAGGTACTTAATATTTGACAAAGGAGGCAAAAAGATACAGCACAAAAATTTAGTCTTTTTAACAAATGGTGTTGGTAAAACTGAACACAGCAGAAGAATGTAATTAGATTCTTATCTTTCATTTGTATAAAAGTCCATTCAAAGTGGATCAAAAATCTTATTTCAAATCAGAAAAACATAGACAACTAGAAAACGTCGAGAAGATCCCTCAGGATATTGGGATAGGCATGGCCTTATTGATTAGGAAGAACACCAACAACAGAGGAAGTGAAACAATTGGACTACATGAATAGAAAATGTTTCTCTTTGGAAACCATCAGCACAGCACACAGACACCCAAGTGATGGAAGAGAATCTGTACCAGTGACATTGTTGATAGGGGCTCATACCTAGAATTTACCAAGATTTACAGAAATTAAATACCAAGGAAATTATACTGCCATTTATAGATGCTCAAAGGAACTGAATAGACATTTTTTAAAGACCAATATACAAAGGGCCAATAAATATTGCAAAAGAGTTCAGAATCCCTAAGAAAACTCCATAATGGAATCCTAAATTAAAACTGCTTTGAAATATCACCTCACCCCAGGCTGAGAATGGCTGTCATCAACTAACCAGAAAACAAATGTTAGGCAAGGTAGGAAGAGAAAGGAAGCCTTATTCACTGTGGTTGGGGGTGTGTGAAAATTATACACTCAGTGTGGTAATGAGTTTCAAGATTATTAAAAAAATGAAGATAGAACTAATGTATGACCCAGCAATGTCACTCCTGGGAACATAATTTGAAAACTCCACACCTCACTACAGAGATCTTTACACTCCACATTCACGGCTACTGACTTCAACATGGCAAAGTATTAGAATTACACTAATTATATGAAGACTGTACACATACTTAATGGAATACCATTCAGCTGAAGAGAAAAAATGCAGGAAAATGGTTAGACACAGAATGTGTAATATTAAGTTAGGCCACACAGTGCCAGAAAGAAGAAATCACATTTTTTCTCATATGCAGAAACTGGCCAATAATATGTGTCTATGAGAAACAAAATGCATGGGGGCTTAGCAGAACATGGAGAAAAGAGATCAAGAAAGGTTAAATAACAGGGTTGAGGTAGGACTGAATACAGGTAATGAACAACAGTTGTGAAAAAGTGCTGTGGGATGGTCTGTATGTAAAATCTGTTGCTCTGATTGGTCAATAAATAAAACACTGATTGGCCAGTGGCTAGGCAGGAAATATAGGTGGGACTAACAGAGAGGAGAATTGA
Source organism: Peromyscus eremicus (assembly GCF_949786415.1). Classification (NCBI taxonomy): domain Eukaryota; kingdom Metazoa; phylum Chordata; class Mammalia; order Rodentia; family Cricetidae; genus Peromyscus; species Peromyscus eremicus. The sequence continues at coordinate 187,476,193 of NC_081416.1, read as the reverse complement.
GAGAACAGGAAGCTGAGTGAGGGAGACACTGCCAGCCACCACCATGACAAGCAGCATATGAAGACGCTGGTAAGCCACGAGCCACGTGGAAAGGTATAGATTTATAGAAATGGATTAATTTAAGATATAAGAACAGTTAGCAAGAAGCCTGTGACGGCCATACAGTTTGTAAGCAATACAAGTCTCTGTGTTTACTTGGTTGGGTCTGAGCAGCTGTGGGACTGGCAGGTGTCAGAGATTTGTCCTGACTGTGGACCAGGCAGGAAAACTCTAGCTACAAAAAAGGATATAAACTAAGTAATTTTCTAGCTGTGATGCTTCCAAAGTAATTTTTCTGTTTTTCTGACGGATAAGTTGATAAAAATATATTCAATAACAAAAATATAAAGCCCCGTTTGAAAGACTCCAGAGCTTAAGTTTCCAATGACTACTCTAACTAAATAAAATTGCAGTATTTGTACAGTACTTATACAGTAATTGAATCCAGGTAATTTCAGTGTATGTGTGTGTGTGTGTGTGTGTGTGTGTGTGTGTGTGTGTGTTGTTTATTTGCAACAATTGTCATAATAAAATATAAAATATTGTCAGTAGAAGAAAATTAAAGGTTTGCAATATCTGAACATATAACATTTCTAGAAAACGAGGCATGACCACTGACCTGGAACATGCTTACTGGAGAATCAGCCATTTCTTTCTGTTTCTTTTCTCTGAGTTTCTCTTTCAGGAACAAGGAATAGATGACTTTCTGACCTTTCATATAAGGGGTCAAAAAAAAAAAAGAAAAAATTAATACTGAAAGCTGTAGCACAAATTCTTGTTGGTCTTATTAATAAAACCCAAAGTCTGATATCAGGGGGAAAGCTGAAAGATCAGAGAAGCAACACAGCCAGCTGCGTGTTCTTAAACCTGTGAGATTCTCCAACTGAAAGAGTGCTGAGCTCCTGTCTCCTTCCACCTTACATTCCTTTCTCTGCCCAGCCTTATGACATCTTATCCCAAAAAGCTATGTGTACCTCCCCAGCACTGGGAACAAAGACACAAGATCCCAAGTGCTGGGATTAAAGGAGTGTGCCACCACTGCCTGGCTCTGTTTCTCTTTTAAACCAGATCAGTCTTGTGTAGCCCAGGGTGCCCTTGAAATTTCAGTGATTTGCCTGTCTGTGTCTCTGCCTCTGCCTCTCTAGTACTGGGATTAAAGGTGTGTGCCACCACAACCTGGACTCTATGAATAACTAGTGCCTGGCTTTGCCCTCTGATCTTCAGGCAAGGTTTATTTGTAAGAGCATACACAAACTACCACCACAGAAAGCTGTTAGAGAAAAATGTCAAACCACAGGAAACCACCCAAGCAACAAACTATGACCAGGTGTCCAGGAATGATCCCAAATCCAGAAGAGAATGGAATGATATTTCAAGCTTGAAGAGAAAATCATTGTTAACCCATATTTTTGAATTAAGAAAAAAATTATCTTAAAATTGATAGAGACATAAGTACATTTGAAGATAGTCTTGAGATAACATAAATAATTGATTTCACTAAAGCAGCCTTGTATACAGTATTCTGTTTTGCATGTATCCCTGCAGGCCAGAAGAGGGAGCCAGATCTCATTACAGATGGTTGTGAGCCACTATGTGGTTGCTGGGAATTGAACTCAGGACCTCTGGAAGAACACTCAGTGCTCTTAACCTCTGAGCTATCTCTCCAGCCCCTAAAGCAGCTTTGCAGACAATAACTAGAGGCAAAATTTATACGGGGGTATCAGAAGAATTATCCATGTAAATACAGGAAATAATAATTCTTTGTGGTGACTACATAAATACAGGAGAACTTGGAAGTAATGATTCATGGGCAAGACAGCAAATCACCAATTCTCACACAGAAGGAAGAAAGATATGTGGTAAGAATCTAAAAATGGTCTTATAAAAAACCTGAAACAAAATATTGGGGTAAAGGCTGAAAGATCAGAGAAGCAGAGCAAGCCCCAGCCATGACCTCTTACCTCACCAACTCCTCAGCCTGAAAGAACTCAGCCAAGAGGCCTCAAGCTGAATGAGCTTCCTCAGCTGAAAAGGTCTAATCCCAAATGCCTTTAGTTCCTGTCTCCTCATATTTTATATACCTTTCTCTGCCCAGCCATCACTTCCTGGGATTAAAGGCATGTGTGCTTCCCAGTACTGGGATTAAATATGTGTGCCACCACTGCCTGGCTCTGTTTTCTCTCCTATACTAAGTCAATCTCATTAAGTCCAGGGTGGCTTTGAATTCACAGAGATCCAGATGGATCTCTGCCTCCTGACTGCTAGGATTAAAGGTGTGTGCCACCACTATCTGGCTTCTATGTTCAATTTAGTGGCTTGTTCTGTCCTCTGATCTTCAGGCAAATTTTATTAGGGCACACAACATATCACCACATAAATACTAGCAATAATCCAAACAGCAAAAATATAAGAAAAGGATAGTGAATTACAATGCCATGACCAAAAACCTAGCCATTCTGGAAGTTGATATGGAGACTACTCAATTAAACAAATCCAAAAGTTAAATAAATCTAGCACTGTACTGCTCTCACCACTAGATGGTGGTCTTGTCATTTTACTAACTCAGGAACAAGTTGTTTCCTGTGATTCAGGATAAGGTGATTAGACTCCCACCCAAAACACAGACAGAGACACAGACAGACAGACAGACAGACACACACACACACACACACACACACACACACACACACACACACACACTAACCCCACCCATCCCTGGTGGGTGCAGAGACTCTTGTTGTGCCAGAAGTAGAAAGTAAGTAAGGTATGTGGTTCCTGGCCAAAAAATGTCAGTTACACCTTCCGTATATGGTTCCAGAAACATTGAGGAAGAGGAGGAAGAAGGGAATAAGAAGAGAAAGAGGAGGAAGGGCTAAGACATGCCATTCTCTAGACTCCACACAGCTGTTGTAATCAGTAACCAACAGTAACTGTACTGACCTGCATGGACCTCACACTAGACCACAGACTAGGAAAGGAAAAGGCTCACAGAGCCCACCCTTTACATTTCAAATGTTGTCTATAGATAGAGTGTAGGAGAAGAATCTCTGCCTTTAGCTGTAGTCCTCTGCTGAGCCAACCAGACTCCGACACAGAGCTCCAAATCCACAGTCTCACAGATGGCCCTGGATAATCTTGAGGGATCCCAAGCAAAATTAATAGAGATGAACACTCTAAAGAAATTGGTTGGAATTGTGGACCAGGATAGCAGACAGGTAGGAGGTGAGAGTGGGCAGTGTTTGATATGTGCATGCTCAGACACACACAGAGTGTATATGTACACATATGTATGTATGTCAGTGTGAAACAGTTATTATTAAAAAAAATTTCATGGTTTTTGAATCAGGGTTTCTCTGTGTAACACTGGCAGTTCTGGAATTTGCTTTGTAGATCAGGCTGGACTAAATTCCCAGAGATTTGCCTACCTCTGTCTTGGGTGTGTTGGGATTAATGGTGTGCACCACCCTGCCCTTCTTAGAAATTTATTTTAAATTACCATATCAGTCTGTACATTCTTTTTCATTGTATTATTATCTGGTTTTTTCTTTTGGTTTGGTTTTGGTATTTTGAGATTAGATTTGTCTGAGTAACAGCCTTGGCTGTACTGGAATTCCCTTTATAAAAAAGGATGATCTGGAACTCACTGAGAATGACCTACCTCTACTCTGCCATGCTGGGATTAAAGGAGTGTGCCACCACACCCTGCACATTATCTGGTTTAATATCAGGTAAAACTAAGAGTCAAGGGGAACCCCCTTTTTGTGTGTCAAGAAGATTTTGTTTGTTTTTGGTTGCTTTATTTTGTTTTGTTTTGAACAAGAGTTTTATGTTTTAGTCTTGACTGTCATGGAATTATGAACACTAGGCTATCTTTGAACTCACAGAGATAAGCCTGCCTCTGCCTGGTGTGCTGGTATTAAAGGTGTGTGCCACTGTTAAGAAGTATTTCAAGCCGGGGGGTGGGGGGGGGTGGGGGGGGTGGTGGTGGGGGTGGTGGTGGTGGTGGTGGTGGTGGTGGTGATGATGATGATGATGATGCACGCCTTTAATACCAGCACTGGGAGGCAGAAGCAAGAAGATCTCTGTGAGTTCAAGGCCATCCTGGTCTACAAAGCGAGTTCCAGGAAAGGTGCAAAGCTACACAGAGAAACTCTGTCTCAAAAAAAAAAAAAAAAAAAAAAAAAAGAAGTATTTAAAGTAACTTTGATGTTAGTTTTTGTCTGGAGTTCTGATGGAATCCTGTCAATCTGTTCAAGGGGTAGTTGTAGGCATGATGCTTTATACCTGCTTCATTCACGTTGCTACTGATGTTCTGATTACATATCTACTTACTTATTATTTCATGTTGTTTAAATTTGGTGTGTTATATTCATCTATTTCAATTACAGTTTCCTATTTGTGTAACGAAAGTGTTTAATGTCAGGTAAAAAGAGATCCAATTGATCACTCATTCCTATCATTTTGGCTGTGCAGTTACCTTGTATAATTGTCAAGACATGATAACAGGACAGGTGGTGGTAGCAAACAGCTTTAATCTCAGCACTCAGGAGGCAAAGACAGACACATCTCTGTGATTTCAAGACCAGCCTGGTCTACAGAGTGAATTCCAGGTCAGCAAAAGCTACAGAGCAAGTAACAAAAACAATAATAACAAAAAGTTATGCTTAGTTCAGCAAGGTCATGCAAGCCTTTTAACCCAGCACTCAGGAGTCTTGGGCTAGGGAACTCTAGTTCAAGGCCAGTGACATTTACACAGTGAGACTAGGAAAGTGGAAAGACACAGAGACATTGTCTCAAAATCATGTAATTTGCTCCATGAGCAATAGCTTTCATGGTTTCAGAAGGACCATGCAAGCTTCCAAAGCAGTGAACCAAACAAAAGTCCTATGATGCCTATGAACCACATCAACTGTGATCCTCAAACAGTAGCCCTAAGAAAGAAGTAGTGGCAAGCATACCTTGGTGGTAACCTGAATTGGGATCCTAATTAGCATTATTGTAAAAACCCATATTTAGATATTAAGGGAGAAAACTGAAATATCAGAGAAGGAGAGCAGCCAGCCACCAGAGAATTCTTACCTCTATGAAATCTCAAACCAAATCCTGGAGGGGACCTGTCTCTATATATTCTAAGACTGAATGGGCCAAGATCCTGAGTCCACCTGCCTTATATTCCTTTTTCTACCTCCCTAGTGCTGGGATTAAAGGTGTGAGTCAATACCACTCAGCTCTGTTTCTCTTTTAGACTGATTCAATCTCGTGTAGCCCAAGGTGGCCTTGAACTCCAGATCTTCCTTTTTCCTCCTCCCCAACCAATATTAAAAGTGTATGCCACCACTGCCAGGCCTCTGTGGTTAACTACTGGCTAGCTCTACACTTTGATCTGCAGGCAAGATTTATTTGTCTGAACACAAACAAAGTATCATACAACAACCACCCACACCTCTCTCATTAAACTTAAGACCACTTCACAAAAGAGAACAATGACAGGTAAAGAAAAAGTGTCTACATTATTGGTGTGAGTGAAGACATGAATCATGGAGGACAACAAACAATTACCATTTTAGTAAACCATCATAATCCCTAACAAATAACTAACATTTTCCTTTGTACCCACAGGCAATCTTAGCTTTCACCCCTCATCAGGGAAACTTCACTTTTCAACAGATATCACTTCAAAAATCCACAGTCAATCAAAATGCATAATTGTGCAGCCCAGGCCCACTGGATGAATCTGTAAAACACTCCTGAAGAGGAGCTATAATGATTAAAAGAGGTTGAGGACCTGGAGGTTTGTTGTGAGATTATGTCTACTAGTGTATTAGTCAGGGTTCTCTAGTGTAACTGAACTTATGAAATGAATATTTATGTATTTATTTATATTTATATATAATGAGAATTTATTGTAATGACCTACAAGCTGCTGTCCAGCTAATCAACCAATGACTGGTTATAACAAAAAGTCAAAAAAATCTAGCAGTTGCTTAGTCCACATGGCTGGTTGTCTTGTCTCTTTTCAGTACATAATGGAATCCCAAAGAGGTAGGCTCCAATGCCAGTGAAACAATGGATGTGCTAGCAAAAAAAAATGACCTAACAAATGGGCAGTGAGCAAAATGATGCCTCTTTCCATGTCTACCAGCAGAAGGTGTGGCCTATCCTCTCTATCCTTTTCAAAGGTGTTGGTCCTTCAGCCTCAAGATGTGGATTAATGGCATTTTTCTCCCTGTCTGAAATTCCAGACTAAAAGTGGATTTATTCATGTCCAAATAAGCAAAAATAGTATCTCTTGGGTATGCCCTTCATTTCTGGATTCTAGTTCATTTCAGATGTAGTAAACTTGATAACCAAGAATAACCATCACACCTAGCAACATCAGAAGCTGTGCTTATAAAATCTCACCAACATGACCACCCAAATGTGGGCTGGACAAAACCAAGAACAATGGACATGCCAAAGTAGTTAGGGCAATAACCACAGGATGAGTCTGGGGACCGACTGGACCTACTGTGGGTGAGACATCAGCCAAAGCTCCATTAGTCACATGGCCTCCATAAGCCCCTACTTTAACTGGAGGTCACCATGTTTCCTGATTCCCCTGGTGTAGCACGAATTGTTAGAAGGTTTTATTAATAAAAACAATCCTGGAGCCTGGTACTGGGGTCAATACTGGAAGATCAGAGAAGCAGAACAAGCCACAGCCACCTCACCTTGCCAGTTCTTCAGCTGAGATCCTGTTTCCTCAGACTGGAAGCCTTCGAGTCCTCATCTGAAAGTATTTTAGCTCAACTGTTGCTAAACGCCTAAAAGCTTATCCACCTAGTTTTTCATGCCTTATATACCTTTCTGCTTTCTGCCATTACTTCCTGGGATTAAAGGCACGAGTCCCCCTGCCTGGCTATTTCCAGTGTGGCTTTGAACTCACACATATCCATGCCTCCACAAGGCTAGGATTAAAGGTGTGAGTGCCACCATTTTCTGGCCTCTATGTCTTTCTAGTAGCTGTTCTGTTCTCTGACCCCAGATAAATTTATTAGGGTGCACGATATATTGGGAAATACAATATCACCACACCCTGGAATAAGCTTCAATTCAGAACCAACTGTTATAGAAATGTAGGGTACAGATATGATAGAATGAAAGGGTAGATTATTGAATCTGCTTTTAAAGAGCAACAACTTGTTTAAAATATTTTACATTGCTATAGATTTTAGTTTATTGATACAAATTTAAAGTTAATTTTGTTATACTTTATGTATATTTCTACTCTTGTCTGAGGTATGTTTGTGCAGCTCATTTGAAATTGTAATGGATAATTAAGAAATACAGGTTTATAATTAGTCTTCTTGAAAGTCAATCTTTAGTCATGTTAATTAAGTTTTTAGGTATACATAGATATAATTCAATTAGGCACGTAAACTTCAAACACTTCAAAGACCTACAGAATATGGCTTTTAAAATGCTTTAAAAATTTAGACTTTCTGGACAGTGAGACATGTCTGGTCCTGGCAGCACCAATTTACTTAAAAAAGAAAGATGGACATAAAAGACTCTCTATAATGAGTTTATCTTCTTCTTGGCAAAAACTGCCATTTGGGGAAGAGGCTGCTCTTGTCTGGACTGATGATAGTATGTTGTATAAACTGGACATACAGGACCCATAGGAAAATGACTACTGAATTTGCCAAAATTGGGCAAAATGGTTCTTCAGGTTCCTGCTTTGCAGAGAAGACTCACAAGTATTCTACAAGACACAAGAAGAAGAAGCTATAAACTCTAGGCCTAGTGACTGAAGATGGATGCCCCAACATTAGAGAGGATCTTTGGATCACTGTCCAGGCAGGCAACTGTCTGTGTCAAATACCAAATTTTGGAAGTTGTTTGCAATGCATTTCCTGTTTACTAAGGTAATATTATATCTTTCTGTGGTCTTTCATGGAGTTGAAGACTAGATAGTTTCTCTGGAGTTTTGATAGAATCCAGTCAATCTGGTCAGGTAGTTGTTTTCAAGGTGGCATTTTATACCAGCTTAAGTCACATTGGTTCTGATGTTCTGTGTACATCTTTATTTCATGTTGTTGAAATTTTGTATGTTATCTTCAGCTGGAAATTCATCTATTTCTTCTTTTTTTGGTATATTTTTTGAGACAGGGTTTCTCTGTGTAGTTTTGGTGCCTGTCCTGGATCTTCCTCTGTAGAACAGGCTGGGCTTGAACTCACAAGATCTGCCTGGCTCTGCCTCCTGAGTGTTGGGATTAAAGGTGTGTGCCACAACCGATGGGCCAGAAATTCATCTATCTCAATAAGAGTTTCAAATTTAGTATCATAAACTTCTTTAATGGCAGTAAACAGGAGATCCAGTTGATCACTCATTTCAATCAAGTAGGCTGTGCAGTTACCTTGGGTAATTTTCCAGACATGATAACAGGACTGCTGCTGATGCAGACATCAATCTTGGTGGAAAAGAAATAACCACCACTTTACTAAACCATCATAATCCCTAACAAGTAACTAAACATTTTCTTTGTACCCACAGGTAAGTTAGTCTTCACCCCTCATCAAGGAACATTCCCTTTTCAACAGAGAACACTACAAAAATCCACAAGTAATTAAAATGCAGAGTTGTGGAGCCAGGCCCAATGGATACATCTTTAAAACACTCCTGTACCTAAAGCTCAAGCTTCATTCATGAAGTGGAAGATGTAGAGACTGTAAGACTTAGAGGACCAGAGAGTTAGTTGTGAGACTGTTTCTCCTGGTGTATGAGACAAAGTTCTCTAATGTAACAGAACTTATAGAATGAATGTGTGTGTGTGTGTGTGTGTGTGTGTGTGTGTGTGTGTGTGTGTGTGTGTGTGTTAGGGATTTACTGTAATGACTTACAGGCTGCTTTCCAGTTAATCCAAGTAAGGCTGGATGTAACAGAAAGGCCAAAAATCCAATAATTTCTAGTCCCAAAGGATCGCTGTCTCAGCTGGTGTTCAGTACATGTTGGAAGCCCAAAGAAGATTCCAATGCAAGTGAAGGAATGGACATGCTAGCTAAAAAATTAGCCAACAAACAGGCAGAGAGAAAATGACTCCTATTCCCATGTCTTTGTATGCTTTCAGCAGAACGTGTGGCCAGATTAAAGGTATATCTTCTAGTCTCTCTATCCTGATCAAAAGAGTGTGTTCTTCAGCCTGAAGAGGTGAACTAATGTCATTTGTCTACCTATCTCAAAGTTCCAGAGTAGAAGTGGATTCAGTCACTTAAAAATAAGCAAAAATAATGTTTCTCGGGTATGCCCTCCATTTCTGGATTCTAGTTCATTCCAGATGTAGTCAAGTTGACAGCCAAGAATAACCATCACACCTAGCAATGCCAGAAGCTTTGTCTACCATGATAAATGATGACCCCATGGGAATAGGAAGAAGCAGAGTGCTAGAGAGGTCCCCAGAAATCCACAAGATACCTCAACTATAGACTACTGGCAATGTTTGAGAGAGTGCCTGAGCTGACCTATTCTGAGATTGGATGGCCGAACATACTGTCATGATAGAACTCTTATCCAGTGACTGATGAAAGCAGATGCAGAGTTCCATGGCCAAGCCCCAGGTGGAGCTAGGAGTCCAATCGGCGAGAGAAAGGAGGGAATATATGAGCAAGAGATATCGAGACTATGATTGGAAAAAGCACAACGACAAATAGTCAAACTAGTGGAAACACATGAACTTTGAACCAATAGCTGAGGAACCCTCATGAAACTGGACCAGGCCCTCTGGATTAGTGACACAGTTGATTAGCTTGAACTGTTTAGGAGGCCCCCAAACAGTGGAACCCAGACTTGTCCTTGGTGCATGAGTTGGCTTTTTGGAACCTAGGGTCTAGGCTGAGACACTTTGCTCAGCCTTGGTGTAGGGAGGAGGGGACTGGACCTGCCTCAACTGAATCTCCCAGGCTGGGCTGACTCCCCAGGGGAGATCTTGCCGTGGAGGAGTTGGGAATAGGAGGTGAATTGGGGGGGGGGGGAGGCTGGGTGTGGGAGGAGGGAGAACAGGGGAATCCGTGGCTGATCCGTAAAATTAAATTAGTTATAAAATAAAAATATTTTTAAAAAATTTCACCAACATGGCATCCCAAATGTGAGCTTGAAATGCCAAGAACAATGGACATACTCTAGTGGATGGGTAAAAGCCCACAATGCCTCAACACTACAAAGAGAATTACAGGCAAGTGGGGGGTTCTGGGAGCAGGAGAAATAGTCTCCCCTGGGAAGAGCACACTAACTGGTTACTCAATATAAAATGGTTAACAATGAAAACACATGTACAAGTAACATAATATATACTGAGCAGTTTAGTTATCATTATATGTATATACAAATAGACATATATGCATACAATAAAAATTAATAAAAAGATGCTATGCTTTTAAGTACAAGCATAGAGGTGTATGGGAGAATTTGTAGAGAGGAAAGTGAGAGAAGAAAAGCTCTAATTATGTAATAAATTCAAAATTATAAATCTAAAAAATAAATAAAACAAATAACAAACAATTACAAACCCAGACTAAAACTAAAACAAACAAATGAGATACATATCTACTTGGGAAAGCAGACAGGAATCATTTAAGCCTCCATGATGCCCTAGCAACAATGACAGTCATGAATAGAAATGATAACTAATGTTGACATAATGTGGGGAGAGGAGATCAAACACTGCTGTGGGAGTGAGTGTTAGAAAATGAACTTTTGAAATCAGTCTCACATTCTCAAAACAATGAATAAATGAAAGAAAGAAAACTACTCTGCTACCCAGTCACAGCACTGATGTTGACACTATTCTTGTGGAAACAATTATAAACATCTACTAATGGCAGATAAAGAATCAATGAAAATTAAAGATGGGAACCAACACTGTTTATCTTGGTGAACCAATGAGGTTCTATTTGTTTTCTCTTTTTGGGATGCTTTTTCCTGCATGTGTGTCAGTGTACAGATGTGATCCTAGCGTTAGCAGAGACGAGAAGAGGGCATTGGACATCCAGGAATTGAGGTTACAGGATGAGTACCCATGTGAGGGTGCTAGAAATACAAAGTGAGTCTTCTGAAAGAGCACACAGTACTCTAAAGCACTGAGTCATTTCTAATGCTATGTAGACCCATGAGTTTTATTGGGGTGACCTTCCAACTGGCAGTGAGAGGTTAGTTATAAAATCACAAAGGACTCAGAGACAGCTGCATCACCCTGTCAAGGAGAAGCCTAATGAAGCGAGAAACCTGGGAAATCACTGCACAGCTTGCAGGCAGCTTAAGGAAGGTTGGAAGTGTCTCTCAAGCCACTCACTGCCTCTTCCAGACAGCTTGTCTTCTTCTCTTGCCTGGTCCAGGCAACTTGCATAGTGTCTGCTCCATGCCTTGTCTGAGCATCTTCTGTGCATGTGAACTTGTCTGACAGTTTCAGTAGTCCTTACTGATTATATATGCTTGAGGCAAGAGAGCACTGATGAATCTTGCCAGTTTCTGTGACTTCCTGGAGCTATTAAGTTGTCTAAAAGTTTCTGGAGATTCTCTGCATAATGGGGTATTTCACTTTCCCTCACAAAAATGGCAGTCAACTCTTGTGTCAGGACCACTTTGGGATCACATATCAGATTCCCTGCATATCAGATATTTACATTATGATTCATATCAGTAGCAAAATTACAGTTAAATAGTATAACAATAATAATTTTACAGTTGAGGGACACTACAACTAGAGGAACATTTCAAAGTGTCACAACGATAGGAAGGTTGAGAACTACTGCCTTGGAGTGTCCCATTCCTTTATGTAGCTTTTAATATCCTGTGTATAAGGATCATCCTACAAAATGAAAGTGTTTAATCTCAGAGAAAATTGATACACAGTAAACACTCCTAGGCTGAACTCCATGGACTTGCCATTTCTCCAATGAGAATTTTCCCATCATGTTCAATGCTGCTTTGTTGATAGTATTTAGGATACAGAATCAACCTAGATGTTCATCAACTGACAAATGGGTAAATCAGAATGAGCTTCCTACTTCAAACTTGTTGCTTTTTGTGTACAAGTAAGACTACATGTAGAAGCCAGTGAGGCAGAAATATACCTTCAGTGGGGAGAAGCAGGAAGAGAGGATGAATAGTATAATATAGGTGATAGGAAATTAGAGATTGGGCAGAATATTCAAAAATGTGATGCATGGATGGAGAAGAGAGGGGACTGCTGTAAGGTCAACCCAAATGAGATGTCCATGAGAAGCTACATGGGAACCTTTCATTTTGTAACGCAAGTAAAAAATACAATAACAAAAGAGAGTAGAACACAAGTATTACTAAATATGGGTCATGGAATACTACATGTTAGATTTTCAACTAGGGATGGGCAAGAAGAAAGGAGGAGGTGTGGGAGGGTTAACCAAAGGATGACTGTATGAAGAAGCTTCATGAAATCCCACTGTTTTACAAGTTAATTGGAAGTATAATTTTAAAACTTTAAACAGAGGTATCACACATGGGTCAATAATGCTGCTCCCAGTCACAGGAATATTAAATGGAACTCTCTGTGCCAAGTACTGGTTATCTGCCTAGGACCTACTTGTCAGGGGGGCCTCAGAGCCACCTTAAACAAAACAGGACATTGCCAGTGATCTTGCTTGAGTTCCCTAAGTGTATGGTGTTGCTAAAGACACCAAAAACATGGTGTGTATTGTTAGTGTGTGTGTGTGTGTGTGTGTGTGTGTGAGAGAGAGACAGAGAGAGAGAGAGAGAGAGAGAGAGAGAGAGAGAGAGAGAGAGAGAGAGAGAGAGAGAGAGAGAAAGGTACACAATGTAGAATATACCTTGAAACTCTCCTTCATGGTTACATTTTGTAGGCTGCTCTCAGAGAAAAGATGTTAACTGTCTTACTTACCCCTGGACCCTGTGTCATACAATACCATCCTTCTAGGCAAGTTGTTTGTACTGGTGCAATGGTAGCATGACTATTTATGGGCATAATCAATGTCTCTCTTGATTGGATTTCAAAGCTGATCCATAAAGACAAATTCATGCCATGGTCAAAAAACAAAGCTTGGGAACTCTAAGTCCAAGAAGAGTACCTATTGATGCTTTGTTAAGGATCTTTTTGTTAACCTGACCTCTAAATATTCATGTTTAGAATTATCAATTTTTACTACTCTCAATCTTAGTGAAAGAAGTCTCTTGAAGGTAGTATTGGGTAATTCTGTGTGGAGTGGTCATACAATCTGTGCCTTAAAATCTGGATGCAGACTTCACCCTCTTTCTCTGCCCTCTCTCTGCTCTGCTCCCTCTCCCCCCACCATCTTACTCTCTCTCATCAGGCCTGGCTTTCCTCTTTCTCCTCCAACCTTTTCCCTCCTAATAAAGCTCTAAAAACTGACACTGGGTTCTGTCGTGATCATGACCTTTCCATGAGGTAACTAGCGCCACCACCAGTGCTGTTTATCATCCTTTCACTTATCCTCTGAAGCTTCTTAATTCCCACAGTTCAAAAAATCACATTCAGCACTACTGTCTTCCATGCTCCCACTAGTATGGCACATTAAGTATGACTTAAAGTAGAAAATAACTGATTTTCTAATCCTCAGTCCCAAAGTCCATATTACTGCAAACAAAAACATGGTCAGGCCTATCATAGCAATACCCCAGTTCCCGGTACCAACTTCTGTCTTAAAGTTTCTATTGCTGTGAAGAGACACCTTGATCATGGCAACTCTTATGAAAGAAAACATTTAATTAGGTCGGTCCTAGAGCCACCCCAAACAAAACAAGTCATTGCCAGTACTCTTGCTTGGCCACCTGCCAGAGGCCATTAAGAATATACAGCAGATGGCAACTGATAATCCAGGTGCTGACTCACCAGAGAAATAACTCCCTGATGGAGGAACCTCAAGCAAGGCTTACGGGACTACTGACTGTAAACACTGTTGCTTCTGTCTGTAATTTTTCCCATGTGCTACTACATTTCTTCCCTAAAAACAGCTATGGGTATTTCCCCAATGCTTGTGTTTATAGCATGCATATATTCCATCTATTGAGCATATATATTTATGAATGATCAAGACAATGACTTCTCATTAAGCTATATAATTTTGATAAACAAAAATTTACTAGGACATGCTTCATAACTAGATCTATGGTTCCACAAAGACTTTAAGACACCTAGGCCCCCCTGTTTTTTTATCATTAGTTCAGATTGGTATAAAGTAAACAATTTCTTCACAATTCTAAGACAAGCCACATACAGTTTACTGATTCAAAACCTCAAGAGCAAATTCAAACTAGACTGAATGTCTCTGTAAATGGATATGCACAGGGACAGAGTTGCAGATGTCTAACCAAGGTTATTAAATACAAAGCAACCTAAAATACTATACCAGTTTCTCTAGTGAGGCCTGGCTGATAACAGTGACCAGCAACCATTCCCTACTAAATCCCTTAGCAAATAACACCATGCACAAACTTCCAACCTTAGTTTATGGTATAAAATTCAAGGCTCAGGTAACTAACTGTTTATGTTTAAGTCCTAAAATTTATATGGAGGACAACAATAGCAATTAACCAATTAACCAAATCCAGACAGAAACAGCTTTATGCAGGAAAAGTTTCACTATTAGCCAGAACAACAGAGAATGGTTTGGCCTCACAGCCTTGAATAAAGAGTATCAAGTTCCCTGCCTTACGATGTGGGGTTAGAAACAGGATAAGAGAATATATTTTTAGATTTGGAACACTTTCAGTACCACTGCCGGGAAAGTGCCAAGCACCATGTCCCTGTGTATGTGTTGTCATGGAATGTGCTATGACCCTGAGAGGTAGCTTTTGTAACTTTTCTTTTTATTGCGTCAAGCCTTCTGTTGACTGTGTATATAAGCCACACAGAACAAAGAAGCCATGAAATTAGAACTGAAAAGAAGCTAGAGAATTAGAGCTAAAAAAACACAAAAAAACAAAACAAAAACAAACAAACAAAAAACAGAAAATTGGAGCTGTAAAAGAATAACATATGACCCCCTCAGTTCATGTCTGAGTCTAATTCACTGAGATATATAAACTTATTTCTAAAGATCCTCAGATTAAAAAAAAAATTCCTAAAATCCCACTGCTCTGTAAAGCATTCTTTCTGCAACCCTGGGTGCAGTCTTGGGAGCTGGTCTTTCAGGCTGCAATAGCTACCGTAAATAGTGCTGCTGAAGACTCCAAAGACTTTGGTTGTAGAGACAGAGAGCAATCTTGAATTTACCAGGGAACTCTCCTGGCTGGCTAGATTTTGTAGCACTGTAATGTAAGGTCCTGTGCAGGCTGTTCTCAGAAAAATAATGTCAATGATCTTACTCCTGGACTATGAATCCTACAGTACCAACCTGCTAGCCAAGATGTGTGCACTGGTGCAATACCGGCATCACCATTTATGGACACAACCAACCTCGCTCTTCATTGGATTTCAAGCCTACATCATAGACAGAAATTTATGCCATGGTAAAATCATGGCTTGGGAACTACAGGTTCAAGGGCAGAACCTATTGATATTTTGTTAATGATCATGTTGTTAATCTGCCAGCAAAATATTCATGTTTATAATTATCAACTTGTACTACTCTCATCTAATGCTGTCTGCGGGACCAGCCTCCAGGCAGCACAGGACTTGAAGGGAAAATCCATAGCATTGACGCAAACTAGATTTTTTTTTTTTATCTGAGAGAGTTAGTGAAAAACATACTCACATACTCTCTTGATGGTTTCCTTCTTTATTCTCCAGCTTTTTCTTATGGACTGACTGAACTGGACTAGGTTGGCCATGAACCTCAACAGCCATACAAAAGCATACTTATAGATTGTTACATAAAGTATTTCCTCATACCAAGGTCCCTAACCTTAATTTGCATGTCTTACTGAAGAAGACTATCACATCCCTCCATGACTCTAGTCCTTCATTATGCATTGTGTGTAATACACAATAATACAAGAGCCCCAGGTGTGCCTAAGGTGTCTTGTGACCAAAGTCATGGGATGGCTGCAAGGCCCCCTTCTGTAAAACAATCATTGTTTTCCATAAGGATTCTTTAAGGTCAAGGTGCTCCTAAAAAAACACATGTTCAATCAAATATCTACCCCATATAGTGATTCTTCTAAATCCCTACAGAGTAAAGGTAAAAACATTTTGTTTCAGGTAATGATGCACACCAAGACTTGTGACTATGTCTTTCAGCATTAAAATTAAAGGAATTCATGTTGGCCTGGCTCCTGGGATTCAACTGTTTCTCTAACCATTAACTTCAGTTATGATCTAGGCAGCTCCTTAAGTGAAACTCATAGGCTCTAGACATGTAATATTTCCTTGTATTTACCTTTATTCATCAAAACTCTGTATAAGCTAATATTATTATTATTATCAATTAGATAGTACAGTATAAGAAGAAATCATCTTCATAGTAATCCACAGGTAAAAATGCCCAGTAGAATGGGATGTTTCCATGAGATAAACACATTACATTACAGGCAGTAGGGAATCTCCCCACACCCAATTCAACCATGGCAGATTATCAGAGAAAGATAGCAACAACAAACATGTAGAGGCACAGCAGGAGGAAAAGAAACTCTGTGGTCTGTGGTCTTGGGGAGCCTTGCCTGACTGAGATTGGCCCATCAGTGAGTCTCCTCCTGGTGGGATGACACCTTGAACTTCAATTGCCACCTGCTGCTACTCTGACATGGACACTGGCACTCATCCTTGGTGAAAGAAGTCTCCTGGCGCAGTTGGTAGTGAGTAATACAGAGACTTAAAACTAAGAATAAGCAATTTTGTAAGAATGGGAAATTGCCACTTCATCATGGCTAAGGGTGGGTCCCACAAGTCTCCTTTACTTCCATGAAGGTCTACTGGCAGTTAATGAAAGCGTGGTAGTTTGACTGTATTTGGCCTGCATAAGCTCATAAGCAGTGGCACTACTAGGTGTGGCCTTGTTGGTGGAAGTGTGGTCTTGTTGGAGAAGGCTGGATGACACATACCTTTAATCCAGAACTTGAGGCTGAAGGGCACACTAATCTGGGTCACACCTTCTGTTGGAAGTATGTCACTGTGTGAGTGGACTTTGAGGTCTTTTTCTGAAGCTTCCCTCAATGTGACTGTCAGTCAACTTCCTGTAGCCTCTTGAGTCAAGGTATAGGACTCTCAGCTCCAACACCAAGTCTGCCTGCACGCTGCCATGCTCCCCATCATGATGGACTGAACCTCTGAAACTGTAAGTGAGCACCCCCAATTAAATATTTTCATTTATAGGAGTTGCCATGGCCATGGTGTCTCTTCACAGCAATAAAAACCCAAACTAAGACAGGAAGCTATATCATTTTATTTTAATTCAGTTAAATTTCCCATTTTCCTTCAGTACTTCAAAATGATTTCCCCCAGTGCCCTCATTTCTTTCCCCAAGACTGAGTGTCTCTGTGTAACCTTGGCTGTCTTGGAAATTGTTGTTTATACATGACTAGCCTTAAACACAGGGATACACCTTCCTCTGCCTCCAGAGAGCTGGGATTAAAGGGATGTGTTACCATATTCTTAGCCTTTGGGGATTTCTAAAGTGTATGTCAGCATTCCAGTGATGTCACATTCACAGCCTATCTCTTTAGTTAGTCATCTTCTTGATATTTGTATGATTTGACTCTCGTATAAAGATTTTGAAGGTAAATAAAAGATACGAACTTAACTGCTTTTTCTTTCATGATGGATTTTCTTTTATCTCTGCAATTTCAGCACTATGTAAAAGATCTGTCAAATCCAATGCACTTGAGGGGTGTACTTTCCAATGAATAGCAAGATATGGGGATTATACAAGGTATACCTTTATATCATTTCTCAGAATTATGAATTTCATCATGTACCGAATTAAAGGAAAAATCAAAGGCTTTGTCATGTGCTTTGTTACTTTATCATAACTTTTTTTTTTTTTTTTTTGAGACAGGATTTATGTAGTCCTGGCTGTCTTGTAACTCAGTATGTAGATGGTGATGATGTCCTCCAACTCACAGAGATCTTCTTGCCTCTGCCTCTTGAGTGTTGGAATTAAAGAGGTATATCACCTTGCCTGGCACTATTATAAATTTTTGGATGTGGAACAAGATAAATGTTTTTATTACAGCTTTTCACATGGGCTGGAGACATGGCTTAGTCGTTAAGAGCTCTTCCAGAGGATGGGGTTTAAATTCCCAAGACATACACAGCAGCTCACAACTACTTAGAATGCCAGCTTCAGGAGATCCAACGAACCCTTCTGTCCTCTGCATGCACCAGGCATACATGTAGTGCACAGACATATTTGCAGGCAAAGCACGCATACACAATAAGAAATAAAAAGCTTGTCCCACTCTTACATTTGTAGAGTTTTATTTTAATATACACTCTAGGATATTGTTTTAAATGTAAACCTTCATTAAAGACTTTCAAAATTTTCTTATCTATTTCTATTTTGTATACTGTTGTGATTTGTAAACAGAGAACACCAGAAAATGCTATGTCACATTATTTACAACAGTATTTTTCTCTTCAGTATGAATTTTTTGATGTCTTCTAAGATTCGACATCTGGATAAAGGAAAAGCCACAGTCTTTGCATTTGTATGGTTTCTCTCCAGTATGAATTTTCTGATGTGCTTTAACATATGAGCGCCTAGTAAAAGATTTGCCACATTCCTTACAACTGTAAGGTCTCTCTCCAGTATGAACTCTGCGATGTGTTCTAAGATGTGAGTCCTGGGTAAAAGATTTGTTGCATTCCATACATTTGTAAGGTTTCTCTCCAGTATGAATTTTCTGATGTGCTTGAAGAGTTGAACACTTAGTAAAAGATTTGTTACATTCCTTACATACATAAGGTCTCTCTCCAGTATGAACTCTCTGATGTATTCTAAGATTTGACCGTTGGATGAAGGATTTGTCACATTCTCCACATTTGTAGGGTTTCTCTCCAGTATGAATTTTCTGATGTTCTCTAAGAGTTGAGAACTCAGTAAAAGATCTGTCACATTCCTTACATCTGTAAGGTCTCTCTCCAGTGTGAATACTCTGATGTCTTTTAAGATGTGAGTACTTGGTAAAAGATTTGTCACATACCTCACATTTGTGAGGTTTCTCCCCAGTATGAATTTTCTGGTGTGTTCTAAGAGTTGAATTCACAGTAAAGGATCTGTCACATACCTCACATTTGTAAGGCTTCTCACCAGTGTGGATCCTGTAATGTCTTTTAAGATGTGATAATTCAAGAAAGGGCTTACCACATTCTTTGCATTTGTGAAAATTCTCTAGAGAATGAGTTTTCTGATGCCTACTCAATGATGAATAGTGGGGAAAGGATCTGTCACAGTCATTGCATTTGTAAGGCTTCTCTCCAGTATGGAGTCTGTAATGGCTTTTAAGGTGTGAAATCTGATGAAAGACCTTGCCACATTCTTCACAGCTATAACGTTCCTCATCAGTATGGATTTTCTGATGTCTCCTGAAACTAGAACAGTGGGCAAACAATTTGTCACATTCCTTACATTTGTAAGGTTTCTCTCCAGTATGCATTTTTTGATGGCTTTTAAGTGCTGATAACTGTGGAAATGACTTTCCACATTCTTTACATTTGTAAGGTTTCTCTCCAGTATGAAGTCTCTGATGTGTTTTTAGATTTGCACACTGGTTAAATGATTTGTCACAAAAGTTGCACTTGTAGGGTTTTTTTCCAGTATGAATTCTCTCATGTACAGTAAGGCTTGAGGCAGTACTGAAGCATTTCTCACATTTCCCACATTGGTACGGTGTTTCTCCAATATAGATTGGTTGTTGCAAAAGTCTGTATGCAGCACTGAAATAGTCATCATATTCTCGCTGCCTGTGCTCTTTCTTTGTAGTATAGAGTCTCTGATCTTGAGTAAGGTTGGCACACAAATTTAAAGATTTCTCACAATCTTTAGATTTGCAAGTTTCTTTTCCAGTGTGCATGCTTTCATGTCTGTCTGGGTTTGATGAGTCAATGGAGGCATCCCTGTGGTTACTGCACCTGTAGTTATTAGAGTTTTCTGTAGTTTCACCTGTTTTATAAAGTGTACTTGTAGAGGGGTCATCAAGCACTTTGTCAAGTTTATTATATTGAGAATACTCCTTTTCATTAGTTACGTGTTGATGGACAGGATCACATTTGCAATAGTTCTCTGAAAATGAGTATAATTCAGATTAATAGGTTTGTTCCAATAATAAATATATGATAAATGACTGTCTCACTAAGTTCTCTTTTAAGTGAACCTGGAACTTTTTAGATTAGAGCTGCCAGTAGTTGACATTTTTCATTCACTGTAATTATATGGATTCTCACAAAAATAGCATGACAGCCTTCAAGGTCAGTGATTTATAATAGATATCTCATCTTTATTGAAAACATCTAACTTAGAAAAACATGGGAAAAATAATTGAGGGTCAGTAATTAGCTTTGGGATAGAGATCACTGAGTGATTATATTTATAATACATGTCAATATTTTAAAATATTTTTCTGTGAAATTGAATAAGAAGAATTTAACCCAATCCCAGATTCACAGTATTTGTACTTACTAAATAAATGGCCCAATTCCATTTAAGATTAAAGGCTTATTAAAAGCATCAAAGGGTTTATTTTATTTTCTAAAACAAGGCATTAGATTCTTCATACATAATGGATACAAAGACAGAATTCTGGCAGACATCAGAGGCTCTAGATCATATGAGGCAGGACTGTCATGGGCACCTATTGCTGATTTCTATCCTCCAGTGTCTGCGCTCCACACACTGCTGCGTTTCTTAACATTCCTCATAGGGTTATTCTCAAGTCCACTCTGTACACTGACTTCTGAGATTATTTCCCAGAAGGGTGTTTTAGTATCCTTCACTGGGAAGAAAATGAAGGATATAATATGAAGATATGCATACAAGAAAGGCAATTACAGAATAATCTTACTTTGTGGGTTCACATGAGGCTAACAATTTGTAAAATTATTCCAATCTAATGTCAGCATAGTCAAATAAAACTGCATTTTGTATTAATATTATGTCACCATAACTCAGGTGCAATATGACACAATACCTTCTAACAGTTATTACAACAGATAGGATGCACCCTGGGGCCAGGACACTATACTAAGTTAAGTGATAAGAAATCTTTTTAAGTAGAATTGAATATAGTCAGAGCATTCTCATCTCTTGCTTTCTCTTTCACTTGATCCCTTCACTGCTGTCCTGCTTATTCGCTAGCCCACCCTGGTTGCGGCTCCTCTCTCCTCTCCACATTCCAGGGCAATCTCATTTTCTCTGAACCGGTGACCAAGCCAACCTTGCATATAATAATGCATATGTTCTGTGAGGTAGCCCACGACCCATGCTAGAATTTTTTAGAAAGAATATAGATGTCTAACACAGTACTGGGCTCAGTACATGAAGAGAACAGAAAGTAGAGGAATTAATGATTTCCTATTGCTATTTCCTGTCAGCATCTACAGCATATTTAGGGGGTGTTGTCAGTTTGCACATCTCACATTTTTCCCACAATTAAAACAATGTAAAATGCAATGATGGACATGGAGCTTTAAGATAGTGGTGGAAATATTATATGCTACTGAGTTCGTGAATGCATCTTGGAACCTAAATGAAGGGTACATGACACCTTGAAGATGGAAAATGGAAAGAAAAAACTAAATACCACAAAAAGGTTCCCTTCTACTATCAAAATTTCCCAGTCTCCTGTGACTTCAAGGATAGCTTACCAGAGAGTTTACAACCTATGAAGTCAGTACATACAAAGGATCAGTTAGGAATTCTACAAGCAAAATGTTCTCACCCACAGAGACCAGGTTGCTGTAATTTTCCAACATCACATCAATGTACAAAGCCCTCTGAGCAGAGTCCAGGCATTCCCACTCCTCCTGGGGGAAGTCCACAGCTACATCCCCGAATGTCAACAGACCCTGAAACAAAAGTATATGGTTTGACCATGTACAACCTGGAAGTGCTTTCCTGGACATAAAGAGATGGAATGTGAGTGAAGATAATTACTAAAAAAGATTATTTCTAACATAGTCATATTCTATCATGAATGTTCTAACTCCATGAAAACAGGATGAAACAACAGTCTTACAAGCAGTATACAGGAAGGAAGAAGAAATACATTTAAGGTCTGGATACGGTTATCTATTATGGATGCTGTTTATGTTACACAAGACCACAGCAGACATGTCTCAGAAGGAAAATTTATGATGAGGAAATGTGCTTTAAATGCTGTAGCTGTAGATCACGGTAAAACACTCACACAAATCAATTCTGTTTGTACTTGGGTCTTACATGAATCTATTCTAAAAGGTTCAGTTGGGATGTTTAAAGTCTAGGTCCAATGCCACACCATTAAACAGCAGAGGGTTAGGTATGGAAGATGGAATTCATGATTGACTTTATAGACAAAGAGATTTGCTTTTTTTCCCCACAGTAAAAAGGATACTAACAGCACTGCATACTGTCAATTTTAACATTAACATATAAGATCAGGTACTCTAAGGAACTAATTGTATAAGAATATGTGGGCCACTGTGAGGCAGATAAAAAAATCCAAATCAGTCACATTTGATACAATCTAAAATTTTCCAAAGCATATGCCTAAGTCAATATAGGCAATTTTAGAAGTTTGAAGAATATTTCACTTTACTCACAAAGAGTAATAAAAATTGAAGGAAGTTAAAAATACATAAAATAATGTTTAAGTATAGGTAAGCACGTATATGCAAGTGTAGATGATAGCATTCAGAACCACTTCCTGGAATTCTGGCCAATAAGCAGATAATACCCTGGCCCACCCAGCGTCCTAATGTCATCTTAAGTAGAGCCCACTTTAAGAGAAAACTCCTCCTCCTCCTCCTCCTCCTCCTCCTCCTTTCTCTCTCTCTCTCTCTCTCTCTCTCTCTCTCTCTCTCTCTCTCTCTCTCTCTCTCTCTCTTTCAAGACAGGGTTTCTCTGTGTAGTTTTGGTACCTGTCCTGGATCTCGCTCTGTAGACCAGCCTGGCCTCGAACTCACAGATGAAAGGCGTGCGCCACCACCGCCTGGCTCCCTTGCTTTCCCTTGCTTTCTATTCCCGTGAGGTATGCACCTCCACTCTCTCTCCCTCCCTTCTCTTTCTTCTTCCCTCCATTCCCTTCTCTCTTCCCCCAATAAAGTTTTCCACATGGATGCCATGTCTGCATGGTGACAGTAACATTCCACCACTCCATGCCGCAGCCCTCCTCTGCAAGGTGTCTCCCTCATCCACCGAGGCACCTTGGCCCAACCTGCAGAGGCCTCCTGCGCACCATATCATAATAGTAGAAACTGTGGATGCATTCAGAAGTTGGGGGACCTGCTTGACTCCATTTTGAAGGCAGGAGCCATTGTGCCGTATTTTTAAAATTAAGTTTTTATTTACTGTGAGAGTTGAGTTGCTCTGTTTCCTGGAACCTGACCTTCCCCAACCCATAACCTTGATATACTTCTGAGAATTCCCTAAACCTCCCTTACCCCTCCCTAATCACATGGTGACCATATGATGCTTTTTAAAGATTTCTTTTATTTCCTTATTGCCCCATTGTCTCCCTTCTGTAAACTTCTCATGATTTTTACTCCTTAAAAGGGACTAAGAGGTGGATTTGGTGCTGCTCTCTTTAACCTGACTTAGGAGGCAGTTGCTGGCCAGCTCTTGGGTGCACCCCAATAAAAAATCAAGCTTGCTTCAAATTTGGCTCAAATTGGGATAATGGTCTTATTCTTGACATTGAGATTAACAAACCGACATACATTTCCTGTGAGTAAATGAACGAATATATTAAATTCTGCAAATTATAGATACTTCCAGTGCTTTGCAAATATAATAGAGCACAGAAGGATGGCTCAGGAGAAAATCTGAAATACTGTGTGTGAATTTTGTAGTCATTGATGTGTTCTTTTTCAGTACTTATACTGTATTGTCTAGCAGATTTTACGTTAGTAGTGTTTATGATTCTCTTGTTATTCCCATGAAAGCGCAAAGTGGTGACATATTCTGTCTGAGCCATGAATAAAGGACAGAAATGCAAACCTGCAGGTCAGAGCCCATTCCTCAAATCTCTACTTTAAAACACTGGAGCCTCAGCACAGGGGAGTAGAGCCATGACTCTCTCAGGAACTGACTAGAGGAAGGCAATCATGAGGAATGTTCTTTCTGCAACATATGTGATGGCTTATGCACATCAATCTGTCCATGGCCTCAAGACATTTTTACTGATGCATTCCACATAATGCTACATAATGAGTCCAAAAGCACAGAGGATGCTGTTTGGGGGGAAAAAAAGACAAAGGAAAAATAATGATATTTCTACTTCGGGAAGTTACCATTGAGCCCCCTAACCAAGTGAGTGATGTGAGCAGCTATTCTCCTGAGAGAAACAGGTATCAGGTGTCAACAAACACATGGACACATCATCACTACTGTGATATGAAACACCAAAGAGAAATACAAGTAGACTACAGTCTGAATCTACACTCAAGAACATCAATTTCACGGTAGGATCACGCCACATGTGACAGCCATGTTCAGCACGCTACAGTTTAGTATTAGGACCTAAGTATTATTTAGCATTAAGAACCAAGATACAAGTCTTTTTTAATTCCACACATTTCAAAAATGTTGTGGAAACTTATCTATGTGTTTCAATATGCATTTTTATGAGCATGATTCAAGGAAATGGGACAGATCCCACAAATGGAGCCTCCATGACACATGGACCCTTACTCAACAGTATATAAGGATATAGTCCATTCTCTACAGATAATGGGCATCAACATACATTTGTTCATGTGTCAAAGTGGAAATATTTTCAAAATTAAAGGTCATAAGTTCATGTGAGATATTTGCCCTGGGGGGTGGGAGGGATAATCTGGGAAGGAGGAAAATGGAGAAAAGTGATATAAGTGTGGATTTATGGAATTATATTATAAATTTGTAGTTATAAATACAGCCTAGTATGATCATAAAATCAGAAAGAAGGATGACAGAACTATATCAAAAATGATGATAGAGGACCCAGAAAGAAAACCATAACTCTATGCCTACTTAATATTTGACAAAGGAGACAAAAAGATACATTACAAAAACATGGCCTCTTCAACAAATGGTGCTGGCCAAACCGGATCTAGCAGGAGAATGAAATTAGATTTTTATTTTTCACCTTGTACAAAATCCATTCAAAATAGATCAAAAGCCTTACTTAAAACCAGGAACACAGAAACCTGGAAAACATAGGGAATACCCATGAGGATATTGGGATGGGCAAGGACTTATTGATTAGAAAGAACACTACCAGCACAGGAACTAACCCAAGTATCAAGAGAAACTGTCAGCAGAGCACACAGACACCCCACAGAATGAGAGAAAATCTGTACTAGCGACACTTTGGATAGGGGGTCATATCTAGAATTTAGAAAAAAATGAAGGAAATTAAATTACAAAAAAATAAAACTACAAATTAACAAATGGGCAAATGAACGGAGTAGACACTTTGTGAAGAGAGAAACATAAATGTCCAATAAACATTCAATAAAGTCTTCAGGATCCCAAGAAGGAAATCATGGAAATGCAAATTAAAAACTACTTTGAAATACTGCCTCACCCAAGCAAGGCTGGATGGCTGTCATCAACTGACCTGACAACAACTGTTCAAGGGGATAGAGAGAGAAAGGAAGCCTTATTCACTGTTGAAGGAGGGGAGGGTGCAAACTAATCAGCCATTGTGGAATCAGTTTGGAGATTACTGAAAAAATTGAAGAGAGAACTTACAGATGACCCAGCTCTTGAACACATGGTCATGTACCCAGAGAACAACACAGCCCACTACAGAGCTATTTATACCCCATGTTTACTGCTGCTTAATTTACCTTAGGAAAAGTACGGGGATCAAGTTAATTATCTACTAAATATATGAATGGATAATGAAAATTGTATAAAATAGAATATTATTCAGCTGAAGAGAAAAATGTAATAAAAACTGCAGGAAAATGGATGGACTCAGAATGTGTAATATTAAAGAGATCAAACAGTGTCAGAAAGAAGAAATCCCATTTTCACTTATATGAAGAATCTAGCCAATAATATAAGTATATGGAAACAATGGAGGAAAGAGAAGAAGAAGGTTAAATTATCAGGGACTGAATGCAGGTAATGAACAACAGTTATGAAAAAGGATGTAATGCTAATTGCTTTTTTCCTTCTAATTCTGTCTAATTTTGGTGGTTGATAAGTAAGTCAAAATATATTCAATTGTGAAAATATAAAATCCCCTGTGAGGCTCTAGAGCTTCTGTTGCCTATGACAACTCTAACTGTATAAAAGGACACCGAGTTGCATAGTCGTTGGGTCTGCTTAATTTCAGCATGTGATTTTGTTGTTTATCTATTTGCATCATTTTTCATAATAAAATTTTTAAAATTGTCAGAATCAGAAAATTCAAGGCTTTTAATACATGAAAGTATAACAGATTTAGATAAAGAGTGGAAAGCACCACTGACCTGCGACATGTTTACTGGGGAATCAGCCATTTCTTACTGATTCTCTTCTTTGAGTTTCTCTTTCAGGAACAATGAATAGATGACTTGCTTCCCTTTCAAATCAGGGGTCAAGAAGGAAAAGTTAATATTAACACTGAAAGCTGTTAGAGAACAATGTCAAACCACATGGAAAAACCCAACCAACAGAATTCTATCACATGTCAGATCAATGATCCCAAAGACAGAAGAGCATGGAAAGACATTTGAGGCTTGAAGAGAAAATCACCATCAAGTATCCTGTAGCACAAAGTAAACTACTCTCTTAAAATTGATGGGAACATAAGTGCATTTCAAGATAGTCACCAGTTAACACAATTGATTTCACTAAAGCAGCACTCGGGTAATAAATTAGAGGCAAAACATATATAGGAGCGTCAGAGAATCATCCATGAGAACATGGGAAATAATAAATTTCATGTGAAGAATAGAGAAATACAGGAGAACTGGAGAGTAATCATCAATGGGCAAGACAGCAAACCACTGTTTCTTAAAAAGAAAACAGAAGAACACCAATAATCCAACCAGCAAAAACATAAAAAACAAAATCATAGGAAATGAAAACACCATGAACAAAAAAAAACTAGCCACACTGGAAATCAAAATAGAGAATCCTCAATTAAATAAACAAACCCTCAAGTTAAATAAATTCAGCACATGACCCAGCTGTTCCATCCCTTGGTATATGCTCAAAGGATTTGACATCCTACTCCAGATACTTGCTCACCCATGTTCATTGCTGCTCTTTTCCCAACAGCTACAAAAGGGAAACAACCTTAATGTCTTTCAACTGTCAAACGGACAGTAAAAGTGTAGTACATATACACTGTGGAATACTATTCAGCTGTAAAGAAAGTTGAATTCACGAGCTTTGCAGGTAAATGGATGGACTTACAAAAGATCATATTGAGTGAGATAACCCAGACCCAGAAAGACAGACATAGCATGATCTCTCTCATAGGAAGTTCTTAATTCCAAATCTTCAGATGTGAGTACATAACCTGGAGTAACTAGAGTAACCAGAAAAGTAAAAAGAGAGCACTATGGGATGTGGGGGAGTAATAGAGAGTAATGGAGAGTAGTAGGGAACATGTGATCTGAAGGGAGAAATGGAAAAGAAAGGGAGGGATTTTAATTATGGAGAAGGGATGTCTGAAACCATCTAAGGAATCATACTATTATCCATCTACCAAATATGCCTAAAATACATATAAGTGTGGGCATGCAAATACAGTTAGAGTATAAATAAAAATTTCTCATCTGGGCTGATGATGCTCCTCACAAGAGCCACAGATTATCTAACAAAATCAGCAACACCAGGCAAGAGAAGTTTGCTTTGAAGTAACTGGTCACAGCTGTCCAAGAGACTTCCAAATCATTATACACTAGTACTGTTGCCCTTTTCTGCCTCCCAGACATAGAAGGTGAGTCCTTGTTGTTGAATAAGCCATGCCCTTCAGACAGAACCCAAAAAATTCCAGATGGATATGACCTTAGACCCTCCTTCCTGAGGACTAGCTTTCATGGTACCAGAATACAACATTTCACCTTCCAAAGGAGGGAGCCAGTCAACAGTCCAACCCAGCTATTGACACCCATGAACCACAACAATAATCTGCACTGCATGATAGCCCTAAGGGTGCAAGAGTGGCACACAGACCTTGGCGGTAATGAACAGCTTATATATGGATTAAGACCCTCTCAACAAGAGGCAAAACATGTCTGGTACTGAAAACCTAGCCAGTTTCCCTAGGGCTAGTAAAGGCATGGATCTTGGAAGAGAGCCTACAACCAGTACTTTACTAAACAAGCATAACCCTTAATTACATTCTAAATATTTACACTAATTCCCAACAGACAATAGCAGATATCAATAGGAAGACAGTGTAGACACAGTTTAACAGTCTGTATATGTACTTCCTGATTCTTCATCAAAGCACTGTTGGCATGATTTTCAGGGACGGAGACAAAAAAAAACTAAAAGGTAGAGAATGTACTAGAATACCAAAGCTCAAAAATTCTGAAAACAATAAATAAACCTAGAGGTATTAATTTTCATCATTTTACAATATATTAAAACAAAGAAGTGAAAATGACTCAATAACGGTATGAAAACATGATCCATGATGTGAATGAATAAGCATCACTCACATGCATAGTCAAATAAAATTTTATTTGACTCTGTTATCAATTATTCTGTAGAAATCTTCTCATGCCTACATTAGGATAATCCTGAGAATTTTCTCCTCAGTGGAAGTCTCCGGAATTATCTCTAGTGAAACAGAATGTGGGAAAACTGATTTCATGTCCCACTTCCACATTCACTTGATCCCCTTTCCACTCCTTCACCAATGTCTACATGATACCTGCATCCTTAGTGTATCCTCACTCCTTCGAGGTCACTTGGTTCTGCTGCACAGCTGAGCAGGTCTGGGTGATCAGTGAGCCCTGCATATGAGAAAAAGATTGTTCAGAAAGCACCTGGATTTCTAACACAGGCTAAATACAGGATTATAAAATGATTCCCCAACTGTCCTGCAGGATCAGAACTGAAAACAATTAGAAAGCATTTTTAGTTATTGTAACTTGAATCCCCACTTCCAATCACAGCTCAGTCAAAACTCAGGGGCAGCAATGGTACTGAACAGAGTATTATACCCTAGTGAGGTTCTGAATTGATCACGGACCAATAATGATGAAGCCTTACACCTCCCAAAGGGACACAAAGGGAGAAAATTTCTTGAAAATTTTCTTTTTTCATCTGAGGATTTCACTATTCTCTGCGAGAAGTGAGACTCATTCACATACAGGTCACACACTTGCAGCACAATTGGCCAAGAAGCCAGCCTTGAGGAAACCTATGCCTGGGACATCCATGTGGCCTTTGGTGAAAAAATGGGCCGGGGACATCAGTACAGACCAAGGCAGTGGTAGGACCCGGGATCCAGACATGTCCTTGGAAACAGCAGGGGATGGGATGTCACCATGGCCCCAGGTGGCAGCAGAGGCCACAATACCTTTTAATTTCCTCTCCCTCTCTCTCTCTCTCTCTCTCTTTCTTTCCCAAACAGGGTTTCTCTGTGTAGCCTCGGCTATCCTTAAACACACACTGTAGACCAGGCTGGCAAGGAACTCTAAGATCCACCAGTCTCTCCCTCCCCAATGGTGGGATTAATGAATGGAGTGTGCCACCACCACCTGGCTTATAACACCTTTACTAACTGAAAATACTGTGATCTGATACCATAAGACAGCATACTGTGCTTTTCCAGGCCCTAAGATGCAGCATTCAGAACTCAGCACAAAAAATACACATTTTGCATTTCATGGTCTATTTTTTTCTTTGTATTTTTTTTTCTAGTTGTTGTTTTAATTTATTGTTCTTTGAGACAGGGTCTCACCAAATAGCCCTGGCTGTTCTGGAACTCACTATGTAGACCTTGCTGGCCTCCAAATCACTGCAATCCACCTTCTGAGTGTTGGGATTAAAGGCCTGTACTGCCAGGCCTGGCAAAGACACTTCAGAATGCTGTATTTACATTGCATATGACTCAGATGGAAAATTAATGGTGGATAAAATTTAACTTTTAAAGGTTAATGTTTACAACCATACTTGAGAAACTCGCAAAAAAATATACTTTCAGATTCAATGAAATTTGCAGGCGTTCCGTTCATGATTAGTATCTAAAAGTTCATGGGAAATTCAAGTCTCCAGGTAAAAGTGCCCCTCTTTTGAATAAGGAAGCGGTATAACTGGGGAGTTAGTATGGATGAACGTCAATTTCAAGAGCTTTGTTGTTTCCACCATTGCAAACAGAACCGCGTTTGCAAATACCAACAGATAAATTCAAATATCCTACTCAATTATTACTAGGATATTTTGGCATCAGAAGATAAGGGGAGGAAAAAAACCAGGATTGTTCCAGTTATTATGATCGAAAATTTACCGATGAGGGAAAGAAATCCACAGCAGAACTTCAGAGCCGGCTTCCTTATGAAGAGCAGAGAAACTGCTCGCTCCCCCGGTCCCTCCCCTCCCGTGTCCCAGCCCCGCAGCTCCTCTGACCTGGGAGGTTCCAGGGCCGCCGGGCTGCAGTTCCCGCCACTGCGCTGCTGACTGGTGACTTTCCCAGGCCGCCCCGCGCGGAGACTGCGGCTCCGGGGAGGTTTCGGGTCCCCGCGACACCCCGCCGGGTCCTCCGCACCCAGGTCTGCACCACGGGACTCCCCACCGTGCAGGACCCGAATCAACTACAGAGAATGTAGTTGGCACTTCTGGCTTTGGCCCACAATTCAACTTCACAGTGCTCACACAAATTTAGTCCCAGCTTCCGTTTACATCACGCCTCTAATCCCTCCCATTCTCCATCATTCTTCTACACAAGCCAATATGCTACATCCTCCCAACCTCCGTTTCCGGGTGAGTGTCCCCGCCTCAATGAACCGGTCCTTCCCAGTCTCAGGCTGCTTTCTACACAGCTCCAGCTGTCAGGCTGCCCTGGACCCGCTCTGCACAGCCTCCCCACATGCTCGCTGCCAGCCTAGACCAGAACTGCATCTAGGAGGACGCTGCACCCCGGTTTCTGAGCCCCACAGTGAGTCTGAACCCTTCAGATAAAAGACAGGCAGCCAAACCTCGACTTGACTACCAGCCTCAGGGGCTACATACTAACACCAAAGATAACCCGCTAAATTCAGATTCCAGAGTCCCATCGCCAACACAAACATGACAAGCCAAAACCAAATACTGCAATTGTGCCTTGGGGAGAGACCTTTCAGGAGCTTGGATTTTTAAAAGAAACAAGTGAAGTCACTCATAAGCCCATTACTAA
Organism: Peromyscus eremicus; assembly: GCF_949786415.1. NCBI lineage: Eukaryota > Metazoa > Chordata > Mammalia > Rodentia > Cricetidae > Peromyscus > Peromyscus eremicus. The sequence continues at coordinate 187,444,701 of NC_081416.1, read as the reverse complement.
CAGGCTAGGGCTGAGTTCATCCCGCGCTGTGCTGCTCTTACTACTTGATGGTGGTCTTGTTGTTTTACTAACTCGGGAACAAGTTTATCTTCTGTGACTTATGCTAAAGGTCCTTTTAGATAAAACAGGAAAGAATTTTAATGCAGTGGTGAATGCAGACTATTGGCTGCCCCAAATGTAGAAAACAAGAAATGTGTGTGGTCCCAGGCATAAAAACATCAGTTACACCATCCCATCTATGGCTCTGGGAACATTGAGGAAGAGGAGGAAGAAGGTAATAAGAAGGGAAAGAGGAGGAAGGGCTAAGAATGCCATTCTCTAGACTCCACACAGCTGTTGTAATCAGTAACCAACAGCAGCTGTACTGACCTGCATGGACCTCACACTAGACCACAATCAGTCTAGGAAAGGGAAAGGCTCACAGGACCCACCCTTTACCTCTCAAATTTTGTCTATGGATGGATTGTGAAAGAATCACTGCCTTTAGCTGTAGTCCTCTGCTGAGCTCCAACACATAGGTCCAAACCCACAATCTCACATGTGGCCCTGGTCAATTTCATTAGGTTAAAAAGCAAAATGAATTGAAGAAAACATTTTTCCAATGGTAATATGTATCAACCACCCCTCCTAACATGTTTATTACTTTCTTAGCTTCTTGGTTTAAGGGCATTAGAAGCCAAAAGTGACCAGAGGGAGGTCTGAGCTTCCAGATCAATGGGATGTTTGTTTCAGATCCTGGCAGGAACTGAAATTACATGAAACCAAAACTTTTAGAGCAGCTGAATTTAGAGTTGAGGGAACAGGAAGCAAAATTTCCCTAGTAGGTCGCTAGGAATGATAATAAGAGGAACTATCTTTTACTTTCTCTTCCCATGTTTTCTGGGACACCTGGATCCTGGGTAAAGGAGAAACCATATGACATATTGGACACTGATTGAAAGCATTTATTGCCTTCTGGAAAACCCTGCCACGCCCTCCAGGCTGCTGCCACCTTATTGGCCCTGTAACTGTTTCTTCAAAAAGCCATTCCTTCTTTCTATATGGCCAGCTGCTTCTGCATGGTGGGGAACATGGTAAGACCAGTGGATTCCATGATCATGGGCCCACTGTTGTGCCTCTCTTCTGTGTGAGTCCCAGTTAGCCCAGCTAGCTTGAATTCTTTTAACCTTAATGTTGGGAGATGTGTTCACAGGTTTCAGAGTGCATCACAGCTGAAACAAAGCTTTGAAAATAACTTAGACTAAGATTTTTTTTTTTTTCAAATAGCTTTAAGGTGAAAAACTCAAGGTAATCTAAAGTTTTAGAAAAGCACATAGTTGAATGAGGAACCCTCTTTAAGGTCAGGGAACAAGAACAAAGGAGCCCAATTATTACTAGCTGATGCACCATTTTTGCTGAATTGGTTGATGACCAAACGTGATGATTAATTCTTTACACCCATTTTTGCCCTCAATCTTCTGATATAAAAAACTATTCATGAGTGGGTATACAATCTAAAGAGTTAAAGTAGAGCTGACTGATTCTTTTTCACATATAAAAGTTTAAGTTTCTGATTCCTTTAAGATTCCATATAAGATTGCCTTTCAAGATAAGTAACAAAGTAATTGGTCCTTTCTTTGTAACTGCAAAGTGCAGCCTGCCAGTAAAGGGCCTAAGAAGAACACTTTGCTTTCCCACTCTGTTAATCTATAACAAGTTGCTTGGTTATGAATGTACATGGGTTCTTGGGAAAATTTGTTCTTCACCTGTAATATGTAAATGTTTAAGCAAGTAAAGGATATGGAAAACATGCTGTTTTTTACTGTTTGTTTTGTATTCATTATAATCATTCACTTGAAAAACAGAATATAACCGCATTATAATTTTTATATTGCCTGAAAGATTTTGTGGGTTATATAAGCTATAAGAAAGAAAATATAGTTAAAATGGGCTAGAAGGAAAACATCAAGATGAGATTTAAATTAGTTAGAAGAAAAACATCAAGAATGAGAGTTAAAATGAGTTAGAAGGATAAGAACAAGAATGAGAGTTAGAAGGAAAACATCAAGAACGAGAGAAGGAAATCACCAGGAGAATAAAGAATAGAGAATGGAAAAGAAGAATAAAGAAAAAGTCTGAAGGAAAACATCAAGCGTGTGTATCTTTTTCCCTAACCCCCTTAAATAGAAAAGTCTAGTACATGCCGATTCTGTGGATTTCCCTGAGCCCTGTGCTACTGGGGGCTGGCACCTCAGGCAGAGATACTACCTCCTCCAAGCAGCTTGTCTGGTCTGGTCCAGGCAGCTTGACAACTGTCTGCCTAAGGGATGGTCTGAGCATCTTCTGTGCAGTTCAGTAGTCTGACAGTGCAAGCACTCCTTACTGATTATATATGCTTGAGGCTGGGGAGCCCTAGTGAATCTTGCCAGTTTCTGTGACTTCCCAAAGCTATTAAGTCGCCCATTTCTGAGCTTAAAGAACTTCTCTGCAGGACTGAATGTATCACCTCCCCCTAGAGCAACGTCTCTCAACCCCTTTGTCACAATCCCTTTGGGGTCTCATATCAGGTATCCTGCATATGAGATACTTACATTACAATTCATAACAGTAGCAAAATTACCACTATGAAATAACAAAATAATAATTTTATGGATGGGGGGTCACCACAACATGAGGAACTGTATTAAAGGGTTCCTGTATTCCACTGCCTTAGAGCATCCTGTTCCTTTACCTCACTTTTCATGCCCTTTGTTTGAAGGAGATTCCTCCAAGACGGAAGGATTTAATTTCAGAGGAAATTGATACACTATAACTGTTCCTGGGCATGAACTTCAAAGACTTGCCATTTTACCAATGAGCATTTGCCCATCATGTGCATTGCTGCTTTATTCAATGTATCTAGGAAATGGTAACAACATAGATGTGCATAAACTGAAACATGAGTAAATGATAATGTGATACTTATCTATGTAACGCAGCATATTGTTTAGGTGTAAATTAAAATGGAAGTGTGAAATCTAGGTGTACATGTAGGTAACTAGAAATGATTATGACCAGTTCAAATACCTAGACCCCAAAAGTCAAACATCACATGTTCTCTCACATATGTGACTAAGCTACAAACTTTGTTTTGTGTGTTCAAGTAAGACTACATGCAGAAGCCAGGAATCCTGAAATAGACAATTAGTGGGGAGAAAAAGATGGGGTGGATAGCAGAATATAGGTGATATGAAATTAGAGAGTGGGAATCCTGGGGGCAGAATGGTTCAAATATGTAATGCATATGGAGAAGAGAGGGGGCTGCTGAAAGATCAACCAAGGTCATCTTCATGAGATGACCATGAAGCTATGTAGGAGCCTATCATTTTGTAACACAAGAGATGTGACTCTACTATGAAGATTTTGAAGGTGAATAAAAGGTAAGAATTTATCAGAGTGTTTTCTTTAATGATGAATTTTCTTTTATCTCTGCAACTTCAGAAAAATGTAAAGGACTTGTCAAATTCAATGCATTTGAGGAAGTATAATTTCCAATGTACAGAAAGACATTGGGATAAGGGATGTGTCAGTCTTTGCATTCGTATGGTTCCTCTCCATTATGGATTTTCTGATGTCTCCTTAAACCAGAAGAGTGGGCAAAAGATTTATCACATTCCTGACATCTGTAAGGTCTCTCTCCAGTATGAACCCTTTGATGTGTTCTAAGATGTGAGTCCTGGGTAAAGGACTTGTCACATTCCATACATTTGTAAGGTTTCTCCCCAGTGTGAACACTCTGATGTCTTCTAAGATTTGAGCAACTGGTAAAGGATTTGTCACATTCCTTACATCTGTAAGGTCTCTCTCCAGTATGAACTCTCTGATGTCTCCTAAGACTTGCAATATGGATATAGGATATATTACAGTCTTTGCATTTGTGAAGTTTCTCTCCAGTATGAATTTTCTGATGTGCTCTAAGATATGAGCAGCTAGTATAAGACTTGTCACATTCCTTACATTTGTAAGGTTTCTCTCCAGTGTGAACACTCTGATGTCTTCTAAGATCTGAGTGTTTGGTAAAGGATTTCTCACATTCCTCACATTTGTAAGGTTTCTCCCCAGTATGAATTTTCTGATGTGTTTTAAGAGTTGAGTTTAAGGTAAAGAATTTGTGACATACCTCACATTTGTAAGGCTTCTGACCAGTATGGAGTCTGTAATGTATTTTAAGATGTGATAATTCAAGAAAGGACTTACCACATTCTTTGCATTTGTGAAACTTCTCTAGAGAATGAGTTTTCCTATGCCTACTCAATGATGAATAGTGAGGAAAGGATCTGTCACAGTCACTGCACTTGTAAAGCTTCTCTCCAGTATGGAGTCTGTAATGGCTTTTAAGGTGTGAAATCTGATGAAAGACCTTGCCACATTCCTGACAACTATAATGTCTTCCAGCAGTATGCATTTTCTGGTGTCTCCTAAAATTGGAATAGTGGGCAAAGGATTTGTCACATTCCTTACATTTGTAAGGTTTCTCTCCAGTATGCAATTTTTGATGGCTACGAAATGCTGACAACTGTGGAAATGACTTTCCACATTCTTTGCATTTGTAAGGTTTCTCCCCAGTATGAAGTCTTTGATGTGTTTTAAGACTTGACCACTGGGTAAAGGATTTTTCACAAACTTTGCACTTATAAGGTTTAATTCCGGTATGAATTCTTTCATGTACAGTGAGGCATGAGGCAGTACTGAAGCATTTCCCGCATTTCTCACACCGGTGTGGTGTCTCTCCAATGTAGATTGGTTGTTGCAACAGACTGTATGCAGCGCTGAAATAGTCATCATATTCTTGCTGCCTGTGCTCTTTCTTTGCAGTGTAGAGTCCCTGATTTTGTGTAATGTTGGAACACAAATTTAAAGATTTCTCACAGTCTTTAGATTTGCAAGGTTCTTCTCCAGTGTGCATACTTTCATGTCTATCTGAATTTGATGAGTCAATAGAAGCATCCCTGTGATTACTGCAAGTGTAGTTATTAGAGTTTTCTGTAGTTTCACCTGTTTTATGAGGTGCACATGTGGAGGGGTCATGAAGCACTTTGACAAGCTCATTACACTGACAAGACTCCTTTTCAGTCTTCACATGTTGATGGACAGGATCACATTTGCAATAGTTCTCTGAAAATGAGTACAATTCAAATTAATAGGGTTTGTTCCAATAATAAGCATGTGATAAATGACTGTCTCCCTAAGTTCTCTCTTAAGATATGTCAACCTGCAACTATTTAGACTAGAGTTCCCAGTACTTGACATTTTCCATCCAATGTAATTGTATGGATTCTCACAAAAACAACATGACAGCCTTCAAAGGTCATTGATTTATAGCAGATATCTTTATCAAAAATCACTAACTAGGAAAAGGATGGAAAAAATAATTGAGGATCATTAATTAGCTTTGAGGTACAGCTCACTGACTGATTATATTAAGAATACATGTCAGTATCTTTAAATATTTCGTCTCAGAAATTAATGAAGGGGCGTTTATTCCAATCCAAAGTTCACAGTGGTTTTTTTTTGTTTTTTTTTTTTTTTTTTTAATTTTTATTTTGCAATACAATTAAGTTCTACATACAGGCACAGATTCCCTTGTTCTCCCCCCTCCCGCCCCCCTCACCTTCCCCCCAGCCCGCCACACATTCCAATCTCCTCCAGGGCAAAGCCTTCCCCACAGACTGAGATCAACCTGGTGGACTCAGTCCAGGTAGGTCCAGTCCCCTCCTCCCAGGCCGAGCCAAGCGACCCTGCATAGGCCCCAGGTTTCAAACAGCCAACTCATGCAATGAGCACAGGACCCAGTGCCACTGCCTGGATGCCTCCCAAACAGATCAGGCCAATCAACTGTCTCACCCACTCAGAGGGCCTGATCCAGTTGGTGACCCCTCAGCCATTGGTTCATATTTCATGTGTTTCCGTTTGTTTGGCTATTTGTCTCTGTGCTTTATCCGACCTTGGTCTCAACAATTCTCTCTCATATAAACCCTCCTCATTCTCACTAATTGGACTCCTAGAGATCCACCTGGGGCCTAGTCATGGATCTCTGCATCCAGATCCCTCAGTAGTTGGATGAGGTTTCTAGCACGACAATTAGGATGTTTGGCCATCCCATCACCAGAGTAGGTCAATTCGGACTGTCTCTCGACCATTGCCAGCAGTCTGTTGTGGGGGTATCTTTGTGGATTTCTGTGGGCCTCTCTAGCACTTTGTTTCTTCCTATTCTCATGTGGTCTTCATTTACCATGGTCTCCTATTCCTTGTTCTCCCTCTCTGTTGTTGATCCAGCTGGGATCTCCCACTCACCCAAGCTCTCTTTCCCTCGACCCTCGCCCTTCACTACCCTCACTCATGTCCAGGCTATTCATGTAGATCTCATTCCATTTCTCTGTCATTGGGCGATCCCTGTGTCTTTCTTGGGGTCCTGTTTTCCAGGTAGCCTGCCTGGTGATAGTTCACAGTGTTTTTACTTACTAATTGATTAGCAATGAGAAGTACTGGCCAGACCCAATTCCATTAAGATTAAAGACTTAATTAAAAGCATCACAGGGTTTATTTTTCTCTCTAGAAAAACAGACTAGATCATTCAAAAGTAATGGATGCAAAGACATTATTCTGCCAGACACCAGAGCCTCTAGATCGTTTGAGGCAGGACTGTCATGGGCAGTTATTGCTTATTTCTATCCTCCACTGTCTGAGCTCCACACACTGCTGTGTTTCTTAACTTTCCTCATAGGGTTTTTAATCAAGTCCACTCTGTATAGTAACTCCTCAGATTATTCCCCAGAAGGGTATCTTTGTATTCTCCACTGGGAAGAAAATGAAGGATTTAATATGAAGATATGCAATCAAGGAAGGAAATTACAGAATAATCCTACTGCATGGACTCATGTTAGACAAAAATTTTGTAAAATTATTACAATATGATTTCAGCATAGTAAAAAAATACCCTGCATTTTTGTACTAGTATTAAGTCACCATAATTCAGGTGTAATAAGATATAACGCCGTCTAATAGTTATTACAACGGACAGGATACATCCTGGGCCAGGACACTACACTAAGTTAAATGATCAGGAATCCTTTCAACTGGAATTGAACATCACAAAACCATTCTCAGCTCTTGCTTTCTCTTTCACTTGAAGCCTTCACTGTTTTCCTGATCATTCACTAGCCCACCCTAGTTGTGGCTACTCTCTCCTCTCCACATTCCAGGACAATCTCATTCTTTCCTGGCAGGTGATCATGCCTACCTTCAATACATAATCCACATGTTCTTTGAGGCAGCCCATGACCCATGCTAGAACTTTTAGAAAGATTACACAAGTGTAAGACAGTACTGCACTCAGTACAGGAAAACAAAAAGCAGAGGAATTTAGGCAAAATTTCTCAATTGATATTTTTTCTCAAATTTCTCAGTATATTTAGTATTTTCAGTTTGTATATCTTGAATTTTTCTCACAAGTAAAAGCATATCAATTGCAATAATGGACATAGAGCTTTAAGATATGAGTGGAAATATTATATGCTACTGAGTTTATTGATGAATCTTTGGAACCAAAATGAAGGATGGATGATACCTCTGACATGGAAAATGGAAAGTGAAAACTAAATAGCATGAAAAAGTTCTTTCCTACTTCTAAACTTTGCCTTGTCACTTGTTGGTTTTTTCAGGACAGCTTAACAGATTTTACATCTTATGAAGTCAGAAGAAACAAAACATAGGTTAGGAATTCTACAAGCAAAATGTTCTCACCAACAGACACCAGGTTGTTATAATTCTCCAACATCACATCAATATACAAAGCCCTCTGAGCAGAGTCCAGGCATTCCCACTCCTCCTGGGGGAAGTCCACAGCTACATCCCCAAATGTCAACAGACTCTGAAAAAAAAAAGTATGGTTTGACCATGTGTTACCTGGAAGTTTTTTCCTAGATATAAGGGGACATAATATATCTGAGCAAAGATAATTACTCAAAAAGATGATTTCCAAATAGTCACATTCTATCATGAATGTTCTAACTCTATGAAAACAGAATGAAACAACAGTCCTACAAGCAGTATACATGAAACAAGAAATACATTTAAGGTCTGGACATGCTTGTCTATCTGTTATGGATTCTGTGTTTATCTTACACAGGATCACAGCAGACATGTCTCAGAAGGAAAATTCATGATGAGGAAATGTGCTTTAAATGCTGTTCCTATAGATCATGCTAAAAGACTGACACAAATCAATCCTGTGTGTACTTGGGCCTTACATGACTCTATTATAACAGACTCAGTTGGGATGTTTAAACTCTAGGTACAGTGCCACACCATTAAACAGCAAAGGGGTAGGTATAGAAGACAGTATATATGACTGATCTTATAAACAAAGAGTTTTGATTTTTTCCACAATAGCAAGGGATTGTAACAGCAGTACATACTGTCAATTTAACATTAACATATAACATAAGTAGTCAATGGAATTAATTTTATGTGAATAGGGCCACTACAAACAGATAGAAAAACATGCATCAGAATATTTGATATAATCCAAGATTTCCTGAAGAATATGCATAAGCCAACAGAGACAAATAACAATTTCAGAAGTTTGGAAGAATATTTCACTTTACATCAGAAGAGTAATAAAAATGGAGGGAAGTACAAAAACACATCAAAAATGCTTAAGGTATATCTATGAGACTCTATACCAGTGGCATTTTGATAAGGCTCATAGCAACAACTTACCAAAAATTAAATTAATAAAATACCAAGGAAATAAAACTGCAAATCAGCAAATGGCCAAATGAATTAAATAGACAATTTTCAAAGAAAGAAAATGAAAAAGCCAATAAATTTTGCAAAAGCATCCAGGATCCCAAAAAAGGCCACCATGGAAATGCAAATTAAAACTACTTGGAAATACTGCCTCATTCCAGGCAGAATGGCTGATATCAACTAACCTGAAGACAAATGTTTGAGGGGATACGGAGAAAAAGGAAGCCTTATTCACTGTTGATAGAGGGAAGGGTGTAAATTAATACAGCTATTGTGGGAACAGGAGATTACTGAAAAATTGAAGAGAGAAGTAACAGATGACCCAGCTCTTTCACTCCTGGCCGTATACTCAGAGAACGACACACCCCACTACAGAGACATTTATACTTCATGTTTACTACTTTTTTAATCAGCAACGGAAAAGTACTGGAATCAAAGTAATTATCTATCTACAGATCAATGGATAATGAAAATTGTATAAAATGGAGTACAATTCAGCTGAAAAGAAAAATAAAATGAAAATGTGCAAGAAAATGGATGGACCCAAAATGTGTAATATTAAGTGTGGTTGTACACTTTTAGAATGAAGATACCACATTTTCACTCATATGACAAATCTACCCAATAATATATGTATATGGAAACAATGTATATGTGGGCACAGTATAACATGGAGTAAAGAGAACAAGAAAGGTTAAAATATCAGGGACTGAATGCAGGTAATGAACAACAGTTATGAAAAGGATATAAAGCTAAGTGCTTTTCTTCTAATTCTGTCAAAGGTTTTGGGGTTTTAGGTGGTGGATAAGTAAATCAAAATATTTCATTGTGAAAATATAAAATCCCATGTGAGGCTCCAGAGCTTCTGTTCCCTATGATGATGTTAACTGCATAAAAGTACATCGAGTTGTATAGTCTTTGGGTCTGCTTAATTTCAGTGTGTGATTTTGTTGTTTGTCTGTTTGCACCATTTTTCATAATAAAATTTAAAAAAGTATCAGAATCAGAAAATTCAAGGCTTTTAATACATGAAAGCATAACATATTTAGATAAAAAGTGGAAAAGACCACTGACCTGCGACATGTTTACTGGAGAATCAATCGTTTCTTACTGTTTCTCTGCTTTGAGTTTCTCTTTCAGGAACAATGAATAGATGGTTGCTTCCCTTTCAAACCAAGAGGTCAAAATGGAAGAGTTAAAATTAATACTAAAAGCTGTTAGAGAACAATGTCAAACCACATGAAAAGACTCAAGCAACAGAATTCTACCAGGTGTCTAGTCAATGATCCCAAAGATAGGAGAGCATGGAATAACATTTGAAGCTTGAAGAGAAAAGTACCTTGTAGCACAAAGAAAACTACTCTCTTAAAATTGATGGAAACATAAATGCATTTAAGATAGTCACCAATTAACACAATTGATTTCACTAAAGCAGTACTCAGGTAATAAATTAGAGGCAAAACATATACAGGAGAGTCAAAGAATCATCCATGAAAACATGGGGAATAATAACTTTCATGTGAGGAATAGAAAAATACAGAACTGAAGAGTAATCATCAATGGGCAAAACAGCAAACCATTGTTTCTCAAAAAGGCAGAAGAATACCAATAATCCAACCAGCAAGAACATAAAAACAAAATTATAGGAAATAAAAACACCATGAACAAAAAAACTAGCCACACTGGAAATCAAAATAGAGAATCCTCAATTAAATAAACAAACCCTCAAGTTAAATTCAGCACATGACCCAGCTGTTCCATTCCTTGGTATATGCTCAAAGGATTTGACATCCTACTCCAGATACCCAGCTATTGACACCCATGAACCACAAAAATAATCTGCACTGCATGATAGCCCTAAGGGTGCAAGAGTGGCACACAGACCTTGGTGGTAACCAACAGCTTCTAATTGGATTAAGACTCTCCCAACAAGAGGGAAGTCATGCCTGGTACTGGAAACCTAGCCTGTTGCCCCGCGGCTAGTAAAGGCATGGATCTTAGAGGAGAACCCACAGCCAATACCAGCATAAGCCCTTGCCGCATTCTAAGTATTTCTCCTAATTTCCAACAAACAATAAGAGACAGTATAGATGGAATGTAGCAGGCTGTAAATATACTTCCTGATTCTTCTCAAGACTTTGTTAGCATTATTATCAGGAACGCAGACAAAAACACTAAAAGGTAAAGAATATGTTAGAATACCAAAGCTCCAAAATTCTGAAAACAATAAATAAAGATAAAAGTATTTTCTTCATTTTCATAAAATACTAAAATAAAATAAATGAAAATGACTTAGTAATGGTATGAAAACATGATCCATGATGTGAATAAATAAGGACAGCATCACTGACATGCATAGTCAAATAAAATTGTATTTGACTCCATTATCAATTATTCTGTAGAAAGCCTTCTCATGCCCACATAGGATAATCCTGAGGACATTTTTCTCAGTGGAAGTCTCCAGAATTATTTCTAGTGAAACAGAATGTGGCAAAACTGATTTCATGTCCCACTTCCACATTCACTTGATCCCCTTTCCACTCCTTCACCAATGTCTCCACCATACCTGGATCCTTAGCTCCTGTCTCCTCTCTCCTTCCAGGCCACTTTGTTCTGCAGCACAGGTGAGCAGGTCATGGTGACCAGTGAGCCCTGCACATGGGAAAGAGATTGTTCAGAAAGCACCTGGATTTCTACCACAGGACTGTGCTCAGGAGATGAAGAAAAAACTAAATATAGGATTATAAAATGATTCCCCAACTGTCCTGCAGTGTCAGAATACTGAAAACAATTAGAAAGCATTTTTAGTTATTGTAACTTGAATCCCCACTTCCAATTACAGCTCATTCAAAACTCAAGGGCAGAAATGGTAGTGAATGATTGGAAAGAGAACATTATACACTAGTGAGGTTCTGAATTGATCATGGACCAATAGTGATGAAGCCTTACACCTCCCAAAGGGACACATACAAAGAAGAGAGAACATTTTGTGGAAATTTTCTTTTTTCCTCTGAGGATTTCACTTTACTCTGTGAGATATGCGACTCATCCACACAAAGCTCATATACTTGCAGAGTAATTTGCCAAGAAACCCCAAGGAGGAGCAAGGGAGACTGCAGGCAAACTGTTCTCACCGACAGATCCAGTCTGTGTACAAAGCCCTCAGAGCAGGTCCAGGCATGGCCACACCTCCCGGGAGAAGTCCCCAGTCACACCACTGGCTGTCAATAGACCACAAAAGAAAAAACAACAGTTTGAGTCATCCTGTTGGTGCACACATTTAATCCTAGCATTTGGCAGAAACAGGTGGGTGGAACTCTGTGTTTTCCAGTCCAGCCTGGTCTACATGGTGAGTTTGGGCCAGACAGAGCAACACTGTGAGCTCAGGTCTCAAACACAGCAAACAACAGAACCAAAAAAATAACAGTTTGGTCATGTGTCCATGGACAGAATGCTTTTCTTGGATCAAGGAGACAAAAGACTATTGTAGAGATTTTTCTGATATAGATGAGTTATCGTTTTCAGAAGGTGCTTTCTAATATAATTCTACACTACAATGCATTTCAATTTCCTTTTTTGTTTCCTATTGTCCCCTGTAACAAGGTTTTTCTGTGTAGTGCTGACTGTCCTTGAAGTCACTATGTATCCCCTGCCAGCCTCCAAATGACTGTGGTCCACCTGCCTCTGCCTTCTGAGTGTTGGGATTAAAGGTCTGTGCCATCATGCCTGGCAAAGACACTTTTCAGAATGCTGTATTTACATTCCAGTGTGCACATGTCTCAGATGGAAAATTAATGGTGGATAAAAGTTTACTTTTAAAAGTTAATGTTTAGAAGTAAACTGTGGAACTCGCAAAAAAAATAAAATGTACTTTCAGATTCAATGAAATTTGCAGGCGTTCCTTTCATGACTATTATCTAAAAGCTCTCGGCGAATCCAAGTCTCCGGGTAAATACGCCACTCTCTTGAATAGGGAAGCGGTACAACACGGAAGTTAGTATGGATGATTGAAAATTTCAACAGCTTTGTCGTTTCCACCATAGCAAAGAGAATCGTGTTTGCAAATCTCAACAGATAAATTCAAACGTTCGATTAGATTATTTTTACAAGAATATTCAGGCAATCAGAAGATGAATTTTAAAAAACAGGCTTATTCCATAGAATCTAAAATACACCAAGGGAAAGACACCCACAGCAGAATTTCGGAGCCGGTTTCCTTATGAACGCAGAGAAACTGCTCGCACCCCCGGTCCCTCCCCTCCCGTGTCCCAGCCCCGCAGCTCCTCTGACCTGGGAGGTTCCAGGGCCGCCGGGCTGCGGTTCCCGCCACTGCGCTGCTGACTGGTGACTTTCCCAGGCCGCCCCGCGGAGACTGCGGCTCCGGGGAGTTTCGGGTCCCCGCGACACCCCGCCGGGTCCTCCGCTCCCAGGTCTGCACCACGCGGTTTCCCACCGTGCAGGCCCCAGAGCAACCACAGGGATCGGTACTCAGCACTACCGACTTTGGCTCCTCCCAACTTCTCACGGCTCAGGCTTGTCCCAGCTTCCGTTTACGACACTCCTCCAACCCCTCCCACGCTCCACGCTTCCCTTAAACCCAGCGAATAGGCCACATCCTCCCAACCGCTGTTTCCTGCTGTGTGTCCCCGCCCCATCGGGGACCGTCCCTCCCACTGGGTCTCAGGCTGCCTTCCACACAGCTCCAGCTGTCAGGCTGCCCTGGACCTGCTCTGCACAGCCTCCCACATGCTCGCGGCCAGCCTAGACCAGAACTGCATCTAGGAGGACGCTGCACCCCGGTATCTGACCCCCACAGTGAGTCTGAACCCTTCGGATAAAAGACAGGCAGCCTAACCTCGACTTGACTACCAGCCTCCTGGTCTACATACTTAGACCAACAGATAACACACTAAATTCAGATGTCAGCCTCCCAACGCTAACACAGTATTACAAGCCAGAACCAATACTGCAATTGTGTCTTGGGCAGAGACATTTCAGGAACTTGGATTTTTGAAAAGAAATAGGGGGGGTCTCAAGAAGTTAATAGCCCAGGGCTAAGTTCATCTCACGCTGCACTACTTTCACCACTAGATGGTGGTCTTACCAATTTTACTCTCAAACAAATGTTTCTTTTGTGGCTCATGTTAAAGATGCTTTTAGATAAAATATAGAAAAAAAAATTTATGGCAGGGGTGAATGTTGAGACTCTTGACTGTCCCAGATGCAGAAAATGAGTAAAGTATGTAACCACAGTTACATTTTCCTATCCAAGGCTTTGGTAACACTGAGGAAGAGGAGGAGGAAAGGAAATAAGAAGGGAAAGAGAAGGAAGGGCTAAGACATGCCATTCTCTAGACTCCAAACAGCTGTTGTAATCAGTAACCAACAGCAGCTATACTTAGCTGCATGGACTTCACACCAGACCACAATCAGTCTAGGAAAGGGAAAGGCTCACAGGACCCACCCTTTATTTCTCAAATGTTGGAAATGTTGGAATGTAGGAGAAGAATCACTGCCTTTAGCTGCAGTCCTCTGCAGAGCCCACCAGGTTCCAACACATATCTGTAAACCCACAGTCTCACACTGGCCCTGGTTAATCTCAGTGGGTCCCAAGCAAAATGAATGGAAATGAACACAAGAGAGATTAGTTGGGATTATGAACCAGGATAGGAGATAGGTAGGAAATGAGAATGGACAGTATTTGAGGTGCACATACAACACAGACACACTTATATACACATACTCTGTTATATACATACATATATATATATATATATATATGGAGAGAGAGAGAGAGAGAGGGAGAGAGAGAGAGAGAGGGAGAGAGTATAAAGAGAGAGAGATAACTAAGAACAGAAATTTTTTGAATGAGCATGGCAGTCAGTAATTTCTTTTTTTGTTGTATCAGTACCTGGTTTAATATCAGGTAACACTAAGAGTCAGGAAGTCTTCATTTTTGTTTCAAGTATTTAAATAGCTCTGCTGTTCTTCTTTGAATTTTGATAGAATCCTATCAATCTGGCCATGGGGTATTTGGGGGGGTCATTTTATTACTTCTGTCTAATTGCTACTTGCATTTACATATTATTTTCATGTTGTTGAAATTTCATATGTAATGTGGATCTGGAAACTAATCTATTTCAATTACAGTTTAAAATCCAGTGGAGGATTGGGGATTTAGCTCAGTGGCAGAAGGCCCTGGGTTTGATCCTCAGCTCAAAAAAAAAAAAAAAAAAAACCAGTGGAATAGAGGCCATTAATATCAGTAGAAATAAGACCCACTTGTTTACTCATGTCTATCAAGTCGGCTGTTATAACATGACAATAAAATATTATGTCTAGTTTGCAAGGTTATGCAAGCCTTTAGTCCCAGCACTCAGGGCGGCAGGGGCAAGGGGAACTGTGAAGTCACAGCCAGCCTGGTCTACATACTGAGTCTAGGACAACTGGTAATAAACAGAGAGTCCTTGTCTCAAAACAAAGAATATTCTCCCTGAAGAGTAGCTTTGATGGTACCAGAAGCACCATTCAAGCTTCCAAAAGTGGAAGCGAATGACCAGTCTTATCCAGCTGTGATGCCTATGAACCACATCTGCTGTCATCATGTTACAATAACCCTGAGTGCAGTAGTGGCAAGCATACCTTGGTGGTAACCAACACCTCTCTAATTGGACTTAAGAAATTCTTAACAAAAGAGAAACCATGACTGGTACTGGAAACCTGGCTAACTACTTAGTGCTGGTGAAGTCATGAATCTTGGAGGAAAACCAACAACTGCCACTTTACTAAACCTACATAATCCCTAACAAAAATCCAAACATTTTCCTGATACCCACAGATAAGTGTAGTAATCACCTGTTATCAAATAAACTTCTCTTTGCAGCAGACAGAGACCACTACAAATAAACCACAACTAATCAAAATGCAGAGTTGTGGATTCCAGGCCAAATGGACACATATATAAAATACTCTTGAATATAAGGCTGAAGGAAAATTTTTGAAGAAGAGTGTATAAAGATTATAAGAGCCAGATGATCAGGGAGCTTGCCATGAGATTGTGTCTCCTCTTGTATTAGGCAGGATTCTCTAGAGTAACAGGACTGATAGAATAAATCTCTCTCTCTCTCTCTCTCTCTCTCTATATATATATATATATATATATATATATATATATATATATATGTGTGTGTGTGTGTATGTATATATATATATGTCTATGTATATATACATATATATGTATATATAAAGGGGATTTATATGAATTGCTTACAGCCTGATGTCCAGCTAATTCAACAACGGCTAGCTGTGAACAGAAAGTCCAAGAATCTAGTAGTCAGTCCTCAAGACTGGATATCTCAGCTGGTCTTTAGTATATGCTGGATTCCCAAAGAAGTGGGCTCCAATGCCAGTGAAGGAATGGATGTGCTAAAAAGGCTAGGGCAAGCAGACAAGGAGCAAAAGCCTCATTCTTCCATGTTGTTACATAGACTTCCAGCAGAAGGTGTGGCCCAGATTAAAGTTGTATCTTTGAGCCTCATGATCCTTTTCAAAGGCATGTGTCCTTTCACCTCCAGATATGGATTAAAGGCATTTGTCTTCCTGTCTCTAAGGTCTGAACTAAAAGTGGATTCACACACTTCAAACCAAACAAAAATAATCTCACAGGTGTGCCCTCCTTTTCTGGATTGTAGTTCATTCCAGATGTAGTAAACTAGACAAGCAAGAGTAGACATCACAAGTCCATCATCCCTTGTCAACTTGACACACAATCATATCTCCTTATTGTGGTGATATATTGTGCCTCCCAATATATTGTGCACCCTAATAAAGTTTATCTGAGGATCAGAGGAAAAAGCCAGTCACTATAGTAAACATAGAAGTCAGGCAATGGTAGCACACGCCTTTTATCCTAGCATTCAGGAGGCAGAGATCCATCCAGATCTCTGTGAGTTCAAGGTCACACTAGGGAACAGAGGCTGGTGGTGGTGGCACAGGCCTTTAATCCCAGCAGTAACCATAGAGGTCTGGAGGTCTATACAGACAGAAAGGAAGTGATGTAGCTGGGCGGAGAGAAGTGAGATGCAGAACAGAAAAGCATATAGGTGTGGGAATACAGGAAGTAGGTCTCTTTGGCTGAGGATCTCCAAGTAGTAAGAAGGTAGCTAGCTTCTTTCTGCTTTTCTGATCTCTCAATTTTTACCACAATATCTGGCTCCAGGTTTTTATTGATAAGACGATTTAGCAATTCATCTTACACCTTATGTCATGATTAATTTCCATTTGAAAACAATAAACAGGTCATAATAACAGCTAAACACAATATAACTATACCAAATAGAATAGCAAATGCATTATATATTTAACCATGTCATAATTACACCTAACATGATATGACTTGCTCTCATACAACCGCAAACACATTTGAAATTTAGAATAATTGTCAATGTCTCTTGCGGAACAGGACTTTAGTATCTCAAATTTAGATATGATAACCATTGATATTCTCTTAGTTGATGTTACATCACTTGATAAAGAAATTGAAAGAAAACACAAGTATGTGTACAAAGCATTCTTAGGAAAATACAATGGAAACACTAATGTCAATGATAATATTCCCTGTTACTGGTCACATGACCTTAACAAGTATTTATAACAACCCTCCTCTACTACTCATTCTGTATTTTCTTCACCCTCAGCAGGTCTTGGCTCCTTTCCTGGAAAGACACCCATTCCTTCATTCCAGATGTGTCTGTGCCCTTTGTCATCCTTTCTGGATTAGGCTATTGTCATTTCCCATTGACTTTAATCACAGGACATGGTAGCACTTCGAGACACCCTAAAGGCTCCCCTGCGCTGCAGATGTAATGCCTCTAAGCCACATGTGGAGAGGCAATCCCATTTCCCCATGGTAATCTGGATCAATTACCCCTCCTAACACATTTATTCCTTTCTTAGCTTGTTGCTTTAAGGGCATTAGAAGCCAAAAGTAACCAGGAGGGAATTTTATCTTCCAGTTCCAAGGAATGTTTGTTGAGGCTCCTGGCAGGAATGCTTCCCTGTCTAGAATCAAAACTGCTATACCAGCAGAATTTAAGGTTGAAAGAACAGGAAGCAAAAATTTCCTAGTGGATCACTAGAGTTCATAGTAAGGGGACCTATTCCTTTCCCTCCCCCCTTGATTCATGGGACACTTGGATCCTGGCTAGGGGAGAAACCATATGATATATTGGACATTGATGGAAGCATTATTGCCTTCTGGAAAACCCTGCCACGCCCTCCAGGCTGTTGCCACCTAATTGGCTCTGTAACTGTTTCTTCAAAAAGCCATTCCTTCTTTCTATATGGCCAGCTGCTTCTGCATGGTGGGGAACATGGTAAGACCAGTGGATTCCATGATCGTGGGCCCACTGTTGCACCTCTCTGCTCTAAAGTGAGTTCTTTGGTCAGAAGCAATAATGTGTGGAATACCATGATGGTAGATAAGGCATTCTGTAAGTCAACAGATGGTGATTTTGGCAGAAGCACCCCATGCAAAAAAGGAAAATCCATATCCAGAATAAGTGTCTAATGCAGTAAGGACAAAGTGTTGTGCTTTCCATGGAAAAAGTGGTCCAAAGTACTCAATCTGCCACCGGGTTGCCTGGCTGATCACTCTGGGGAATGGTGCCATATCTGGGGCTGAATGTTGGTTGGGCTTTGGGCAGATCTGGCATTCAGGAACAGCTGTAGCCATGTCAGCCTTGGTGAGTGGAAGTCCATGTTGCCAATCCCCTGCATAATTCCCATTTCTACATCTATGGCAACTTTGTTCATTGTCCCATTGGGCCATGAGAGGAATGGATAGGGAAAGAGGCTGACTGGCCAAAGAATGGGTCATCCTTGATCACTGAAGTCATTTTGAGCTGAAATGAACTTTTGATGAGCATTTACATTGGACACTGTGGACTGAACTTTCTCGATCCCGCCCAGTCCCTCCTGAGCAGTAGCCATTTTTATAATAATCACTCAGAGGCTTAATATTAACTACAGATGGTTTGGTTTATGGCTCAGGCTTATTGCTAGCTACCTATTACATCTTAAATTAACCCATTTCTATTAATCTATGCATCGCCACTGTCTCGTGGCTTTACCTGTATTCTATTATATCTTGCTCCTCAAGTCAGGTCACAGCATCTCCCCAGACTCTGCCTTCCTTCTGCCTGTATCTTTGCTTGGATTTTCTTCCTGGTTATAGCATGTCTTGCCATAGGCCAGAACAGCTTCTTTATTAACCAACAGTAGCAACACATATTCACAGCATATGGAAAGACCTTCCCACAGCAGGAAACAATTATCTTCACATCCTTTGCCCACTTGGAGTGATCTATCTACATACTTTCCCAGATATCTTTCTCACCAATTTTCCAGTCATGCTGTTTCCAGGTCCTGACCATCCAGCCAATCCATTGGCTACAGCTCATGAGTCAGTGAACAATCACACATTTGGCCATTTTTTTCCTTTCAAAAAAACTGTACAACCTTGCGTACTGCCAAAAGTTCTGCCCACTGTGAAGAATTCTCCACCTGTGTCTTTCAGAGTTGTTCCAGAAAGGGGTTGCAATGCTGTAGCTGTCCAATTCTGGGTGGTGCCTGTATAATGTGCAGAGTCATCAGGAAACCAGGCCATATTCTTCTCTTCCTCAGTCAACCATTTATAGGACACACAACATGAGGCCATAGGTGAATGCTTGGCAGCAGCCAGCATTGCAATAGGAATAGACAACATGGCATTTGGACAACTTCTTCAAGTAACTTGCCTTCAAGACCTATTCAGGCCTGATCATATATATACCACTTCCATCTGATAAAACATTGCTGCTGTGCATGTCCTACTTTATGACTTGATAACACATAGTTCATGTCACATGGTAATTTGGTGGTTCATTGTCAAACATTCAGTTTCCACTAAGGTCCAATAGGTGGCCAAGAGCTGTTTTTTTTTTTTTTTTTTTTCAAACATATATCGATTCATGTGGATTTCACATCAGGAATTCCAATCCCACTTATCCACCTTTCCCCAGCATCTGTCATCTTCCCTTGCAACTTCCCCACCCCAAACAAAACCAAATTTAAAAGAAACACCAAAAAGAAAAGAAAACAAAAACAAAAACAAAGAAATAGCACAAAACAAAACAAAAGCCCAACAACTTACAAACAAACAAACAAAAAGAAGAATCCTGTCATGGAAGCTGTACTGTTGCCCTTTGAGACACAGTTTACCATTTAGTCTGTTCATCTTTACTTGCAAGTTTTCATTACCATGAATCATTTGTCTGGCCAGAGGCCTCGGGTCTCTGTTACCCCACTAATAATGGGCTCCCACTGGGGTTCCTCTTTGATATCCTGTTGTCCTGTGTCGTGGAGATCCTGATGTTTTGGATCTGTAGATTTGTCCCCTTCACATGCTCCAACCGTTCATAGATTTGGTGGATGTTGGGTGGACCAATTCATAGCCCTGGTTCTGCGCCTAGGTTGGTCAGCTTGCTAGCTTTCCCTCATTGTCACTACCCAGATGAGCTCTCCAGCAGTGCCTCAGCCAGCCTACCCAGTGCAGCCTACAAGGGCCAGTTCTCCTGCTCTCGGGCCCCCAAATCCGGGTCCCCCTCACTCAAAATGCCATGGCCAGCTCTACTGTTTGCCCAGGCAAGGTGAACGGCTACGTCTCCCAATTGCTGTAGGCAGCGTATGAGGAGAGGCAGGGTAAACTCTCCTGCTCTCACTCCCTCAGAGCTGGCTCAGATGTGACCATGAAAACAGAGTTAGCTCTAATATGCTGCCCAGGTGTGGTTCAGGGCCCACTCTTTTGTATGCTGTAGCTGATATAAGGCATGGCTAGTTCTCTCACTCTCTTGGCCCAGGGGCCACGAGAGATATCTTTGAGAGGAAGAATAGTTGGCTGCAGATGATGGTAGAGCCTTGTTCCAAAATCCCAATGGTCTATTTCTTGGAGATTCACTTATATCAGCCTCCCAAAGGCTCCAAACAGCTTACGTTTCTGCCTCTGACACCTCAATTACACTCGGGTCAGCTGGATCATATGGTCCATGTGGTAGAGCAGCCTTCACGCAACCTGGATCTGTTGAAGAACATTCTCTTGTTCCAGGCCCCACACAAAGGGAGCAGATTTCCTACTCACTTGGTTTATGGGCCAAAGGAACACATCCAAGTGAGGAATGTGCTGTGTCCAAATTCTAACAGGCCCACTAAAGGTTGAGCTTCTTTCTTGGTGGTAGGAGGAGGGCCGGGGGAAACAACTTATCTTTCACCTTAGAAGGAATATTTCAGCATGCGCCACACCACTGAACTCCAAAGAGTTCACTGGGGCAGAGGCCTTTGAATTTTGGTTGGACTCATTTTCCATATTCTGTTGCACACATGTGTTTGCAGTGGGTTCAAAGTGGTTGCTCCTTCCCGCTCACTTGGTCCAGTCAGCATAATGTCGTTAATATACTGTACTTGTGTGAAATTTTGTCAAAGAGACAGATATTGAGGTTCCTTCAAAGTTATAACAAAGGGCTGGTGGGTTAACACATCCTTGAGCTTTTCTGCAGGACTGAATGTATCACCTCCCCTTAGAGCAGCGTCTCTCAACCCTTGTGTCATGATCCTTTTGGGATCTCATGTCAGGTATCCTACATATGAGATACTTATATTACAATTCATAACAGTAGCAAAATTACCACTATGAAATAACAAAATAATAATTTCATGGATTGGGGGTCACTACAACATGAGGAACTGTATTAAAGGGTTGCAACTTCAGGAAGCTTGAGAGCCATTGCCTTAGAGCATCCTGTTCCTCTATCTTACTTTTCATGCCCTATGTTTAAAGGAGATGCCTCCAAGATGGAAGGATTTAATCTCAGAGGAAACTGATACACTATAACTATTCCTGGGCATGAACTTCAAAGACTTGCCATTTTATCAATGAGCATTTGCCCATCAAGTTCACTGATGCTTTATTCACTGTATCTAGGAAATGGAATAAACCTGGATGTGCATGAACTGAAAACATGATAAATGAAAACATGATACTTATCTATATAGACCAGCATATTATTCAGGAGTTAAAAAAAAATAAGCATGAAATCTAGACATACAGTAGGTAACCTGAAATTATGATGAGTTCAGATACCTCGGCTCCAAAAGTCAAACATCACATGTTCTTACACATATGTGTGTCTAAGCTACAAACTGTTTCGTGTGTTCAAGTAAGACTACATGTAGAACCTAGGAATCTAGAACTAGACCATTAGTGGGGAGATGGAGTAAGAGAAGATATGTAGTAAAATATAAGTGATATGAAATTAGAGAGTGGGAATCCTGGGGGCAGAATGGTTCAATTATGTAGTGGAGAGTGGGCTGTGAACTGAAATGAGGTCTGTGAAGAAGGTAGATGGGAACCTATCATTTGCAACCCAAGTAAAAAATACAATGAGAGGATAGTAGAACACATGTTACAAAAGAATGGGGCATTGGATGATGTGTGCTAAATCTCTAACTGGGGATGGGACAGGGAGAAGGGATGAAGCATAGATGGTTCAACCAAAAGTAAAGATTTGTGAAGAAGCCTTATGAAATCCCCCTTACAAATTAATAGTAAACATGATTTTAAAACCTTTGAACACAGGTGTCCAACATGGGTAAATAATGCTGCTTCCAGTCACCAGGTCTATTTAATGAAACTCTCTGTACCGTGTTCTGGTTATCTGTCTAGGACTTATTGGTCAGGGAAGTTCCATTGTCACCCTAAACTAAACAGATCATTCCCACTGCTCTTGCTTGGCCCACCATAAGTATATGGTGTAGCTAAAGACATCAAATACTTTGCTTGCAAGATAGAGAAAGAGCAATATTGAACTTACCAGGCAACTCTCCCTCATGATCAGTTTTTGTACACTGGAAAGTCCTGTGCAGGCTGTTGGCAGAGAAATGATGTCAACAGTTGTACTTACCCTAGGCCATGCATCTTACAATACCAACCTACTAGCCATGATGTGTTCAGTGATGCAAAACTGGCACCACTGTTCATGGACATAAATAAACTCTCTTGATTGGGTTTCAAGCCTGCACCAGAGAGGAATTCATGCTATGGTTTTAAAAAAAACATGACAACTATAGGTTGTAGGGCGGAACCTATTAATGTTTTGATAATGATCATAAGTGTTAATCAGCCGTCTAAATATTCATGTTTAAAATGATCACTTTGTACTACTCTCAATGTTGGTGAAAGGAGTCTCCTTTTGCAGTAGGTAAATGTAGTTGGTAATGCATAGACTCATAATTGTTCAAAAACTACTAAGAACAAGCAACTGTGTAAGACTGGTGCAATTACCATTTCATCATGGTAGAGGGTGGGTCCTACAAGTCTCATTTACCTCAGTGAAGGTGTACTGGAAGTTAATGGAAGCTATATCATTTTACTATAGAGTTTCAAGTAAATTCTTCCCAAGTTTTCTTAAGGACTTCAAAATGAATTCCTGCATACTCTCAGAGCTTTTTCTTTTTTTTATTGTTTTAGATTTTCCAGATAGGGCTTCCCTCTGTATCCCTGGATGACTTGGAATTTGCAATGTCAACAATGCTGGCCTACAACTCACAGGGATACACCTTCCTCTGCCTCTAGAGAGCTGGGATTTAAGGTGTATGTCATCACATCCTTAGACTTTGGGGATTTCTAAGTTGTATGTCAGCATTCCAGTGATGTCACAGTCACAGCCTATCTCTTCACAGTCAGTTACTTTCTTGCTATTTGTATGGTTTGACTCTAGTATGAAGATTTTGAAGGTGAATAAAAGAATTCATCAGAATGTTTTCTTTAATGATGAATTTTCTTTTATCTCTGGAATTTCAGCACTATATAAAGGATTTATCAAATTCAATGCATTTAGGGAGGTGTAATTTCCAATGAACAGAAAGACATGTG
The DNA here is from genome assembly GCF_949786415.1 of Peromyscus eremicus. Lineage (NCBI taxonomy): Eukaryota > Metazoa > Chordata > Mammalia > Rodentia > Cricetidae > Peromyscus > Peromyscus eremicus. The sequence continues at coordinate 187,420,967 of NC_081416.1, read as the reverse complement.
GAGTATATACTCGCTACCTTTATATGTTTTCTCAGAAGTATGAATTTTGTGATGTATAGCACAATTGGAGTGAAAACTAAAGGTTTTGTCATATTTCTTGTTACTTTATTAGTTTTATTTTATTTTTTTTTTTTGACAAAGGTTTTATTTAGTCCTGGTTGTACTGGAACTCAGTATTTAGATGATTATGTCCTCAGACTCACAGAGATTTTGCCTCTGCACCCTGAGTGCTGGGAATAAAGGAGTACATCACCACACCTAGCATGATTATGAATTTTTGATGTTGAACAAGAAAATGTTTTCATTATATTTTTAACCAGGGGCTGGAGACATGGCTTAGTGGGTAAAAGCACTGGTTGCTCTTCTAGACCAGTATTCAATTCCAAACACATGCACAGCAGTTCACAATGGTCTGTAATTACACATTCAGGGGCTCTGATGACCCCTTCTGCCCTCCGCCTGCACCAGGAATACATGTAGTGCACAGGCATACTTGCAGGCAAAGCATACATATACATTAAAAAATTAAAAAAAAAAAAAAAGCTTTTCCCACTGTTACATTTGCAGAATTTTATTTTAATATAAACTAGGATATTTTTTAAAATGTAAACCTTCATTAAAGAGTTTCACAAGTTTCTTATCTTTATGTTTCTATTTTGTATACTGTTGTGATTTGTAAGCAGAGAATATTGGAAAATGCTATGTCACATTATTCAAACCATGTTTCTCCCCAGTATGAATTTTCAAATATCTTCTAAATTTGGAACTCTGAATAAAGGATGTGTCAGTCTTTGCTTTTCTATGGTTTCTCTCCATGATGGATTTTCTGATGTCTCCTTAAACCACAAGATTGGATAAAGGATTTGTCACATTCCTGACAGCTGTAAGGTCTCTCTCCAGTGTGAACTCTCTGGTGTTTTCTAAGATTAAAGTCCTGGGTAAAGAACTTGTTGCATTCCATACATTTGTAAGGTTTCTCCCCAGAATGAACTCTCTGATGTCTTCTAAGATCTGTGCAACTGATAAAGGATTTGTCACATTCCTTACATTTGTAAGGTCTCTCTCCAGTATGAACTCTCTGATGTCTTCTAAGACTTACAATATGGATAAAGGATATGTCACAGTCTTTACATTTGTGAAGTTTCTCTCCAGTATGAATTTTCTGATGTGCTCTAAGATATGAGGAGCTAGTATAAGACTTGTCACATTCCATACATTTGTAAAGTTTCTCTCCAGTGTGAACACTCTGGTGTCTTTTAAGTTGTGAGCAACTGGTAAAGGATTTGTCACATTCCTTACAACCGTAAGGCCTCTCTCCAGTATGAACTCTCTGATGTATTCTAAGACTTGCAATATGGATATAGGACATGTCACAGTCTTTGCATTTGTGAAGTTTCTCTCCAGTATGGATTTTCTGATGTGTCCTTAAACCAGAAGAGTGGGCAAAAGATTTGTCACATTCCTGACAACTGTAAGGTCTCTCTCCAGTATGAACTCTCTGATGTTTTCTAAGATTTGAAGAATGGGTAAAGGACTTATCACATTCCATACATTTGTAAGGTTTCTCCCCAGTATGGATTTTCTGATGTCTTCTAAGGGTTGAGTTCAAGGTAAAGGACTTGTCACATACCCCACATTTATAAGGTTTGTCACCAGCATGGATTCTATAATGCCTGTTAAGATGTGATAATTCAAGGAAGGACTTACCACAGTCTTTGCATTTGTGAAACTTCTCTAGAGAATGAATTTTTCTATGCCTGCTCAGTGATGAATAGTGGGTAAAGGCTCTGTCACAGTCACTGCACTTGTAAAGCTTTTCTCCAGTACGGAGTCTGTAATGGCTTCTAAAGTGTGAAAGCTGATGAAAGGCCTTGCCACATTCTTGACAACTATAATGTCTCCCAGCAGTATGCATTTTCTGATGTCTCTTGAGAGTGGACCAGTGGGCAAAGGATTTGTCACATTCCTTACATTTGTAAGGTTTCTCTCCAGTATGCAATTTTTGATGGTTATTAAATCCTGACAACTGACGAAATGACTTTCCACATTCTTTGCATTTGTAAGGTTTCTCCCCAGTATGAAGTCTTTGATGTATTTTAAGAGTTGAACGCTGGGTAAAAGATTTTTCACAAACATTGCACTTGTAGGGTCTCTTTCCACTGTGTATTCTCTGATGTACACTGAGGTTTGAGGCAGTACTGAAGCATTTCCCACACATCCCACACTGGTGTGGTGTCTCTCCAATGTAGATTGGTTTTTGCAAAAGACTGTAAGCAGAGCTGAAATAGTCATGATATTCTCGCTGCCTGTGCTCTTTCTTTGCAGTGTAGAGTCTCTGATCTTGAATAATATTGGAACACAAATTTAACGTTTTCTCACTGTCTTTAGATTTACACAGTTCTTCACCAGTGTGCATGCTTTCATGTCTATCTGGATTTGATGAGTCGATAGAGGCATCACTGTGATTACTGCAAGTGTAGTTATTAGAGTTTTCTGTAGTTTCACTTGTTCTATAAAGTGCACATGTGGAGGGGTCATGAAGCACTTTGCCAAGCTCATTACACTGACAAGACTCCTTTTCAGTCTTCACATGTTGACGGACAGGATCACATTTGCAACAGTTCTCTGAAAATTAGTATAATTCAGATTAATAGGGCTTGTTCCAATAATAAACACATGATAAATGACTATCTTCCTAAGTTCTCTTTTAAGATAAATACCTGGAACTATTTGGATTAGAGCTCCCAGAAATGGATATTTTTCACTCATGGTAATTGTATGGATTCTCACAAGAACAGCATGACAGCCTTCAAAGGTCAGTGATTTATAATAGATATCTCATCTTTATCAAAAATCCCTAACTGGGAAAAAGATGAAAAAAATAACTGAAGGTCATTAATTAGCTTTGGTATAGAGCTCACTGACTAATTATATTTAGAATACACACGTCACTATCTTAAATAATTCTTCTCAGAAATTGATGGAGTTTAATCCAATCTGAGGTTCACAGTATTTTTACTTACTAAGTGATAGGCAATAAAGAGTACTTTTCAGAAGACTCAATCCCTTAAAAGATTAAAGTCTTACTTAAAAGCATCAAAGAGTTTAGTTTTCTCACTAGGAAAACACATTAGATTCTTCAGACATAATGGATGCAAAGACAGTATTCTGCCAGACATCAGAGGCTCTAGATCGTTTGAGGCAGGACTGTCATGGGCACCTATTGCTTATTTCTATTCTCTGTTGTCTGAGCTCCACACACTGCTGTGTTTCTTAACTTTCCTCATAGGGTTATTCTCAAGTCTACTCCATACACTGACTCCTAAGATTATTTTCCATAAGGGTGTCTGTGTATTCTCCACTGGGAAGAAAATGAAGGATGTAGTAAGAAGATAGGCACACAAGGAAGGCAATTACAGAATAACCCTACTTCATGGACTCACATTAGACTTAAAATGTTGTAAAATTATTCCAATCTGTTATAAGCATAGTCAAATAAAACTGCATTTTGTACTACTATTAAGTCAGCATAATTCACAATACCTTCTAACAGTTATTACAACAGACAGGATGCATCCTGGGGCCAGGACACTACACTAAGTTAAGTGACCAGGAATCCTTTTAAGTGCAACTGAATATGACAAAACCATTCTCAGCTCTTGCTTTCTCTTTCACTAAATCCCTTCACTGTTCTCCTGATCATACACTAGCCCACCCTACTTGTGGCTACTCTCTCATCTCCACATTCCAGGGCAATCTCATTCTTTCTGGACAGGTGATCACACCAACCTTGCATACAATAATCCACATGTTCTTGAGGCAGCCCATGACCCATGCTAGAACTTTTAGAAAGATTACACAAGTGTAAGACAGTACTGCACTCGGTACAAGAAAACAGAAAGCAGAGGAATTTAGGCAAGATTTCTCAATTGATATTTCTTCTCAAATTCTTCAGTATATTTAGTATTTTCAGTTTGTATATCTTGAATTTTTTCACAGTTAAAACCAGTCAATTACAATAATGGACATAGAGCTTTAAGATATGAGTGGAAATATTATATGCTACTGAGTTTATGAACTCTTGGAACCAAAATGAAGGGTGGACGGTACCTCAAATTGGAAAATGGAAAGAGAAAACTAAATAGCATGGAAAAGTTCTTTCCTACTACGACACTTTGCCTTGTCTCCTGTTGGTGTTTTCAGGACAGCTTAACAGATTTTACATCCTATAAAGGTAGAACAAAAAAAAAAAAAAACATGGGTTAGGAATTCTACAAGCAAAATGTTCTCACCCACAAAGACCAGGTTGTTATAATTCTCCAACATCACATCAATGTACAAAGCCCTCTGAGCAGAATCCAGGCATTCCCACTCCTCCTGGTGGAAGTCCACAGCTACATCTCTGAATGTCAACAGACCCTGAAACAAAAATTGTGGTTTCAGCATGTACTACTTGCAATTGCTTTCCATATATAAGGGAGTGAAATGTAGATGAGCAAAGATCATTACTCGAAAAGAAGATTTCCAATACAGTCACATGCTATCACGAATGTTCTAACTCTGTGAAAACAAGATGAGACAATAGTCTTACAAGCAGTATACGTGAAACAAGAAATACATTTAAGGTCTGGACATGCTTGTCTATCTGTTATGGATTCTGTGTTTATGTTACACAGGATCACAGCAGACATGTCTCAGAAGGAAAATTCATGATGAGGAAATGTGCTTTAAATGCTGTACCTGCACATCATGCTAAAACATTAACACAATTCAATCCTTTGTATACTTGGGCCTTACATGACTATTCTAACAGACTCAGTTGGGATATTTAAACTCTAGGTCCAATGTCACACCATTAAATAGCAAAGGGGTAGGTATGGAAGGCAGAATTCATGACTAATTTTGCAGACAAAGAGTTCTGATTTTTTTCCACAGTAGCAAGGATTGTAACAGCACTACATACTGTCAATTTTAACATTAACATGTAAGGTAAGTGTTCTACGGAATTAATTTCATGAGCATGCTTGGGCCACTATGAACAGAGAGAAAAATCTGCAACAGCCATATTGGATATAATCCAAAATCTCCCTAAGAATATGCATAAGCCAACAGAGTTTTGAAGAATATTTCACTTTACTCCCAAAGAGTAATAAAAATTGAAGGAAGTCTAAAAACACATCAAATAACGTTTATGGTATAGCTAAGAGAATCTGTACCAGTGACACTTTGGATAAGGCTCATAGCAAGAATTTACCAAAAATTAAATTAACTAAATACCGAGGAAATAAAACTACAAATCAATAAATGGGCATATGAAATAAATAGACACTTTTCAAAGACAGAAACTCAAAAGGCCAATAAATATTGCAAAAGACTCCAGGATCCCCAAAAGACCAACCATTGAAATGGAAATTAAAACTTCTTAGAAATACTGCCTCACCTCGGGCAGAATGGCTGTTATCAACTCACCTGACAACAAATGTTTGAGGGGATATGGAGAAAAAGGCAGCCTTATTCACTGTTGATGGAGGGATGGACTAATTAATACAGTCATGTGGGAATTGGAGATTATTGAAAAAATTGAAAAGAGTACTAACATATGACCCACCACTTTAACTCCAGGCCATATACCCAGAGAACAACACACCCCATGTTATTGCTGTTTTAATCACAAAAGGAAAAGTATTGGAATCAAACTAATTATCAAAAGATGAATTGACAATGAAAATTGTATAAAATGGAGTATAATTCAGCTGAAGAGAAAAATAAAATGAAAATGTTCAGGAAAGTGGATGGACCCAAAATGTGTAATATTAAGCAGTCATATACTTTTAGAAAGAAGATACCATGTTTTCACTCATATGCAGAATCTACCCAGTAATAATATGTGTATAGAAGCAATGTATAGGTCAGCACAGTATAACATGGAGAAAAGAGAACAGGAAAGTTTAAATTATCAGGGACTGATGCAGGTAATGAACACTAGTTACGAAAAAGGATATACAGCTAAGTGCTTTTCTAGTTTTAATCCTGCCAAAGGTGTTTGGGGTTTTGGTAATGAAGTAAATCAAAATATATTCAACTGTGAAAATATAAAATCACATGTGAGGCTCTAGAGCTTCTGTTCCCAATAACAACTCTAACTGTATATAAGTACATTGACTTGTATAGTCTTTGGGCATACTTAATTTCAGTGAGTGATTTTATTGTTTGTATTTTTGTAGAATTGTTCATAATAAAGTCTTAAAAAATCATCAGAAGCAGAAAATTAAAGGCTTTTAATACATGAAAGTATAACATATTTAGATAAAGAATGGAAAGGACCACTGACCTGTGACATGTTTACTGGAGAATCAACCATTTCTTACTGTTTCTCTTCTTTGAGTTTCTCTTTCAGGAACAATGAATACATGGTTGCTTCTCTTTCAAATTAATGGGTCAAAAAGCAAGAGTTAAAATTAATACTGAAAGTTGTCAGAAAACAATGTCAAACCACATGAAAAATCCCAAGCAACAGAATTCTACCAGGTGTCTAGTCAATGATCCCAAAGCCAGGAGAGCGTGGAAAGACACTTGAAACTCGAAGTGATAACCATCACCAACCATATTGTTGCACAAAGAAAACTACACTCTTAAAATTGATGGAGACATAAGTGCATTTCAAGATAGTCACAAATTAACACAATTGATTGCACTAAAGCAACACTGTAGATAATAGCAAAGGTTTGAAAAGGACTTTTCCATCACTTGGCAACAAGCCAAGGAAGTTGTTAAAAAAAAAAAATCCTACTTTTTTCTTCTATAACCAAAGTCTTTACCTGCAGGAAGCAATCCTAAAGGTATAGAAAGAAATGAAATTTGGCAGATGGACGTTTCATTTTGCAGAATCTAAAAGATTAAAATATGTACACCATAGCATTGACACCTACTCAGGATTTCAATGGGCAACTCCTATGAGTTCTGAAAAGGCTGATTCTGGACTACACACCTATTAGACATTATGGCCATCATGGGAATACCTGTACAAATTAAGTCTGACAATGCTCCAGCATATGTCTCCAATAAAATGAGACAGTTTTTTGCTTATTACAATATAAAGTATGTTACAAGTATACCAACAATCCCATAGGCCAAGCAGTCATAGAAAGATCCAACCGCCGGGCGGTGGTGGCGCACGCCTTTAATCCCAGCACTCGGGAGGCAGAGCTGGGCGAATCTCTGTGAGTTCAAGGCCAGCCTGGGCTACCAAGTGAGTTCCAGGAAAGGTGCAAAGCTACACAGAGAAACCCTGTCTCGAAAAAAAAAAAAAAAAAAAAAAAGATCCAACCAAACTTTAAAGGATATGCTAAATATACAGAAGGAGGTAACAATGACCTCCTAGAAATAGATTACATAATGGTTTATTAACCTTGAATTTCTCAATGCTGATGAGAAAAGGACAACAGCTGTGGAGAGACATTGGACAACAGAAAAAAACTCCTAAGCTAAACCAAATTGTTTACTTCAAAGATGTATTGACCTTGGAATAGAAACCAGGATACTTCCTACATTGGGGAAAGGCTTTTGCTTTTTTTTCTACAGGAGAAGAAAAGCTATGGATACCAACAAAATTAACAAAAATTTGATCTGAACAGGAGAAACCCCTTGATGAGGAGTAGTGACAGCTCATCCACTGATGTGACATCTCTACAAGTTGTAAGAAAAACTTAACAAACAAGGGTTGAGGCAGGATTCTGTTTTTGTCTTTACAGGATAATAGGAATACCCATCTTCAAGAAATCATAAGGCCTTGGACACCTAGATGTCTACCACACAAAGGAAGGACCTATTGGTACCAATATACTCTACAGGGATATATCTCAGTCTAACATCAATATCTCTTTAACTTTAGAATAGTTCTTGTACCGATTCAATTATAAATCAAGCTGGCTTTGGAGTTGGAATGTGGTTCTCTCTTTCTCTAAACCCAAACTTGTTGCTACAAGAAAAAATTGGAAGATTCTGTCTCATATCAGAAAAGCCAACTGGTGTGGGATAGAAGAAAATCAATAATCTAGGGATCACTGTTGTCAAGATTCTATTTCTTTCCATGCTTATCCTTGATTTTTGGAAATTCTTCATCAAATAACCCTAAATCCAAACTTTCCATTTTGATATTAATAATGTTCAACTTTTCCACAGTGAAAAATAAATCTTCCCAATAGCAATCACTGAAGCAAGTCTCCAGAAGGAAGATGGGGCCCCACAACAATGACTCTACTCATCCAGAAAGCTGCCATTGTACCTAAGCACATTACTCAATGATCAGCTTTGGACTGATAATTCTTCAGGACAGTTCCAAGATGAGATGGTCCATCATACTACACTTCTAGCCAGAATCTCAGACAACCTTATCCATTACTCTGAGACTGGCCCTACTGAGACCTAACTATCTATGCTTTCTTACAGGACCTCACAGAGATACTGTCACCCCCTAAACAGCAGGAAGCAATTCTAAGAAAACAATCTCCCAAAGATTTCATTTTCTCAGGGTTATGGATAAATGGTTATAGGGTTGGGGATGGAACACTAAAATTTAGACTCAGTATTCTCCTTTAGAAAAGAAAAAAGGAGAATGGATATGTATAGTATTTTAAGGTAGATTATTGTATCATCTAGTAAACTGTTTTAGCAAACTATTAGCCTTGGATAATTTGCACTGATATAGATTCTTGTATATTTGATACAAATGTAAACTCTTCTTATATTCCCATTTAAGATAATTGGTATATTGATACAAATGCAAAACTTTATCTGTTGTACTTATATTTCTACTCCTGTTTGAAATATTTTGTATATTGCTACAAATGTAAAATTATATTTGTCATACTGTATGTATGTTCTACCCCTGCTTAGGATACTTTGTATATTGATACATATTAAGGATATTGTTGTCATACTCTATATTGCACTATACATTTCTATCTCTGTTTATGATATTTTGTGTATTGTCACAATTTTGAGTTCACTGTCCTTATACAGTACGTCTGCTTACAGACTGTTTACCTAGTTAATGTAAAGCCTTAGCCCTTAGGTTATTTAGGTAGAGAAGACTTACAGATTTATAGTCACCCATGTCTGTCACTTCTATAGTTATGTTAGTTAGGTTCTCCAGATTTACACAAGGATATGTCAGATGGATAGGTAATCTTCAAACACTTCATAGACCTAGAGAACATGGCATTTAGATATTTTGATAATTTAGAATTCTGTTGACGTGAGACACAATTGCTCCTGGCAGCACAGAACTGATCCCGAGAGAATGTTGGGCTTCTAAGACATTTCCGTTTGGAAGTTTGTCTTCTTGGCACAAAATGGCCTGCTGGGCAAAGAACTGCCCTTGCTTCTACTGATGACAGCATAAATGCTGTCCTTTCTAGATGAGCAGGACACAAGGAAAAGTGACTACTGAACTCTGCCAAGACAGGATAAGATGGTCTTTCAAAATTCCTGCTTCTGAAAACAGTCTAGTAGTCTAGGCCTTCTGAAAATAGTCTGATAGTCTAGGCCTTTAGCCAAATCGGATGCCCCAACAATGCTGAGAAACTTTAGGTGACTGTCCAGGCTGCCAACTGTCTGTCTATTCTCCTAAGAATTTCAGAAATTGCTTGCTTGCATTTTCCATTTTCTCAGGTATTAGTATGTTCCTTCTCAGTTCTTTGATGGAGTTAAAGACTAGGTAGTAACAGTTACAATCTTCTCATATCTTAGCTAGAACATATTAAGTACTAGAGTTAGAATCTTCAGGATAGGAGAGCTATTGGAGCAATCTCGGTAGTTTGTCATTTACCTATCTTCTGGACATCTCTGGACATTTAGCATGTCTTTCTTGTTTGATGTTGTTCTTGTTGGTTGTAGTTCCATTTTTGTTTGTTATTACCCTTTCTTCTTCCTGGACAATACTTGATACTCATTCTTATTGTACATAGTTTGCATTAAGTTTAGAACCTTCTTATTTAGACAAAAAGGGGAAATGTAGTGGTATTTGCTCTGCCCATGACCTTGGGCTATAGGGTCCAAAGGAGGCAGTGCTTCTTGCCCTTGTGACCTCTTAAAAGGAAAGGGAGAAGGGTCATGAATCCAGGTGGATTCACTCTGAGCTGTTTACTCAGTTCTGTATTCGTGAGTGTATTTATATCTTAATAAATCCCTATTACCCATTAAATAGACTCACATGGATTGATCTTAACATGCCCACATTAGGATAATCCTGAGATTTTTCTCAGTGGGAGTCTCTAGTGAATTATCTCTAGTGAAACAGAATGTGGCAAAACTGATTTCATGTCCCACTTACACATTCACTTGATCCCCTTTCCACTCCTTCACCAATGTCTCCACCATACCTGGACCCTTAGCTACTGTCTCCTCTCTCCTTCCAGGCCTCTTTGTTCTGCAGCACAGGTGAGCAGGTCATGGTGATCAGTGAGCCCTGCACATGGGAAAGAGATTGTTCAGTAAACATGGGTACATCTAACACAGTACTGTGCTCAGGAGATGAAGAGAAAACTAAATACAGTATTATAAAATGATTCAGTGTCAGAATACTGAAAACAATTAGAAAGCATTTTTAGTTATTGTATCTTGAATCCCCACTTCCAATCACAGTTCAATCAAAATTCAGGGGCAGAAATGGAACTGAATGATTGGGAAGAGAATATTATACACTAGTGAGGTTCTGAATTGATCATGGACCAATAATGATGAAGTCTTACACCTCCCAAAAGGACATACATGAATAAGAGAGAAGATTTCATGAAAACTTCCTTTTTTCCGCTGAGGATTTGACTTTATTCTGTGGGATGTGAGACTCATCCACACAAAGCTCACAGACTTGCAGATTAGTTTGTCAAGAAATACTGAGGAGGAGCAAGGGAGACTGCAAGCAAACTATTCTCACCCACAGAGACCATTCTGCTGCAATTCTGCAACATCCAGTGCAAGTACAAAGGCCTCAGAGCAGGTCCAGGCATGGCCACACCTCCTGGGAGATGTCCACAGTCACACCAAAGGCTGTCAACAGACTACAAAAGAAAATGCAACAGTTTCAATTGTCCTGTTGGTGCACACATTTAATCCTAGCACTTGGGAGAAACAGGTGGGTGGAATCTGTTTTCCAGTCCAGCTTGGTCTACATGGTGAGTTTGGGCTAGACAGAGTAACACTGTGAGCTCAGGTCTCAAACACAGCAAATACAAGAACCAAAAAAAAAAATAACAGTTTGGTCATGTGTCTATGGACAGAATGCTTTTCTTGGACCAAGGAGACAAAAGACTATTGCAGAGATTTTTCTGATATAGATGAGTTATCATAAGTATTCAAAAGATGCTTTCTATTATTCTTCTATATTATAATGCTTTCCAATTTCTTTCTTCGTCTTCTATCTCCCTTGAAACAGGGTATTTCTGTGCAGTGCTAGCTGTCCTTAAAGTCACTATGTACACCTTACCAGCCTCCAACAGACTGCGATCCACCTGCCTCTGCCTTCTGAGTGTTAGGATTGAAGGCCTGTGCCACTAGGCCTGGCAAAGACACTTTTCTGAATGCTGTATTTACATCCCAGTGTGCATACTTCTCAGAGGGAAAATTAATGGTGGATAAACGTTTACTTTTAAAAGTTAATGTTTAAAAGTAAACTGTGGAACTCGCAAAAAAATAAAATGTACTTTCAGATTCAATGAAATTTGCAGGCTTTCCTTTCATGACTATTATCTAAAAGCTCCTGGCGAATCCAAGTCTCCAGGTAAATACGCCACTCTTGACTAGGGAAGCGGTACAACACGGAAGTTAGTATGGATGATTGTAAATTTCAAGAGCTTTGTCGTTTCCACCATAGCAAAGAGAATCGTGTTTGCAAATCTCAACAGATATATTCAAACATTCGATTAGATTATTCTTACAAGAATATTTGGGTAATCAGAAGATGAGTTTAAAAAAAAAAAAAAGAAACAGGCTTATTCCATAGGATCTAAAATACACCAAGGGAAAGACATCCACAGCAGAATTTCGGAGCCGGCTTCCTTATAAACAGCAGAGAAACTGCTCGCACCCCGGTCCCTCCCCTCCCGTGTCCCAGCCCCGCAGCTCCTCTGACCTGGGAGGTTCCAGGGCCGCCGGGCTGCGGTTCCCGCCACTGCGCTGCTGACTGGTGACTTTCCCAGGCCGCCCCGCGCGGAGACTGCGGCTCCCGGGAGGTTTCAGGTCCCCGCGACACCCCGCCGGGTCCTCCGCACCCAGGTCTGCACCCCCACGATTCCCCAAGGTGCAGCAAGGAACACTAATGGTCCCTCAGCACTGCTGACCTTGGCCCCGCTCCAACATCCCTGGTCTCATAGTTTGTCCCAGCTTCCCTTTACGTCACCACTCTAAGCCCTCCCACACACCTCTCTTCCCCTACGCTCAGCCAATGTGCCACATCCTCCCATCCGCTGTTTCCGGTTGTGTGTCTCCGCCCCATCGGGGACCGTCCCTCCCACTCGGTCTCAGGCTGCCTTCCACACAGCTCCAGCTGTCAGGCTGCCCTGGACCCGCTCTGCACAGCCTCCCCACATGCTCGCTGCCAGCCTAGACCAGAACTGGATCTAGGAGGACGCTGCACCCTGGTATCTGACCCCTACAGTGAGTTCTGAAATCTTCAGACAAAAGACAGGCAGCCTAACCTCGACTTGACTACCAGCAGCCTGGGCTACAACTTACACCAAATGAAAACAAGCTAAATTCAGATTCCAGCGTCCCAACGCTAACACAAACATGAAAATCCAGAACCAAATACTGCATTTGTGCCTTGGGGAGAGACATTTCAGGAACGTGGAATTTGGAAAGAAATAGGTGTCTCCCGAAGTCCGTGGTCAGCCCCATTGCCATCAGCCCAGGGCTGAGTTCATCCCGCGCTGTACCGCTCTCACCACTAGATGGTGGTCTTGTCATTTTACTAACTCAGAAACTAGTCTTTTGTGATTCATGCTAAAGGTAATTTGAGATAAAACAAACAAACAAAACATTTTTTTAATGCAGCGGTGAATGCAGAGACTCTTGGCTATCTAAGATACAGAAAATGAGTAAGGTATGTAGTCCCAGCCCTGAAAATGTCAGTTACACCTTCCCATCTATGGCTGTGGGAACATTAAGAGGTGGAGGAAAGGTAATAAGAAGGGAAAGAGGAGGAAGGGCTAAGACATGCCATTCTCTAGACTCCACACAGCTGTTGTAATCAGTAACCAACAGCAACTGCATGGACCTCACACTAGACCACAATCAGTCTAGGAAAGGAAAAGGCTCACAGGGCACACCTTTACCTTTCAAATGTTGGCGATGGATGCATTGTAGAAGAATCACTGCCTTTAGCTGCAGTCCTCTGCTGAGCCCACCAGGCTCCAACACGTTGGTCCAAACCCACAGTCTCACAGATGGCTCTGGTTACTCTCATGGAGTCACAAGGAAAATGAATGGAGATGAACACAATAGATTTGTTGGAATTGTGGACCAGGATAGTAGAGAGGTAGCACATGAGAATGGACAGTATTTGAGGCACACACACACACACACACACACACACACACACACTTTTATACACACATTCTGTGAGTGTGTGTGGGGGGGGAGAGAGAGAGAACTAATAATAGAATTTTTTTTTTTTTTTTGGTTTTTCAAGACAGGGAGCGTGGCACTCTGTTCTGTTTGGTTATATCAGTACACCATCAGGTTATACTAAGAGTCAGGAAGTCTTCCTTTTTGTTTCAAGTATTTATGTAGCTTTGCTGTTCTTCTTTGAAGCTCTGATAGAATCCTGTCAATCAGGTCATGGTGTTGTTTGGGAGGTTTCAGGGAGGGTCATTTTATTACTGCTTCAGTGTCATTGCTGATTGTGTTTACATATTTATTTCATGTGTTTAAATTTCATCTGGAAACTCATCTATTTCATTTAGAGTTTCCAATTCAGTAGATTAGAGGTCTTCAATATTAGCAGAAATAAGATCCACTTGTTTACTCATGTCTATCAAGTAGTTTGTCATGACATGGTGTTAAAAAGTTACGTATAGTTTTCAAAATTATGCAGACCTTTAATCACAGCACTCAGGGGCCAGGGGCAAAGGGAAACTGTGAAGTCACAGCCAGCCTGGTCTGCATAGTTAGTCTAGGACAACTGGTAATAAACAGAGAATCCTTGTCTAAAAACAAAGAAAACTTCACCCTGAAGAATAGCTTTCATGGTACCAGAAGCACCATTCAAGCTTCCAAAGGTGGAAGACAATGACAGTCTTATCCAGCTGTGATGCCTATGAACCACATCAGTGATCATCATGGTACAATATTCCTGAGGGCAGCAGTGGCAAGCATACCTTGGTGGTAACCAGCAGCTCTTTAATTGGACTTAAATTGTTAACAAAAGAGAAACCTTGACTAGTACTGGAAACCTGAATGACTGCTCAGTGCTGGTGAAGTCATAAGTCTTGGAGGAGAACCAACAACCACCACTTTGCTAAACCTGCATAATCCCTAACAAAAATCTAAACATTTTCCTTATACCCACAGATAAGCATAGTCTTCACCAGTTATTAAATAAACTTCTCTTTGCAACAGACAGAGACCACTACAAATAAACCACATCTAATCAAAATGCAGAGTTGTGGATGCCAGGCCCAATGAATACATATATAAAACACTCAAGGAAATTTTTTGAAGAAGTGGGTATAAGATATATATAGTGGGGATATCTATGAATGACTTACAGCCTACTGTTCAGCTAATCCAACAATGTTTAGCTGTGAACAGAAAGTCCAAGAATCTAGTACGCATTCCACTAGGCTGGATGTCTCAACTGGTTGTCAGTATATGCTGGAACCCAAAAGAAATAGGCTCCAAAGCCAGTGAAGGAACGGATGTGCTATCAAGGCTAGGACAAGTAGACAGGGAGCAAAAGCTTCATTGTTCCCTGTTGTTATATAGACTTCCAGCAGAAGGTGTGGCCCAGATTAAAGTTGTATCTTCCAGGCTCATGATCCTTTTCGAAGGCATGTGTCCTTTCACCTCCAGATATAGATTAAGGCATTTGTCTTCCTATCTCTAAGGTCTGGACTAATAGTGGATTCACTTCACTTCAAACCAAGCAAAAATAATCTCTCACAGGTGTGCCCTCCATTTCTGGATTGTAGTTCATTGCACAAGTAGTAACTTAGACAAGCAAGAGTAGCCATCACAAGTCCATCATCCCTTGTCAACTTGACACACAATCACATTTCCTTATGTCATGATTAATTTCCAACTGAAAACATTAAACAGGTCATAATAACAGCTAAACACAATGTAACTGTACCAAATAGAATAAAAAATGCATTATGTATTTAACCATGTCATAATTACACCTAACATGATATAACCCACTTTTGTACAGCTGCAAACGCATTTGAAATTTAGAATAGGTGTCAATGTCACTTGTGGAACAGTACTTTAGTATCTCAAATTTAAATATGATAACCATTGGTATTCTCTTAGTTGACATTACATCACTTGATAAAGAAATTGAAAGACAACAAATACCTGTACAAAAGCATACTTAGAAAAATACAATGGAAACACTAATGTCAACTGTAATTTTCCTCTCTGTTGCTGGTCACGTGGCCTTAACAAGTGCTTATTAACTACCTTCCTCTACTACCCATTCTGTATTTTCTCCACCCTCAGCAGGTCTTGGCTCCTTTCCTGAAAAGTGACCCATTCCTTCATTCCAGATGTGTCTGTGCCCTTTGTCATCCTTCCTGGATTAGGCTGTTGTTGTTTCCCATTGACTTTAATCACAGGACATGGTAGCACTTAGAGACACCCTAAAGGCTCTCCTGCACTGCAGACATAATCCCTCTAACACACATTGTGGAGAGGCAATCCAGTTTCCTGGCAATGTGGAAAATCACCCCTCCTAACATGTTTATTCCTTTCTTAGCTTGTTGGTTTAAGGGCATTAGAAGCCAAAAGTGACCAGGGGGAGTCTGATCTTCTGGTTCAATGGAATGGCTGTTTCAGCTCCTGGCATGAATGTTCCCTGTCTGGAACCAAAATTTCTAAACCAGCAGAACTTTAATGTTGAGGGAACAGGATGTAAAAATTTCCTAGTGGGTCACTAGGGGTGATAGTGGAAGGAACTATTCCCTTTCTCTCCACTTCATTCCTAGGACACCTGGATCCTGGTTAAAGGAGAAACTATTTCATATTTGACACTAATTCAAAGCATATACTCCCTTCTGGAGAACCCTACCACACCCCAGGCTGCTGCCATATAATTGGCCCTGTAACTGTTATTTCAAAAAGCCATTCCTTCTTTCTATATGGCCAGCTGCTTCTGCATGGTGGGGAACATGGTAAGACCAGTGGATTCTATGATCGTGGGCCCACTGTTGCACTTCTCTACTCTGAAGTGAGTTCCTCAGTCAGTAGCAATAATGTGTGGAATACCATGATGGTAGATAAGGCATTCTGTAAGTCCACAGGTAGTGATTGTGGCAGAAGCATACCCTGCAGGAAAGTCAAATCCATAAGCAGAATAAGTATCTACTCCAGTAAGGACAAAGCTTCCTTTCCATGGAAGAAGTGGTCCAATGTAGTCAACCTGCCACCAGATTGCTGGCTGGTCACTCAGGGGAGTGGTGCCATATCTGGGGCTGAATGCTGGTATGTGCTATGGGTGAACCTGGCACTCAGGAGCAGCTGTAGCCAGGTCAGCCTTAATGAGTAGAAGTCCATGTTGCTGAGCCCATGCCTAATGCCCGTCTCTGTCACTATGGCCACTTTGTTCATGGGCCCATTGGGCAATGAGAGGAATGGATAGGGAAAGAGGCTGACTGTCCACAGAACAGGTCATCCTATGTACTTGATTACTGAAGTTCTTTTGAACTGAAGTGACCTTTGATGAGTATTTACATGAAACACAAGTATCTTCACATCCTTTGCCCTCTTGGAGAGATCTATCCACATATTTCCCCAGATATCTTTCTCACCAATTTTTCCAGTTATGCTCTTTCCAGTCCCTGGCCATCCAGCCAATCTATTGGCTACAATCCATGAGTCAATGAACAATCACATATTTGGCCATTTCTCCTTTCAAAAAAACTGTATGTGTACTATACAAAGTCCTGCCCACTGTGAAGAATTCTCTTCACCTCTGTCTTTTAGGATTGTTCCAGAAAAGGGTTGCTGCAGCTGTCCACTTCTGGGTGGTGCCTGTATAATGTGCAGAGCCATCCGCAAATCAGGTCGTAGTCTTCTCTTTCTCAGTCAGCCATTCATAGGGCACACCCTATAAGGCTATAAGTGAATGCTTGGCAGCAGACAGCATTGCAACAGGAGTAGAAAAAACATTCATTTGGGCAACTTCTTCATGTAACGTACCTTCAGGACCTACTCAGGCCTGATCATGTATATATCACTTCCATCTAATAAAAGATTGTTGCTGTGCATGTCCTACTTTATGACTTGGTGGGTCAGATAACACCCAGCTCATGATGGGCAACTCATGTCACATGGTAACTTGGTGGCCCATTGTCAAACATTCAGTTTCCACTAAGGTCCAATAGGAGGCCAAGAGCTGTTTTTTTTTTTAACATATATTGATTCATGTGGATTTCACATCATGAATTCCATTCCCACTTATCCACCTTTCCCCAGCATCTGTCATCTTCCCTTGCAACTTCCTCACCCCAAACAAAACCATATTTGAAAGGAAAACCAAAAACAAAAGAAAAATACAAATAGCACAAAAAAACTTACAAACAAAAGGGAGAATCCTATCATGGAAGCAGTAATGTTGCCCTTTGAGACACAGTTTACCCTTTAGTCTGTTCATCTTTACTTGCAAGTTTTCATTACCATGAATCATTTGTCTGGCCAGCAGCCTCTGGTCTCTGTTACCCCACTAATAATGGGCTCTCACTAGGGTTCCTCTTAGATATCCTGTTGTCCTGTGTCGTGGAGATCCTGATGTTTTGGATCTGTAGGTTTGTCCCCTTCACATGCTCCAACCGTTCATAGATTTGGTGGGTGTTGGGGTGGACTAACTCATAGCCCTGGTTCTGCACCTAGGTTGGTAAGCTTGCTAGCTTTCCCTCATTGTCACTACCCAGATGAGCTCTCCAGCAGTGCCTCAGCCAGCCCACCCAGTGCAGCCTACAAGGGCCAGTTCTGCTCTTGGGCCCTCAGATCTAGGTCCCCCTCACTCATATCTGTAGGGCCAGCTCTACTGTTTTGTCCAGACAAGGTGCAGGGTCCTCTTTCCAGATTGCTGTAGGCAGCGTATGAGGGGTGGCAGGGTAAACTCTTCTCACATCCTCAGGGCTAGCTTACCTGTATCCATGACAATGGGGTCAGCTTTAGTGTGTTGGTCAGGCAGGGTGTAGGGCCCACTCCGTTTACATCAAGAAATAGCTCTTTGCAGTAGTTCTCTTTCTGCATGTACCCTGACTGCTCAAGGTTCAGCCACTTGTTTATTGTCTGGGATCCCTCAACAACTTAGAGCTACATGCATGGGTCAATGTGACATTACTAGCCTAAGAGACACTACGTGACGTATATTGTGTTTTGAGAATGGGGGGGGGGGTAGGCCCCTGAAAATGTAACTTATAATTGTCTAAGTTTGGCAGTGAGGCCGCAGCAAAGGTGTGGAGAGAGATGGCTATGTAGAGCTGGGTGAAAAAGCTGATGCCATGAAGGAAGAGCTATGTGAAGGAATTGTGGAAAGATCTGGGCAGTGAGTGTGTTTATGCTAGAGTGTGAGTGTGTGTGCGCAGAAGGAGCTGAGGAGAGAACACGAATGGCTAGGCAGGAGAGGGTGAGAGATTTTCAGAGAGAAGTGAAAGCTGTATAAGTGTGTGTGGAAAATGTAGCTGTATGTAAAGGGATGTACCTGTGTGGAGACAGTGATATTTTAAGAGAGAGATTTTTGAGAGGATTTCTTAAGTAGAAGAGAAAGTTATCAGAAATAGTGTGTTTTCCTATTATTTACCCCTCAGATAGAAAAAGTCTAGCCCTCAGATATGTAAGAATTTTTCCTAAGCTCTCTCTGCATTCATGGATTTTCTTGCATTATGCTGGTGGTAGCTGGGGGCTGGCCCCGCATGCTACCAATAGTCCATGTGGTAGAGCAATCTTCACAGCAACCCGAACTTGTTGAAGAACATTCTCCTGTTCCAGGCCCCACACAAAGGGAGCAGATTTCCTACTCACTTGGTATATGGGCCAAAGGAACACATCTAAGTGAGGAATGTGCTGTCTCCAAATCCTAACAGGCCCACTAAAGGTTGAGCTTCTTTCTTGGTGATAGGAGGAGGGCCGGGGGAAACAACTTATCTTTCACCTTAGAAGGAATATCTCAGCATGCCCCACACCACTGAACTCCTAAGAGTTTCACTGGGGAAGAAGGCCCTTGAATTTTGGTTAGATTCATTCCCCATATTCTTTTGCACATATGTGTTACCAATGAGTTCAAAGTGATTGCTCCCTCCTGCTCACTTGGTCCAATCAGCATAATGTCATCAACGTAGTGCACGAGTGTGAAATTTTGTGGAAGAGACAGATATTGAGATTCTATCTAAATTAGTTATGACACAGGGCTGGAGGGTTAATATGTCCTTGATGTAAAATTGTAAGGGCATAATGCTGGCCTGGTGAACTGAAATCAAATTACTTCTAGTGGTCCTTATGGACAAGTACTGAGAAAAAGGTATTTGCTAAATCAATAGCTGCATACCATGTACCAGGAGATGTGTTAATTTTCTCAGGAAGGGACACCACATCTGCTACAGCAGCTACAGTTGGAGTCACTACCTCACTGAATTCTCAAGAGTCAGCTGTCATTCTCTATGATCCATCTGTCTTCTGCACTGGCTAGAAGAATTAAGGAGATGCGTTGGAAACCACCATACTTGCATCTTTCAAGTCCGTGACGGTAGAACTAATTTCTGCAATTGCTCCAGGGGTGTGATATTGGTTTTGATTAACTATTTTCTTTGGCAGAGGCAGCTCTAAGGCTTCCATTTATCCTTTCCAACTATAGTAGCTCTCACTCCACAGGTCAGGGAACCAATGTAAGAATTCTGCTCATTTCTAAGTATGTCTATCCCAGTTATCCGTTCTGGAACTGGGGAAATAACTACAGGAGAGTTCAGGGACCCCCTGTACCTACTGTGATTCAGACTTCAGCCAAAATGCCACTAACCACCTCACCTCCATTAGTTCCTACTTTACCTGGAGGGCCACAATGTTTCTTGGGGTTTCCTGGAACGAGTGTCAATTCTGAACCAGTATATAATACACCCCAGAAAGTAGGATTATTTCCATTATCACAGTGTATTCCATCTTGTGAAAGGCCTTAGGTCTTTCTGGGGAAGGACTGGAGAAAGGCTAACAGTAAAACCTTTAGGTATTTTATGAAGGTTCTTCCTCAGGGAAACCCACCTGTCCCTTTTAAGGGGTTCTGGGTTTGCAATCTGGTCTGGAATATATTCACTGGACTAGATTGCCTTTTGCTACAATCCAGTATAGTTTCTCTTTGATTCATTTGAGAATTTTTCTGCTTATAGAGATCAAACAAAAATTCAGTAAGCTTTTTCTCTGTTTTCTGCCTGGAAACACCATGATGGGACCTATGGTACCATAGGTCCATAAGAGTCATGCCACCATAAAATTCACTTGCTTGTGCTGAGTATTACATTTAGGCCACTATAAACATTGTTTGGACTATGTTGCCCATGATGATAAATACTATTACCTTTCCTGTGGTGAATGATTCAGCACTGTCACATGGCCCCTGATACCTCAGGGCCTGAATAAAGCCAGTGCATTTGATTCATCCAGTAAAACAGCAGTATCTCTAAACCCCAGGTCTGACGCAAGGACAAGGGAGACAAAAAAAAATCACTTCAAGCAGATCCCAGCAGCTGACCAGCAGGTGAGAGACCTGTGAGAAGGCTGCACCACCACTGCAGCCACCCAATGGCTGCAAGACCCACTACTGCCCAGATTCACCTACTCCAGCATCCTCCCCACAGACAGCCCTCTCTGGCAACATCAGCAGGCCCTATAGGCACAAGCACCATCCACACCATTCTCATGAACTGGTGAGTGACTGGTCTCCCAGCTGAGCTACCCAACCTCCAGTCCCTAAGCCCCAGGGCACATCCCACACCCCTCCCCCTCCCATCTCAGCCTCAGCAAGGCAGCTGGGCTCCAGCCCCAACTCTGGTGGAACCCCACTGTTTGGTGCAGACCACAGCAGTCAGCCAGCAGTTGAGACACCTGTTGGCCTGCCACACCACCGTAGCTACCACTGACTGGAATCTGTACCCACAAGACCCACTGCCTAAACCCACCTACCACATCATTCTCCCTTTAGTCAACTTTTTTGGTGTAAAATATTTTAATGTGTGTTACTTTTGTTTACGTTGCATTTGTTTAACTCTGTGAAGCTGTTGCTGTAAAACACCTGATGGCTTAATAAAGAACTGGCCAATAGCAAGGCAGGAGAAAGGATAGGTGGGGCTGGCAGGCAGAGAGTATGTAAAGAAGGAGAAAACTAGGTGGAGAGTGCTAGGTTCTAGCAGCCAGAGGAGGAGGAGGACTCCAGGGGTCAACCTCCCAGATACACGACCAGCCATGGAGTAAGAAACAAAGAAAGGTATACAGGAATAGAAAAGGAAAAGCCCAGAGGCAAAACGTAGTCGGGATAATTTAAGTAAGGAAAGCTGGCTAGAAACTAAGCTAAGCCAAGGCTGTGCATTCATAATTAAAAATAAGCTTCTGTGTGTGATTTGTTTGGGACCTGGGTGGCCAGCCCCCCCCCAAGAAAGAGTAAAATACTAACAACAACATTATCTGCTTTACTTCAGTTACTTTTCCATTTTCAGTAGTTTTTTTTTATACAGTAAGTTGCTGTGGGATGGTCTGTATGTCAAATTGCTCCAATTGGTCAATAAATAAAACACTGATTGGCCAGTGGCCAGGCAGGAAGTATAGGCGGGACTAAGAGAGAGGAGAACAGAAAGAACAGGAAGGCAGAATGAGTCCCTGCCAGCCGCCACCATGACAAGCAGCATGTGAAGATGCCGGTAAGCCACGAGCCACGTGGCAAGGTATAGATTTATGGAAATGAATTAATTTAAGCTATAAGAACAGTTAGCAAGAAGCCTGCCACAGCCATACAGTTTGTAAGCAATATAAGTCTCTGTGTTTACTTGGTTGGGTCTGAGCGGCTGTGGGACTGGGTGGTGACAGAGATTTGTACTGACTGTGGGCAAGGCAGGAAAACTCTAGCTACAGTAAGTATCTAAAGCCAAGTGGCTTAGTGGAAATACTAATGGGCTTTCATCAGAAGCCTTAGTATCCACAGCCAACCATGCCCTGCAACATCAGCAGTCCCTCTAGGAACAAGCACCACCAATACCAATTGGAAGAACAGAGCCCAGCAGTTGACAATCAGATGAGAGACCTGCGGGCATGACACACCACCATTGCTGCTACCCACTGGACTCTGTTCACACATGGTGCACTCCACCAGCCAACCACACCTACCCCAGCATCCCACCCACGGACAGCCCTCTCCAGCAATTTCAGCAAAACCTATAGACACAAGTGCCACCCACACCAATTGGAAGAATAGATGGGTAAATGCCAGTATAAGAATACATTCAACATAATAAAGGGTAACATGACACCACCAGAACCCAGTGGTCCTACAACAGCAAGACCTAATATAGATGAAGCAGAAGAAAACAATCTTAAAATAACTTTATTAAGATGATAGAGGCCCTTAAAGAGGAAATGAAAATTCCCCTAAAGAAATTGAGGAAATGACAAACAAAAAAATTAGAAGAAAGCAATAAATCCCTTAAAGAAAGCCAAGAAAAAACAATCAAACAGGTGAAGGAAATAGTTCAAGACTTGAAAATTGAAATAGAGGCAACAAAGAAAATACAAACTGAGGGAATGCTGGAAATTGAAAATCTGGGTAAATGAACAGGAACTACAGATGCAAGCATCTCCAGCAGAATACAAGAGATGGAAGATAGAAACTCAAGCATTGAAGATATAATAGAGGAAATAGATTCATCACTCACAGAAAATGTTAAATCCAAATAATCCTTAACACAAAACATCCAGGAAATCTGGGAAACCATGTAAAGACCAAATGTAAGAATAACAACAATAGGAGAAGAATACCATCTCAAAGGCACAGAAAATATATTCAACAAAATCATAGAAGAAATTTTTGCCAGCCTAAAAAAGGACACCCCTATGAAGGTACAAGAAGCTTACACCACACAAAATAGACTGGACCAAAAAAAAAGTTTCCTTGCTACATAATAATCAAAACACCAAACATACAGAATAAAGAAAGAATATTAAGAGCTGCAAAGGAAAGAGGTCAAGTAATATATAAAGAAAGACCTATCAGAATTCCACCCAACTTCTTAATAGAGACCCTGAAAGTCAGAAGGTCCTGGACAGATGTTTTGCAGACACTAAGAGACCATAGATGCCAGCCCAGACTCCTAAGCTGAGCAAAAATTTCAATCATCGTTGAAAGAGAAAACAATATATTCCATGACAAAACCAGATTTATACAATACCTTTCCACAAATCCATCCCTACAGAGCACTAGAAGGAAAACTCTAACCAAAGGAAGTTAACTGTACCAACAAAAGCAAAGGCAATAGATAATCTCACACCAGCAAATCCCAAAGAAGGGAGACACACACACTCTACCACCACCACCAACAGGGTGGCCTGGGAAAGTCACCAGTAGCAGCACAGCAGCAGGAACCACAGCCCGGCGGCCCTGGAACCTCCCAGGTCAGAGGAGCTGGGACACGGGAGGGGAGGGACTGGGGGTGCGAGCAGTTTCTCTGCTGTTTATAAGGAAGCCGGCTCTGAAGTTCTGTTGTGGATATCTTTCCCTTGTTGATAGATTTTAGGTCATATGAACTGGACTATACCTGATTTTTTGAATTGATTCTCTGGTTCATATATATATATAATGTACATTATATATATATATATATATATATATATATATATATATATATATATATATATATATATGTGTGTGTGTGTGTGTGTGTGTGTGTGTGTGTATTACTATATGTATATGTATATATATTGCTATATGTATAATATGTTGGTTTTTCAAGACAGGGTTTCTCTTCATAGCCTTGGTGGTCCAGAAACTCACTGGGTAGATCAGGCTGGCCTCAAACTCACAGAGATCTGCTTGCCTCTGTGTCTAGAGTGCTGAGATGAAAGGCATGAACTACCACCAAAATATTTTTATAAAAATAATCTACTAGAATATTTTAATTCATCTGGTGATATTTGCAAACATGGTTCTCTTTGCTTTGGTGGAAAGAACAAAGTTCTTGAAGTTTACATTCATCCACACTAACTTTCATGTTATAGGTGGTACCTGAAGATAAAGCATAACTGGAGAACTTTTGGATATTAGTCAGGAAAGGAAGTGTAAGGGTTTTTTTTTTAGAGGAAGGGCATGTTGTAACACAAAGTCACACTAGGCAACAACACTCAGATTTATTGGAGACACAGAACAGTGGCTGCCACTGTAAGGAAAGAGAGACATCGGAGGCCTGAGTGGAGGGTTGGGCTTTTATAGCTTCTTTGTAGCCTGTGCAGTGACCTAGTGGAAAAGTACAATTGGGATGAAAGTATTGTTTGACGATGAAGGCTGAAACATTGGCCATTAACAGGGACTCGGGGTGAGGATTTCCAAGACTCTTGAGTTTCTGGGCAGGCCAGAGACAGGGTAATTTTCCACTGGCCTATTACCCTGGAGGAATTGAAACTAACACTCTGGTGACACACACCTTTAATCCCTTTTGTAGTTACTGTTGAGTAGAGTAGCAATGAACATGGATGAGCAAGTATCTGTGGAGTAGGATGTTGAGTCTTTTGAGAATATGCCAAGAAGTGGAACAGTGAGTCATGTGTTAGATTTATTTAACTTGAGGATTAATTTATTTGATTGAGGCTAGATTTTTTTGTTCATGGCGTTTTTATTTTCTATGGTTTTGTTTTTGATGTTGCTGCTGGTTGGATTATTGGGAGTATTCCTCTCCTCTGTGAGAATTAGTGATTTGCTGACTTGTTATTGGGTGATTACTTCCTAGTTCTCTTGTATTTCTCTATTCCTCACATGAAATTTATTTCCCATGTTCTCATGGATGATTCCTCTGACTCTTCTATATATGTTTCGCCTCTAATTTATTATCTGCCATGCTTTTTAATGAAATGAATTGTGTTAATTGGTGACTATCTTGAAATGCACTTATGTCTCTATCAATTTTAAGAGAATAATTATCTTTGTGCAACAATATTGTTGAAAGTGATTTTTTCTTCGAGTTTCAAATGTCTTTTCATGCTCTCCTGGATTTCAGATCATTGAGCAGACACCTAGTCATATTCTTTTGTTTGGGTCTTTTTGTGTGGTTTGACACTGTTCTTTACCAGCTTTCAGTATTAATTTTTACTTTTTCTTTTTGACACCTTGATTTGAAAGGGCAGCAAGGCATCTATTCATTGTTCCTGAAAGAAAAACTCAAAGAAGAGAAAAAATTTGCTGATTCTCCAGTAAGAACGTCCCAGGTCGCTAGGCAGTGGTGGTGCTCGCCTTTAATCCCAGCACTCGGGAGGCAGAGGCAAGCAGATCTTTGTGAGTTTGAGGCCAGCCTGGGCTACAGAGTGAGTTCCAGGAAAGGCACAAAGCTACACAGAGAAACCCTGTCTCGAAAAACCAAAAAAAAAAAAAAAAGTCCCAGGTCAGTGGTCATGTCCCTTAATTTTCTAGAATTGTTATATTTTGAGGCATTGGAAGCCTTTAGTTTCCTGCTTCTGGTAAATGTTTTAAACTTTTAAAAAATATTGCAAGCAAGTAACAGCAAAAAGAAAATCACTCATTGAAATTAGACCCAAAGACTATACAACTCAATGTATTTTTATGCATTTAGAGTAGTAATTGAGAACCAAAGTTCTAGAACATCATAGTTGATTTTATGTGATTTATGTGAATATATAATTATATATTCTTCCACATAGTATTTTTATTGATTACCTGGGAGTTTCACTTCATGCAACCTGATCACAATCCCTTTGGAGTCCTTCCATGTCTGCCCACCTTTTGTGGTCCCTCCTCAAAAAAGAAATTAAAAGAAAGAAAGTCTACTTTGTATTATCTATATACTTTCTAAGTGGCTTGTGCCTTAAATATTTTGATATTCTCATCCACGCTGAAAAAGAAAAAAACATATGACTGAATTAGAACTAGAAAAGCAACTATCTATATATGTGTTTTCATAACAGGTGTTCATTACGTACATTCAGTCCTACCTCAACTCCTGATATTTAACCTTTCTTGTTCTCTTTTCTCCATGTTCTACTGTGCCCACATATACATCAAATCCCTATACACATATTAATGGCTAGATTCTACATATGAGGAGAAATGTGGTTTCTTTCTGTCTCAAAATGTATGAGCTCACTTAATATTATACATTCTAAGTCCAAACATTCTTCTGCAGATCTTTATATTTTCTCTTAAGTTCAATAGCATTCCAGTTTATATATAAATCATTTTCATTATCCATTCATCTATCGATAGATAATGAGGTTGATTCCAATGTATTGCCATGGTGAATACAGCAGCATTAACCATAGGGTATAAATATCTCTATAGTGGGGTGTGGAGTTCCATGGATATATGCCCAGGAGTGAAAAAGGTGGGTCATACTTAGTACTATCTTTATTTTTTTAACCTATCTCCAAGCTGTTTGCCACAATGGCTGCATTAATTTACAGCCACAATGAAGCAATTATCTATTTATACTTTATCAATAAAAATTCATGAGTCAGATATCAGAGTAAGAACCTGAATGACCAGAGAAGCAGAGGAAGCCCCCAGTGACCTCCTATCTCTTCTGTTCCTCAATCGAAAAGGCTGTGATCCTCTCTCAGCCTTTTAGTTCCTGTCTCCTTTCTGTCCTCAGTCCTTCAAGATCTTAATGGTTAATTTTGGTCAGCTAGTGGCTAGCTCTGCTCTCTGACTCAAAGCAAATTTAATTGTCAGAATGTGATCAAAATATCACACAACATTTCTCCCTTTTTTTGTCTAACTAAAAGGGAAGTCTTTAACCAATCTAGTAAAATTATATATAATAAGACAATACATATATATATATATATAAATATATACAGGTAAGAATTATAATAATAAAGTACAGTCCATTTGTATTTGGCAAATTTAGAGAAAATGCTTCATTATCTGCCCTATCTAGGTGACTCCAAAGTTTTGTGTCTAATTTTCTTTCTCTCCTAACTTGTATTACCAGCCCCAAACTATCTTTTTATGTCTCTCCATCTTATACACTTTACACCTCTTTCATAAGTTTTTTCTGAATTTGGTAACAAGGAAAACTATAACTATCTACTCTTTAACTCCAATCAGAGACCTAAAAGGATATAATGTTACCTGAGTAACCAGGAAATGCAGAGCAAACAACTTCCAAAACTAAGAAATGACGGAAACAGCTGGCTGCCTGGACAGTCACCCAAGGTTGCTCTCTAACATTGGGGCATTCATCTTTAACCTACAGTCCTAGAATATCTGACAGAGTTTTCTGTGAAGCAGGAATTTTGAAGGACTGTCTCATCTTGTCTTAGCAAAGTTCTTCAGTCATTTCCTTTTGTGTTCTGTTTGTCCAATTTGGGCACCATACTGTTAGCAGTCAAGGCAAGGGCAGCTTCTTAACCAGGGACTAACTTTTGCCACACAGTAAACTCCATATGGAGTTTCTTCAGTGTCCATCATCTTCTCTGAAGTAGATTGGTGCTGCCAGGAGTGGACTTGTTTCATTGTCATAAAAAAACCCTTGTTATTAAAACATCTTAAATGCAATATTCTGTAGATCACTGAAGTGTTTTGAAGACTACCTATCTATCTAAAATACATCTTTGTTTGACCTTGAAAACATACCTAATATGACAAAAAGTTTGAGTGTAATAGGTGACTAACTAGTAACCTGTATTTCTTGTTATACTGAATAGTTTGTAATAATAACTTTCAAGGACTAGAAATTTACATTACATTGGTAAATGAGTTGCATAGGTACAATACCTTAAATAAGAGTAAAAACATATGTACACTATGTTCTAACAAAAATAACCTTAAATTTGTATCAATATACAAAAATCCATACCAATATAAAATATTTAAGACTAGTAGATCTTTTTTTGTTTGTTTAAAAGTAGATTCAGTAATCTACCCTTTTATCCTACCATTTCTATATCCCTCTTTTTTCTTTTCTAAATGAGATCCCTGAATCTAATTACTTTTGGTAGCCTTTTATTATTATTATTATTATTATTATTATTATTATTATTATTACTATTATTATTATTTTAGATTTATTTATTATGTATACAGTGTTCTGTCTGCAGGCCATAAGAGGGCACCAGATCTCATTACAGATGATTGTAAGCCACCATGTGGTTGCTGGGAATTGAATTCAGAACCTCAGGAAGAGCAGCCAGTGTTCTTAACCTCTGAGCCATCTCTCCAGCCCTTGATAGCCTTTTTTGACCATTGTCAGTAACAAATTGTAACCAAGCCCCCTAAACAGTGATAAATATCCATAACCCATTGAATAAACAAAAAAAAATCCATAGCACCTTTGGGAATGTGGGTGTCACATTTTCTAGATTTTTTTCTTTTCTTTTCTTTTTTATTTATTTAACTTTATTTTATGTGAATTGGTGTGAAGATGTCAGATCCTCTGGAACTGGAGTTACAGATAGTTGTGAGCTGCCATGTGGGTGCTAGGAATTGAACCTAGGTCCTCTGGAAGAGCAGCCCATGTTCTTAACCACTGAGAAATCTCTCCAGCCCTCCAGATGTTTTCTGTTGTCTAGGGTGTGATGGCATTCTAGGAGACCCTGAGAAAATTGAGATAATGGTCAAGTCCTAAGAGAGCTAGCTGCATCATTTGTTGCCAGTCTCTGAGTAATGGGAAAGTGCAGAGCTTATCTGAAGTTCTGGCTGGTATAGTGCATGGAGCTATCCACCTTTAAATTACCCTAAGCAATTTTTAGTTCAAAGCTGATCTTTGGGTAGTGTTTGTCAGCTTGGTGGCATTATCAAATCCAGGTGGAATCATTGTTGTTGTACCCCAAAATCCTCTGGAGACTTTAAAGGTTGCTGTTAGGAATGGACATGGTTCACTGTAGAAAATTTAAACATTTTAAATATCACATGCAGCAGATCTCAGAGAGGATCACAATTTGTTAAGTATATCCAGAGTACAAAAGTTAATTTCTAGTTATCTGATAGAGACTCAAACCCAAAATCATGTACAAGAAGCTAGATTAAGAATTTAGAATTAGTGCTTTTAGAATTAGTACTCTATATGACCATTAATAACATAGCAGAAAGTTTAAATACATGTATGTGTATATATATATATGTGTGTGTGTGTGTGTGTGTGTGTGTGTGTTAATCTTAGAAATTTTGAGATAATATTTATACTTTGAAAAAATTTTAAAGAGTCAAAATAAAACCAAAGAATTATGAGGTTAGTGGCAATAGAATAGTCCCTTAATTTTGTGTTTCTGTCCCATATCAGGTGGCTCTTTGAACATGAGACAGAGAGTTTGGATTTTTCTTTAACAAGCATGTTTGGGTTTAGAGAAGGAGAGAGCCATGTACCAACTCCAAAGCCAGCTTTAATTTTTTATGGAACTAGAACTACAAAAAGACCATTTACTTTATATGTCTGAGGAGAACAGTAGAAACACATATTTGGGAAGATTTATGAAATTTTATGCTATTGGAAATGTTATATACCAATAGGCCAATTTATTCCTTTGGGGGGGGACTTTTTTTCTGTATGATTTGTCCTTTTTTAGATGTCTCATTTGTTCACTGGTCTTTAGATTTCTTAGCTGGATGCCTTCATTTTTCTGGAGAGACAAGAACAAAACCCTGTCCTAACCGTAACTTTGGGGAGTTTCCTTTTTGGCAGGTTGTATCTGATCAACTGAAAGGCATTTATTAGTTGTATTTGTTAGTTTAGACTGGATGGTTACCCTGTTTGATAAACTAACATCTCTTCTAGTCAAGAGGTCTCTCTTTTTTTAATTTAATCTCTATCAATGTTGATGGTATCTATAGATTTTCTTCTCCTGTGGAAATAAAAGCAAAACCTTTTTCCCAGTGTAACTTATATCCTGGATTCCATTCTAAAGTCAACATATCTTTAAAGTATATAGGCTTATTTAACTCAGAATTTTTTTTATTATCCAATGTCTTTTTGCAGCTAGTGTTCCTTTTTCATTAGCATTTAAAACATTTAAAGTTAAGAAAGCATTGTGCAATCTCTGGGGGTCTTTATTACCCATTTTTGTTTATTAAGCAGATCTTTTTGAGTGTGATTAGATCTTTCTACGACTGTTTCTCCTGTAGGAGTGTGGTATACCTATAATATGCTTTATGTTGTAATATGCAAAACATTGTTTTATTTTACAAGAGACATATGCTGAAACATTGTCAGTGTTTATTTGTACAGGTATCTCCAAGAAGGTCATAACTTCTAATAAATGTATAATTATAGAATCAGCCTTTTCAGAACTCAAAGCAGTTGTCCATTGAAATTCTGAATATGTATCTATGGCATGGTGTGCATATTTTAATTTCCAAATTGTGTAAAGTTAAGCACAACCATTTGTCAAATTTTTTGAGTACACTTTGTGTTGCTTCCTTTAGGTAGTGGAATTTGGTTATACAAAGAACAAGTAGGATATTTTCTTATCATTTCCTTGGTTTGGTGCTAAGTAATAGAAAAATCTTTTTTAAAGCCTTGTTATTAACATGGTATTTTTATGAAGTTTTGAGGCTTTACCATATTTTTTTTTAGCAATGGCTGATAAATTTTATTATTACCTTTTATTAGAGAGTCTGATAGACTAATATGGGATCTGATATGTGCTATGTACAAAGGATGATTTTCATTTTTTATTATTTTTTCTAATTGAATAAATAATAAAGTGAGTTGTGAATCATCTGGAATAAGTTCAGCAGTTTTAATTTGGAAAACAACTCTTTCTGCATATTGAGAGTCAGTAACTAAATTAAGAGGTTCTGGAAAATCTAATAATACCATGAGAATAGTATATAATTCTGACTTTTGAGCAGAATCATAAGGGCTTTGAGCTATTTTATTTAATGTTTTTGACTTATAACCTTCCTTTTCTGATTTGTTTGCATCACTATAGAGTGTAGGGGCTCCAGAAATTGGTGTTCCCTGTTCAAAGTAAGAAAGGATCCAATTAGTTTTTCTTATAAACTGAAATCTCTTGCTTTGGGGATATTTGTTGTTATTTTTTCCCAAAAAAATTATTGCAAGCTCTTTGACAATTTTCATTTTCTGTCCATAATGAGAAAATTTTGACAGTAGGAAAAGGTATCACAATTTATGTTAGATGTGTTCCTGTTAATTGATGAGGTCCTACTTTTCTTTTAGAATCAGTTTAAAAACCATTTTTATATAGGTCTTTAATTTATATTACTGTTTCTATAGTATAACTATCCATGCTAAGATATTATCTTTTTTTCTGCATTAGAATTCCTGTAGGAGAATGCATAGAAGGTATAATAGCCAGAATACAATCAAGCTGCAGATCCAAATGGTTCATATGTGCATTCTGTAATTTTTTTTTTTACAAAAGTCAATTCTCTCTCTGTCTCAGCTGATAATTTCTTTGGACTGTTTAAGTTCTTATCACCTTGTAAGATTTGAAATAAATTACTTGGTTTTTGAATTGTCAATCCAATTGTGGACCTTAACCAGTTAATATCTCCTAGCAATTTTTGAAAATCATTAAGAGTTCATAACTGATCTCTCTTGACTTGGATTTTCTGTGGTTGAATTATTTGTAAACCTATCTTATATCCTAAGTAATTCATAGAGTCACTTCTTTGTATTTTTAGGAACAATTTGTAATCCCCAACAATGTAAATTTTTCTTTATTTCTTCAAACATTTTTTTCTAAAGTAGCTATATCTGAATCAGCTAGTAAGATATTTTCTATGTAATGGTAAATTTGATAGAGAAAACTGATTATGAATCATTTCCAATGCCTTCTGTACAAAATATTTCAACAATGTAAGGCTGTTTAATATTCTTTGTGAAAGCATTTTCCATTAATATCTTTTAACAGGCTTGAAATTATTATAAGTAGGCACTGTGAAGCCAACTTTTTCCCTATCCTGTGCTTTTAAATGTATAGTAAAAGATCAGTCTTTTAAATCAATCATTGTAGTAGACCATCCTTTAGGTAATTGAGAAGGTAAGGGAATTACAGACTGTAAGAAGCCCATTGGTCGAATCACCTTATTAATAGCTCTTAGATCTGGTAACATTTTTTATTTTTCAGATTTTTTAATAACAAGTATAGGAGAATTTCAAGTACTGCTTGATTCTTCAATATGTTGAGCATTTAACTGTTCTTGTACCCCTTGTTCGAATGCCTGTAATTTTTTTGATGTCAAAGCCATTGATCCACCCAGACGGGTTTGTCAGTTAACCATTTTAAAGGTATGGCAGTTGGTACCTTTGGAACATCAGCAACTGTTGTGTTCTTTTATGTACAACCTGAACAGTCAGTGACTCTTCTTTATAATACCTTGTAAAATTTTTCTTAGAAACATACATTAGTTTATTTTTTCTGAGATTGGAGGAATGTTAATCTGGGTATTTCATTGCTGTAACAAATCACACACCTATAAATTTATTGTTATATTAGCCAAATATGGCATTAATTTTTCTCTCTGTCCTTTTGGTCCTATACATTTGACCCATCTTGCATTTTGTTTTACCTGAAATAAAGTTCCAGTCCCAAAAGTTAAACATTTACCTCCTGAAGAGGTCAACTTAGATGTCTTGATTTTGGTGTAATTATTGGTACATGTGCCCCCATGTCTACCAAACCCTCAATTATAATGCCATTTATCATATATTTAACTTTGGTCTTTGATTATTTATAGAAGTTTGCCAAAATATTTGCTTTATGGCTTTTCCTGAAAATTGTTTTATCTTCTAAAGTTTTCTGTCACCCAGAGCAGCATGGTTTTCCATAACAGGTGTCAAGTCTTTTTATTGTTCTATGGAGGTGTTTCCCCAATGCTGACAGGGAATGACTGAGCCCAGTTTGATATAGGGCCTTGTGAGAAGCCCTCTATCATGTTTCCTGATGGCAAGGGGTTACTTTACATGTCCCATATTGATCTATATTCATTAGTCCAATGTTGGCCTTTGCAACAACTTCTGCATATCCCAGAAGGCTTAGGCCTCCTGTTTAGATTTTCTATAGAATAAACATTTTTCCTAGGAACTCCTTGCTTATTATCACTTTTCAGATGACCTGGTTTACTACAATTAAAATATCTAACCTTTTGATTTTCTTAAAATTTTTAGAAGTCATTTCTCCTATCCAAGTATCATCATAAGCATGAGATCCAATATCACCTGTATTTCTAATCCATTTATCTATGGGTGTTGATCTTGCCTTTAAAGAACTGGTCATCCTTTTACATTCTGAATTAGCATTTTCAAAAGCCAAAGATTCAATTACTATTCATCTAACTTCTGGATGTGATATCATTCTATTTACAACTGAAGTCAATTTTTATAAAAAAAATCAGTGAAGGCTTTTTTGGAACTTGTATCATTTTAGTAAATGGCTCAGTCCACTTCCCTGATTCTTCATTCTTGTTTTAAGCATTCAAAGCTGCTGTGTGACATTGGGCCAAAGAGTGATCATCAAATGTAACCTGTCTTTCTACATCAGCACAATGGCCCTTACCAAGCATTTGATCTTGGGAAACCTCTAACCCTACCTCATTGTTTGATGATCCAATCTTTGTCTCTCCACCAGGTTCTCCACTGTAATTGAGGACCAGCTTCCAACACTGTTGTAACTAAATCTTTCCAGTCTTGTGGAATAAGTCTGTACTGAGTGGCCTATGAATTTAACATTTGCTTTACTGAAGGTGAATTCATACCTTATGAAAATATTCAGTCGCTTCAAATCTAACATTTCTATAGGATCTTAGTTAACTTATGAATAGCCTTGGGGATGCCTATCATGTGGTAGTCACTCCTAAATGGTAATTGGATAAAATAAGGTTAGTTTTCTAATAACCTTGGGCTAATCCTCCTCAGTTGTATAATGCCATGGTGTATTAACATCTGCTCTAAACTCCTCTGTCTCTGTGTGAATATTTTTCTTACTTCCATTAGTCTGTCCACTTAAGGAGTTTATCTTACCAGTTAAAATTTAATATTTGGCACTGCTATCAACAAACATTTTTAGGGATAAAACAAGAAATTCCAAAATGATAATTGATATTATGCGAATGCCAGCTTAGTTGATTACCCCTTCATTTAATTGTTTCAAACCATCCATAGTGGAACTATACAGAGACCAAATTTGGTGTAGGGAAAAAACTTGTTTTTAACTAATTCCCCCCTCTAAGAATTCCCAGTTGTCTCACCAAATATGCCGATGGTTACAACAAAGTGTGAGGCTGGCTGTCACTAAGTAGCATAGTTGAGCAGAGAAGACAGATGGTGCATATCCTGGCTGAGGGCAGTTGCAGCTGCTCACATGTAGCTGTGGGCGGAGAGTGTGTGACAGTTGCAACAACAATAGAACCCAAGTGGTTGTTGAGTCCACTACCCTAGTGTGGCAGCAGCTGTAGGAGGGGGTCCAGGGGAAGCACACAACCCACAAGGAGAAGGAGCCAGCCATCTGAAAAGTGCACATGGGTACATGCAAAAGAAGCCCTTGTGGCAGGTGAGCACTTCCAGAATGCAGAGCCATTGGTCATGGGTAGGTAACACTGGCATTTGGAGCCCAAGCACCTATGGAGTTTGGGGCTGTGGGTTGAGGAAGTTATGGGAAACTGTTGTAGAGAGAAAAGTGACAGACTTGCTCAGAGGGCTTAGAGCAGAAAAAGAAAAGTCAGCCAGCAGCTCAGTGGCTCCAGTGGTAGAGGCTGAGACCAGTGATCTGGTGGCTACAAAGCCAGAAGAGAGTGGTTATCTGTGATTTTGTTCCTCATGTTGGACACCAGGTGAAACATTTATCTAATTATTCTTTATCAATAAAAAAAATCAGGAGTCAGATACAAGGGTAAAAACCTGAATGATCAGAAAAGTGGGTGAAACCACCAGTGACCTTGTCTCTCTTCCATTCCTCAATCCAAATGCCTGAGATGCTTCCTCAACCCTGCATGCACATTGGAGAAGAACCTTGCCAATCTAAAGACTATGAGAAATGTTTAAATTTGTGTTCCAACATTACTCAAGATCACTCTACACTGCAAAGAAAGAGCACAGGAAGGAAGGATATGATGAATATTTCAGCTCTACATACAGTCTTTTCCAACAACTAATCTACAATGAAGAAAAATCACAACAGTGTGAGAAGTGCAGGAAATGCTTCAGTACTGTCTTAAGCATTGCTGCACATCAGAGAATTCATACTGGCAAGAAAACACATGAGTGCAAGATCTGTGAAAAATCCTTTACCCAGTATTCAAGTCTTTAAAAAAAATCAAAAAAACAGAGGGACTGCCTTCAAGGGAGATGAAACAGATAATTGAAGAATCAGTAATTAGTGTTGAGATGGAGTTCACTGACTGATTATCTTTAGAATACATGTCTATATTTTTAAATATTTTTCTCAGAAATTGATGAAGAAGAATTTAATATAATACCATGTTCACAGTCTTTGTACTAACTAAGTGAATCACAATAAAGAGTACTGTTCTGAAGACCCAATTCCTTTAAAGATTAAAGGCTTACTTAAAAGCACCCAAAAGGCTGGGCAATGGTGGTACACACCTTTAATCCCAGCACTCTGGAGACAGAGAGAGGGAAGATCTCTATGAGTTTGGGGATAGTCTGGTCCACAGAGAGAGTTCCAGGTAAGTCAAGGCTACACAGAGAAACCTTGTCTTGAAAAACAAATAAGAGCTAGCTAGCTAGCTAGTAAGAAGCCTGAGATTACCTATGAGGTGCATGTACACCCACATAAAACCAAAAAAATTTAATAAAAACATGAGGGCTTCTACACCCACAAAAACAGGAGTCAAGCACAGCTTCTTGGTAGCTGCATTTTTTCAGATAGGTTCTGTTTGCTGGCAGCAAACAAATGCATGGCTACTTTAAGAGACAACTTCCTGGTTCACACTGGCTGCATGGAGGGCTCTTCTGAGAGTTCTTGCTATAGTGCATTGTGGACAATGCACCATAAGCTGCTTGGTGGTGGCATGAACCTGCTGCTTCCCAGAGTTGGGACAGTGAACATGATTCCAGAGGTGGTGATAAATGTATCTCCACCATGTTGAAAAGCTGAACAGGGCAGAGCCAGCAGCCAAAGCCATGCAGCTTAACAATTTAAAAACTCTCCTGGTCAGGAAAGGATTACAGATACACAATAGGACAGATTCAGATGGAAAAATCTCTAAATGGTTCACAGTGTATATAAAAATGTATATAGGCTTGGAAGAGAGAGGAAAAGGAGTATAGGCAGTTATATAAAGAAATGAATAATTTTAAATATAAAGTCTTTAAAAGTAACATGAAAGTTAAGCCACGTAAAGATGGAAAATACACGAAGAGTCTGGATTATGTATATTATTGTGTTTTGTTTGAATTTTTTGACTGTTTTGACTACAGAAGGACATTTGATTATAAAGGCTGCTAAGTTAAACCATATATATTTTAAAGGTATTTTGACTTCAAAATTTGGGTCTAAGAATATGTTGCTTTGGAAAAGAGGTTCTGCTTTTGTTTCCACAGAAAATGAGAACCTGTGGATTGCTTCTGGGTTAATATGGTTTGATCAAACAAGACCCCTGAAAAATCTCCAATGGGAACAGATGGCACAGATGATCCAGAGCACCTCTGTTGCAGTTTCCTCTGAGTTCTGCATCCAGAAAGACTTCAAGCCTGCTGGCTGAGATGATCCAGCCTCACAGACTACTCCAATCAGGACTTGACCATAATCCTAAATTTTCTTTAGGTCCCCATAAGATTTCCAGTGCCCCAAATTAGCAGGAAGTAGTCTAGAAAACCACACTCACATTCCCAAAAATAAATTATGGATATTTGTTTAAGGGGGTTGGTTACATGTTATGGATAATAGTAAAAAAAAAACCTGAACAAAGGAGATTAGAATCTGGGACTTCATTCTAAAAAGAAAAGGGGATATAGAAATGATAGGATAAGCTGGGCGGTGGTGGCGCACGCCTTTAATCCCAGCACTCGGGAGGCAGAGCCAGGCGGATCTCTGTGAGTTCGAGGCCAGCCTGGGCTACCAAGTGAGTTCCAGGAAAGGCGCAAAGCTACACAGAGAAACCCTGTCTCGAAAAACCAAAAAAAAAAAAAAAAAAAAAGAAATGATAGGATAAAAGTGTAGATTATTGAATCTACTTTAATCCAAGAAAACAACTATTAATTTTATATATTTTACATTAATATGGATTTTGGTTTATTGATACAAATTTAAAGTTAATTTTTATACTATATATATATATATATGTTTCTATTCTTGTGTAAGGTATTATTTTTATGCAACTCATTGAACATTAGGTGTATTAAAATTGTAATATATAATTAAGAAATACAGATTAACAGTCATCTATGATGATCAAATTAGAGTCATGTTAGTTAAGTTTTCTAGGTATACATAGATATATTTCAATTAGGTAGGTAATCTTCAAACACTTCAAAGACCTACAGAATATGGCATTTAAAATGTCTTAAGAACTTAGACTTTTCTGGACATTGAGATATGTCTGCTCCTGGCAGCATCAATCTACTTCAGAGAAGATGGTGGGCATCAAAGAAACTCCATATGGAATTTTTATTCTTTGTGGCAAAAGTTAGCCATTTGGGCAAGAAATTGGCTTGCTTGAACTGCTTGACAGTATGTTATATAAACTGGACATGCAGGACCCATAGGAAAGTGACCACTGAATTTTACCAAAACAAGGCTAGATGGTCCTTCAGATTCCTACTTCACAGAAGATACTGCCAGGCATTCTGCAGGACACAGAGGAAAGTGACTGATGAACTTTGCCAATAGGCAAGACAATCATTCAAATTCCCTGCTTCACTAAAAAGTATGCCAGAGACT
This sequence comes from Peromyscus eremicus, assembly GCF_949786415.1. NCBI lineage: Eukaryota > Metazoa > Chordata > Mammalia > Rodentia > Cricetidae > Peromyscus > Peromyscus eremicus. The sequence goes on along the minus strand of NC_081416.1, from coordinate 187,382,687 downwards.
CTAGGCCTGTATGCTGAAGTTGGATGCCCCAAAGTTGCAGAAGAGCATTAGGTGACTGTCCAGGCTGCCAGCTGTCTCTGGATATTCTTGCAAATTTTCAGTAATTGCTTGCTTGCACTTCCTGTCTACTCAGGTAATATTATTTTCCTCTCAGGTCATTGATGGAGTTGAAGACTAGATAGTTATAATTATAGTTTTCCTTAGCCATAATAAAAGATTAATTAGATATTAAACTTTAGACTCACAAAAATAGGATAGATGATAGAATTTTTTGTTTAATTTTGCCAAATACAAACAGACTAGATACTGTAACTGTAATTCTTGCTTGATAACTGTTTTGTTATATGTAATTTTACTATGTTAAAATGAAAAATCTATCAGTCAAAGAAAACACTAAAGCCAACAAAGTCATGAACCAAAATGTCCAAGAAATTTGGGACACCATGAAAAGACCAAACCTACGAATAATAGGGGTAGAAGAAGGAGAAGAATACCAACTCAAGGGCACAGAAAATATATTCAACAAGATCATAGAAGAAAACTTTCCCAACTTAAAGAAGGAAATGCCTATGAAGATACAAGAAGCCTATAGAACACCAAACAGAATAAACCCCCCAAAAAAGTCCCCTTGCCACGTAATAATTAAACAACTAAACATACAGAATAAAGAAAGGATATTAAGAGCAGCAAAGGAAAAAGGCCAAGTGACTTATATAAAGGCAAATCCATCAGAATAACACCCGATTTCTCAATGGAGACTTTGAAAGCCAGAAGTACCTGGACAGATGTAATGCAGACACTAAGAGACCATGGATGCCAGCCTAGACTAATATACCCAGCAAAACTTTCAATCATCATAGATGGAGTGAACAAGACATTCCATGACAAAGCCAGATTTAAACAATACTTATCCACAAACCCAGCCCTACAGAAAGCACTAGAAGGAAAATTCCAACCTAAGGAAGTCAGATACACCCTCCAAAACACAGGCAATAGATAAAGCCACAGCAGTAAACCCCAACGAAGAGAAGTACACACACATCACCACCAAAAAATAACAGGAATGAACAATCACTGGTCATTAATATCCCTCAATATCAATGGACTTAATTCACCTATAAAAAGACATAGGCTTACAGAATGGATATAAAAGCAGGACCCATCATTCTGCTGCATACAAGAAACACATCTCAAATTCAAAGATAGACACTACCTAAAAATAAAAGGCTGGGAAAAGACTTTCCAATCAAACGGTCTTAAGAAACAAGCGGGTGTAGCCATCCTGATATCCAGCAAAATAGACTTCAAACTAAAATCAATCAAAAGAGATCAAGAAGGGCATTACATACTCATCACAGAAAAGATCCACCAAGATGAAGTCTCAATTCTGAACATTTATGCCCCAAACACAAGGGCACCCACATATGTAAAAGAAACATTACTAAAGCTTAAATCGCATATAAAACCCCACACATTAATAGTGGGAGACCTCAACACCCCACTTTCACCACTGGACAGATCTCCCAAATCGAAACTTAACAGAGAAATAAAGGACTTAACTGATGTCATGACTCAAATGGACTTAATCGATATCTACAGAACATTCCATCCTAACAAAAAAGAATATACCTTCTTCTCAGCACCCCATGGAACCTTCTCTAAAATTGACCATATACTTGGCCACAAAACAAATCTAAACAGATACAAAACAATTGGAATAACCTCCTGTGTTCTATCAGACCATCATGGTCTAAAGTTGGATTTCAACAACAACAAAAACTACAGAAAACCTACAGTCTCATGGAAACTGAATAATACCCAATTGAATCACCAATGGGTTAAGGAAGAAATAAAGAAAGAAATTAAAGACTTCCTAGAGATCAACGAAAATGAAGACACCACATATCCAAACCTATGGGATACTATGAAAGCAGTACTAAGAGACAAATTCATAGCACTAAATGCCCACATAAATAAGTTGGAGAAATCTCACACTAGTGACTTAACAGCACACCTGAAAGCTCTAGAACAAGAAGAAGCAAAGTCTCCCAGGAAAAATAGACACCAGGAAATTATCAAAGTGAGAGCTGAAATCAATAAAATAGAAACAAAGAGAACAATACAAAAAATTAATGAAACAAAGAGTTGGTTCTTTGAGAAAATCAACAAGTTAGACAAGCCCTTATCCAAACTAACCAAAAGACAGAGAGAAAGCATCCAAATCAACAAAATCAGAAATGAAAAGGAGGACATAACAACAAACATTGAGGAAATCCAAAGAATCATCAGGTCATACTTCAAAAACCTCTATTCCACAAAACTGGAAAACCTAAAAGAAATGGATAACTTTCTGTATAGGTACCACATACCTAAGTTAAATCAAGACCAGATAAACTATTTAAATAGTCCAATAACCCCTAACGAAATAGAAACAGTCATTAAAAGCCTCCCAACCAAAAAAAGCCCAGAACCAGATGGTTTCAGCGCAGAATTCTACCAGATCTTCAAAGAAGAGTTAATACCAATACTCTCTAAATTGTTCCAAACAATAGAAACAGAAGGAACATTACCAAACTCTTTCTATGAGGCTACAATTACCCTGATTCCTAAACCAAACAAGGATACAACAAAGAAAGAGAACTACAGACCGATCTCTCTCATGAACATTGATGCAAAAATACTCAATAAAATACTGGCAAACAGACTCCAACATACATGAAAACAATTATCCACCATGATCAAGTGGGCTTCATTCCAGGGATGCAAGGGTGGTCCAACATACGAAAGTCCATCAATGTAATACGCCATATAAACAAACTGAAAGAAAAAAACCACATGATTATCTCACTAGATGCAGAAAAGGCATTTGACAAACTCCAACACCCCTTCATGATAAAGGTCTTGGAGGATCAGGAATACATGGAACATACCTAAACATAATAAAGGCAATTTACAGCAAGCCAACAGCCAACATCAAATTAAATGGAGAGAAACTCAAAGTGATTCCACTAAAATCAGGAACTAGGCAAGGCTGTCCACTCTCCCCATACTTATTCAATATAGTACTTGAAGTTCTAGCCAGAGCAATATGACAACATAAGGAGATTAAGGGAATACAAATTGGAAAGGAAGAAGTCAAGCTTTCCCTATTTGCAGATGACATGATAGTATACTTGAGCGACCCCAAAGATTCCATCAAGGAACTGATACAGCTTATAAACACCTTCAGCAACATAGCAGGATACAAGATCAACTCAAAAACATCAGTAGCCCTCCTATATACAATGAACAAAGAAGCAGAGAAGGAAATCAGAGATACATCACCCTTTACTATAGCCACAAATGCCATAAAATACCTTGGGGTAACACTAACCAAGCAAGTGAAGGACCTATATGACAAGAACTTTAAGTCCCTGAAAAAAGAAATTGAAGAACATGTCAGAAAGTGGAAAGATCTCCCATGCTCATGGATAGGCACGACTAACATAGTAAAAATGGCAGTCTTACCAAAAGCAATCTACAGATTCAATGCAATCCCCATCAAAATACCAACACAATTCTTCACAGACCTGGAAAGAATAATACTCAACTTCATATGGAAAAACAAAAAAACCAGGATAGCCAAAAGAAGCCTGTACAATAACACAACCTCTGGAGGCATCACGATCCCTGACTTCAAGCTCTACTATAGAGCTACAGTAATAAAAACAGCTTGGTACTGGCATAAAAACTGACATGTGGACCAACGGAATCGAATTGAAGACCCTGACATTAATCCACACACCTATGAACATATAATTTTTGACAAAGAAGCCAAAAGTGCACAATGGAAAAAAAAAAGCATCTTCAACAAATGGTGCTGGCATAACTGGATATCAACATGTAGAAGGCTGCAAATAGATCCATATCTATCACCATGCACAAAACTTAAGTCCAAGTGGATCAAGAACCTCAACATAAATCCAGCTACTCTGAACCTGCTAGAAGAGAAAGTAAGAAGTAGTCTTGAACACATTGGCATAGGAGACCACTTCCTAAATAGAACACCAGTAGCACAGACACTGAGAGAAACAATCAATCAATGGGACCTCTTGAAACTGAGAAGCTTTTGTAGAGCAAAGGATACGGGCAACAAGGCAAAGCGACAGCCTACATAATGGGAAAAGATCTTCACCAACCCCATATCTGACAGAGGACTGATATCCAGAATATATAAGGAACTCAAGCAATTAGACATCAAAATGCCCAACAGTCCAATTAAGAAATGGGCTATAGAACTAAACAGAGAATTCTCAACAAAGGGAACTCAAATGGCTGAAAGACATTTAAGGAATTGCTCAACATCCCTAATCATCAGGGAAATGCAAATCAAAACAACTCTGAGATACCACCTTATGCCTGTCAGAATGGCTAAGATAAAAAACACTGAAGACAGCTTATGCTGGAGAGGATGTGGAGCTAGGGGAACTCTCCTTCACTGCTGGTGGGAATGCAAGCTTGTACAACCACTTTGGAAATCAATATGATGCTTTCTTAGAAAACTGGGAATCCATCTCCCCCAAGATCCAGCTATACCACTCTTGGGCATATACCCAAGGAATGCTCAACCACACCACAAGAGCACTTGTTCAGCTATGTTCGTATCAGCATTGTTTGTAATAGCCAAAACATGGAAACAACCTAGATGCCCTTCAACTGAAGAATGGATAAACAAAATGTGGTACATATACACAATGGAATATTACTCAGCAGAGAAAAACAATGACATCATGAGGTTTGCAGACAAATGGATGGATCTAGAAAAAATCATCCTGAGTGAGGTAACCCAGACTCAGAAAGACAAACATGCTATGTACTCACTCATAGGAGGATACTAGATGTGGAACAAGGATGACTGGACTGCTACTCACATCACCAGGGAGGCTACCTGGAAAACAGGACCCCAAGAAAGACACGAGGATCACCCAATGACAGAGAAATTGAATGAGATCTACATGAACAGCCTGGACATGAGTGGGGATAGTGAAGGGCGAGGGTCAAGGGAAAGAGAGCTTGGGGGAGTGGGAGATCCCAGCTGGATCAACAACAGAGAGGGAGAACAAGGAATAGGAGACCATGGTAAATGAAGACCACATGAGAATAGGAAGAAGCAAAGTGCTAGAGAGGCCCACAGAAATCCACAAAGATACCCCCATAACAGACTGCTGGCAATGGTTGAGAGACAGCCTGAACTGACCTACTCTGGTGATGGGATGGCCAAACACCCTAATTTTCGTGATAGAAACCTCATCCAACTACTGAGGGATCTGGATGCAGAGATCCATGGCTAGGCCCCGGGTGGATCTCTAGGAGTCCAGTTAGCAAGAATGAGGAGGGTTTATATGAGCGAGAATTGTTGAGACCAAGGTTGGATAAAGCACAAGGACAAATAGCCAAATGAATGGAAACACATGAAATATGAACCAATGGCTGAGGGGTCACCAACTGGATCAGGCCCTCTGAGTGGGTGAGACAGTTGATTGGCTTGATCTGTTTGGGAGGCATCCAGGCAGTGGCACTGGGTCCTGTGCTCATTGCATGAGTCGGCTGTTTGAAACCTGGGGCCTATGCAGGGTCGCTTGGCTCGGCCTGGGAGGAGGGGACTGGACCTACCTGGACTGAGTCCACCAGGTTGATCTCAGTCCGCAGGGGAGGCTTTGCCCTGGAGGAGGTGGGAATGGGGGGTGTGCTGGGGGGAAGGTGAGGGGGGCGGGAGGGGGGAGAACAAGGGAATCCGTGGCTGATATGTAGAACGGAATTGTATTGCAAAATAAAAATAAAAAAAATTTTAAAAAAAACAAAAAAAAAATGAAAAATCTTCCTTTTTAATTAGACAGAAAGCGGGGAGTGCTGTGGGATGGTCTTTCTGTACACTGTGAATATGTGTTGCTACTATTGGTTAACAAAGAAGCTGTTTTGGCCTATAGTAAAGCAGGATAAGAGCCAGGTGGGAAATCCAAGAGAAAGACAGGAAGAACAAAGGTGGGGACAGAGGAGATGCTGCAAGCTGCCACCAGAGAACCAAGATGTAATGAACCACAGGTAAAGCTATGAGACACGTAGTGATACATATATTAGTAGAAATGGGGAGGCAGACGTGGAAAGACTAGGAAATGAGTGTGATTGGGGTGTGTGATGTGAAATTCCCAAACAATCAATAAAAATCTTATGTGAAAAAAATAGAAATTGGTTAATTTAAAATGTCAGGACTAGCTAGTAAGAAGCCTGAGCCATAGACCAAACAGTTTGTAATTAATGTTAAGCATCTGAATGATTATTTATGAGTGACTACAGGATCGGGAACTGGCAGGAAGGACACACAAAAAAAGCTTCTGGCTACAACTATTTCTGGAATGAATTATAATCCAAAAATGGAGGGCACACTTGTGATTTGGATCTTGAGGCAAAAGACAACATGGGTTTGATTTGGATCTTGAGGCAGCATGCCTGTGATCCAGACCTTGAGACTGGAAAATGCACCTTTAATCTGGGCCACAACTTATGCTGGAAGCCTAAGTAAGTACAAGGGAAGAAGGCATGCTTGCTTGCTCGAGCCTTGCCAGCAAGTAAACTACTTCACTGTCATTGGAGCCTACTTCTTTGGGATTCCAGCATATACAGAAGACCAGCTTAGACACCCAGCCTCATGGAACTGAGCAGCTACTAGATCCTTGGACTTTCCATTCAAAATTAGCCATTGTTGGACTGCAACCTATAAGTCATTCCAATGAATTCATATGTGTGTGTGTATGTGTATGTGTGTGTGTGTGTGTGTGTGTGTGTGTGTGTGTGTGTGAGAGAGAGAGAGAGAGAGAGAGAGAGAGAGAGAGAGAGAGAGAGAGAGAGAGAGGGAGAGGGAGAGGGAGAGGGAGAGGGAGAGGGAGAGGGAGAGAGAGAGAGAGAGAGAGAGAGAGAGAGAGAGAGAGAGAGAGAGTTGTTCCATAAGTTCTGTGACTCTAGAGAACCCTAACTAATATAGACTTTGGTAGCAGAACGGTTCTAGAGAAATCAAAGTGTCAGGATGAATCTTTTAAGTATCTGGAATATATTTTTTAATTCACCAGCATCTTCAAATTCACTAGCATCTTCAGCTCCTGGAACCACTCCAGTAACTTTCTCTCCATGGAGATCAGAGGGTACTGAATGCCCATGGTGCACACTGTATCTCAAACTTAAAGAGATAAATGCCTTTGATTATCTTGCTTCATCAATACTGAGTGGCAGTGGATTTAATGACCTTATATAAGAAACATTTAACAGTTTGGAGGAAAATGATGCTACTGACTTATTGATCTTAATATTTTTGGATAAATAAATAAAGGATAGGTATGAGCTCTGTGATAAACTTAGCCAATTTCAGGAAACAGGGAAGGACAACAATGAAGTTAGTGATAAAATTGACCAGATCCAGAGGCCAATAAACAGTCTAAGGTTTTCTAACCGTGTCCAGGAAGAGAATCTTTTCTCCAGCAGCCACAGAACTCATTTCAGAAAATCAAACTGAAGCCATCAGAGGGTGTTAGCAGTTAAAGAAATGGTATTAATTAGTAAAGAATGGGATTCTGTAAGTTGAGTGTGGGGATGTGTGGGAGGACCCTATTACAGCTGAAAACATGAATACTCAGATTCCCAAGGGTATTTCTTACCCGAGGAAGTGGTACCATGAGCCTCACCCTTGAAATATTGCCCTTTCCACATTTGACTGAGGAAACTAATCCTTCATTGTCTGCTAATCCAGAAGTGACTTTCTCTGAAGGAAATGCCAGGCAAGACAATACTGATGTTTCTCACGGTCCACCAATATTTGCCTCTAGATCTATAACCAAACTTACAGCAAAGAAGGCTCTTAGATGTGTGGTTGAAAGTGTAGTCCATGAGGAAGTGTGCTACAGTACTTAGGGGCTTAATGATTTTGCTAATTTGTTCAAGCAGAAGTCTGGGGAATATGTGTGGGATTGGATTTTAAGGGTGTGGGATAATGGTGGAAGAAACATATTGATCAGACTGAGTTCATTGATATGGGCATTCTGGATGGAGACTCTGGGTTTAATATGGAAGATTGCATAGTTTTAAAAAGATGTGAAAAGTTTGTCTGAATGGTTGGCTGAAGCTATTACCAAAAGCTAGCCTACTGGAAAGGAGTTGTTGACACCTGATATGTCTTGGCTCAGTGTTGATGAAGGGATTTTAAGGCTCAGAGAAATTTCAATACTAGAGTGGTTATGCTGTGTAAAATCTAATCCTCGACAATGGGAAGACCCAGAAGACACTACCTTCAGAAGTCCTATAAGACTCAAAATGCTGAGAAGAGCACCAGCAGATTTGAAATGTTTTGTGTCATCCTTGTCCTTTTGCCAAACTTAAGTGTTGGAGATGCTGCTGCTCAATTGGAGGAATTAAATGCAGTGGGTTTAATTGGGGCCTTAGGTAGTAGGGGCCAAGCAGCAGCATTGAACTGCCAAAGGCAAGGAGATCAGAGTTATCATAACGGGCAACATAAACAAAGCAATGTTCATAATGGCCTAAACCATTACGGTCAACACAGGCAAGGTGTATAATTCAAACTTTCCTGGTCCTGGGACCCCCTCCCTAACCCTGGGATCCTTTGGGGAAACCCCCCCATGGTAAAATTTTTTTCTAAACTTCATCTTCTGCCTTGCCAGCACCTTCTCAGACCTAAACAGTCACAGAGCCTGAAGCAGCAGAAGACAATGGACAACTCCCAAAGCAGCAGAGGAGAATCCACTACTTTAGGATGTCTGGCTACCCCAAAAATCCCCTTCCTTACCCACAAAAATTAACTGATGCCCACCACGTTAGCTGGAAGCAGTTTTGGGACACAAGGCCCCCATATTCCCATTCACCTGCCATTTTTTATAAAAAAAATAAAGAGCCTAGAATGTTAGAATTCCTAGCTACTTCCCCAGTTACATGAACGTGCATGTGCTATCCAGTAGCCAGGCAAGATGCATAGTCATCCCAGGGCCTTATGTCCTATGTAACCCATGTGCTGTGTGATCATGTAATTTGCAAGTAGCGTGATCACATAATCTATGCCCATGCATGGTATAGCTACATAAACCCATATGTACATCTGCAGGGAAACCTATAAAAGCATGTCATTTTAAAAACTTCTGAACAGGTCAAGGTGATGCGTGCCATCTCTGGGATTTTAGGCCAGCTTAATTTAAAAAGCAAGTTTCAGGACTGCTAGTGTTACATCTAGAAACCTTGATTTCAAAAACCAAAATTGTTTTTGTATTATTAACTATTTCTCACTCACACACAGATACATACACACACACACACACACACACACACACACACACACACACACACATTCTCTGTGTGTTTGAGCATCTCACCTCAAACACTGTCCACTCTCACCTACCTCTCTACTATCCTGGTCCACAATTCCAACCAATCTCTTTAGTGTGTTCATCTCTATTAATTTTGCTTGGGACCCACTGAGACTAACCAGAGCCACATGTGAGACTGTGGGTTTGGAGCTATGTGTTGCAGCCTGATGAGCTCAGCAGAGGACTACAGATAAAGGCAGTGATTCTTCTACAATCCAACATTGCCAACATTTGAAAGGTAAAGAGTGGGCTCTGTGAGCCTTTCCCTTTCCTAGTGTGATCGTGGTCTAGTGTGAGGTCAATACAGGTCAGTACAGCTGCTGTTGGTAATTGATTACAACAGCTGTGTGGAGTCTAGAGAAGGGCATGTATTAGTCCTTCCTCTTCTTTCTCTTCTTATTCTCTTTCCTCCTCCTCTTCCTTGGTGTTCCCAGAACTATAGATGGGAAGATATAACTGATGTTTTTCAGCCAGGAACCACATACCTTACTTATTTTCTGCATCTAGCACAGCAAGAGTCTTTGCATCCACCAGTGGGTGAGGGGCGGTAGTGTGTGTGTTTGTGTAGGGGGATCTAATCACCTTAGCATGAGTCACAGGAGATAAACTTGTTCCTGAGTTAGGAAAATGACAAGACTATCGTCTAGTGGTGAGACTGGTAGAGTGCAAGAGGAACTCAGCCCTGGGCTGTTAGCAACGGGCTGACCACTGACTTCTGGAGACACCCATTACTTTTAAAAAACTTCCTGAAATGTCTCTCCCCAAGTCACAGTTGAAGTAGTTGGTTTGGGCTTGTCATGTTTGTGTTAGGGATTGGATGCTGGCTTCTGAATTTATCACTTTATCTTTTGATGTAAGTCGTAGTGGTGGGGGAACAACTAATAATCAAATTGAGGTTAGGCTGCCTGTCATTTATCTGAAGGGCTCAGACTCACTGTGGGGGTCACATACCAATGTGTAGCGTCCTCCTAGATGCAGTTCTGGTCTAGGCTGGCAGCAAGCATGTGGGGAGGCTGTGCAGAGCGGGTCCAGGGCAGCCTGACAGCTGGAGCTGTGTGGAAGGCAGCCTGAGACAGTGGGAGGAACAGGTTCATTGGGGTAGGGCCACTCACCAGTAAACAGAGTTTGGGAGGAGGCTGGACTTTAGCTGGGTTTAGGGGAAGACTGTAGAGTGGAAGAAGCTGGAGGAGTAGAAGTGATGGGATTCTGGGATACCAGGTGAGTGAGGACTGGGAAGTTGCACTGTGGAGCCAAAGCCTTAATTATCAAGGACCAGTTCCCAGATAGCAATTTAAGGCCTAGAACTTGGGGAATTGGTGTTACAGACCTGGGTGTGTTATGCCCAGATCATGGGGACCCCCAAAAGGCCACCATGGAGACCGAATCCCATATGTAAAAGCAAAAAGCCTTTATTTCAAGCTCCAGGGCTTGATCCCTCTGTCTGTCTGATGCAATGGTGAGCAGAGAGCCCTGAGCTCAGGCGGGGTGGGGTTTTTATCATAGCAGTGGTTGGAGTGAGGGGATTTCCAGGGTCCAGGATGCTGATTGGCTGACAATTGTCTAGGGGTATCTTGGTAAGAAGGGGAAATAGGTGTGTACTAGGCTCAAGGATATCTGCCCACCTTATCTAATGATTGGAATGTTTGAGATATTAGGTATTTCCTCATCCCTGGGTGGATCCCTGGGTGGTGTCAATTTAAGGCTTTTCCTGGATATGGGTGTTGCCTGCCAGTAAGCCTGTCAAAGAAGCTGCGTCTAGACCCCTAAGCCTGTCATGGCAGCTGTGTGGTCAAGCTATTTTGGGGCCCCTCCACAAGTGCAGAGGATCAGGCCAGATACTCGCTGGGACAGCAAAACTACTCACAGCCACAGGTTCTGGGCCAGGAGTCCTGGGAAAGTCACCAGTCAACAGCAAACTGGTAGGAAATGCTGGCTTGGGACACAGGAGGGAAGGGACCAGTGGTGTGATTAGTTTCTCTGTTCTTCATAAAAAAAGCCGGCTCTGAATTTCTGATGTGGATGTCTTATCCTTGTTGACAAATTACAGATTATATGAACTGGACTATTCCTGCCCTTTTTATTGATTCTCACTGCCAAAATATTCCTGTAAGAATAATCTAGTAGAATATTTGAATTTGTGTGTTGATATCTGCAAACACAGTTCTCCTTGATATGGTAGAAAGGACAAAGCTCTTCAAGTTTACATTCATCCACACTGGCACCCATGTTAATCTCCTTCTCTATTCAAGAGGGGGTAGCACATAAAACTAGCGACTTGGCATTCCCAACCTGTGAATGTAACTGATTACAAAATTAGATAGTTTTTATGAGTTCCAGAGGTATGGTATTAAACATTGACATTTAAAAGTGAAATTTTTTATCCATCATTAATTTTTCATCTGATAAGTATGCACTCTGTGCTGTAAGTACTGCCTTCTGAAAAGTGTCTTTGACAGACTTGCTGGAAAACACCTTTAATACCAACACTGGAGAGGCAAAGAGAAGTGGACCTCAGTGAGTTGGAGGCCAACCTGGTCTCCATAGTGAGCTCCAGGACAGCCAAGGCTTCATGGTGAGCACTTTTCTCAGAAAAAGAAAGTAAAGAAAAGAAAAAGAAAATGTTTATTTTTGCACCGAGTTCTTAATGTTGCACCTGAGAGCACCTTAGAGCCTGGAAAAGCACAGTATTTTCACAGTTAGGAAAGCCATTATAAACCAGGTGGTGGTGGCCCAGGCCTTTAATCCCAGCATTTGGGAAGCAGAGGCAGGTGGATCTTGAAGTTCCTTGCCAGCCTGGTCTACAAAGTGTGTTTAACGACAGCTGGGACTACACAGAGAAACTTTGTTCTCACAGGGGAAAAAGAAATAAAAAGGTATCATTGTATAGGAGACTATTTAAAGCATTTTTTGAATAATTACAATAACTCATCTACATCAGAAAAATGTCTACAATAGTCTTTTGTCTCCTTGGTCCATGAAAAGCACTCTGTCCATGGACACATGACCAAACTGTTATTTTGGTTCTAGTTTTTTGCTGTGGTTGAGACCTGAACTCACAGTGTTGTTCTGTCTGACCCTGAACTCACCCTGTAGACCAGATTGAACTGCAACTCGGAGTTCCACCCATCTTTATCTCCCAAGCACTAGGATTAAAGGTGTGCACTGACACAACTGTTCAAACTGCTGTGTTTCATTTTGTGGTCTGTTGACAGCCAGTGGTGTGACTGTGGACTTCTCCCAGGAGGAGGGGCAATGCCTAGACCCTGCTCAGAGGGCTTTGTACAGATACTGGATACTGGATGTTACAGAGTTAGAGTTGTCTGGTGTCTGTGGGTGAGAACAGTTTGCCTTCATTCTTCCTTGCTCCTCCTCAGGGTTTCTTAGAAAATTACTCTGCAAGTGTGTGTTTCCCTTGTGGAGATTTAAGACTTTCCTCAAATTTGGTGCATGATAAGTTCACTAATTCATTTTTGTATGCTTTTGTAATCCCAATCATTCAGTTCCATTTTTGCCTCTAAGATTTGGCTGAGCTGTGACATTCGAGTTATAATACTGAAAATGCTTTCTAAATATTTTCAGTATTCTGACTTTGCGCGACAATTGGGGAATTGTTGCTTTTCTGTCAGCTTAGTGCCTACACCTGAATTTCCTGGTATTTTAACTACCTTCTATGGCCCTTCGGCTCCACAGTCAACACCCTGTTGCTCAGGTTTTGCCTGGTGGGATTTCCAGTCCTGCAGGAATAGACTCTACTATGGCCAGCAAATTCAGTTTTTAACTAAGTCTCTATTGTTCTATTTACCAATAAAGACTCAGGAGTCAGGTGTTGGGGTGAAATCCTACTAACTCAGAGAGGTGGAAAAGCAACCAGCTGACCTTCCTTTTTGACTGAAGACCCAGCAAGAGAAGGGTTGCTCCAACTGTACTAAACAAAAAAGACCATGACACTCTAAGTCCCTCCCTACTACTTCCTGTATGTCTTGCTGGCTTATCCCTACTCTCCATAGCTAATTCATGTCAATTAGTTGCTTACTTCACCCCCTGAGCAAATGATAATTTTATTAACACAGGTTCAGGGTTTCACAGTGCCATCATATATCCTGCAACAGGGAACCATTTGTAGATTCCTCTCTTCATCTACAGAGCACAGTACTGTGTTAGAAATTTAGATGCTTTTTGAATGATCTCTTTGTCATGTGCATGGCTCACTAATCACCCAGACCTGCTCATTTGTGCAGTAGAACAAAGAGGCCTGGAAGATGGAGGAGGAGACAGTAGCTATGGATCCAGCTGGACATGAATTCAGTTTTGCCACATTCTGTTTCACTAGACATAATTCTGGAAATTTCCATTGAGAAATATCTCAACATTTTCTGTTATAGCTATGAGAAGACTTTGTACAGAAGAATTAATACTAGGAGGCAAATCAATTTTATATGACTATGCATGTGAGTGATGCATAGTGGCTTTAGTTTCTCCTCCAAGATCCATCTTTCACTAACCCCCAGAAATTGACTAGGCTTCCAGTACCAGGCATGTTTTCCATCTTTTTGGGAGAGTCCAATGAGAAGCTGTTGGTTAGCACCTAGTTATGTGTGCCATACTTGAATCCTTAGAGTTAACATGCTATGAAGATCGTTGTTGTAGTTCATAGGTGTCAGAGCTGGGTAGAACTATTGGTGGGCTTCCTTTGAAAGCTTGCATGTTGACTTCTGGTACCATAAAAGCTAGTACCCAGGGAAGAGGCTTTAAATTCTGATGCACCTCAAGTCTCTGGCTGTGACTTAAGTAAGTTTCTACAAATTAGGGGTTCTCCTTCTACCTCTGGGAGGCAGCCATAATCAACAGCAGTAGCCTGTAATGTTTTGGGAATCTCAAAGACAGCTGTAACCAACAAGTTCAAAGCAGGTTGATAGGGGTGGTTTATTAGAAAATCTATGTCCCTTTCGAGGAGCATCTTCAGCTGAGATGGGATAGTTTCATTTATACTCATTTATGTATGCACACACTTATATATAGTATATGCATTTGGGGTAGATAATAGTAAGATTCCTTATGACTTTTTCAGACATCCTTACTGTTGTATGATATTTTGCCTGGAGATCAGAGACACAGGGCAGCCAGCCATCAGAGAGACTTCTTGCCTCTATAAAATCTCAGAACAGATGGCATGGGGAGATCCTGCATCTAAAAGTCCTCAGACTGAATGGGCCCACACACTGTCTCCACCTGCCTTATATTCCTGTCTCCACTTCATTAGTACTGAGATTAGGGCAGAGCTAGCCCCTAATTAACAATAGAGGCCAGGCAATGGTGGCACACACATTTAAGCCCAGAACTTGGGAGGGGGAAGCAGGAAGAGTAGGAAATCAAGACCACCCTGGGCTACAGGAAATTGATTCTGTCTAAAAGAGAAGCAGTGGTGGCACACAGCTTTAGTTCTAGCATAATCAAGAAGTAGAAACATGAATATAAGGCAGGTGGAGACAGGATCTCTGCCCATTTAGTCTGAGGTTTCACAGAGACAGGTTGCCACCCCTTTGGTCACAGGATTCATAGAGGTAAGAATTTGTTTCTGCTCAGCTTCTCTGATCTATCAGCTTTCATCCAATATCTGACTCTGGGTTTTTATGAAGACTAATTAGGATCATGCTTCACTTACTGTTGTTTTTTTGTATCCATTTCATGAAATCCCCAGAGACCACCAAGGAGCTGGGTTCCGATGCAAGCACATAAGGGTCATTTTATTCAGGTTCAACCTGGCCCACTGCCAGGCAGATGGAGGAAAATGTGGTGGTGGCCATGAGCCCAGGTGTAGAGAGTTTCTATAGGGAAAAGCCACAAGCCAGGATTACATGCTTGGGATTGGGTAGAAGGAATATGGGGCAAGGTGATTTTTCTGAAGCTGTTGGACTAGACTTTGGGCACAAAACCACATTTGAAATCATTGATTAGTCTTTTGGAGGGGAACCAAAACCCACTGAGCAGAATTATCTGGATTGCTCAGCAGGATTATTTACATATCTTCAAGGGCCATAAATTGTAGTCAGGATGTCTGCAGGAGTATCTGGATCCTATTAAACTTTACTTCCCTGTATCTGTTCAAGTTGCCATGGCACATTCCTGAGATTCTTCCTGGAACTGAATACAGTAGGTAGTCTGAGATGGTGGCCCTTTCCATAAGATGGGGCCTGTAAAGTCAAATGTAGACCTTCGTATTCCTTGATTCACAAGTACTAATGACAGGACTCAATCATGAGTCCTACCTGTCCAGAGGTTCAAGGATATTGGGACCTAAAAACCATTAGCTAACAGATTTTTCTAGGGCAGTGACATCTGTATCTATTGTCATTCTTAAGGCCCGATAGCTCTGATCTTTGAGTACAACCAGATTATGATCCTATATAATACCTCTTTGGTTTGCATAAAGAAGTTCAAGTATATTATCCTATTGCAGAACTATTTCAGTTAATAAATTTATCAATAGCCGGGCGGTGGTGGCGCATGCCTTTAATCCCAGCACTCGGGAGGCAGAGCCGGGCGGATCTCTGTGAGTTCAAGGCCAGCTTGGGCTACCAAGTGAGTTCCAGGAAAGGCGCAAAGCTACACAGAGAAACCCTGTCTCGAAAAACCAAAAAAAATAAAAATAAAAATAAAAAATAAATTTATCAATTGACAATTCTGAAGCTATTTTCCAAGTATGTCCATGAGCATTATAGTTGACCATCTTGCCTCTATGCCAGGAGTTTCCATTCAACCCAGCATTTCAGCCTTATCTGGACAGGGACCATTGCACAATATATTCTCTTCTGGAACTGCTTTGAGCTGGCATTGGGATGCCTTTGTCAGGGCCCCAAAAATGCTGAAAGGCTGGGCAAAGGCTGGGCAATGGGGCATTTGTCAGAAGCATGTGGCTATCTGACCCTGTAGCAACAGGAAACAATCATTTTGGTTGGGCTGGTCCACATCAGCTTTTAGCAAGTCAGGAGCTCACAGTTTTTTGGTGCAGTGTAGTCAGGAACTGAAGCTTGGAGGTGTCTGCCAGCCAAGTGGAAATCTGTTGAGACAAACTTAAACTAGGAACAGAAGTTAACATTTATGAACTTATTTGGAACACTTAGGCCCATATCTTTAGTAACTGGGAAGAGCAGGAGTTCCAAGATTAGGAGAGAGCAAAAATACCATCTTTAGGAATAAGCTGCACTTATCTCGGGTCCTTCCAACCTCTGTGAAGTAAATCCAAGTCTTACAAAATGACATAAAAGTTTTAGATATATTAGTGTTACCAGTCTGTACTGAAATCCATATTATAGACAAAGCAGGTGATGGGTATCTGTAAAACAGCAGAAGGGTACTCATACTTCTGAGTCCAAACAAGAACTACAGATTTTGGATTTAAAACATGTGCATTTTCCTTCTGTCCAGAGAGCTAGATATAAATTGAACAGAGATTTATTGGCCTGAAGAGAAGCACTTGTAGGTTTATATTTAGATATATTTAGATAACATCTAAAATAAATCTAAAATGTTGAGCTTGTGACTGAACAGTAAGTAGTCATTGCTCTACCAGCTTATCAGAACTCTATTAAATGTTAAGCACTAAACTGTTATATTGTAGGAGAGCAATCTGAAACATTTTTTATCTTAAATCATTGTTGAGATCTTCAAAGCTTATATGCTTTTATATCCTCAGACCTTGCTTAGACCCATATTTAAGCCTTTATAACTTATTTAAATCTTTATATCTTAGAACATTCTCTTAAAAAAGCACTAACAAGCTGACTTTAGATCTGGTTGTCTGATGCTGCCAAGCTGACAAAGTTATAGCTAGCCTAGCCATCAGTGCTATTAGAGATCTGAGAAGGATAAATTATATCTGAGTGCAGACCAAGGAGCTTCCAATTCTATAAAAGACAGGGCCAGTCCATACCCAGGTCTCCATAGTCTTGGAGGCACCAGTCAGAACAGCATCATCTTCGTCCACCATCAGGCCCATAAGGCAGAGTTTTTTCCTGTGCAATAGGGACACGGAAAACTGACTTGACTTTGTCCAGGCAAAAAGGTGCAATCATTTCCAGTGTCCTGCTGCTTGTTCACAATCTGGGCCGGGTCATGGAGTCAGGCATTGCATTGGGGTATCTTGCCCTGTGCTCAGCATTGCCATAATCCAGGCAGACATTGTGGTGCCTTGTACATAATCTTCTTTGGAGACCTTAGGTCACTACTAGGATCTGGAAGTCTGTCTGATATAATAAACTTTTAGATCAACATTTTAAATGCCATATTCTGCAGTTCTGCAGATCTCTGAAGTATGAGGGCTGTCGAGGTATATCTGAATAGACAAACTTAGTTTCTAGATATTTGTTTCAAGCTCAACCCTTAAAACATATGCAAGGGACTGAGTGAAGCTTAAACCTATAATATTACATCAGTACTTACCCTGACTACAATTTAAAAACTTGATTATTTATGACTGACTAT
Organism: Peromyscus eremicus; assembly: GCF_949786415.1. Lineage (NCBI taxonomy): Eukaryota > Metazoa > Chordata > Mammalia > Rodentia > Cricetidae > Peromyscus > Peromyscus eremicus. Next base: position 187,364,808 of record NC_081416.1, on the reverse strand, counting down.
TTACTTATGTTCTCTAACAGTCTACAATAAGTAGTCTTAAAAACAATGATTTTTAAATAGAAGCTCTTCTAGCTACAAATATAGGTTCAATAAAGAAACCAAAATAAAATATCAATATAAAACATACATATGAATCAGTTTATCCAAATAGCTTGAGCTTAACAAACTTAGCAAAGGCAAGGAGGCTAGGCATACATTCCCTTTTTTTTAAATATTTATTTATTTTTAATGTGCATTGGTGTTTTGCCAGCATGTCTATCTGTGGGAGGATGCCAGACCTTGAGCTTGAGTTATGGACAGTTGTGAACTGCCATGTGGGTGCTGAGAAATGAACCCGGGTCTTCTGGATGAGCAGCCAGAGCTCTTAACCACTGAGCCATCTCTCCAGCCCCTAGGCATATATTCTTAAGACTCACTGGTTTTTAACTTTCTCAATGCTATTTCATAACTACAGTTTTACCACTGTTGAATCTCTATGCAAATATCTGACATACAGGTAGTCCTAGGCTACCCCAGTAAAGATTTTTTCAATTCTTAAAGGGTCAAGATTCATGGAGTCAGAAGATGTTCCAAGCCCTTTGTCAGACTGCTTAGGTCACAGTCTTGCTGCATCACAAGAAATGAACATCCCAGTTTCTGGTTAGTATTTGGAGCTTATGGCTATGACCCTAATTTTTAGCCTTTTATTCTAAGTCCAAATACTAACAATATAGAGCGTTTTATAAACTGAAAGTGTCCCATAGCCTTATAAACTTAAATATTTTAAAAACTATTCTTCTCAAATGTCTTTCTGCAATATCAACAATAAAGTACTTTCTTTTACTTTAAGAGGGAGAAAACATGGCATCACCACAATCTGTACAAAGTAACCAATCTCCAGATTGCAAACAATCCCAAAGTTCAATATCTGGGATTCATTCATGATTCTTCTGGTTTTTTACTTAGAGACTTGGATGATTTCTTTGGTCCTACCTTTGGCAGCATATACATAGCCTCCCTTCTAGATTCCAGCCTGCTACTTTTCATTATGACTGGTGCTTCTGGTGATCATCACCTGGCACTGACATTTCTAAAACTGCTAAGGTCCACTACTGCAATAGACTCTTTTTGGAACTGTAGCCCTGCCATACATTTGTAGACCTCAGCTGTTTCCTATAATCCCTTCATGTCTTTAAAACTATCTTATTATATGGGTAAATCTTAAATTACAAAGTTTAGCTGCCAGAGCAAGGTAAATTCTTGTGTACAAAAGCATTGAGGTGTGGCTTTAATATTTATCAAATACCTTATTTATTAAGCATATATAGCCATCTATTTAAATTCTCTAGAAGCTTGCTGTTGAACATTTAGTAAAGACATAAATACTTATGTGTAAATCTCTAAATTAGCTTTTGTTAACCTTAGTAGATCTTTATAACCTTAGTAAAAAATGGCTGCCAGCCATGTGGCTGCCCATGAGGACACCAGCCAAGATGGAGGAAAGCCAGGTGTTTGCTGTTTAAAGAATGTTTTCCTAAACAATAATTACTTGAACACATACACGCAGTTGGATCCAAGTTACATACACATACATACTGTGAAAGCTTGCTTACATTTACACATATAGTTAAATCCAAGTCACATACATGTCCACATACACACACACATATATCTCCATCTTTAACATAAACAATTTGTAGTAAAGAACATCAGCTAATTTTAAAATGAAAACCAACCAGAATTAACTTTCAAATTCAGTATTTGCAGATATAAAAAACCACAATAAATATAGTTCACATCACATCACCTCTGACTTTCTGCAACCTTCCACGTACCCTCAGTCCGTTCCTTTGATCCCTCAGACATTTACTTTAGACAAATTCTGCTTTTCCTTTCCTTTTTTTAAACATAGAAACTCTTACCACAGTCATGTGATTTTCCTCACTAGTTAGAATATATTTTAAAGCAACAGTATTTTAAACAAGAATAGAAATACATACATATACTACAACAAGAATATCTAAATTTGCATCAGCACTGTGCCACACAAAAGAAACTGTTGGTTAACCTTATAACATAGCCATGGTAGCTTAGCAACCATAGGCAGTGACATTCCATTCTACTCTTGGAGCTAAACCTCTGTCAGATTTAGCCCCAGGGTAGGTTTTATGAGCCCCAACCTTCAGCATTGGAGAGGAAGAGGACCAGGAAGGCATCCACCATGGGGACAGAAGATCGCTGTTAATCTCAGATTTTCAAGTGCATAAAAATGGCATACTGGAAGGGACTATCTGACCCTGGCTGGGCCCACAGACCTGCAGGCCACTTCTCAGATGCAACCCTGGAGGGGCAGTTAGTTCTCCACTAGCTCCCAGCAGGTTCAGGCACACTCTGAGTTCCTCCAGGCCCCTGCTGGATCCTGCCAGCTCTGCCCCATGGCTTTCTGCATGGGCCCAGCTAGAAGCTGCAGGCCTTTCCTGGGCCCCAGGGTATCCACCGCCCATGCTAGCGCCAGGCCATGCCTAGTCCCCATGCAGCCTCTGAGACGACCTGGCTGCCACCTGTGCCATGCTGCAAAGCCTCCACCTCATGACTCACTGAGCAAGCAGGGGCCTAGTCCAGAACGTGCCTCCTCTGGGCCCTGTGGTGCTCACAGCCCGCCTAGCTCACTTAGTGGCGCCCGGGGTCCCTGCAGTCGCCCCTGGGCAGCACAGATTGCCAGACTCAGAGCAGTGCATTCCTCACCCGCTGCCCATCCTTCTCTTCAAGCTTTAAGTGTCATTCCATGTTCTCCTTGATTTTGGATCATTGTCTGGACACCTGGTCATATTCTGTTGCTTCGGTGTTTTCATGTGGTTTGACATTGTTCTCTAACAGGTTTCTGTGGTGGTAGTTTATGTATGCTCTTACAGATAACGCTTGCCTGAAGATCAGTGGGCAAAGCCAGGCACTAGTTAGCCATAGAGGCCAGGCAGTGGTGCCATGTACCTTTAATCCCAGCACTCAGGAGCCAGAGATGACAGATCTTTGTGAGTTCAAGGCCACCTTGGGCTACACAAGATTGATCTAGTCTAAAAGAGAAGCAAAGCCCGGCAGTGGTGACATAAACTTTTAATCCTAGCAATTGGGATCTCATGCCATTGCTCCCAGTACTGGGGAGGCACACATGCCTTTAATCCCCGCACTAGGGAGGTTGAGATAGGAAGTGGAATGGCTGGGCAGAGAGAGGAATATAATGTGGAAGGAGACAGGAGCTCAGCACTCTTTCACTCAGAGGATCTCACAGAGGTAAGAACTAGTGACTGGCTGCTCTGCTTCTCTGATCTTTCAGCTTTCACCCTGATATCTGACTCTGGGTTTTTATTAATAAGAACAATTAGGATTTGGGTTACAGCTTTCAGCATTAATTTTTTCCTTTTCTTTTCGATCACTTATATGAAAGGTCAGCAAGTCATCTATTCCTTGTTCCTGAAAGAGAAACTCACAGAAAAGAAACAGAAAGAAATGGCTGATTCTCCAGTAAGCATTTCCCAGGTCAGTGGTCATGCCTATTTTTCTAGAAATGTTATATGTTCAGACATTGCAAGCCTTTAATTTTCTGCTGCTGACAATAGTGTAAATTTTATTATGACAAATGCTCCAAACAAGCAATCAACAACAAAATAAAGCCTCACACACTAAAATTAACCAGACCCAAATACTGGTCAAATCAATGTACTTTTGTGTAGTTAGAGTAGTCATTGGAAACAGAAGTTTTGGAGACTTACAAAAGGGGTTTTATGTTTATGATTGAATATATTTTTATGAACTTATCCATCAGGAGGAAAAAGTAACTGTGATAGAATTAGAGCTAGAGAAGCACTTAGCTTTATGTCCTTTTTCATAACTTGTGTTCATTACCTTTATTCAATCCTACCTCAACCCTGGTAATTATCCCTCCTTGTTCTCTTTTTCTCCATATTCTGCTGTTCTCTGGTGTTTATTGTTTCTCACATACACACACTATTAGCTAGTTTCTGCATGTGAGGGAAAATATGATTTCTTCTTTCTGACACTGTGTGACCTAACTTCATATTCCACATTCTAAGCCTAACCATTTTCCTGCAATTTTTATTTCATTTTTTTCTTCAGCTGAATGGTATTCCACTTGATGTGTGTAGTATCTTCATTATAATCAGATTGGTTCTATTAGTTTGCCATGTTGAAGGCAGTAGCAGTGAATATGGGTTTAAATATCTCTGTATTAGGGTGTGGAGATTTCCAGTTATGTTCATAGGGGTGCCATTGCTGGTTCATACATTAATTCCAACTTCAATTTTTTCCTTTAGAATTATTTTATTAAATCATGAATGTACAACAGCACCTTAACTCTAAACACACACTTTTTAATGGAAAAACAGTATGTCTTATTATACCATAATCCAAGCTAATAACTTCTCAAAACTTTTGAGAAAAACCTTAAGAAAAGTTTCTCATGTCACCTGAAACTTACAAATTTAACATTATCAAAGACCACTAGAAAGAAACAACAATTAAAAAGCTAAGAACCTGTCTCAAAGGCATTTTTTATAATCCTTCCTCCATAATAAGGTTATGTTATTAAATAATCAAATCCATTCACAAGATGGCTCTCTGAGTGTGCTCTGGTGTCTTCTATCATATTGCTGAATATTTATGTATGACTGAGATAAGAGTTTCCTTAACATGGTTATTTAGATAACCTGGAGCTGTTCTGTTACCTCTGGGCTCTCATTCTCTCCTGTTTATGCAGTGAAACCCATCATAAGTAGGAAGAAGCTCAATATCAGTTCCACCCACCATAGCCCCAACTTCCTCCAGGACCATAGTTTTCTGAACCATATGGTCCTCCCATGTTTTTGCTACCATCAAAGTTTCCACTCTTCATTGGGCTATAGTTAGAAGGTTGCTGATAATTTCCAAAATCATTGTTATTTCCACTTCCATAATTTGCTCATCCATAGTTGTCAAAACCACCTCTAGAGCCCCCACCCTGAATGCCATATCCAGGTCCTCCACCACCATATCCTTCTCTTCCGCATCCATAACCAGAGCTCCCTCCAAAATTGCCACCTCCAGGTCCTCCTCCATACTCATTATAGCGATCCTCAGGACTGACATTGATGAGTCATACATTATTTCCATCTTCAATTTTTTCAATAATCTCCAAACTGATTCCCACAATGACTTATTAAATTACACCTTCCTCATCAACAGTGAATAAGGCTGCCTTTCTCTCCTCATTCTGCCTAACACTTGTTTTCTGGTTAGTTTATGACAGCAAAGTCTGCCTGGGGTGAGGCAATATTTCAAAGTACTTTTTGTTTCTGATTCCAAGATGGCATTTTAGGGATCTTGAACACCTGCAATAATTATTGGGCACTTGTGCATTTGTCTTTAAAAAGTGCTGTTTCAGCTAATTTGCCCATTTGTTCATTGGCAGTTTTATTTCCTTGGTAAATAATTTCTGTAATTCTTGGTAAATTCTAGATAAGAGCCCCTATGCAAAGTCTCACTGGAAAGACTCTTTCCCATCACTTGGGTGTCTGTGTGCTCTCCTGATTGTTTCCATACAGAAACATATTATATTCATCTTCTTCTATTTGTTCAGTTACCGTGCTGTTGGTGCTCTTTCTAACCAGTAAGTCCTTGTGCATCCTAATATCCTGAAAGATATTTCCTATGTTTTCTAGATTTCCATGTCTTTCTATTTTTAAACGAATTTTTTTATCCATTTTGAATGCATTTTTGTACAAAAAAGATAATCTAATTACATTCTCCTGCTGGGTCCATTTTTACCAGCATCATTTTTTGAAAAGGCCATATTTTTGTACTGTAACTTTTTTATCTCCTTTGTCAAATGTTAAGTATTCTGTTATTCCCTTCTCTCTTTTTATGACCATACCAGGCTGAATTTATTACTACGGCTATACAGTGTAATTCCATAAATCCACACTTATAGCACTTTTCTCCATTCCATTATTCCCAGATTGTTTTCCACTGAGGAAAATGCCTCACATGAACTTATGACCTGTAATTTTGAAAATATTTCCATTTTAACACATGAACAATCAATATGCTGATGTGATGGCTAATTGCTGTAGAAGATAGACTATATTGTTATATGTTAGTGAGGGAGGTCTCCTGTGTCATGTAGGCTCTATTTGTGGAAACTGTCTCACATCCTTCTCTTGTCCTTATAAAGAGCACATGTTGAAACATCTGAGACAGTTGTTACTACATCTCAGTAATATGTGCAATTAAGAGACAAAGCTTGGTTTTTAATGCTAAGTAAAACTTGGTAATTTTTTTTTGGTTTTTTGAGACATGGTTTCTCTGTGTAGCTTTGCGCCTTTCCTAGAACTCACTTTGGAGACCAAGCTGGGCTCAAACTCACAGAGAACTGCCTGCCTCTGCTTCCCGAGTGCTAGGATTAAAGGTGTGCACCAACACCACCCGGCAAAACTTGGTTCTTAACTAAAAATTTAAGCACACTAGACAGAGTAGAGCGTGGCTTACACATTTGACTTGATCCTACCATGAAAATGATGTTCTTGAATGTAGATTCAGATTATAGTTGTCTTAGTTAGGGTTTCTGTTGCTGTGAAAAGACACAATGAGCATGACAACTCTTAAAAAGTGAAACATTTAATTGAGGTGGCAGCTTATGTTTTCAGAGTTTCAGTCCATAATCGTCATGCTGGCATACAGGCAGGCAGAAAAGCTACAGGAGTAGCTGAGAGTCCTATATCTGCAGGCAAAGGGAAGCCAACTGACTGTCACTCTTAGTGATGCTTAAACAAAAGAGATCTCCAATCTCACCCCCACAGTGACACACTTCCACCAAAAAGGCCATACCTACTCCTACAGAGCCACACCTCCTCATATTGCCACTCCCAATGCAGGCCAATTATACTCAAATTACCACAGTAGTCTACATGTATTTCCCTTTGGTGTCTAATATCATGGTAGTGATGATGTGTCCATGTGTTTGTTGACACCTGCCATCTGTTTGTCTTAGGAGAATAGCTACTCACATCACTCACTTGATTAGGATACTCAGTTGTAACTTCCCAAACTACAGAGCTCAGTGTTTGGTTTGGTTTTGTTTTGTTTTTCTGCACAATGTTTCTCTTTGTAACCATGACTATCCTAGAAGTAGTACTGTAGATCACGCTGGCCTCAAACTCACCGAGATCCACATGCCTCTGCCTCCCAAATGCTAAGATAAAAGGCATGTACAAACACACCCAGCCTGAGATTAGTATTCTTTTATTTCTTTTTCTTTTTGCCCCCCAAAAGATCCCACTGTGTAGCCCTTTCTGTCTGGGATTCATTATGCATCATTCTATGGCAATCATCAATAAAATGTCTTGGGGTATTGACTGATTGATGTGAATGAGCCTTCCCATTGAAGGCAGAAAGAACATTCCTCATTATTGTTTTGCTCTTGTCAGTTCCTGTGAGAGGGATGCTCTATTACACAACCCTGTAGCTGCAGTGTTTTAAGGTGGAGATTTGGAGAATGGACTCTGAACAGAAGGTTTGCATTTCTATCCTGAACTCATAGCTTAGACAGAATATATCACCTAGACACAGTTCCAGAGAAATAAAGGTAGAATCATAAACACTACTAACCTAAAATCTGTTAGACAATACAGCATAAGTGCTAAGAAGGAAAATATGGAAAACAACAAAATTCAGACATAAAAATGCTCAAATTTTCTCCTGGGCTGTTTTTCTAAACTCTATTACATTTAAAAAAGTGGTGATATTTCTCACAGAATTAAATATATATTTTTAAAGATTTATTTATTTATTGTGTATACTGTGTATCCTTTGAGGCCAGAAGAGGGAGCCAGATCTCATCACAGATGGTTGTGAGCCACCATGTGGTTGCTGGGAATTGAACTCAGGACCTCTGGCAGAACAGCCAGGGCTCTCAACCTCTGACCAACCTCTCCAGCCCTTAATATATTCTTTTACTGACAGGAAATCTATGTCACTTCTGAATGCATCCACAGTTACTACATTGATGTGTACATGCTTAGCTACAACTTAAACATTGTTTGATGTGTTCTTGTACTTTGTAGTCAGACTTCTTTTTGTGGGTCAGTTAGCCCCCCAATTATGAAAGCGTGGCCTTTAGCTTAGGTTAAAGCTCTTATAATTCAAAATAACCTGTTTTCTATTAGTCTATGTTCTGTCATGTGGTTTTTTACCTTTCCTTCTTTCTTTACTTCCAAGTTGCTGTGTCTTGCTGGTGTCTCTCTCTCTCTGTATCAGATTATTCCTGACTTTCTCTCTTTCATTAGAACTCCTGCCTAACTCATGGACATTCAGCTCTTTATTAAACCAATCAGGTGTGTTAAGCAGGTGAGGCAAAATATAGACAAATCTTTACACCATGTAAACAAACGTGCTGTAACAGGACTTCCCTCAATTTTTATAACACTTCAGAAATAAAACATTCTTCAAAATTTCTTCAATTGTTATTTTGGCTAAATTGGCATATTCCTATTTTATTAGGGATATTGTAGAATATATTAAATGTGGTTGATGTGGATTTTCCTATCTGCTTGGTAGTAGCTCAAAAATGCTATATGCCCATAAACTACCTGTTTTTATACATTAATGTTAAAATTGACAGAAGGCAGCATTACTATACTCATTGTTACTGTGGAAAAAAGGAAAATTCTTTGCCTATGAAATCAACCATGATACTACCTTCTGTATCTACCACTTTGCTCTTTAATGGAATGGCATTGGACCTAGAGTTTCTACATATGAACTGAGCATGTTAGAATGCAATCATGTAAGGCTGAAGAATGCACAGAATTGATTGAGTGGCAGTATTTTACCATGACCTGCAGGTACAGCAATTAAAGCACATTTCCTCATTATGAATTTTCCTTCTGAGACATATACACTGTGATCCTGTGGAACATAAACTCAACATCCATAACAGATGGATAACCATGTGCAGATCTTAAATATGTGTTTTTTATGTATATTGCTTGTGAGCATATTGTGTCATCCTGTTTTCACAGTTAGAAAATCCATTATAGAATGTGACTGTATTAAAATCATCTGTTTGAGTGATTGTCTTCATCATCTACATCCCTAATTTCCTCAACTCTACTGATACCCAGGGAAGCACTCTGTCCGGTAGCCTGTGTGTTGCTGGCTTTGCACCTGGAGTCCTGAGGTCCCTGATCCCAGGAGAAGAGGGTGAGCAGACACAGAGTCAATGGCACAGACTCTGTGTGGTGTGCAAGCAATCTCTCATTTACTAAACAAAGAATTGAGGTTTATATATGTAGGTTTTTGGCAGGCTCTGCTCCAAGCTGCTGTGGCATTTCTTGGTTGGCTCTGGGCTGCATGTCATCATGTTTAGGTTTGGAGCTTATCGGTCAATTTTCCTCCAGCTAGCATGCTTTCTGCCTTTGTCATAGGTCTTTGTTAGCTTAAGGTGTGACCCAGTGCTTTTGGCCTTACCCACCTCACATGTGCTCAAACAAATTTTGTTTCAGGGTCTGTTGACATTCAGGGATGTGACTGTGAACTTCTCCCAAGAGGAATGGGAATGCCTGGACACTGCTCAGAAGGCTTTGTACATTGATGTGATGTTGGAGAATTATAACAACCTGCTCTTTGTGGGTGAGAACATTTTGCTCCTAGAATTCTAACTAATCCTTTATATGCATTGGCATTATAGAGTGTAAACTCTCTGTTAAGCTGTCTTAGAAACCACAGGAGACTAGGGAAAGATTGGTAGTTAAAAAGAACATTTTCATGATTATTTGATTTTTTCTTTCCATTTTCCATGTCAGACGTGTCATGTACCCCTCATTTTGGTTCCATAATGCATTCAGATACATAGTATTATAAAATATTTATACCCATATCTGAAAGTTCCATGTCAATAGTTGTAGCTGACATGGATTTAATTGTGAGAAAAAAATTCAAGATGTGCAAACTTAAAATTGTCCTTAAATATTTTAAAGATTCTGACATGAAATAGCAATAGAAAATCATTCTTAGATTCCTCTATTTTCTGTTCTCTTCATGTATGGAGCACAATACTGTTTCAGACATCTGTATTCTTTCTAAAAATTCTAGCATGGGTCATGGGCTACCTTACAGAACACATGGATTATTGTATGGAAGAACACATGGATTATTGTATGGAAGGGAGGTCTGGTCACCTGTCCAGAGCAAATGAGATTGCCCTGGAATGTGGAGAAGAGAGGCTAGCTACTAGCAGGGTGGGCTATGGAATGAGCAGGAAAGCAGTGATGGCTTCCAGGGAAAGAGAAGGCAAGACTGAGCGTGGTTTGTGATATTCAGTCACACTTGAAAAGATTCCTGATCATTTGAGTTAGTGTAACGTCCTGGTCCCAGGATGCATCCTGCCTGTTGTTAACTATTAGAACAGGTGCCAATTACACCTTAATTGTGGTGACAATATTAGTACAAAATGCAGTTTTAGTTGACTATTCTGACATCAGATTGGAATAATTTTACAAACTACAAGCCTAATGTGAGACCATGTAGTAGGATTAGTCTTTAATTGCCTTCCTTGCTGTTTGACTTTATATTACACACTTAGTTTTCTTCCTAGTGGAGAAAACACAGAAACCCTTCAGGAAAATATTCTCAGGAGTTAGTATACAGACTAGACTTGAGAATTACCATATAAGGAATGTTAAACACAGCAGTATGTGGATCTCAGAATGTGAAGTATAGAAATAAGCAATAGTTGCCAAAGACAACTGCCTCAAACAATCTAGAGCCTGTCATGTCTGGCAAAATACTTGGCTTGCCTCCATTACTTTGAAGACTCTAATGAGTTTTTCTAGAGAGAAAAGTAAAACCTGTGATGCTTTTAGGTAAGACTTTAAACTTTAAAGCAATTGGATATCCTGTTTTGTTCTCTTGATTGACTATCACTTAGTAAGTATAAATACTGTGAACCTGAGTGTGCATTATACTCTTCATCAATTTCTGAGAGGAAATATTTCAACATAGAGACATTTATTCTAAACATAATCCATGAATGAGCTTCATCTGAAAGTTAATTATTGATTCCTCAAATTCATGATCCACCATGTTTCAATAAGGATGAGATATCTGTTATTAATTACAGACCCTTGAAGTCTGTCATACTGTTTTTGTGAGAATACATTCAATGACAGTGAAAGACAAATGACAAGATAAGTTGTTGTATGACTTATCTTGAGAGAGAACTTGGAGAGACAGTCACTTACATGTTTGGTCTTAGAACAAGCCCTGTTAATATGACCTTACTCATTTTCAGAGAAATATTTCAAAGGTGATCCTGTCTGTCAACATGTGAAGAATGAAAGTGAGTCACGTCAGTGTAATGAGCTTGGCAAAATACTTCCTGACCCCTCCATATATGCACATTATAGAACAAGTGAGATTTCAGAAAATTCTAATAACTACAGATGCATTAATCACAGGGCTGCCTCTATTGATACATTAATCCCAGACAGACATGAAAGCATTCACACTGGAGAAGAAACTTGCAAATCTAAAGACTGTGAGAAATCCCTATATTTATGTTACAACATTACTCAAGATCAGAGACTGTACACTGCAAAGAAAGAGCACAGGCATGGAGAATATGATGACAATTTTGGCTCTGCACAAAGTCTTCTGAAACAACCAGGCTATATTGGAGAGACACCACACCAATGTGGGAAATGCATGAAATGCTTCAGTACTGCCTCAAGCCTCACTGTACATCAAAGAATTCATACAGGGGAGAAGCCTTACAAATGTAAGGAATGTGATATATCCTTTACTGTGAAGTCAACTCTCATAAACCATCAGAGAATTCATACTGGAGAGAAACCCTACAAGTGCAACTCTTGTGAAAAATCCTTTTCCCGATGCTCAACTCTTAAAACACATCAAAGACTTCATACTGGGGAGAAACCTTACAAATGTAGGCAATGTGACAAATCCTTTACCTGGGACTCACACCTCAGAATTCATCAAAGAATTCATAATGGAGAGAAACCTTACAAATGTAAGGAATGTGACAAATCCTTTGTCAGTTGCTCACATCTTCAAACACATCAGAGAGTTCACACTGGGGAGAAACCATACAAATGTAAGGACTGTGACAAGTGCTTTACTGTGCAGTCAACTCTTACAAAGCATCAGAGAACTCATACTGGAGAGAAACCCTACAAATGCAACTTTTGTGACAAATCCTTTAAACAGTGTTCAAATCTTAAAATACATCAAAGAATTCATACTGGGGAGAAACCTTACAAATGTAGGCAATGTGACAAATCCTTTACCCGGGACTCACATCTTAGAAAACATCAAAGAGTTCATATTTGAGAGAGACTTTACAGATGTACGGAATATGACAAATCCTTTACCAATTGCTTACATCTTAAAACACATCAGAGAAGTCACAATGGAGAGAAACCTTACAAATGTGAGGAATGTGACAAGTTCTTTACTCAGGACACAAATCTTAGAACACTTCAGAGAATCCATATTGGAGAGAGACCTTACAGATATAAGGGATGTGGCAAATCTTTTTCTACATGTTCAACTCTTAGAGAACATCAGATAATACATACTGGATAGAAACTTTACAAATGTTGCAATGTGACAAGTCTGTTAGTATATGCTCACATCTTCAACAACACCAGAAAATCGTACTGGACAGAAACCTTATAGTTCAAACACCGCGACACATTCTTTAATGGGATTTCACATCTTAGAAGACATCAGAATACTGGAGATAAATCCCAAATGCCTGGAATGTGAGAAATCCTTTACCTACATGTCAAATTTTATAACACATCAGAGAGTTCACACTGCAGAGAGACTTTAAAGACGTGAAGAATGTGACATGTCTTTTACTAGCTGTTCATATCTTAAAGCACATCAGAAAATTCATCCTGGAAAGAAACTTCATAAATTCAAAGATTGTGGCATATCCAATATCTACTTTCAAATCTTAGAAAACATCCAAGAGTTCATAATGGACAGAAAAATATTATTGGAAATCATGTGACAGCATTTATATGGTATTCTCTGCTTACAAATCCCACGTATGCATAATAGAAATATAAAGATAAGAGATTGTGAAAGTCTTCATTGATGTTTTAAATCTTATAAACTATCACAGAGTTTATATTCAAATAAAATTCTGCAATAGAAACTGTGAATTTTTTTTAATCTTTCGGGTGCTTTGTCTATAAGACTCTATGTGCACAACACGTTTATATGATGGCTCTAGAGGCAAGAAAAGGGCATCAGATACCCTGAAGCTGTACTTTAAAATAGTTGTGTGCTGTTCGGTGTGTTGAGAATTGAACCCTGGTCCCCTGGAAGAGCAAAGACTGCTATTACTTTCAAAGCAATCTCTCCATCCCTGGGGAAGAGCTGTAGTAAAACATTTAGCTTGTTCATCCAAAAATTGATAATAATGCCATTCAAGTTAGTGCATGTTTTTAATCCCAGAACTCAGGAGGCAGGAGCAAGAAGATCTCAATGAATCTGAGGCCATGCTGGTCAGTATAGTGAGTTCAAGAACTGCCATAACTACATAGATCCTGTCTTAATAAATAAATGAATGAATGAATGAATGAATGAATGAATGAATAAATAAATAAATAAATAAATATTTACACATACTCACCAAATGTTTAGTGTTTTTAGCAACACCATGTCCTTAGGGTATTTAAGCAAGAGCACTGGAAATTATCTGTTTTTTTTCGGTGTGCTTCTGGGGCCTCCATGGCTTGAAAGTCCAAGGGAGATAAGCAGTACTTTGTACAGAGAGTTGCATTTGATACCGCTGTGACTGGGACCAGCATTACTGATCCATGTGGCATAGCTCTCTTCAAAGTTTTAAAATTTTATTTTTTATTAGCTTGTAAGACAGTGGGATTTCATGAGGCTTCTTCATTTATTTTTATTTATTCTTTTCTATTCTATTATTTTATTTTAGTGGTTATTAAAGGTAGAGTTTCTTGGTGTAGCTTTGTGCCTCTCCTGGAACTCATTCTGTATCCCAGGCTGGCCTCGAACTCACAAAGATCCACCTATCTCTGCCTCCCGAGTGCTGGGATTAGAGACGTGCACCACCATCACCTGGCCTATGAGGCTTCTTTATAAAGTCATCCTTTTGGTTAACCCACTTCTCCTTCTTTTTTTTATGCGAGCTGAAGTTGAACATCTAGCACATAATATAAAAAGACACATACATTATAACACTTGTGTTCTACTATTCTCTCTTACTGTATTTTTTTACATGGGTTGCAATATAATAATTCCATGGAGCTTCTTCATGGACATCCCATTTGAGTGGACCTTACAGCAGTCCCCTCTTCTCCATAACGGCACCACATATTTGGAATATTCTTCCCAATTTCCAATTTCATATCACTTATATTCTACCATTCATCCTCTCTTCCTACATCTCCCCACTAAAGGACTATTTCTGGCTTACTGGCCTCTATATGTAGTCTCACTTGAACAAGTGTGAAGCTAGGACCCACATTTGAATTTACCCATGTGTCATTTGATGCACATCTAAGTTGATTCTACACCCTAGATTCTGTCAATAAAGCAGTGATGAATTATGATAGGCAAGTTCTCATTGGCAAGATTGCAAGTCCTTGAAGTTCATGCCTAGGAGTTTTGAGTGTGTACCAATTTGATCTGAGATTAAACTGCTTCATCTTGTAGGATGATCCTTAAAACACACATTATTAAAAGAGATATAAAGGACGGGAATGCTCCAATGTAGTAATTCTCAACCTTCTTAATGTTGTGACACTTTGATAATGTTTATCATGTTGTAGCTTCCCCAAATGTAAAATTATTCTTGTTCTACTTTATATCTCTAATATTGCTACTTTAATGAATCATAATGTACATATCTGCTATGCAGGCTATGTGATATGTGATGCCAAAAGTCTCCTGGTGAGAGAGTTGAGTGCCACTGCTCTGAGGGAAGGTAAAATATTTCATCCTGCAGAGAATACCCAGAAGCTCAGAAATAGACAGTAGCTTTAAGAAGTCATAGAAACTGGTAAGATTCACTAGTGTCCTCATGCCTCAAGCATATATAATCACTAAGGACTACTGACACTGTCACAGAAGCTGAACTGCAAAGAAGATGCTTAGACCAGCCAAGAAGCAGACACCAGTCAAGGTGCCTGGATGAGACAAGAAAAGACAAGCTGCCTGGAGGAGGTAGTGAGGGGTGAAAGACACTTCCAATCTCCCTTGAGCTGCCTGTAAGCTGTGCAGTGATCCCCAGGTTTCCACCTGCATTAGTCATCATCTTCAAAGGGTCATACAGCTGTCATTGAGTTCTTTATGCTTTTTTTTGGTTCTTTACAAAATAGAGTTTCTTTGTGTAGTTTTGGTGCCTGTCCTGGATCTTGCTCTGTAGACCAGGCTGACCTCAAACTCACAGAGATCTGCCTGGCTCTGCCTCCCAAGTTCTGGGATTAGAGGCATGCGCCACCACAAACCAGCTCCTTCATATTTTTATAAGTATTCTATCACCCATACTCTTCCAAGTCACCCCAATATAATTTACTGGTACACTTAGCGTTAAACATTACTCAGTGGTTAAGAGAACTATCTGCTTTTTAAGAAGACTCACTTGGAATTCCTAGCACACTCACATGGGCACTCAAACTGTAACCTCAATTCCTGGATATCCAATGCACTCTTCTTGAGTCTGCTAGAACTAGGCACACACATGGCAAACAGATAAACATGCAGACAAAAACTTCTAATTAAGAAAACAGAATCCTTATTGGTTCATCATTGTGGTTTTACTTATTTCCCATTTGTTGGTCATTGGTTCCTTATGAGTGCTGAAAACATGATTGTCATTGTTTCCACAGGAATAGTGTCAGACACTGCTGCTGTAATTGCATAGTGTAGTAGTATTCTTCCTTTGTTTATTCATTGTTTTGAGAACACTAAAATAATTTCAAAAGTTGATTCTCTAGTTCTAACGCCCACAGCCGGGTTTGAACTCCTTTCTCCAAATTTATGCCAATATTAGTTACCATTTAGTTTTTAATTCAATTTTTTTCACTTTACTTATAAATCCCAGTTATACTTCCCTCTCCTTTTCCACCCACTGACGTCTCCTCATCTCACCCCCATCTACTCCTCAGAGGGGATAAATCCTCCCTTTGTGGAGTCAACAAAGTCTGGCATACCAAGTTGAGAGGGACCAATCATCTCCCCTTTACATCAAAGCTGAGTAAGGTATCCCTCCATAAGGAATAGGCTCCAAAAAGTCAGTTCATGTACCTGGGATAAGTCCTGGTCACACTACCAAAGACCCCACAAACAGATCAAGCCACACAACTGTCACCCATATTCAGAGGGCCTACTTTGGTCCCAAGCAGATTCCCCAGCTGGCAGGCCAGAGTCCATGAGCTCCACTAGCTCAGGGCAGCTGTCATTGTGGTTTGTCCTATCATGAACTTGACCCCCCTTGCTCATATGATCCTTCCTGCCTCTCTTCCACTGGACTTCAGGAGTTCAGCCTGGTGCTTGGCTGTGGCTCACTGTACCTGCTTCCATCAGTTACTGGATGAAGGTTTTGTAATGACAATAATAGTTACTATTCAGATTACAGGAGAAGGTAAGTTCAGGCACCCTCTCCACTATTGCCTAATGTCTTAGCTGGAATCACACTTGTGGATTCCTGGGAGTTTCTCTGGCATCAGGTTTCCCCTAACCCCAAAATGGCTCCCTCTATCAAGATGTCTCTTTCATTGCTGTCACTCTCCATCCATCCTGAAACTTGGCCATCTTCATCCCTCATGTTCCCATCCCCTATTACCTCCATTCTACACACCTCCCATTTGACCCAGGTGATCTTATCTATTTCCTCTTACTGGGCCTTTCATACACATCCCTCTTAGGGGCCTCCCCTTTACCTAGCTTCTGGGGGCATTGTGGATTGTAACCTGAATATATTTTGCTTTGCATCTACTATGCACTTAAAAGTGAGTACATATCCTGTTTGTCTTTCTGGGTCTGGGTAACCTCACTCGGAATGATTTTTTTCTAGGTCCAATCATTTGCCTACAAATTTAATGATGTCATTATTTTTTTACCAATAAGTAATGCTCCATTGTGTAAATGTTCCACATTTTCTTTTTTTTTTCTAATGCCAAATGCTGTTTATTGAAGGAGGGAAGAGGTCTTAAATACAGGCTTACAGCACAATCGGAGAACCCTGGAGGGCAGAAGTTCCCTACTGATGTTTTACAATCTTGCATCTAAGCTGTTAACGCCCATTATGTAGGATACACAGACAAGGAACTTCCCTTAAGCATTCAGGAGGGTGGAACCAGCAGGAAATTAGCATGGGGAAGATATCAAGATCAAAGTCAGCAAGGAAGACAACCATTACCCAAAATGGGGGCAAGGACCCTACACATCGCCCTTTTTCTAAAAATTGAGCTTCTAACTTAGGTTGTGTGGGATGTCAGCAGGTCACCTTACCCATCATGGAGATGCCTGCCCAGGCCACTCCACATTTTCTTTATCCATTCTTCAGTTGAGGGGCATCTAGGCTGTTTTCAGGTCTGACTATTACAAATAATGCAGCTATAAACATAGTTGAGCAAATGTCATGGCAGTATTATTGAGTGTACCACAACAACTCTCCACTCTCTCCTCTTTTCTATCCTGATCCACAATTCCAACAAATCCCTCTATTGTTTTCTTCTCCATTCATTTTGCTTGGCATCCCCTGAGATAACCAGAGCCATGTGTGAGACTGTTTGGAGCTATGTGTTGGAGTCTGGTGGGCTCAGAGAGAACTACAGCTGAAGGTAGTGATTCTTCTCCTACAATCAATGCAAACAGAGCCAACATTTGAGAAGTAAAGGGTGGGCCTTGTGAGTCTTTCCATTTCCTAGATGGATTGTGGTCTAGTGTGAGGTCAATGCAGGTCAGTACAGTTGCTGTTGGTTACTGATTACAATAGCTGTATGGAGTCTAGAGAAGGGCATGTCTTAGGCTTTCTTACTCCATGTTCTTCTCCTCTTCCTCAGTGTTCCCAGAACCATAGATGAGATGATGTAACTGATGTTTTTAGGACTGGAACCACATACCTTACTTATTCTCTGCATCTGGGACACCAAGAGTCTCTGCATTCACCTGGGGATAGTGTGTGTGTGTGTGTGTGTGTGTGTGTGTGTGTGTGTGTGTGTGTGTGTGTAGGGGAGGAGGATTTAAGCAAATTTAGTATGAGTTACAAAAGAACC
Organism: Peromyscus eremicus; assembly: GCF_949786415.1. Classification (NCBI taxonomy): domain Eukaryota; kingdom Metazoa; phylum Chordata; class Mammalia; order Rodentia; family Cricetidae; genus Peromyscus; species Peromyscus eremicus. The sequence continues at coordinate 187,346,500 of NC_081416.1, read as the reverse complement.
TCTTGTTTGATAGTAAAATGATAAGGCCACCATCTAGTGGTGAGAGCAGTACAGTTCAGCATGAACTCAGTCCTGGGCCTTAGCAATGGTCTGACCACTGACTTCATGAGATACCTTTTTCTTTTCAAAATCCAAGTCCCTGGAATGTCTCTCCCCAAGTCACAATTGCAGTATTTGGTTTTGGCTTGTCATATTGTGTTTGCACTGGGAGGCTAGCATCTGAATTTAGCATTTTATCATTTGTTTAAGTATGTAGAGGCTAGGCTGCCTGTCTTTTATATGAAGGGCCCAGAACTCACAGTGGGGGTCAGATACCAGGGTGCAGCGTCCTCCTAGATGCAGTTCTGGTCCAGGCTGGCAGCGAGCATGTGGGGAGGCTGTGCAGAGCGGGTCCAGGGCAGCCTGACAGCTGAAGCTGTGTGGAAGGCAGCCTGAGACAGTGGGAGGGATTGGTGCATTTGGGCGGTCCCACTCACCTGTAAACAGAAGTTGGGAGGAGGTTGGAATTTAGGTGAGTGTAGGAGAACACCTTAGAGTGGAAGAAGCTAGAGAAGTCAAGCTATTGAATTCTGGGACGTCAAGTGAATGAGGACAGGGAAGTTGCACTGTGGAGCATAAGCCCTAAGTGTCAAGGGCCAGATTGAGCTTCAACATCTGCAAAGTGAGGAATCACTGGGTGCAGACCTGGCTGCAAAGGGTAGGGCTAGATACTCCTTGGGATTAAAAGACTACTCACAGCCTCAGATTCTAGATAAGGTGCCATGGACTGACCCATCAGGGGTACCATGACCATAGGGGGACCAGAGCTTGGGTAGTCAGTATGGCAAGGATTCGGCGACTGACAGACAGACAACACACTCAGAAGTGGTTTGAATCTGCTGCAGTGTTACTTCTGCAAATCAGTAGTTTATATACAGAAAAGAAAACTATCAAGTCATACAAGGAACAACAAGAGCTTGGCAATAATTCAATTACATCATCTTTAAAAAACAGCAAGCACATAATTATTAATTGACACTAGACATATCCCTTCACCCACAAGAACTTTATGACCCAAAGAGCAGTCTGTGTTTTTTAAACTTAGTACAGTCCCTAGTCTTGTGTAGGCTTCTTGCATCTGTGCCCTTCATCTTTATTTCAGCCACTTTCTAGTTTATTATGCACTTCTGCTTTTCTGGTTCTCATGACCCACTTAGCCAATTTGGATGCTGCAGACCCTCCCTAAGTCTTTCTTTAGTTCTTTTATCACATATCTGTTTTAATATAAAACCTTTTTACCTGCTGGAATATGGACTCTTGTACTTTTACTCCTGTAAGGGAAAGGGGTTCTGTTGTAGTCCTTAAGTTTCCCATGCTGAACTTCCTCAACAGAGGGGCCCACCATCTGCCTCCTATGAGATAATGTTTCTGCCATAAATCACTTTAGTTGGGATTCCTAAAGGATTCCTAGTGGGTGAGTGTTTATTCCCCAGAAGTGCCTGAACTATTATACTTTCTATTATCTAGCAGCTTGAGGTCTTTAAGGAATAGCTCATTCTGCTATATCTAAATAAGGTCCATGTCCAGCTTCCCCTTTCCTCCATAGTTGTGGGACATTTACCCACCACCCCCACAGTTCCCCAGAGTTTTCTTGAGTGCGAGCAGCAGGAAATATTAGATAGAAGGATTTATTGCGGAGAATCTTGCAGAGATAAACAGATAGAAAATAAAGGATAGCCTCGAGAGGGCCTGGAACCTTTTCCAACGGGCTCTGACTGTCTCTGCCCCAGGGTTTTTATAGAGACACCAAGGGGTGGAGCAAAAGACCTTCTCCCCCAGCACAGCCAAGTGCAGACCATCTCAGAGATCTGCACTCAGGCCCGTGGTCTAATCATCCTCTATGCGGACCTGCTGGGTAAAGCCACAAGGAACCTGAGAATGGACTCCCACAGGTCCCCCTTTCTTAATATATAAAAAATAACTATTAATGGCTTACAGAAATCTCCATAGCTGTTACACCTCCCAGTATGGGAGTAGAGGATGATAAAGATGGCATTTCTCTTTTGAATTAGGTCCAAGGTGACTACAGCAGTCTTAGCTGCCTCGAGCCCTTTCTAAACCAAAAACTCTTAAGGTGACTACAAATTTAAAGAATCCCTTAGCTTCATCATTACCATTAACAGGTTAACATAAATATTGCTATACATAGCCACAATTCTCTCAATCTTACAACTCAAAGCAAACTCTTAACAGAACCATTTGAATTAGCATATATGGTGCTATATATAGTTAACAATTTTCTCCGTCTTACAACTTTAACTCAATTTGAATTTTCTTGCTAACAGAACATTGGAAAAACTTCGATATATTCACAAACTTAAATATTTCCGTAACTCCCCAAAAGCAGGGTGCATTAATATCAATAGGTTTCTACAAACATAATTCAATCTCATAACTCCTCCTTTTCTTTATAATTTTTTAAACAAAATCTCAAACCTAGTTAGAGGAACCCAAACTTATACAATTTCTACAAACCCATATTGAAAAGCAATATTTTCAATCTAACCACTAATACTTTGAAAACTTAGCAAAATATCCAAAAGCAGTTTCTTTTTTTCTTTTTTTTTTTATTTATTTTGTATACAGTATTCTGCCTACATGCATGCTTGCAGGCCAGAAGAGGGCACCAGATCTCATTACGGATGGTTGTAAGCCACCATGTGGTTGCTGGGAATTGAACTCAGGACCTCTGGAAGAAGAGCCAGTGCTCTTAACTGCTGAGCCATCTCTCCAGCCCCAAAAGCAGTTTCTTAATAAACTCTTTATACTTTAAAAGTAGTCTCTTAGTATACCCCATTTGCATTTCTTACTAGCAAAACATGACATTAATCCACTCAAACAGTTTTTGAAATTAGACTAAGGAATATTAACTCTTCCTTTTCTTTATAATTTAAGCAAAATCTCAAGCCTAGTTAGAAAACCCAAACTTTTCCCTTTAAACAGTTCCATTTGTAACGCAAAACCAGTTCCATAAGTAATTCCATTTTTACATAAACAGTTCCACAAAACAATTCATGAATCACCAATTAATAAAGCATATATGCATACACAAAACTGCATCTTGATTATAGGTAGAAATAAATTTCTTCATTTAAACAGTTCCATTTTTAACCCAATTCCAGAAAACAGTTCCTAGGTCATTACTATAAGTAAACTCAAAATTGTCCCATTGCAATGAAATCTCTGTTGTTCATTTCTTAAGTCCCAAAATTCAAATGATAAATTCTGGTACTAGCCTTCCAAATATGAAGAAATCCATAACAAAAGTATTTTCATAGTTTTATCTCATTATTTTAAGTTCAAAAAGTTCAAAAAAAGTAAATTCTGGTATCAGACTTTCACTTCCAAATATGAAGAGACGTTTTACAACCAAAACTTTTTGCAGTTAACATTTTTAGTTCAAACAAGCGTCTCTGCAACTTTTACCCTCACAGAGACCTTTTTCGGTACAGTAGTATTCTAAACCACACCATTTTTGATGTTAGCTCAGGTTTTTCTGTGTTGCATCGATTTTCCACGGATCTTAGCTATGGATCCCTTGTGCTGGTTCTGGTGTCCACCATTTTTAGCTTCTTAGTGGCTTCTGGAACTTTTGAAAAGTGCTCAGACTGCCTACTTTGCAGTCTCCTAGGACACTACCTTCTGTGTCTCAGGTTCTTTCACCATATACATTAAGAATAGACTCACACTTAACATTTACACTTTTACAAACTCACATATAACATTTTTTGCCTTGCAAAGCATTTAGACTCACATTCAACATTTACATTTTACAAACTCACATATAACATTAACATCTACTTATTTATACTCCTTAAGGAAACTATAGAACTACTTTAGCAAATATATTTCTTAATACTTCTTATGTACTTATTTAAACTTACATTTACAACTAGCATCTTTACTTCTTACAAGCTTATTACTACATGTCTTAGGACTACCTTAGATTCTTCTTGCAAGCTTATATTCTTAAAGGAACTCTATAGATGTTGGAGACTGACCCAGGACTGTTTGACCCAGGACTGTTATGTCTTAAGTTTTTCTGCTTAGTGGAGTCTTGCAAAAACAGGGCGTCCTTGGCCTAACCACCAAATTTACGTTTAGATAAACCACTTGGCATAAACTGTAATCGGCCAGCTGCAGAAGCCTGGGACCAAAGAAACACCCTACCCTCGGACCAACCTGACTTCTTCTCAAGAAAATTTTTCCACTCTCCCTGCTCCCCCTCCCTGCCTGAAATCCTGCTTATAAGCTGCAACACCCTGCCAATAAACGAGACCTTGACACAACTTAGACTGACTCTGTCTTTCTTTATGCGCTTGGTCTCCTTCTTCTCTCGCCCCCATTGGCTTTCAGGTGGTTCCCTCCTCGAGACCCTCGAATAACCTGACCTGCTGGACGGGTCAAGTGGCGCCCAACGTGGGGCTCGAGGCACAGCGACCCATCGGACGACAGACGAAAGAAGGTCCGGCCGGACATACATATTTTGGTAGAGGCACCCGGACAGCATCACTCGTGCGACGCGGGCTACCTTGAGGTAAGACTTGTCGTCCTATAAGCCATGGGTAAAGTTTTGACTAAAGAAGCTCTCTTCATAAAAGAGATGCAGGATAGTCTCAGGGAGAGGGGATTAAGAGTAAAAAAGAAAGATTTAATAATTTTTTTTTTTTGTTTTGTGGAGGAGAAATGTCCCTGGCTGGTTATCAACAGCCCGGGCATTCACCCTCTGACTTGGAATAAAGTAGGAAAAGATATTAATAAGATGCTCAAAGATGGGGAAAACGTCCCCGATGCCTTTTTTAGTTTTTATGGTGTGATTAGAGATGTTCTAAAGGAAGCAGAGGGAGACGGGCATGTTTCACATTTACTAGCCCTTACAGAGGATTTTCTCTCAAACTCCCCCTGCCTGACACCCAAGGGTCCAGAGGTTTATTGACATCTACCGGTAAGAGCGCTCTCTGTCCTGTCTGTGTCTCTCTGTCATGTTACTTTTGTTTTGTACCGGTCGATCGATTTGTACTTTGCAGGCTCTCACTGGGACAGACGTGTCCGGACAGTGAACCTGGCGGTGAAGGGAGACTTCCCAGAGCCCTAAGGCCACCTCAGAGGTGACCATTTGGTTTAGGAGCATCTTTGGGTATCTTCCCCCACGGTGGGAGGAAGTGCCACTTTGTATTTTGTCCTGGGAATTTGTCAGAGCCATTTTGTGGGGGGTTTTTTTTTGTATGTTTTGTTGTGATCATTGTTACTTTACTCTCTCCTTCTCTTCCAAAAAAAAAAAAAAAAAAAAAAGGGTGCATGTCTGACTGACAGGGATGTGGAAGCCCCTGATGTCTGTTTGATCAAGGACAGAGATCCTCGAGTCTGGATTGTTTTTGGTGTGATTGAGCCTGGAGGGTTACCTCCCCCTCCCCCAGAGCACATCAGGCTGTCATTGTTCTTGGAGCTTTGTTGGTTGTCTTGTTGGGGCAAAGTTTTTTCCTGTACCCTTGGTCTTGTTTGTAATGTGTTAATTGTTCTCATTGTTGACTTGATTGTGATGGACGCTATGGGACAGTTCCCTTCTTCTCCACTAGACTTTAGTCAGAGGAGTTAACAAAAACTTTTTTTTCAGGAACACTGGCAGCCAAGGACACGCTCTATGCCCACTGCTCCCCCTCCCTTCCTTTACTATGATAACTTCAAGGTCTCTTCTGCTGGCCAGCCGCTTCTCTTGTTAACCCTTCTCTGTCCTGGTATTGCTTAAAAAGAAATGTTAAATTACCAGTTCAAGATACTGGGAAAATTATGCTTTTGTTTCCACAGGAAAAATAAAAATTGACATGGGTTTTGGTCATTTGAGTTCAGTGGGTCACAAATACTTGCCATCATTTAAGAGACTTGGTTTCAAATTATTGCTGGTTAAGATAAAAAATAATGTTTTTATAAAAAATGACTTGAGATATATATATATATATATATATATATATATATATATATATATATATATATAAATGAAATATGTTTCAGATTTCTTTGTCTTGCTATTCTACTGTTACATTGAGACTCCAAAGGGTCATAGTTGTAAAAATGTCTGTCTACTCTACAGGTATGAATGAAAAATGTGGCCACATGTATGTTTGGTTTTGAATGTCTGAGTTTGCATGTCTTTTGTGTTAAGGAATACAAGTTAATACTAGTTATCTGGCTATTCAGATACTAGTTTAAAACATAAACTGTTCTATTTAAATAAAAAAAAAACTGAGAGGTATATTTGACTAATATATTTATAGGAGAACAAATTGGCCTGGTTATTGTTACCAAACTTAGAGATATTTTTAAGACTGGGCCTAGATTTGTTTGGCTCAGATACATTTAATAGATAATGGTCCTCAAACCTGTCAAAGATCTGGTAAATATGGCATTTACATTATTTGATAAAAAGCTTACTATAGCAAACAGAAACTCCAAGCTCCTCAGCTCCTAGCAATGACTCCCAAGGAATGGCCAATTCCCCTACGCTATGTCAAAAGTATGTAGCTCAGTCTATCGATCCAGTGAGGGTCCAATACCCCGAAGTCTATATTATACATTATATGGATGATTTGTTAATAGCAGGGAAATCTGAAGAAAAAACACAAAATGTAGCTCAAAAGATAATTACCACACTTCAGGACCGAGGATTTCATATAGCTCCAGAGAAGATACAAACCCAATACCCCTTCCTGTTTTTAGGGTTCGAGTTACACCTGGACTCCCCTGTGCTTTTCATAGATGGGTCAAGTAATGGTAAAGCTGCTTATGTCCTCAATGGCCAAAAGAACGTTATGACAACCCCTTTCAAGTCAGCTCAGCTGGTGGAGCTATATGCTGCCCTTGCTGTCTTTAAAAATTTTGAAGATTGCTCCTTTAATTTGTATTCAGACAGTAGATATGTGGTAGGGGCTTTACAGGCTTTAGAAATGGTCCCAATAATCCAACCCATTACTCCCACCTTCCAAATGTTTTCTGAATTACAAAAATTAATCCGACAGAGGTCGCTACCCTTTTATGTTGGCCATATTCGTGCCCACACAGGCCTACCTGGACCCCTAGCTCAGGGAAATGAACTTGCAGATTCTGCTACACGTTCTATCTTGATTTCTCATTTGGAACATGATCAGGTAGCAGCCGCTCGTGAGGCACACCGCCTTCATCACCTCAATGCTCAAACTTTGAGACTAAGGTTCTCAATCACTAGAGAACAGGCTAGGGAAATTGTAAAAAGCTGCAAAAATTACCTGATGCTCTTACCTGAACCTCGTTATGGAGTGAACCCCAGAGGGCTTATACCTGGACAACTATGGCAGATGGATGTCACCCATGTTCCTTCTTTTGGCAAATTAAAGTTTATACATGTTACTGTAGATACCTTCAGTGGATTTATTTGTGCCTCCGCTCATAGTGGAGAAGCCACCAAAGATGTTATCAATCATATGTTACATGTCTTCACAGCGCTGGGTCAGCCGAAATGTATAAAAACTGATAATGGTCCGGGATATACTAGTAACAAATTCAGACAATTTTGTTTACAATTAGGAATTAAACACATCACTGGAATATCCTATAACCCTCAAGGCCAGGGTATCGTGGAGAGAGCTCACCAAACTTTAAAAAATACTCTTAATAAACTCAGCTCACAAGAGACACTATTTCCCCTCAAGGGAAACCACAAAGCTTTGCTTTCTCATGCCCTATTTGTATTAAATTTTCTGACATTGGATGTTTTCGGAAAATCTGCGGCTGAGCGACACTGGCACCCAGAAACCAGACAAGGATATGCGCAGGCCCTTTGGAAAGATCCAATAACCAAAAAATGGGGCGGTCCTGATCCAGTTATAATCTGGGGAAAGGGGTCTGCATGTATTTATGACTCCAAGGAAAATGGGGCTCGTTGGCTACCAAAAAGACTGATTAAGCCTTACTCTACACAGATTGCCTCCCTAGATTAAGGAAAAAATAACTGTTATGTCCAGGACACAATCCTGAGACAAAAATTCTCTCTTTTTCTTTCAGAAATGCCTCCGGCTTGGAAAATAAAGGGAGCCATGGACATCTCAATGGCAGGACCTGTTCGTCGCGGGCCTCGGAAAACCAACCCCTGCTTCATTGTTTGCTTACTACTCTTCCCCCTTCCCCTCTCCTGCATCTCCGAGGAAAGCCCCCATGCTATTAAAAAGCTTAACTGGTGAATTTTCACAGTAATGGGGGAGGAGGTCTGGAGGGTTACTGCAAACCATGCTCCCTATTCCTGGTGGCCATCACTCACTCCTGACTTCTGTCAGCTGGCTGCAGGATTGGATTCTTGGGATATACCTACTATTGACCAACACCAGTTAAATGGTACAGGAGGTCAAAGGATTCCAAACTGCCATCAATTTCCTCACAGTCCTAAAACTACTTGGACAAGCCCTTGTGGGACATTCCATGATAATAACCCTGCCTTGATGACCGCCCCAGGCTGTGTTAGTCCTACAGCTCCTTGTAGGTTAGCACAATCTGACTTTTATGTCTGCCCTAAGGATGGTAGAAGCCGAGCCACGGCTGCTAGATGTCGGGGATTCGAGGCCTTCCTTTGTGCTCGATGGGGTTGTGAAACTACAGGGACAGCTTACTGGAAACCAACTTCATCTTGGGACTTTATTTCAGTTACAAGGGGATACAGTAAGCCTAGCACGAATAGACGTTTTTGCTTTAGCTCCTATACTGGGACAGCCCATCATCCCGGGCTATCATTACCTTTAAACATAACCTTCACCCCTCAGGGTAGGGCGAATCGAGAATGGCCCTCAGGAAAAACATGGGGACTCTGCTGGTATCTTGATGGCACAGATAAAGGAGTCATTTTCAAGATCTTGCTAACAATAGAAAAGTACCCAAAGTCAGTAGGACCCAACTTAGTTTTCTCTGACCAAAAGGTTCCCTCCAATCATGAAAAGGTGCCATCACCTCCTCCTCCTCCCCCCTCACCTCATCCTCGTCCCTTTCCCTACCATACAAGCACCGTGACTACCATCGTAGACTCCACTAATGGAACTCTCCTTACTCCCTTTCGGGGAACAGGAGATACTGTTTAAATTGGTCCAGGGAGCTTATCTGGCCCTAAATGCCACAAATCCAAACAAAACCTTGGGTTGCTGGCTCTGCCTTACCTCCAGTCCCCCTTATTATGAAGGAATCGCCTTTCAGTCCACTGCCAATAACCTCACTTCCCCGAGCAATAGGTGTCAGACTAAGCCACATAAACTAACACTCCCTGAAGTCTCCGGACGAGGTTCTTGTTTGGGCAAAATTCCATCGACCCATAGCCACCTCTGTAAACAAACGTTGACACCCTATAAAGGGAGCTATTATCTCGAAGCACCCAACGGGTCCTACTGGGCCTGTAACACAGGATTGACCCCTTGCATATCTGCTCAGATATTTGATGATTCCCATGAATTCTGTGTACTGGTTCAGTTGTGGCCTCGTGTCACCTATCATGAAGAAAGCTCGATTATGGAATTCTTCGAGCAAAGGAGTAGATACACTCGAGAATCTGTGTCATTGACTACAGCCCTCTTGTTGGGTGTTGGAGGCATTGTTGCGAGAATTGGTACAGGGACCACCGCCCTTGTACAAAATAATCACTTGATGCAGTTACAGATGGCCATGACCACCGATCTAGAGGCTATAGAAAGATCCATATCAGCCCTTGAAAGGTCCCTCACTTCACTTTCAGAGGTAGTACTACTAAACAGAAGGGGTCTAGATCTGCTGTTCCTAAAGGAGGGAGGTTTATGTGCCACCCTAAAGGAAGAATGTTGCTTTTATGCAGACCATACTGGTATTGTCAGAGAATCCATGGAAAAATTAAGGGAAAGGTTAGCTCAGAGAAAAAGGGAGTTTGAAAATCAGCGCGGATGGTTTGAAAATTGGTTGCAAGGATCCCCCTGGCTCTCCACCCTGTTACCCACCATTTTAACTCCTTTGATTATTCTTTTCCTCCTCATCACCTTTGGTCCCTGGGCTTTTCAGCAGTTGACTCGATTTATCAAAAATCAGATTGATTTGGCTTTACCACAGCATATTTCAATTCACTATCACAGACTAGACACAGAGGAGAGTGGCCAGGAGCCCCCCCAAAGACTCAGGTTCAATGTCCTCAGGTCCTAACATCCCTTGGACCACGATGAAGATGCCCCACACAGACCCCTCGACTCGGGCGAGGCTGCCCCTGTGTGAGGGGAAGCTCCAGGCATGACTGGAGTGCAGCTGTGACTGCACAGGCTGGGGACATGGGTGCCCTAATATCCCGAGAGCCTGGATTACATGCCCCGTTGCATAATGGTTGTGTGGTAGCAGCCTAACGCTCAGCACTTATCAATTTCCATTCCCTCCAAAAAACCGCACGGTCCGCTGATTCCCGCACTATGGGGATGCCTGTAGTGTTTGAATCTGGGGAGATGCTGTCTCCCGGATCTCTTTCTCATAGCATAGAGGGACGGGGCCCCTGTGATCCTCCAGAAGCCATTCCTTCAGACCCCCAGACCTCTTAAAGCTCAACCACAAACATGGTCCATTTTTAAAGAAAAGAGGGGGAATTTGTTGGAGACTGACCCAGGACTGTTTGACCCAGGACTGTTATGTCTTAAGTTTTTCTGCTTAGTGGAGTCTTGCAAAAACAGGGCGTCCTTGGCCTAACCACCAAATTTACGTTTAGATAAACCACTTGGCATAAACTGTAATCGGCCAGCTGCAGAAGTCTGGGACCAAAGAAACACCCTACCCTCGGACCAACCTGACTTCTCAAGAAAATTTTTCCACTCTCCCTGCTCCCCCTCCCTGCCTGAAATCCTGCTTATAAGCTGCAACACCCTGCCAATAAACGAGACCTTGACACAACTTAGACTGACTCTGTCTTTCTTTATGCGCTTGGTCTCCTTCTTCTCTCGCCCCCATTGGCTTTCAGGTGGTTCCCTCCTCGAGACCCTCGAATAACCTGACCTGCTGGACGGGTCAATAGATCTATTTTACAAACTTATATAGGGCTACTATTAGCATATATTTAACTTAGCAAACACCTAAAGATTTCTTAACAGATCTAACAGGAGAATTTTTACAAACTCACATATCTTATTTTCATCTTTTTCTATTTCTTACTCTTAATTATTATCACTATCTCTATTTGAAAGATTCTTAATTAGACAGGAAGTACGTACATCATTTCTAAAGTTTAGAGTTTATAGTCAGCTTTGCTATAAAACACTGGGATTTAGTGAGTGTTGTTATAGAATTGTGATAGTTGTTGCTAGGGGACTGTAACCTTCCCAGGATGAAGCCACACTCCAAAGTTGCCAGTTCTCTCAGCCGTTCCAGACTGGCAGAGATGCACTGTCAGCAGTAGACAGTTTTTAACTAGAGTCTGTCCCTTCATCCAAATTCATAATAGCTCCCCTGAGTACTTCAATTCAGACAAATGTTTCTATTACAGCAGTACTTTTGGTTTGTTCTACTGAAAAACTTCACTTCACCCTGAGGGTGAAATTACCGTATTTAGCTGCTGTAAAGCTCTTTGCCAAATACTGCACAGCTATTAGGTAATATAAAGTATTTTTCTAAAGGAGCTAGTAAAGCCACAAGTGACACAGCTCTGAACTGTATTTAGTATTTTCACATCATTAGCTTTAACTCCTGATATTAGCAGCTGTGATATTTAGCATTGATTTTTTTATAAGGAACTTTCAGGTGAAAACAACTTCTTTTGTAAAACAGCTAGATTTTCTGAAGTTTGTTTCCCATCTATAAAGCAGTCATTTCTTTTTGAATGCCTGTTTCTTATCCCCTTAATTAGATTTGCAAAGGAATCCCTCATTGCAGGCTGTTTAAGAGGTAAATAATTTTTAATTTCACATAAGTTTCTTCATATCTAAGACAACGTTCAGTGTATAAACTGCTCTCTCTTGCTTTCTTAAGGATTTTAAAGTGGCTTGTTTGCTCTTAAAGGTAGCTTTTTGTCATCCAACTACCATAAAAATTTGCACAGCTATTAGGGTAAATA